>NW_027672557.1:0-737097 GCF_964165515.1 Mesoplodon bidens | reverse complement strand
TTCTATTGCCCTGCCTGAGATACCCCTCCTGTCCCGGCCCCCACTCCTTTTTTTCCTTCCTCACCTCAGCCCGGAGAGATATTCCAGTGGAAGTTATGGGTGACACATCCTCTTCTTTACAGGTGGCAGCCTGGCAACTCCTGCCGAAAGTCCAGCAGAGCCCCACTCACACCGGGCCACCCACAAAGCCGTGGACCCTCACACCCTCCCACCAGCACAGCCCCGAGACTGCTGACGGGGCAGAGAATATGGAGTAAGGCACAGCTGCAGGGGCTATTGCTGCCTGGAGTGCTGTTTATATTGACCTCAACCCAGGCACACCTGGGGAGGGCTTGCCGGCAGGGTCAGGCTGCCCAGGTCAGCTAATCCTCAGCCCTCAGGGAATCACATTGCAGAAAATGGACCTCGCTAAGACAGAATATTCGCCAAGGAGAAAAAGGACACAATGCCATTTGCAGCACCGTAGATGAGTCTCGAGGTAATCACGTGACTTGGAGTAAGTCAGAAAGTGAAAGACACATATCATATCATATCACTTATAGGTGTTACCTATAAATTGATACCAGGGCAGATATTTCCACGGAGAAGGGCAATCACAGATTCATTAAACAAACTTAGGGTTCACCAAAGGAAAGGTGTGAGGATTGAATTCATTACGATATTGGGGTTAACAGACATATACAAACACAGTAGACGTATATAATCACCAAAGACCTACGGAGTACCAAGAGAAGACTACTCAACATTCTGTCATAACGTACATGGGAAAAGGATCCCAGGAAGAACAGACATATGTATATGTGTAAAAGAACCACCTCTTGCACACCTACAACAAGCTAAACGTTGTACTCAAACTTGCTGTAATAAAAAATAAAAAATTAAATTAAAAACACGAACAAGAAGTAGTGAGACAAACTTGAGGGTCTTTCTCCTGGCACATTCCGTTCTACATTCCAATCTCGAACACGACTTCCATTGAGTCTCTGCTGCCCTAGTAACCAGAATTGGTAAGGGAGAACTGCTGCCACCTTGTGGCCGTTTCACACAACTGCAGGTTTAATGCCAGCGCTAATGGTCAGTGGATATTCCAAATCATTACAGGCCTGTAAATGACACCTGCCCTGAAAACAAATCCTGGGGTCATATATCGACCAAAAATTCAAAAGACGTCCATATTTCAAAACGACAGTTTCAAGAGGCATATTTCACGCACATTAGTGTTCTGCTTCTTTTGCTTTCTTTCTTTCTTTGTTAAAAAAAACGGGAATGGAAAAAGGCAACCCTCAGAATGGGCGAAAACGTTCACAAACGAATCAATGGACAAAGGTTTAATCTCCAATATATATAAACAGCGCATGCAGCTTAATATTAATAAAACAAACAACCCAATACAAAAATGGGCAGAAGATCTAAAGAGACGTTTCTTCAAAGAAGACACAGAGATGGCCAAGACGCACATGAAAAGCTGCTCAACATCACTAATTATTAGAGAAATGCAAATCAAAACTACAATGAGGTAAGACCTCACACCTGTTAGAATCGGCATCATCAGATAATCTACAAACAACAAATTCTGGGGAGGGTGTGGACAAAAGGAACCCTCTTCCGCTATTGGTGGGAATGTAAATTGATACAGTCACTATGGAGAACAGTATGGAGGTTCCTTTAAAAAACTAAAAAGAGAATTACCATAGGATCCAGCAATCCCACTTCTGGGCATATACCCAGAGAAAACCATAAATCACAGAGACACATTCACCACAATGTTCATTGCAGCACTATTTACAATAGCCAGGTTATGGAAGCAACATAAATGCCCACAGACAGACGAATGGATAAAGATGTGGTACATATATAAAATGGAATATTACTCAGCCATAAAAAGGAATGAAACTGGGTCATTTGTAGAGAAGTTGATGGATCTAGAGACTGTCATACAGAGTGAAGTAAGCCAGAAAGAGAAAAACAAATATTGTATATTAATGCCTATATGTGGAACCTAGAAAAATGGTAGAGATGAACTGGTTTGCAGGGCAGAAATAGAGACACAGAGGTAGAGAACAAACGTATGGACACAAAGTGGGGGAAGCCATGGGGTGGTGGTGGTGGGATGACTTGGGAGATTAGGATTGACCTGTATACATGTCTATGCATAAAATAGATAACTAATAATAACCTATTGTATAAAAAATAACTAAAATTAAATTTCAAAATTTTAAAAAATAAAATGTAAAAATAAAACAGAAAAAATGTTCTTCCATTCACACTGATGTATTTATACGAATGAATTATTTCCATGCTTATATCTATAAATACATAAATGAGGAATAAAATCTAACTTGAACCAAAAAAGAAAAAAAAAAACTGAACCTAACAGTTATACAGAGGAAAACACTACCAAGGCACTTGCTCCAGTGGTAAACAATTCTGAAATTGGTCAGAGGTGGGGAATCATCTCCCATACAGCCAGCAGCCCCGCCCGCCCTCGCCAGGAGCATCCTCATTGCAAAGCTGGGAGACCGTGCCGAGGCCTCTGTGAGTAAACGTGAGCTGAGCCCCAGGCCAGATGCTGCTGAACTGTTCCCACCCTTCCCAGGTGAAACACCTGAATATGTACAAGGGCTTGAAAGCCTAGAGGAAGGGCCGTGGAGCCACACCAGCGACAGCACGCAGGCCAACTTGGTGCCTGCAGGTCAGCCAGGATGGTACTGGCCACGGGCGCTCTTCTGGAAGCTTTCTATTGCCCTGCCTGAGATACCCCTCCTGTCCCGGCCCCCACTCCTTTTTTTCCTTCCTCACCTCAGCCCGGAGAGATATTCCAGTGGAAGTTATGGGTGACACATCCTCTTCTTTACAGGTGGCAGCCTGGCAACTCCTGCCGAAAGTCCAGCAGAGCCCCACTCACACCGGGCCACCCACAAAGCCGTGGACCCTCACACCCTCCCACCAGCACAGCCCCGAGACTGCTGACGGGGCAGAGAATATGGAGTAAGGCACAGCTGCAGGGGCTATTGCTGCCTGGAGTGCTGTTTATATTGACCTCAACCCAGGCACACCTGGGGAGGGCTTGCCGGCAGGGTCAGGCTGCCCAGGTCAGCTAATCCTCAGCCCTCAGGGAATCACATTGCAGAAAATGGACCTCGCTAAGACAGAATATTCGCCAAGGAGAAAAAGGACACAATGCCATTTGCAGCACCGTAGATGAGTCTCGAGGTAATCACGTGACTTGGAGTAAGTCAGAAAGTGAAAGACACATATCATATCATATCACTTATAGGTGTTACCTATAAATTGATACCAGGGCAGATATTTCCACGGAGAAGGGCAATCACAGATTCATTAAACAAACTTAGGGTTCACCAAAGGAAAGGTGTGAGGATTGAATTCATTACGATATTGGGGTTAACAGACATATACAAACACAGTAGACGTATATAATCACCAAAGACCTACGGAGTACCAAGAGAAGACTACTCAACATTCTGTCATAACGTACATGGGAAAAGGATCCCAGGAAGAACAGACATATGTATATGTGTAAAAGAACCACCTCTTGCACACCTACAACAAGCTAAACGTTGTACTCAAACTTGCTGTAATAAAAAATAAAAAATTAAATTAAAAACACGAACAAGAAGTAGTGAGACAAACTTGAGGGTCTTTCTCCTGGCACATTCCGTTCTACATTCCAATCTCGAACACGACTTCCATTGAGTCTCTGCTGCCCTAGTAACCAGAATTGGTAAGGGAGAACTGCTGCCACCTTGTGGCCGTTTCACACAACTGCAGGTTTAATGCCAGCGCTAATGGTCAGTGGATATTCCAAATCATTACAGGCCTGTAAATGACACCTGCCCTGAAAACAAATCCTGGGGTCATATATCGACCAAAAAATTCAAAAGACGTCCATATTTCAAAACGACAGTTTCAAGAGGCATATTTCACGCACATTAGTGTTCTGCTTCTTTTGCTTTCTTTCTTTCTTTGTTAAAAAAAACGGGAATGGAAAAAGGCAACCCTCAGAATGGGCGAAAACGTTCACAAACGAATCAATGGACAAAGGTTTAATCTCCAATATATATAAACAGCGCATGCAGCTTAATATTAATAAAACAAACAACCCAATACAAAAATGGGCAGAAGATCTAAAGAGACGTTTCTTCAAAGAAGACACAGAGATGGCCAAGACGCACATGAAAAGCTGCTCAACATCACTAATTATTAGAGAAATGCAAATCAAAACTACAATGAGGTAAGACCTCACACCTGTTAGAATCGGCATCATCAGATAATCTACAAACAACAAATTCTGGGGAGGGTGTGGACAAAAGGAACCCTCTTCCGCTATTGGTGGGAATGTAAATTGATACAGTCACTATGGAGAACAGTATGGAGGTTCCTTTAAAAAACTAAAAAGAGAATTACCATAGGATCCAGCAATCCCACTTCTGGGCATATACCCAGAGAAAACCATAAATCACAGAGACACATTCACCACAATGTTCATTGCAGCACTATTTACAATAGCCAGGTTATGGAAGCAACATAAATGCCCACAGACAGACGAATGGATAAAGATGTGGTACATATATAAAATGGAATATTACTCAGCCATAAAAAGGAATGAAACTGGGTCATTTGTAGAGAAGTTGATGGATCTAGAGACTGTCATACAGAGTGAAGTAAGCCAGAAAGAGAAAAACAAATATTGTATATTAATGCCTATATGTGGAACCTAGAAAAATGGTAGAGATGAACTGGTTTGCAGGGCAGAAATAGAGACACAGAGGTAGAGAACAAACGTATGGACACAAAGTGGGGGAAGCCATGGGGTGGTGGTGGTGGGATGACTTGGGAGATTAGGATTGACCTGTATACATGTCTATGCATAAAATAGATAACTAATAATAACCTATTGTATAAAAAATAACTAAAATTAAATTTCAAAATTTTAAAAAATAAAATGTAAAAATAAAACAGAAAAAATGTTCTTCCATTCACACTGATGTATTTATACGAATGAATTATTTCCATGCTTATATCTATAAATACATAAATGAGGAATAAAATCTAACTTGAACCAAAAAAGAAAAAAAAAAACTGAACCTAACAGTTATACAGAGGAAAACACTACCAAGGCACTTGCTCCAGTGGTAAACAATTCTGAAATTGGTCAGAGGTGGGGAATCATCTCCCATACAGCCAGCAGCCCCGCCCGCCCTCGCCAGGAGCATCCTCATTGCAAAGCTGGGAGACCGTGCCGAGGCCTCTGTGAGTAAACGTGAGCTGAGCCCCAGGCCAGATGCTGCTGAACTGTTCCCACCCTTCCCAGGTGAAACACCTGAATATGTACAAGGGCTTGAAAGCCTAGAGGAAGGGCCGTGGAGCCACACCAGCGACAGCACGCAGGCCAACTTGGTGCCTGCAGGTCAGCCAGGATGGTACTGGCCACGGGCGCTCTTCTGGAAGCTTTCTATTGCCCTGCCTGAGATACCCCTCCTGTCCCGGCCCCCACTCCTTTTTTTCCTTCCTCACCTCAGCCCGGAGAGATATTCCAGTGGAAGTTATGGGTGACACATCCTCTTCTTTACAGGTGGCAGCCTGGCAACTCCTGCCGAAAGTCCAGCAGAGCCCCACTCACACCGGGCCACCCACAAAGCCGTGGACCCTCACACCCTCCCACCAGCACAGCCCCGAGACTGCTGACGGGGCAGAGAATATGGAGTAAGGCACAGCTGCAGGGGCTATTGCTGCCTGGAGTGCTGTTTATATTGACCTCAACCCAGGCACACCTGGGGAGGGCTTGCCGGCAGGGTCAGGCTGCCCAGGTCAGCTAATCCTCAGCCCTCAGGGAATCACATTGCAGAAAATGGACCTCGCTAAGACAGAATATTCGCCAAGGAGAAAAAGGACACAATGCCATTTGCAGCACCGTAGATGAGTCTCGAGGTAATCACGTGACTTGGAGTAAGTCAGAAAGTGAAAGACACATATCATATCATATCACTTATAGGTGTTACCTATAAATTGATACCAGGGCAGATATTTCCACGGAGAAGGGCAATCACAGATTCATTAAACAAACTTAGGGTTCACCAAAGGAAAGGTGTGAGGATTGAATTCATTACGATATTGGGGTTAACAGACATATACAAACACAGTAGACGTATATAATCACCAAAGACCTACGGAGTACCAAGAGAAGACTACTCAACATTCTGTCATAACGTACATGGGAAAAGGATCCCAGGAAGAACAGACATATGTATATGTGTAAAAGAACCACCTCTTGCACACCTACAACAAGCTAAACGTTGTACTCAAACTTGCTGTAATAAAAAATAAAAAATTAAATTAAAAACACGAACAAGAAGTAGTGAGACAAACTTGAGGGTCTTTCTCCTGGCACATTCCGTTCTACATTCCAATCTCGAACACGACTTCCATTGAGTCTCTGCTGCCCTAGTAACCAGAATTGGTAAGGGAGAACTGCTGCCACCTTGTGGCCGTTTCACACAACTGCAGGTTTAATGCCAGCGCTAATGGTCAGTGGATATTCCAAATCATTACAGGCCTGTAAATGACACCTGCCCTGAAAACAAATCCTGGGGTCATATATCGACCAAAAAATTCAAAAGACGTCCATATTTCAAAACGACAGTTTCAAGAGGCATATTTCACGCACATTAGTGTTCTGCTTCTTTTGCTTTCTTTCTTTCTTTGTTAAAAAAAACGGGAATGGAAAAAGGCAACCCTCAGAATGGGCGAAAACGTTCACAAACGAATCAATGGACAAAGGTTTAATCTCCAATATATATAAACAGCGCATGCAGCTTAATATTAATAAAACAAACAACCCAATACAAAAATGGGCAGAAGATCTAAAGAGACGTTTCTTCAAAGAAGACACAGAGATGGCCAAGACGCACATGAAAAGCTGCTCAACATCACTAATTATTAGAGAAATGCAAATCAAAACTACAATGAGGTAAGACCTCACACCTGTTAGAATCGGCATCATCAGATAATCTACAAACAACAAATTCTGGGGAGGGTGTGGACAAAAGGAACCCTCTTCCGCTATTGGTGGGAATGTAAATTGATACAGTCACTATGGAGAACAGTATGGAGGTTCCTTTAAAAAACTAAAAAGAGAATTACCATAGGATCCAGCAATCCCACTTCTGGGCATATACCCAGAGAAAACCATAAATCACAGAGACACATTCACCACAATGTTCATTGCAGCACTATTTACAATAGCCAGGTTATGGAAGCAACATAAATGCCCACAGACAGACGAATGGATAAAGATGTGGTACATATATAAAATGGAATATTACTCAGCCATAAAAAGGAATGAAACTGGGTCATTTGTAGAGAAGTTGATGGATCTAGAGACTGTCATACAGAGTGAAGTAAGCCAGAAAGAGAAAAACAAATATTGTATATTAATGCCTATATGTGGAACCTAGAAAAATGGTAGAGATGAACTGGTTTGCAGGGCAGAAATAGAGACACAGAGGTAGAGAACAAACGTATGGACACAAAGTGGGGGAAGCCATGGGGTGGTGGTGGTGGGATGACTTGGGAGATTAGGATTGACCTGTATACATGTCTATGCATAAAATAGATAACTAATAATAACCTATTGTATAAAAAATAACTAAAATTAAATTTCAAAATTTTAAAAAATAAAATGTAAAAATAAAACAGAAAAAATGTTCTTCCATTCACACTGATGTATTTATACGAATGAATTATTTCCATGCTTATATCTATAAATACATAAATGAGGAATAAAATCTAACTTGAACCAAAAAAGAAAAAAAAAAAAACTGAACCTAACAGTTATACAGAGGAAAACACTACCAAGGCACTTGCTCCAGTGGTAAACAATTCTGAAATTGGTCAGAGGTGGGGAATCATCTCCCATACAGCCAGCAGCCCCGCCCGCCCACGCAAGGAGCATCCTCATTGCAAAGCTGGGAGACCGTGCCGAGGCCTCTGTGAGTAAACGTGAGCTGAGCCCCAGGCCAGATGCTGCTGAACTGTTCCCACCCTTCCCAGGTGAAACACCTGAATATGTACAAGGGCTTGAAAGCCTAGAGGAAGGGCCGTGGAGCCACACCAGCGACAGCACGCAGGCCAACTTGGTGCCTGCAGGTCAGCCAGGATGGTACTGGCCACGGGCGCTCTTCTGGAAGCTTTCTATTGCCCTGCCTGAGATACCCCTCCTGTCCCGGCCCCCACTCCTTTTTTTCCTTCCTCACCTCAGCCCGGAGAGATATTCCAGTGGAAGTTATGGGTGACACATCCTCTTCTTTACAGGTGGCAGCCTGGCAACTCCTGCCGAAAGTCCAGCAGAGCCCCACTCACACCGGGCCACCCACAAAGCCGTGGACCCTCACACCCTCCCACCAGCACAGCCCCGAGACTGCTGACGGGGCAGAGAATATGGAGTAAGGCACAGCTGCAGGGGCTATTGCTGCCTGGAGTGCTGTTTATATTGACCTCAACCCAGGCACACCTGGGGAGGGCTTGCCGGCAGGGTCAGGCTGCCCAGGTCAGCTAATCCTCAGCCCTCAGGGAATCACATTGCAGAAAATGGACCTCGCTAAGACAGAATATTCGCCAAGGAGAAAAAGGACACAATGCCATTTGCAGCACCGTAGATGAGTCTCGAGGTAATCACGTGACTTGGAGTAAGTCAGAAAGTGAAAGACACATATCATATCATATCACTTATAGGTGTTACCTATAAATTGATACCAGGGCAGATATTTCCACGGAGAAGGGCAATCACAGATTCATTAAACAAACTTAGGGTTCACCAAAGGAAAGGTGTGAGGATTGAATTCATTACGATATTGGGGTTAACAGACATATACAAACACAGTAGACGTATATAATCACCAAAGACCTACGGAGTACCAAGAGAAGACTACTCAACATTCTGTCATAACGTACATGGGAAAAGGATCCCAGGAAGAACAGACATATGTATATGTGTAAAAGAACCACCTCTTGCACACCTACAACAAGCTAAACGTTGTACTCAAACTTGCTGTAATAAAAAATAAAAAATTAAATTAAAAACACGAACAAGAAGTAGTGAGACAAACTTGAGGGTCTTTCTCCTGGCACATTCCGTTCTACATTCCAATCTCGAACACGACTTCCATTGAGTCTCTGCTGCCCTAGTAACCAGAATTGGTAAGGGAGAACTGCTGCCACCTTGTGGCCGTTTCACACAACTGCAGGTTTAATGCCAGCGCTAATGGTCAGTGGATATTCCAAATCATTACAGGCCTGTAAATGACACCTGCCCTGAAAACAAATCCTGGGGTCATATATCGACCAAAAAATTCAAAAGACGTCCATATTTCAAAACGACAGTTTCAAGAGGCATATTTCACGCACATTAGTGTTCTGCTTCTTTTGCTTTCTTTCTTTCTTTGTTAAAAAAAACGGGAATGGAAAAAGGCAACCCTCAGAATGGGCGAAAACGTTCACAAACGAATCAATGGACAAAGGTTTAATCTCCAATATATATAAACAGCGCATGCAGCTTAATATTAATAAAACAAACAACCCAATACAAAAATGGGCAGAAGATCTAAAGAGACGTTTCTTCAAAGAAGACACAGAGATGGCCAAGACGCACATGAAAAGCTGCTCAACATCACTAATTATTAGAGAAATGCAAATCAAAACTACAATGAGGTAAGACCTCACACCTGTTAGAATCGGCATCATCAGATAATCTACAAACAACAAATTCTGGGGAGGGTGTGGACAAAAGGAACCCTCTTCCGCTATTGGTGGGAATGTAAATTGATACAGTCACTATGGAGAACAGTATGGAGGTTCCTTTAAAAAACTAAAAAGAGAATTACCATAGGATCCAGCAATCCCACTTCTGGGCATATACCCAGAGAAAACCATAAATCACAGAGACACATTCACCACAATGTTCATTGCAGCACTATTTACAATAGCCAGGTTATGGAAGCAACATAAATGCCCACAGACAGACGAATGGATAAAGATGTGGTACATATATAAAATGGAATATTACTCAGCCATAAAAAGGAATGAAACTGGGTCATTTGTAGAGAAGTTGATGGATCTAGAGACTGTCATACAGAGTGAAGTAAGCCAGAAAGAGAAAAACAAATATTGTATATTAATGCCTATATGTGGAACCTAGAAAAATGGTAGAGATGAACTGGTTTGCAGGGCAGAAATAGAGACACAGAGGTAGAGAACAAACGTATGGACACAAAGTGGGGGAAGCCATGGGGTGGTGGTGGTGGGATGACTTGGGAGATTAGGATTGACCTGTATACATGTCTATGCATAAAATAGATAACTAATAATAACCTATTGTATAAAAAATAACTAAAATTAAATTTCAAAATTTTAAAAAATAAAATGTAAAAATAAAACAGAAAAAATGTTCTTCCATTCACACTGATGTATTTATACGAATGAATTATTTCCATGCTTATATCTATAAATACATAAATGAGGAATAAAATCTAACTTGAACCAAAAAAGAAAAAAAAAAAACTGAACCTAACAGTTATACAGAGGAAAACACTACCAAGGCACTTGCTCCAGTGGTAAACAATTCTGAAATTGGTCAGAGGTGGGGAATCATCTCCCATACAGCCAGCAGCCCCGCCCGCCCACGCAAGGAGCATCCTCATTGCAAAGCTGGGAGACCGTGCCGAGGCCTCTGTGAGTAAACGTGAGCTGAGCCCCAGGCCAGATGCTGCTGAACTGTTCCCACCCTTCCCAGGTGAAACACCTGAATATGTACAAGGGCTTGAAAGCCTAGAGGAAGGGCCGTGGAGCCACACCAGCGACAGCACGCAGGCCAACTTGGTGCCTGCAGGTCAGCCAGGATGGTACTGGCCACGGGCGCTCTTCTGGAAGCTTTCTATTGCCCTGCCTGAGATACCCCTCCTGTCCCGGCCCCCACTCCTTTTTTTCCTTCCTCACCTCAGCCCGGAGAGATATTCCAGTGGAAGTTATGGGTGACACATCCTCTTCTTTACAGGTGGCAGCCTGGCAACTCCTGCCGAAAGTCCAGCAGAGCCCCACTCACACCGGGCCACCCACAAAGCCGTGGACCCTCACACCCTCCCACCAGCACAGCCCCGAGACTGCTGACGGGGCAGAGAATATGGAGTAAGGCACAGCTGCAGGGGCTATTGCTGCCTGGAGTGCTGTTTATATTGACCTCAACCCAGGCACACCTGGGGAGGGCTTGCCGGCAGGGTCAGGCTGCCCAGGTCAGCTAATCCTCAGCCCTCAGGGAATCACATTGCAGAAAATGGACCTCGCTAAGACAGAATATTCGCCAAGGAGAAAAAGGACACAATGCCATTTGCAGCACCGTAGATGAGTCTCGAGGTAATCACGTGACTTGGAGTAAGTCAGAAAGTGAAAGACACATATCATATCATATCACTTATAGGTGTTACCTATAAATTGATACCAGGGCAGATATTTCCACGGAGAAGGGCAATCACAGATTCATTAAACAAACTTAGGGTTCACCAAAGGAAAGGTGTGAGGATTGAATTCATTACGATATTGGGGTTAACAGACATATACAAACACAGTAGACGTATATAATCACCAAAGACCTACGGAGTACCAAGAGAAGACTACTCAACATTCTGTCATAACGTACATGGGAAAAGGATCCCAGGAAGAACAGACATATGTATATGTGTAAAAGAACCACCTCTTGCACACCTACAACAAGCTAAACGTTGTACTCAAACTTGCTGTAATAAAAAATAAAAAATTAAATTAAAAACACGAACAAGAAGTAGTGAGACAAACTTGAGGGGCTTTCTCCTGGCACATTCCGTTCTACATTCCAATCTCGAACACGACTTCCATTGAGTCTCTGCTGCCCTAGTAACCAGATTTGGTAAGGGAGAACTGCTGCCACCTTGTGGCCGTTTCACACAACTGCAGGTTTAATGCCAGCGCTAATGGTCAGTGGATATTCCAAATCATTACAGGCCTGTAAATGACACCTGCCCTGAAAACAAATCCTGGGGTCATATATCGACCAAAAAATTCAAAAGACGTCCATATTTCAAAACGACAGTTTCAAGAGGCATATTTCACGCACATTAGTGTTCTGCTTCTTTTGCTTTCTTTCTTTCTTTGTTAAAAAAAACGGGAATGGAAAAAGGCAACCCTCAGAATGGGCGAAAACGTTCACAAACGAATCAATGGACAAAGGTTTAATCTCCAATATATATAAACAGCGCATGCAGCTTAATATTAATAAAACAAACAACCCAATACAAAAATGGGCAGAAGATCTAAAGAGACGTTTCTTCAAAGAAGACACAGAGATGGCCAAGACGCACATGAAAAGCTGCTCAACATCACTAATTATTAGAGAAATGCAAATCAAAACTACAATGAGGTAAGACCTCACACCTGTTAGAATCGGCATCATCAGATAATCTACAAACAACAAATTCTGGGGAGGGTGTGGACAAAAGGAACCCTCTTCCGCTATTGGTGGGAATGTAAATTGATACAGTCACTATGGAGAACAGTATGGAGGTTCCTTTAAAAAACTAAAAAGAGAATTACCATAGGATCCAGCAATCCCACTTCTGGGCATATACCCAGAGAAAACCATAAATCACAGAGACACATTCACCACAATGTTCATTGCAGCACTATTTACAATAGCCAGGTTATGGAAGCAACATAAATGCCCACAGACAGACGAATGGATAAAGATGTGGTACATATATAAAATGGAATATTACTCAGCCATAAAAAGGAATGAAACTGGGTCATTTGTAGAGAAGTTGATGGATCTAGAGACTGTCATACAGAGTGAAGTAAGCCAGAAAGAGAAAAACAAATATTGTATATTAATGCCTATATGTGGAACCTAGAAAAATGGTAGAGATGAACTGGTTTGCAGGGCAGAAATAGAGACACAGAGGTAGAGAACAAACGTATGGACACAAAGTGGGGGAAGCCATGGGGTGGTGGTGGTGGGATGACTTGGGAGATTAGGATTGACCTGTATACATGTCTATGCATAAAATAGATAACTAATAATAACCTATTGTATAAAAAATAACTAAAATTAAATTTCAAAATTTTAAAAAATAAAATGTAAAAATAAAACAGAAAAAATGTTCTTCCATTCACACTGATGTATTTATACGAATGAATTATTTCCATGCTTATATCTACAAATACATAAATGAGGAATAAAATCTAACTTGAACCAAAAAAGAAAAAAAAAAAAACTGAACCTAACAGTTATACAGAGGAAAACACTACCAAGGCACTTGCTCCAGTGGTAAACAATTCTGAAATTGGTCAGAGGTGGGGAATCATCTCCCATACAGCCAGCAGCCCCGCCCGCCCTCGCCAGGAGCATCCTCATTGCAAAGCTGGGAGACCGTGCCGAGGCCTCTGTGAGTAAACGTGAGCTGAGCCCCAGGCCAGATGCTGCTGAACTGTTCCCACCCTTCCCAGGTGAAACACCTGAATATGTACAAGGGCTTGAAAGCCTAGAGGAAGGGCCGTGGAGCCACACCAGCGACAGCACGCAGGCCAACTTGGTGCCTGCAGGTCAGCCAGGATGGTACTGGCCACGGGCGCTCTTCTGGAAGCTTTCTATTGCCCTGCCTGAGATACCCCTCCTGTCCCGGCCCCCACTCCTTTTTTTCCTTCCTCACCTCAGCCCGGAGAGATATTCCAGTGGAAGTTATGGGTGACACATCCTCTTCTTTACAGGTGGCAGCCTGGCAACTCCTGCCGAAAGTCCAGCAGAGCCCCACTCACACCGGGCCACCCACAAAGCCGTGGACCCTCACACCCTCCCACCAGCACAGCCCCGAGACTGCTGACGGGGCAGAGATTATGGAGTAAGGCACAGCTGCAGGGGCTATTGCTGCCTGGAGTGCTGTTTATATTGACCTCAACCCAGGCACACCTGGGGAGGGCTTGCCGGCAGGGTCAGGCTGCCCAGGTCAGCTAATCCTCAGCCCTCAGGGAATCACATTGCAGAAAATGGACCTCGCTAAGACAGAATATTCGCCAAGGAGAAAAAGGACACAATGCCATTTGCAGCACCGTAGATGAGTCTCGAGGTAATCACGTGACTTGGAGTAAGTCAGAAAGTGAAAGACACATATCATATCATATCACTTATAGGTGTTACCTATAAATTGATACCAGGGCAGATATTTCCACGGAGAAGGGCAATCACAGATTCATTAAACAAACTTAGGGTTCACCAAAGGAAAGGTGTGAGGATTGAATTCATTACGATATTGGGGTTAACAGACATATACAAACACAGTAGACGTATATAATCACCAAAGACCTACGGAGTACCAAGAGAAGACTACTCAACATTCTGTCATAACGTACATGGGAAAAGGATCCCAGGAAGAACAGACATATGTATATGTGTAAAAAAACCACCTCTTGCACACCTACAACAAGCTAAACGTTGTACTCAAACTTGCTGTAATAAAAAATAAAAAATTAAATTAAAAACACGAACAAGAAGTAGTGAGACAAACTTGAGGGTCTTTCTCCTGGCACATTCCGTTCTACATTCCAATCTCGAACACGACTTCCATTGAGTCTCTGCTGCCCTAGTAACCAGAATTGGTAAGGGAGAACTGCTGCCACCTTGTGGCCGTTTCACACAACTGCAGGTTTAATGCCAGCGCTAATGGTCAGTGGATATTCCAAATCATTACAGGCCTGTAAATGACACCTGCCCTGAAAACAAATCCTGGGGTCATATATCGACCAAAAAATTCAAAAGACGTCCATATTTCAAAACGACAGTTTCAAGAGGCATATTTCACGCACATTAGTGTTCTGCTTCTTTTGCTTTCTTTCTTTCTTTGTTAAAAAAAACGGGAATGGAAAAAGGCAACCCTCAGAATGGGCGAAAACGTTCACAAACGAATCAATGGACAAAGGTTTAATCTCCAATATATATAAACAGCGCATGCAGCTTAATATTAATAAAACAAACAACCCAATACAAAAATGGGCAGAAGATCTAAAGAGACGTTTCTTCAAAGAAGACACAGAGATGGCCAAGACGCACATGAAAAGCTGCTCAACATCACTAATTATTAGAGAAATGCAAATCAAAACTACAATGAGGTAAGACCTCACACCTGTTAGAATCGGCATCATCAGATAATCTACAAACAACAAATTCTGGGGAGGGTGTGGACAAAAGGAACCCTCTTCCGCTATTGGTGGGAATGTAAATTGATACAGTCACTATGGAGAACAGTATGGAGGTTCCTTTAAAAAACTAAAAAGAGAATTACCATAGGATCCAGCAATCCCACTTCTGGGCATATACCCAGAGAAAACCATAAATCACAGAGACACATTCACCACAATGTTCATTGCAGCACTATTTACAATAGCCAGGTTATGGAAGCAACATAAATGCCCACAGACAGACGAATGGATAAAGATGTGGTACATATATAAAATGGAATATTACTCAGCCATAAAAAGGAATGAAACTGGGTCATTTGTAGAGAAGTTGATGGATCTAGAGACTGTCATACAGAGTGAAGTAAGCCAGAAAGAGAAAAACAAATATTGTATATTAATGCCTATATGTGGAACCTAGAAAAATGGTAGAGATGAACTGGTTTGCAGGGCAGAAATAGAGACACAGAGGTAGAGAACAAACGTATGGACACAAAGTGGGGGAAGCCATGGGGTGGTGGTGGTGGGATGACTTGGGAGATTAGGATTGACCTGTATACATGTCTATGCATAAAATAGATAACTAATAATAACCTATTGTATAAAAAATAACTAAAATTAAATTTCAAAATTTTAAAAAATAAAATGTAAAAATAAAACAGAAAAAATGTTCTTCCATTCACACTGATGTATTTATACGAATGAATTATTTCCATGCTTATATCTATAAATACATAAATGAGGAATAAAATCTAACTTGAACCAAAAAAGAAAAAAAAAAACTGAACCTAACAGTTATACAGAGGAAAACACTACCAAGGCACTTGCTCCAGTGGTAAACAATTCTGAAATTGGTCAGAGGTGGGGAATCATCTCCCATACAGCCAGCAGCCCCGCCCGCCCACGCAAGGAGCATCCTCATTGCAAAGCTGGGAGACCGTGCCGAGGCCTCTGTGAGTAAACGTGAGCTGAGCCCCAGGCCAGATGCTGCTGAACTGTTCCCACCCTTCCCAGGTGAAACACCTGAATATGTACAAGGGCTTGAAAGCCTAGAGGAAGGGCCGTGGAGCCACACCAGCGACAGCACGCAGGCCAACTTGGTGCCTGCAGGTCAGCCAGGATGGTACTGGCCACGGGCGCTCTTCTGGAAGCTTTCTATTGCCCTGCCTGAGATACCCCTCCTGTCCCGGCCCCCACTCCTTTTTTTCCTTCCTCACCTCAGCCCGGAGAGATATTCCAGTGGAAGTTATGGGTGACACATCCTCTTCTTTACAGGTGGCAGCCTGGCAACTCCTGCCGAAAGTCCAGCAGAGCCCCACTCACACCGGGCCACCCACAAAGCCGTGGACCCTCACACCCTCCCACCAGCACAGCCCCGAGACTGCTGACGGGGCAGAGAATATGGAGTAAGGCACAGCTGCAGGGGCTATTGCTGCCTGGAGTGCTGTTTATATTGACCTCAACCCAGGCACACCTGGGGAGGGCTTGCCGGCAGGGTCAGGCTGCCCAGGTCAGCTAATCCTCAGCCCTCAGGGAATCACATTGCAGAAAATGGACCTCGCTAAGACAGAATATTCGCCAAGGAGAAAAAGGACACAATGCCATTTGCAGCACCGTAGATGAGTCTCGAGGTAATCACGTGACTTGGAGTAAGTCAGAAAGTGAAAGACACATATCATATCATATCACTTATAGGTGTTACCTATAAATTGATACCAGGGCAGATATTTCCACGGAGAAGGGCAATCACAGATTCATTAAACAAACTTAGGGTTCACCAAAGGAAAGGTGTGAGGATTGAATTCATTACGATATTGGGGTTAACAGACATATACAAACACAGTAGACGTATATAATCACCAAAGACCTACGGAGTACCAAGAGAAGACTACTCAACATTCTGTCATAACGTACATGGGAAAAGGATCCCAGGAAGAACAGACATATGTATATGTGTAAAAGAACCACCTCTTGCACACCTACAACAAGCTAAACGTTGTACTCAAACTTGCTGTAATAAAAAATAAAAAATTAAATTAAAAACACGAACAAGAAGTAGTGAGACAAACTTGAGGGTCTTTCTCCTGGCACATTCCGTTCTACATTCCAATCTCGAACACGACTTCCATTGAGTCTCTGCTGCCCTAGTAACCAGAATTGGTAAGGGAGAACTGCTGCCACCTTGTGGCCGTTTCACACAACTGCAGGTTTAATGCCAGCGCTAATGGTCAGTGGATATTCCAAATCATTACAGGCCTGTAAATGACACCTGCCCTGAAAACAAATCCTGGGGTCATATATCGACCAAAAAATTCAAAAGACGTCCATATTTCAAAACGACAGTTTCAAGAGGCATATTTCACGCACATTAGTGTTCTGCTTCTTTTGCTTTCTTTCTTTCTTTGTTAAAAAAAACGGGAATGGAAAAAGGCAACCCTCAGAATGGGCGAAAACGTTCACAAACGAATCAATGGACAAAGGTTTAATCTCCAATATATATAAACAGCGCATGCAGCTTAATATTAATAAAACAAACAACCCAATACAAAAATGGGCAGAAGATCTAAAGAGACGTTTCTTCAAAGAAGACACAGAGATGGCCAAGACGCACATGAAAAGCTGCTCAACATCACTAATTATTAGAGAAATGCAAATCAAAACTACAATGAGGTAAGACCTCACACCTGTTAGAATCGGCATCATCAGATAATCTACAAACAACAAATTCTGGGGAGGGTGTGGACAAAAGGAACCCTCTTCCGCTATTGGTGGGAATGTAAATTGATACAGTCACTATGGAGAACAGTATGGAGGTTCCTTTAAAAAACTAAAAAGAGAATTACCATAGGATCCAGCAATCCCACTTCTGGGCATATACCCAGAGAAAACCATAAATCACAGAGACACATTCACCACAATGTTCATTGCAGCACTATTTACAATAGCCAGGTTATGGAAGCAACATAAATGCCCACAGACAGACGAATGGATAAAGATGTGGTACATATATAAAATGGAATATTACTCAGCCATAAAAAGGAATGAAACTGGGTCATTTGTAGAGAAGTTGATGGATCTAGAGACTGTCATACAGAGTGAAGTAAGCCAGAAAGAGAAAAACAAATATTGTATATTAATGCCTATATGTGGAACCTAGAAAAATGGTAGAGATGAACTGGTTTGCAGGGCAGAAATAGAGACACAGAGGTAGAGAACAAACGTATGGACACAAAGTGGGGGAAGCCATGGGGTGGTGGTGGTGGGATGACTTGGGAGATTAGGATTGACCTGTATACATGTCTATGCATAAAATAGATAACTAATAATAACCTATTGTATAAAAAATAACTAAAATTAAATTTCAAAATTTTAAAAAATAAAATGTAAAAATAAAACAGAAAAAATGTTCTTCCATTCACACTGATGTATTTATACGAATGAATTATTTCCATGCTTATATCTATAAATACATAAATGAGGAATAAAATCTAACTTGAACCAAAAAAGAAAAAAAAAACTGAACCTAACAGTTATACAGAGGAAAACACTACCAAGGCACTTGCTCCAGTGGTAAACAATTCTGAAATTGGTCAGAGGTGGGGAATCATCTCCCATACAGCCAGCAGCCCCGCCCGCCCTCGCCAGGAGCATCCTCATTGCAAAGCTGGGAGACCGTGCCGAGGCCTCTGTGAGTAAACGTGAGCTGAGCCCCAGGCCAGATGCTGCTGAACTGTTCCCACCCTTCCCAGGTGAAACACCTGAATATGTACAAGGGCTTGAAAGCCTAGAGGAAGGGCCGTGGAGCCACACCAGCGACAGCACGCAGGCCAACTTGGTGCCTGCAGGTCAGCCAGGATGGTACTGGCCACGGGCGCTCTTCTGGAAGCTTTCTATTGCCCTGCCTGAGATACCCCTCCTGTCCCGGCCCCCACTCCTTTTTTTCCTTCCTCACCTCAGCCCGGAGAGATATTCCAGTGGAAGTTATGGGTGACACATCCTCTTCTTTACAGGTGGCAGCCTGGCAACTCCTGCCGAAAGTCCAGCAGAGCCCCACTCACACCGGGCCACCCACAAAGCCGTGGACCCTCACACCCTCCCACCAGCACAGCCCCGAGACTGCTGACGGGGCAGAGAATATGGAGTAAGGCACAGCTGCAGGGGCTATTGCTGCCTGGAGTGCTGTTTATATTGACCTCAACCCAGGCACACCTGGGGAGGGCTTGCCGGCAGGGTCAGGCTGCCCAGGTCAGCTAATCCTCAGCCCTCAGGGAATCACATTGCAGAAAATGGACCTCGCTAAGACAGAATATTCGCCAAGGAGAAAAAGGACACAATGCCATTTGCAGCACCGTAGATGAGTCTCGAGGTAATCACGTGACTTGGAGTAAGTCAGAAAGTGAAAGACACATATCATATCATATCACTTATAGGTGTTACCTATAAATTGATACCAGGGCAGATATTTCCACGGAGAAGGGCAATCACAGATTCATTAAACAAACTTAGGGTTCACCAAAGGAAAGGTGTGAGGATTGAATTCATTACGATATTGGGGTTAACAGACATATACAAACACAGTAGACGTATATAATCACCAAAGACCTACGGAGTACCAAGAGAAGACTACTCAACATTCTGTCATAACGTACATGGGAAAAGGATCCCAGGAAGAACAGACATATGTATATGTGTAAAAGAACCACCTCTTGCACACCTACAACAAGCTAAACGTTGTACTCAAACTTGCTGTAATAAAAAATAAAAAATTAAATTAAAAACACGAACAAGAAGTAGTGAGACAAACTTGAGGGGCTTTCTCCTGGCACATTCCGTTCTACATTCCAATCTCGAACACGACTTCCATTGAGGCTCTGCTGCCCTAGTAACCAGATTTGGTAAGGGAGAACTGCTGCCACCTTGTGGCCGTTTCACACAACTGCAGGTTTAATGCCAGCGCTAATGGTCAGTGGATATTCCACATCATTACAGGCCTGTAAATGACACCTGCCCTGAAAACAAATCCTGGGGTCATATATCGACCAAAAAATTCAAAAGACGTCCATATTTCAAAACGACAGTTTCAAGAGGCATATTTCACGCACATTAGTGTTCTGCTTCTTTTGCTTTCTTTCTTTCTTTGTTAAAAAAAACGGGAATGGAAAAAGGCAACCCTCAGAATGGGCGAAAACGTTCACAAACGAATCAATGGACAAAGGTTTAATCTCCAATATATATAAACAGTGCATGCAGCTTAATATTAATAAAACAAACAACCCAATACAAAAATGGGCAGAAGATCTAAAGAGACGTTTCTTCAAAGAAGACACAGAGATGGCCAAGACGCACATGAAAAGCTGCTCAACATCACTAATTATTAGAGAAATGCAAATCAAAACTACAATGAGGTAAGACCTCACACCTGTTAGAATCGGCATCATCAGATAATCTACAAACAACAAATTCTGGGGAGGGTGTGGACAAAAGGAACCCTCTTCCGCTATTGGTGGGAATGTAAATTGATACAGTCACTATGGAGAACAGTATGGAGGTTCCTTTAAAAAACTAAAAAGAGAATTACCATAGGATCCAGCAATCCCACTTCTGGGCATATACCCAGAGAAAACCATAAATCACAGAGACACATTCACCACAATGTTCATTGCAGCACTATTTACAATAGCCAGGTTATGGAAGCAACATAAATGCCCACAGACAGACGAATGGATAAAGATGTGGTACATATATAAAATGGAATATTACTCAGCCATAAAAAGGAATGAAACTGGGTCATTTGTAGAGAAGTTGATGGATCTAGAGACTGTCATACAGAGTGAAGTAAGCCAGAAAGAGAAAAACAAATATTGTATATTAATGCCTATATGTGGAACCTAGAAAAATGGTAGAGATGAACTGGTTTGCAGGGCAGAAATAGAGACACAGAGGTAGAGAACAAACGTATGGACACAAAGTGGGGGAAGCCATGGGGTGGTGGTGGTGGGATGACTTGGGAGATTAGGATTGACCTGTATACATGTCTATGCATAAAATAGATAACTAATAATAACCTATTGTATAAAAAATAACTAAAATTAAATTTCAAAATTTTAAAAAATAAAATGTAAAAATAAAACAGAAAAAATGTTCTTCCATTCACACTGATGTATTTATACGAATGAATTATTTCCATGCTTATATCTATAAATACATAAATGAGGAATAAAATCTAACTTGAACCAAAAAAGAAAAAAAAAAAACTGAACCTAACAGTTATACAGATGAAAACACTACCAAGGCACTTGCTCCAGTGGTAAACAATTCTGAAATTGGTCAGAGGTGGGGAATCATCTCCCATACAGCCAGCAGCCCCGCCCGCCCACGCAAGGAGCATCCTCATTGCAAAGCTGGGAGACCGTGCCGAGGCCTCTGTGAGTAAACGTGAGCTGAGCCCCAGGCCAGATGCTGCTGAACTGTTCCCACCCTTCCCAGGTGAAACACCTGAATATGTACAAGGGCTTGAAAGCCTAGAGGAAGGGCCGTGGAGCCACACCAGCGACAGCACGCAGGCCAACTTGGTGCCTGCAGGTCAGCCAGGATGGTACTGGCCACGGGCGCTCTTCTGGAAGCTTTCTATTGCCCTGCCTGAGATACCCCTCCTGTCCCGGCCCCCACTCCTTTTTTTCCTTCCTCACCTCAGCCCGGAGAGATATTCCAGTGGAAGTTATGGGTGACACATCCTCTTCTTTACAGGTGGCAGCCTGGCAACTCCTGCCGAAAGTCCAGCAGAGCCCCACTCACACCGGGCCACCCACAAAGCCGTGGACCCTCACACCCTCCCACCAGCACAGCCCCGAGACTGCTGACGGGGCAGAGAATATGGAGTAAGGCACAGCTGCAGGGGCTATTGCTGCCTGGAGTGCTGTTTATATTGACCTCAACCCAGGCACACCTGGGGAGGGCTTGCCGGCAGGGTCAGGCTGCCCAGGTCAGCTAATCCTCAGCCCTCAGGGAATCACATTGCAGAAAATGGACCTCGCTAAGACAGAATATTCGCCAAGGAGAAAAAGGACACAATGCCATTTGCAGCACCGTAGATGAGTCTCGAGGTAATCACGTGACTTGGAGTAAGTCAGAAAGTGAAAGACACATATCATATCATATCACTTATAGGTGTTACCTATAAATTGATACCAGGGCAGATATTTCCACGGAGAAGGGCAATCACAGATTCATTAAACAAACTTAGGGTTCACCAAAGGAAAGGTGTGAGGATTGAATTCATTACGATATTGGGGTTAACAGACATATACAAACACAGTAGACGTATATAATCACCAAAGACCTACGGAGTACCAAGAGAAGACTACTCAACATTCTGTCATAACGTACATGGGAAAAGGATCCCAGGAAGAACAGACATATGTATATGTGTAAAAGAACCACCTCTTGCACACCTACAACAAGCTAAACGTTGTACTCAAACTTGCTGTAATAAAAAATAAAAAATTAAATTAAAAACACGAACAAGAAGTAGTGAGACAAACTTGAGGGTCTTTCTCCTGGCACATTCCGTTCTACATTCCAATCTCGAACACGACTTCCATTGAGTCTCTGCTGCCCTAGTAACCAGAATTGGTAAGGGAGAACTGCTGCCACCTTGTGGCCGTTTCACACAACTGCAGGTTTAATGCCAGCGCTAATGGTCAGTGGATATTCCAAATCATTACAGGCCTGTAAATGACACCTGCCCTGAAAACAAATCCTGGGGTCATATATCGACCAAAAAATTCAAAAGACGTCCATATTTCAAAACGACAGTTTCAAGAGGCATATTTCACGCACATTAGTGTTCTGCTTCTTTTGCTTTCTTTCTTTCTTTGTTAAAAAAAACGGGAATGGAAAAAGGCAACCCTCAGAATGGGCGAAAACGTTCACAAACGAATCAATGGACAAAGGTTTAATCTCCAATATATATAAACAGCGCATGCAGCTTAATATTAATAAAACAAACAACCCAATACAAAAATGGGCAGAAGATCTAAAGAGACGTTTCTTCAAAGAAGACACAGAGATGGCCAAGACGCACATGAAAAGCTGCTCAACATCACTAATTATTAGAGAAATGCAAATCAAAACTACAATGAGGTAAGACCTCACACCTGTTAGAATCGGCATCATCAGATAATCTACAAACAACAAATTCTGGGGAGGGTGTGGACAAAAGGAACCCTCTTCCGCTATTGGTGGGAATGTAAATTGATACAGTCACTATGGAGAACAGTATGGAGGTTCCTTTAAAAAACTAAAAAGAGAATTACCATAGGATCCAGCAATCCCACTTCTGGGCATATACCCAGAGAAAACCATAAATCACAGAGACACATTCACCACAATGTTCATTGCAGCACTATTTACAATAGCCAGGTTATGGAAGCAACATAAATGCCCACAGACAGACGAATGGATAAAGATGTGGTACATATATAAAATGGAATATTACTCAGCCATAAAAAGGAATGAAACTGGGTCATTTGTAGAGAAGTTGATGGATCTAGAGACTGTCATACAGAGTGAAGTAAGCCAGAAAGAGAAAAACAAATATTGTATATTAATGCCTATATGTGGAACCTAGAAAAATGGTAGAGATGAACTGGTTTGCAGGGCAGAAATAGAGACACAGAGGTAGAGAACAAACGTATGGACACAAAGTGGGGGAAGCCATGGGGTGGTGGTGGTGGGATGACTTGGGAGATTAGGATTGACCTGTATACATGTCTATGCATAAAATAGATAACTAATAATAACCTATTGTATAAAAAATAACTAAAATTAAATTTCAAAATTTTAAAAAATAAAATGTAAAAATAAAACAGAAAAAATGTTCTTCCATTCACACTGATGTATTTATACGAATGAATTATTTCCATGCTTATATCTATAAATACATAAATGAGGAATAAAATCTAACTTGAACCAAAAAAGAAAAAAAAAAACTGAACCTAACAGTTATACAGAGGAAAACACTACCAAGGCACTTGCTCCAGTGGTAAACAATTCTGAAATTGGTCAGAGGTGGGGAATCATCTCCCATACAGCCAGCAGCCCCGCCCGCCCTCGCCAGGAGCATCCTCATTGCAAAGCTGGGAGACCGTGCCGAGGCCTCTGTGAGTAAACGTGAGCTGAGCCCCAGGCCAGATGCTGCTGAACTGTTCCCACCCTTCCCAGGTGAAACACCTGAATATGTACAAGGGCTTGAAAGCCTAGAGGAAGGGCCGTGGAGCCACACCAGCGACAGCACGCAGGCCAACTTGGTGCCTGCAGGTCAGCCAGGATGGTACTGGCCACGGGCGCTCTTCTGGAAGCTTTCTATTGCCCTGCCTGAGATACCCCTCCTGTCCCGGCCCCCACTCCTTTTTTTCCTTCCTCACCTCAGCCCGGAGAGATATTCCAGTGGAAGTTATGGGTGACACATCCTCTTCTTTACAGGTGGCAGCCTGGCAACTCCTGCCGAAAGTCCAGCAGAGCCCCACTCACACCGGGCCACCCACAAAGCCGTGGACCCTCACACCCTCCCACCAGCACAGCCCCGAGACTGCTGACGGGGCAGAGAATATGGAGTAAGGCACAGCTGCAGGGGCTATTGCTGCCTGGAGTGCTGTTTATATTGACCTCAACCCAGGCACACCTGGGGAGGGCTTGCCGGCAGGGTCAGGCTGCCCAGGTCAGCTAATCCTCAGCCCTCAGGGAATCACATTGCAGAAAATGGACCTCGCTAAGACAGAATATTCGCCAAGGAGAAAAAGGACACAATGCCATTTGCAGCACCGTAGATGAGTCTCGAGGTAATCACGTGACTTGGAGTAAGTCAGAAAGTGAAAGACACATATCATATCATATCACTTATAGGTGTTACCTATAAATTGATACCAGGGCAGATATTTCCACGGAGAAGGGCAATCACAGATTCATTAAACAAACTTAGGGTTCACCAAAGGAAAGGTGTGAGGATTGAATTCATTACGATATTGGGGTTAACAGACATATACAAACACAGTAGACGTATATAATCACCAAAGACCTACGGAGTACCAAGAGAAGACTACTCAACATTCTGTCATAACGTACATGGGAAAAGGATCCCAGGAAGAACAGACATATGTATATGTGTAAAAGAACCACCTCTTGCACACCTACAACAAGCTAAACGTTGTACTCAAACTTGCTGTAATAAAAAATAAAAAATTAAATTAAAAACACGAACAAGAAGTAGTGAGACAAACTTGAGGGTCTTTCTCCTGGCACATTCCGTTCTACATTCCAATCTCGAACACGACTTCCATTGAGGCTCTGCTGCCCTAGTAACCAGATTTGGTAAGGGAGAACTGCTGCCACCTTGTGGCCGTTTCACACAACTGCAGGTTTAATGCCAGCGCTAATGGTCAGTGGATATTCCACATCATTACAGGCCTGTAAATGACACCTGCCCTGAAAACAAATCCTGGGGTCATATATCGACCAAAAAATTCAAAAGACGTCCATATTTCAAAACGACAGTTTCAAGAGGCATATTTCACGCACATTAGTGTTCTGCTTCTTTTGCTTTCATTCTTTCTTTGTTAAAAAAAACGGGAATGGAAAAAGGCAACCCTCAGAATGGGCGAAAACGTTCACAAACGAATCAATGGACAAAGGTTTAATCTCCAATATATATAAACAGCGCATGCAGCTTAATATTAATAAAACAAACAACCCAATACAAAAATGGGCAGAAGATCTAAAGAGACGTTTCTTCAAAGAAGACACAGAGATGGCCAAGACGCACATGAAAAGCTGCTCAACATCACTAATTATTAGAGAAATGCAAATCAAAACTACAATGAGGTAAGACCTCACACCTGTTAGAATCGGCATCATCAGATAATCTACAAACAACAAATTCTGGGGAGGGTGTGGACAAAAGGAACCCTCTTCCGCTATTGGTGGGAATGTAAATTGATACAGTCACTATGGAGAACAGTGTGGAGGTTCCTTTAAAAAACTAAAAAGAGAATTACCATAGGATCCAGCAATCCCACTTCTGGGCATATACCCAGAGAAAACCATAAATCACAGAGACACATTCACCACAATGTTCATTGCAGCACTATTTACAATAGCCAGGTTATGGAAGCAACATAAATGCCCACAGACAGACGAATGGATAAAGATGTGGTACATATATAAAATGGAATATTACTCAGCCATAAAAAGGAATGAAACTGGGTCATTTGTAGAGAAGTTGATGGATCTAGAGACTGTCATACAGAGTGAAGTAAGCCAGAAAGAGAAAAACAAATATTGTATATTAATGCCTATATGTGGAACCTAGAAAAATGGTAGAGATGAACTGGTTTGCAGGGCAGAAATAGAGACACAGAGGTAGAGAACAAACGTATGGACACAAAGTGGGGGAAGCCATGGGGTGGTGGTGGTGGGATGACTTGGGAGATTAGGATTGACCTGTATACATGTCTATGCATAAAATAGATAACTAATAATAACCTATTGTATAAAAAATAACTAAAATTAAATTTCAAAATTTTAAAAAATAAAATGTAAAAATAAAACAGAAAAAATGTTCTTCCATTCACACTGATGTATTTATACGAATGAATTATTTCCATGCTTATATCTATAAATACATAAATGAGGAATAAAATCTAACTTGAACCAAAAAAGAAAAAAAAAAAAACTGAACCTAACAGTTATACAGAGGAAAACACTACCAAGGCACTTGCTCCAGTGGTAAACAATTCTGAAATTGGTCAGAGGTGGGGAATCATCTCCCATACAGCCAGCAGCCCCGCCCGCCCACGCAAGGAGCATCCTCATTGCAAAGCTGGGAGACCGTGCCGAGGCCTCTGTGAGTAAACGTGAGCTGAGCCCCAGGCCAGATGCTGCTGAACTGTTCCCACCCTTCCCAGGTGAAACACCTGAATATGTACAAGGGCTTGAAAGCCTAGAGGAAGGGCCGTGGAGCCACACCAGCGACAGCACGCAGGCCAACTTGGTGCCTGCAGGTCAGCCAGGATGGTACTGGCCACGGGCGCTCTTCTGGAAGCTTTCTATTGCCCTGCCTGAGATACCCCTCCTGTCCCGGCCCCCACTCCTTTTTTTCCTTCCTCACCTCAGCCCGGAGAGATATTCCAGTGGAAGTTATGGGTGACACATCCTCTTCTTTACAGGTGGCAGCCTGGCAACTCCTGCCGAAAGTCCAGCAGAGCCCCACTCACACCGGGCCACCCACAAAGCCGTGGACCCTCACACCCTCCCACCAGCACAGCCCCGAGACTGCTGACGGGGCAGAGAATATGGAGTAAGGCACAGCTGCAGGGGCTATTGCTGCCTGGAGTGCTGTTTATATTGACCTCAACCCAGGCACACCTGGGGAGGGCTTGCCGGCAGGGTCAGGCTGCCCAGGTCAGCTAATCCTCAGCCCTCAGGGAATCACATTGCAGAAAATGGACCTCGCTAAGACAGAATATTCGCCAAGGAGAAAAAGGACACAATGCCATTTGCAGCACCGTAGATGAGTCTCGAGGTAATCACGTGACTTGGAGTAAGTCAGAAAGTGAAAGACACATATCATATCATATCACTTATAGGTGTTACCTATAAATTGATACCAGGGCAGATATTTCCACGGAGAAGGGCAATCACAGATTCATTAAACAAACTTAGGGTTCACCAAAGGAAAGGTGTGAGGATTGAATTCATTACGATATTGGGGTTAACAGACATATACAAACACAGTAGACGTATATAATCACCAAAGACCTACGGAGTACCAAGAGAAGACTACTCAACATTCTGTCATAACGTACATGGGAAAAGGATCCCAGGAAGAACAGACATATGTATATGTGTAAAAGAACCACCTCTTGCACACCTACAACAAGCTAAACGTTGTACTCAAACTTGCTGTAATAAAAAATAAAAAATTAAATTAAAAACACGAACAAGAAGTAGTGAGACAAACTTGAGGGGCTTTCTCCTGGCACATTCCGTTCTACATTCCAATCTCGAACACGACTTCCATTGAGGCTCTGCTGCCCTAGTAACCAGATTTGGTAAGGGAGAACTGCTGCCACATTGTGGCCGTTTCACACAACTGCAGGTTTAATGCCAGCGCTAATGGTCAGTGGATATTCCACATCATTACAGGCCTGTAAATGACACCTGCCCTGAAAACAAATCCTGGGGTCATATATCGACCAAAAAATTCAAAAGACGTCCATATTTCAAAACGACAGTTTCAAGAGGCATATTTCACGCACATTAGTGTTCTGCTTCTTTTGCTTTCTTTCTTTCTTTGTTAAAAAAAACGGGAATGGAAAAAGGCAACCCTCAGAATGGGCGAAAACGTTCACAAACGAATCAATGGACAAAGGTTTAATCTCCAATATATATAAACAGCGCATGCAGCTTAATATTAATAAAACAAACAACCCAATACAAAAATGGGCAGAAGATCTAAAGAGACGTTTCTTCAAAGAAGACACAGAGATGGCCAAGACGCACATGAAAAGCTGCTCAACATCACTAATTATTAGAGAAATGCAAATCAAAACTACAATGAGGTAAGACCTCACACCTGTTAGAATCGGCATCATCAGATAATCTACAAACAACAAATTCTGGGGAGGGTGTGGACAAAAGGAACCCTCTTCCGCTATTGGTGGGAATGTAAATTGATACAGTCACTATGGAGAACAGTGTGGAGGTTCCTTTAAAAAACTAAAAAGAGAATTACCATAGGATCCAGCAATCCCACTTCTGGGCATATACCCAGAGAAAACCATAAATCACAGAGACACATTCACCACAATGTTCATTGCAGCACTATTTACAATAGCCAGGTTATGGAAGCAACATAAATGCCCACAGACAGACGAATGGATAAAGATGTGGTACATATATAAAATGGAATATTACTCAGCCATAAAAAGGAATGAAACTGGGTCATTTGTAGAGAAGTTGATGGATCTAGAGACTGTCATACAGAGTGAAGTAAGCCAGAAAGAGAAAAACAAATATTGTATATTAATGCCTATATGTGGAACCTAGAAAAATGGTAGAGATGAACTGGTTTGCAGGGCAGAAATAGAGACACAGAGGTAGAGAACAAACGTATGGACACAAAGTGGGGGAAGCCATGGGGTGGTGGTGGTGGGATGACTTGGGAGATTAGGATTGACCTGTATACATGTCTATGCATAAAATAGATAACTAATAATAACCTATTGTATAAAAAATAACTAAAATTAAATTTCAAAATTTTAAAAAATAAAATGTAAAAATAAAACAGAAAAAATGTTCTTCCATTCACACTGATGTATTTATACGAATGAATTATTTCCATGCTTATATCTATAAATACATAAATGAGGAATAAAATCTAACTTGAACCAAAAAAGAAAAAAAAAAAACTGAACCTAACAGTTATACAGAGGAAAACACTACCAAGGCACTTGCTCCAGTGGTAAACAATTCTGAAATTGGTCAGAGGTGGGGAATCATCTCCCATACAGCCAGCAGCCCCGCCCGCCCACGCAAGGAGCATCCTCATTGCAAAGCTGGGAGACCGTGCCGAGGCCTCTGTGAGTAAACGTGAGCTGAGCCCCAGGCCAGATGCTGCTGAACTGTTCCCACCCTTCCCAGGTGAAACACCTGAATATGTACAAGGGCTTGAAAGCCTAGAGGAAGGGCCGTGGAGCCACACCAGCGACAGCACGCAGGCCAACTTGGTGCCTGCAGGTCAGCCAGGATGGTACTGGCCACGGGCGCTCTTCTGGAAGCTTTCTATTGCCCTGCCTGAGATACCCCTCCTGTCCCGGCCCCCACTCCTTTTTTTCCTTCCTCACCTCAGCCCGGAGAGATATTCCAGTGGAAGTTATGGGTGACACATCCTCTTCTTTACAGGTGGCAGCCTGGCAACTCCTGCCGAAAGTCCAGCAGAGCCCCACTCACACCGGGCCACCCACAAAGCCGTGGACCCTCACACCCTCCCACCAGCACAGCCCCGAGACTGCTGACGGGGCAGAGAATATGGAGTAAGGCACAGCTGCAGGGGCTATTGCTGCCTGGAGTGCTGTTTATATTGACCTCAACCCAGGCACACCTGGGGAGGGCTTGCCGGCAGGGTCAGGCTGCCCAGGTCAGCTAATCCTCAGCCCTCAGGGAATCACATTGCAGAAAATGGACCTCGCTAAGACAGAATATTCGCCAAGGAGAAAAAGGACACAATGCCATTTGCAGCACCGTAGATGAGTCTCGAGGTAATCACGTGACTTGGAGTAAGTCAGAAAGTGAAAGACACATATCATATCATATCACTTATAGGTGTTACCTATAAATTGATACCAGGGCAGATATTTCCACGGAGAAGGGCAATCACAGATTCATTAAACAAACTTAGGGTTCACCAAAGGAAAGGTGTGAGGATTGAATTCATTACGATATTGGGGTTAACAGACAGATACAAACACAGTAGACGTATATAATCACCAAAGACCTACGGAGTACCAAGAGAAGACTACTCAACATTCTGTCATAACGTACATGGGAAAAGGATCCCAGGAAGAACAGACATATGTATATGTGTAAAAGAACCACCTCTTGCACACCTACAACAAGCTAAACGTTGTACTCAAACTTGCTGTAATAAAAAATAAAAAATTAAATTAAAAACACGAACAAGAAGTAGTGAGACAAACTTGAGGGGCTTTCTCCTGGCACATTCCGTTCTACATTCCAATCTCGAACACGACTTCCATTGAGGCTCTGCTGCCCTAGTAACCAGATTTGGTAAGGGAGAACTGCTGCCACATTGTGGCCGTTTCACACAACTGCAGGTTTAATGCCAGCGCTAATGGTCAGTGGATATTCCACATCATTACAGGCCTGTAAATGACACCTGCCCTGAAAACAAATCCTGGGGTCATATATCGACCAAAAAATTCAAAAGACGTCCATATTTCAAAACGACAGTTTCAAGAGGCATATTTCACGCACATTAGTGTTCTGCTTCTTTTGCTTTCTTTCTTTCTTTGTTAAAAAAAACGGGAATGGAAAAAGGCAACCCTCAGAATGGGCGAAAACGTTCACAAACGAATCAATGGACAAAGGTTTAATCTCCAATATATATAAACAGCGCATGCAGCTTAATATTAATAAAACAAACAACCCAATACAAAAATGGGCAGAAGATCTAAAGAGACGTTTCTTCAAAGAAGACACAGAGATGGCCAAGACGCACATGAAAAGCTGCTCAACATCACTAATTATTAGAGAAATGCAAATCAAAACTACAATGAGGTAAGACCTCACACCTGTTAGAATCGGCATCATCAGATAATCTACAAACAACAAATTCTGGGGAGGGTGTGGACAAAAGGAACCCTCTTCCGCTATTGGTGGGAATGTAAATTGATACAGTCACTATGGAGAACAGTGTGGAGGTTCCTTTAAAAAACTAAAAAGAGAATTACCATAGGATCCAGCAATCCCACTTCTGGGCATATACCCAGAGAAAACCATAAATCACAGAGACACATTCACCACAATGTTCATTGCAGCACTATTTACAATAGCCAGGTTATGGAAGCAACATAAATGCCCACAGACAGACGAATGGATAAAGATGTGGTACATATATAAAATGGAATATTACTCAGCCATAAAAAGGAATGAAACTGGGTCATTTGTAGAGAAGTTGATGGATCTAGAGACTGTCATACAGAGTGAAGTAAGCCAGAAAGAGAAAAACAAATATTGTATATTAATGCCTATATGTGGAACCTAGAAAAATGGTAGAGATGAACTGGTTTGCAGGGCAGAAATAGAGACACAGAGGTAGAGAACAAACGTATGGACACAAAGTGGGGGAAGCCATGGGGTGGTGTTGGTGGGATGACTTGGGAGATTAGGATTGACCTGTATACATGTCTATGCATAAAATAGATAACTAATAATAACCTACTGTATAAATAATAACTAAAATTAAATTTCAAAATTTTAAAAAATAAAATGTAAAAATAAAACAGAAAAAAAGTTCTTCCATTCACACTGATGTATTTATACGAATGAATTATTTCCATGCTTATATCTATAAATACATAAATGAGGAATAAAATCTAACTTGAACCAAAAAAGAAAAAAAAAAACTGAACCTAACAGTTATACAGAGGAAAACACTACCAAGGCACTTGCTCCAGTGGTAAACAATTCTGAAATTAGTCAGAGGTGGGGAATCATCTCCCATACAGCCAGCAGCCCCGCCCACCCACGCAAGGAGCATCCTCATTGCAAAGCTGGGAGACCGTGCCGAGGCCTCTGTGAGTAAACGTGAGCTGAGCCCCAGGCCAGATGCTGCTGAACTGTTCCCACCCTTCCCAGGTGAAACACCTGAATATGTACAAGGGCTTGAAAGCCTAGAGGAAGGGCCGTGGAGCCACACCAGCGACAGCACGCAGGCCAACTTGGTGCCTGCAGGTCAGCCAGGATGGTACTGGCCACGGGCGCTCTTCTGGAAGCTTTCTATTGCCCTGCCTGAGATACCCCTCCTGTCCCGGCCCCCACTCCTTTTTTTTCCTTCCTCACCTCAGCCCGGAGGGATATTCCAGTGCAAGTTATGGGTGACACATCCTCTTCTTTACAGGTGGCAGCCTGGCAACTCCTGCCGAAAGTCCAGCAGAGCCCCACTCACACCGGGCCACCCACAAAGCCGTGGACCCTCACACCCTCCCACCAGCACAGCCCCGAGACTGCTGACGGGGCAGAGGATATGGAGTAAGGCACAGCTGCAGGGGCTATTGATGCCTGGAGTGCTGTTTATATTGACCTCAACCCAGGCACACCTGGGGAGGGCTTGCCGGCAGGGTCAGGCTGCCCAGGTCAGCTAATCCTCAGCCCTCAGGGAATCACATTGCAGAAAATGGACCTCGCTATGACAGAATATTCGCCAAGGAGAAAAAGGACACAATGCCATTTGCAGCACCGTAGATGAGTCTCGAGGTAATCACGTGACTTGGAGTAAGTCAGAAAGTGAAAGACACATATCATATCATATCACTTATAGGTGTTACCTATAAATTGCTACCAGGGCAGATATTTCCACGGAGAAGGGCAATCACAGATTCATTAAACAAACTTATGGTTCACCAAAGGAAAGGTGTGAGGATTGAATTCATTACGATATTGGGGTTAACAGACAGATACAAACACAGTAGACGTATATAATCACCAAAGACCTACGGAGTACCAAGAGAAGACTACTCAACATTCTGTCATAACGTACATGGGAAAAGGATCCCAGGAAGAACAGACATATGTATATGTGTAAAAGAACCACCTCTTGCACACCTACAACAAGCTAAACGTTGTACTCAAACTTGCTGTAATAAAAAATAAAAAATTAAATTAAAAACACGAACAAGAAGTAGTGAGACAAACTTGAGGGGCTTTCTCCTGGCACATTCCGTTCTACATTCCAATCTCGAACACGACTTCCATTGAGGCTCTGCTGCCCTAGTAACCAGATTTGGTAAGGGAGAACTGCTGCCACCTTGTGGCCGTTTCACACAACTGCAGGTTTAATGCCAGCGCTAATGGTCAGTGGATATTCCAAATCATTACAGGCCTGTAAATGACACCTGCCCTGAAAACAAATCCTGGGGTCATATATCGACCAAAAAATTCAAAAGACGTCCATATTTCAAAACGACAGTTTCAAGAGGCATATTTCACGCACATTAGTGTTCTGCTTCTTTTGCTTTCTTTCTTTCTTTGTTAAAAAAAACGGGAATGGAAAAAGGCAACCCTCAGAATGGGCGAAAACGTTCACAAACGAATCAATGGACAAAGGTTTAATCTCCAATATATATAAACAGCGCATGCAGCTTAATATTAATAAAACAAACAACCCAATACAAAAATGGGCAGAAGATCTAAAGAGACGTTTCTTCAAAGAAGACACAGAGATGGCCAAGACGCACATGAAAAGCTGCTCAACATCACTAATTATTAGAGAAATGCAAATCAAAACTACAATGAGGTAAGACCTCACACCTGTTAGAATCGGCATCATCAGATAATCTACAAACAACAAATTCTGGGGAGGGTGTGGACAAAAGGAACCCTCTTCCGCTATTGGTGGGAATGTAAATTGATACAGTCACTATGGAGAACAGTATGGAGGTTCCTTTAAAAAACTAAAAAGAGAACTACCATAGTATCCAGCAATCCCACTTCTGGGCATATACCCAGAGAAAACCATAAATCACAGAGACACATTCACCACAATGTTCATTGCAGCACTATTTACAATAGCCAGGTTATGGAAACAACATAAATGCCCTCAGACAGACGAATGGATAAAGATGTGGTACATATATAAAATGGAATATTACTCAGCCATAAAAAGGAATGAAACTGGGTCATTTGTAGAGAAGTTGATGGATCTAGAGACTGTCATACAGAGTGAAGTAAGCCAGAAAGAGAAAAACAAATATTGTATATTAATGCCTATATGTGGAACCTAGAAAAATGGTAGAGATGAACTGGTTTGCAGGGCAGAAATAGAGACACAGAGGTAGAGAACAAACGTATGGACACAAAGTGGGGGAAGCCATGGGGTGGTGGTGGTGGGATGACTTGGGAGATTAGGATTGACCTGTATACATGTCTATGCATAAAATAGAAAACTAATAATAACCTACTGTATAAAAAAAATAACTAAAATTAAATTTCAAAATTTTAAAAAATAAAATGTAAAAATAAAACAGAAAAAAAGTTCTTCCATTCACACAGATGTATTTATACGAATGAATTATTTCCATGCTTATATCTATAAATACATAAATGAGGAATAAAATCTAACTTGAACCAAAAAAGAAAAAAAAACTGAACCTAACAGTTATACAGAGGGAAACACTACCAAGGCACTTGCTCCAGTGGTAAACAATTCTGAAATTGGTCAGAGGTGGGGAATCATCTCCCATACAGCCAGCAGCCCCGCCCGCCCTCGCCAGGAGCATCCTCATTGCAAAGCTGGGAGACCGTGCCGAGGCCTCTGTGAGTTAACGTGAGCTGAGCCAAAGGCCAGCTGCTGCTGAACTGTTCCCACCCTTCCCAGGTGAAACACCTGAATATGTACAAGGGCTTGAAAGCCTAGAGGAAGGGCCGTGGAGCCACACCAGCGACAGCACGCAGGCCAACTTGGTGCCTGCAGGTCAGCCAGGATGGTACTGGCCACGGGCGCTCTTCTGGAAGCTTTCTATTGCCCTGCCTGAGATACCCCTCCTGTCCCGGCCCCCACTCCTTTTTTTTCCTTCCTCACCTCAGCCCGGAGAGATATTCCAGTGGAAGTTATGGGTGACACATCCTCTTCTTTACAGGTGGCAGCCTGGCAACTCCTGCCGAAAGTCCAGCAGAGCCCCACTCACACCGGGCCACCCACAAAGCCGTGGACCCTCACACCCTCCCATCAGCACAGCCCCGAGACTGCTGACGGGGCAGAGGATATGGAGTAAGGCACAGCTGCAGGGGCTATTGCTGCCTGGAGTGCTGTTTATATTGACCTCAACCCAGGCACACCTGGGGAGGGCTTGCCGGCAGGGTCAGGCTGCCCAGGTCAGCTAATCCTCAGCCCTCAGGGAATCACATTGCAGAAAATGGACCTCGCTAAGACAGAATATTCGCCAAGGAGAAAAAGGACACAATGCCATTTGCAGCACCGTAGATGAGTCTCGAGGTAATCACGTGACTTGGAGTAAGTCAGAAAGTGAAAGACACATATCATATCATATCACTTATAGGTGTTACCTATAAATTGCTACCAGGGCAGATATTTCCACGGAGAAGGGCAATCACAGATTCATTAAACAAACTTAGGGTTCACCAAAGGAAAGGTGTGAGGATTGAATTCATTACGATATTGGGGTTAACAGACAGATACAAACACAGTAGACGTATATAATCACCAAAGACCTACGGAGTACCAAGAGAAGACTACTCAACATTCTGTCATAACGTACATGGGAAAAGGATCCCAGGAAGAACAGACATATGTATATGTGTAAAAGAACCACCTCTTGCACACCTACAACAAGCTAAACGTTGTACTCAAACTTGCTGTAATAAAAAATAAAAAATTAAATTAAAAACACGAACAAGAAGTAGTGAGACAAACTTGAGGGGCTTTCTCCTGGCACATTCCGTTCTACATTCCAATCTCGAACACGACTTCCATTCAGGCTCTGCTGCCCTAGTAACCAGATTTGGTGAGGGAGAACTGCTGCCACCTTGTGGCCGTTTCACACAACTGCAGGTTTAATGCCAGCGCTAATGGTCAGTGGATATTCCAAATCATTACAGGCCTGTAAATGACACCTGCCCTGAAAACAAATCCTGGGGTCATATATCGACCAAAAAATTCAAAAGACGTCCATATTTCAAAACGACAGTTTCAAGAGGCATATTTCACGCACATTAGTGTTCTGCTTCTTTTGCTTTCTTTCTTTCTTTGTTAAAAAAAACGGGAATGGAAAAAGGCAACCCTCAGAATGGGCGAAAACGTTCACAAACTAATCAATGGACAAAGGTTTAATCTCCAATATATATAAGCAGCGCATGCAGCTTAATATTAATAAAACAAACAACCCAATACAAAAATGGGCAGAAGATCTAAAGAGACGTTTCTTCAAAGAAGACACAGAGATGGCCAAGACGCACATGAAAAGCTGCTCAACATCACTAATTATTAGAGAAATGCAAATCAAAACTACAATGAGGTAAGACCTCACACCTGTTAGAATCGGCATCATCAGATAATCTACAAACAACAAATTCTGGGGAGGGTGTGGACAAAAGGAACCCTCTTCCGCTATTGGTGGGAATGTAAATTGATACAGTCACTATGGAGAACAGTATGGAGGTTCCTTTAAAAAACTAAAAAGAGAATTACCATAGGATCCAGCAATCCCACTTCTGGGCATATACCCAGAGAAAACCATAAATCACAGAGACACATTCACCACAATGTTCATTGCAGCACTATTTACAATAGCCAGGTTATGGAAGCAACATAAATGCCCACAGACAGACGAATGGATAAAGATGTGGTACATATATAAAATGGAATATTACTCAGCCATAAAAAGGAATGAAACTGGGTCATTTGTAGAGAAGTTGATGGATCTAGAGACTGTCATACAGAGTGAAGTAAGCCAGAAAGAGAAAAACAAATATTGTATATTAATGCCTATATGTGGAACCTAGAAAAATGGTAGAGATGAACTGGTTTGCAGGGCAGAAATAGAGACACAGAGGTAGAGAACAAACGTATGGACACAAAGTGGGGCAAGCCATGTGGTGGTGGTGGTGGGATGACTTGGGAGATTAGGATTGACCTGTATACATGTCTATGCATAAAATAGATAACTAATAATAACCTACTGTATAAAAAAATAACTAAAATTAAATTTCAAAATTTTAAAAAATAAAATGTAAAAATAAAACAGAAAAAAAGTTCTTCCATTCACACTGATGTATTTATACGAATGAATTATTTCCATGCTTATATCTATAAATACATAAATGAGGAATAAAATTTAACTTGAACCTAAAAAGAAAAAAAAAACTGAACCTAACAGTTATACAGAGGAAAACACTACCAAGGCACTTGCTCCAGTGGTAAACAATTCTGAAATTGGTCAGAGGTGGGGAATCATCTCCCATACAGCCAGCAGCCCCGCTCGCCCTCGCCAGGAGCATCCTCATTGCAAAGCTGGGAGACCGTGCAGAGGCCTCTGTGAGTTAACGTGAGCTGAGCCAAAGGCCAGCTGCTGCTGAACTGTTCCCACCCTTCCCAGGTGAAACACCTGAATATGTACAAGGGCTTGAAAGCCTAGAGGAAGGGCCGTGGAGCCACACCAGCGACAGCACGCAGGCCAACTTGGTGCCTGCAGGTCAGCCAGGATGGTACTGGCCACGGGCGCTCTTCTGGAAGCTTTCTATTGCCCTGCCTGAGATACCCCTCCTGTCCCGGCCCCCACTCCTTTTTTTCCTTCCTCACCTCAGCCCGGAGAGATATTCCAGTGGAAGTTATGGGTGACACATCCTCTTCTTTACAGGTGGCAGCCTGGCAACTCCTGCCGAAAGTCCAGCAGAGCCCCACTCACACCGGGCCACCCACAAAGCCGTGGACCCTCACACCCTCCAACCAGCACAGCCCCGAGACTGCTGACGGGGCAGAGAATATGTAGTAAGGCACAGCTGCAGGGGATATTGCTGCCTGGAGTGCTGTTTATATTGACCTCAACCCAGGCACACCTGGGGAGGGCTTGCCGGCAGGGTCAGGCTGCCCAGGTCAGCTAATCCTCAGCCCTCAGGGAATCACATTGCAGAAAATGGACCTCGCTAAGACAGAATATTCGCCAAGGAGAAAAAGGACACAATGCCATTTGCAGCACCGTAGATGAGTCTCGAGGTAATCACGTGACTTGGAGTAAGTCAGAAAGTGAAAGACACATATCATATCATATCACTTATAGGTGTTACCTATAAATTGCTACCAGGGCAGATATTTCCACGGAGAAGGGCAATCACAGATTCATTAAACAAACTTAGGGTTCACCAAAGGAAAGGTGTGAGGATTGAATTCATTACGATATTGGGGTTAACAGACAGATACAAACACAGTAGACGTATATAATCACCAAAGACCTACGGAGTACCAAGAGAAGACTACTCAACATTCTGTCATAACGTACATGGGAAAAGGATCCCAGGAAGAACAGACATATGTATATGTGTAAAAGAACCACCTCTTGCACACCTACAACAAGCTAAACGTTGTACTCAAACTTGCTGTAATAAAAAATAAAAAATTAAATTAAAAACACGAACAAGAAGTAGTGAGACAAACTTGAGGGGCTTTCTCCTGGCACATTCCGTTCTACATTCCAATCTCGAACACGACTTCCATTGAGGCTCTGCTGCCCTAGTAACCAGATTTGGTAAGGGAGAACTGCTGCCACCTTGTGGCCGTTTCACACAACTGCAGGGTTAATGCCAGCGCTAATGGTCAGTGGATATTCCAAATCATTACAGGCCTGTAAATGACACCTGCCCTGAAAACAAATCCTGGGGTCATATATCGACCAAAAAATTCAAAAGACGTCCATATTTCAAAACGACAGTTTCAAGAGGCATATTTCACGCACATTAGTGTTCTGCTTCTTTTGCTTTCTTTCTTTCTTTGTTAAAAAAAACGGGAATGGAAAAAGGCAACCCTCAGAATGGGCGAAAACGTTCACAAACGAATCAATGGACAAAGGTTTAATCTCCAATATATATAAACAGCGCATGCAGCTTAATATTAATAAAACAAACAACCCAATACAAAAATGGGCAGAAGATCTAAAGAGACGTTTCTTCAAAGAAGACACAGAGATGGCCAAGACGCACATGAAAAGCTGCTCAACATCACTAATTATTAGAGAAATGCAAATCAAAACTACAATGAGGTAAGACCTCACACCTGTTAGAATCGGCATCATCAGATAATCTACAAACAACAAATTCTGGGGAGGGTGTGGACAAAAGGAACCCTCTTCCGCTATTGGTGGGAATGTAAATTGATACAGTCACTATGGAGAACAGTATGGAGGTTCCTTTAAAAAACTAAAAAGAGAATTACCATAGGATCCAGCAATCCCACTTCTGGGCATATACCCAGAGAAAACCATAAATCACAGAGACACATTCACCACAATGTTCATTGCAGCACTATTTACAATAGCCAGGTTATGGAAGCAACATAAATGCCCACAGACAGACGAATGGATAAAGATGTGGTACATATATAAAATGGAATATTACTCAGCCATAAAAAGGAATGAAACTGGGTCATTTGTAGAGAAGTTGATGGATCTAGAGACTGTCATACAGAGTGAAGTAAGCCAGAAAGAGAAAAACAAATATTGTATATTAATGCCTATATGTGGAACCTAGAAAAATGGTAGAGATGAACTGGTTTGCAGGGCAGAAATAGAGACACAGAGGTAGAGAACAAACGTATGGACACAAAGTGGGGGAAGCCATGGGGTGGTGGTGGTGGGATGACTTGGGAGATTAGGATTGACCTGTATACATGTCTATGCATAAAATAGATAACTAATAATAACCTACTGTATAAAAAAATAACTAAAATTAAATTTCAAAATTTTAAAAAATAAAATGTAAAAATAAAACAGAAAAAAGTTCTTCCATTCACACTGATGTATTTATACGAATGAATTATTTCCATGCTTATATCTATAAATACATAAATGAGGAATAAAATCTAACTTGAACCAAAAAAGAAAAAAAAAAAACTGAACCTAACAGTTATACAGAGGAAAACACTACCAAGGCACTTGCTCCAGTGGTAAACAATTCTGAAATTGGTCAGAGGTGGGGAATCATCTCCCATACAGCCAGCAGCCCCGCCCGCCCTCGCGAGGAGCATCCTCATTGCAAAGCTGGGAGACCGTGCCGAGGCCTCTGTGAGTAAACGTGAGCTGAGCCAAAGGCCAGCTGCTGCTGAACTGTTCCCACCCTTCCCAGGTGAAACACCTGAATATGTACAAGGGCTTGAAAGCCTAGAGGAAGGGCCGTGGAGCCACACCAGCGACAGCACGCAGGCCAACTTGGTGCCTGCAGGTCAGCCAGGATGGTACTGGCCACGGGCGCTCTTCTGGAAGCTTTCTATTGCCCTGCCTGAGATACCCCTCCTGTCCCGGCCCCCACTCCTTTTTTTCCTTCCTCACCTCAGCCCGGAGAGATATTCCAGTGGAAGTTATGGGTGACACATCCTCTTCTTTACAGGTGGCAGCCTGGCAACTCCTGCCGAAAGTCCAGCAGAGCCCCACTCACACCGGGCCACCCACAAAGCCGTGAACCCTCACACCCTCCCACCAGCACAGCCCCGAGACTGCTGACGGGGCAGAGAATATGGAGTAAGGCACAGCTGCAGGGGCTATTGCTGCCTGGAGTGCTGTTTATATTGACCTCAACCCAGGCACACCTGGGGAGGGCTTGCCGGCAGGGTCAGGCTGCCCAGGTCAGCTAATCCTCAGCCCTCAGGGATTCACATTGCAGAAAATGGACCTCGCTAAGACAGAATATTCGCCAAGGAGAAAAAGGACACAATGCCATTTGCAGCACCGTAGATGAGTCTCGAGGTAATCACGTGACTTGGAGTAAGTCAGAAAGTGAAAGACACATATCATATCATATCACTTATAGGTGTTACCTATAAATTGCTACCAGGGCAGATATTTCCACGGAGAAGGGCAATCACAGATTCATTAAACAAACTTATGGTTCACCAAAGGAAAGGTGTGAGGATTGAATTCATTACGATATTGGGGTTAACAGACAGATACAAACACAGTAGACGTATATAATCACCAAAGACCTACGGAGTACCAAGAGAAGACTACTCAACATTCTGTCATAACGTACATGGGAAAAGGATCCCAGGAAGAACAGACATATGTATATGTGTAAAAGAACCACCTCTTGCACACCTACAACAAGCTAAACCTTGTACTCAAACTTGCTGTAATAAAAAATAAAAAATTAAATTAAAAACACGAACAAGAAGTAGTGAGACAAACTTGAGGGGCTTTCTCCTGGCACATTCCGTTCTACATTCCAATCTCGAACACGACTTCCATTGAGGCTCTGCTGCCCTAGTAACCAGATTTGGTAAGGGAGAACTGCTGCCACCTTGTGGCCGTTTCACACAACTGCAGGTTTAATGCCAGCGCTAAAGGTCAGTGGATATTCCAAATCATTACAGGCCTGTAAATGACACCTGCCCTGAAAACAAATCCTGGGGTCATATATCGACCAAAAAATTCAAAAGACGTCCATATTTCAAAACGACAGTTTCAAGAGGCATATTTCACGCACATTAGTGTTCTGATTCTTTTGCTTTCTTTCTTTCTTTGTTAAAAAAAACGGGAATGGAAAAAGGCAACCCTCAGAATGGGCGAAAACGTTCACAAATGAATCAATGGACAAAGTTTTAATCTCCAATATATATAAACAGCGCATGCAGCTTAATATTAATAAAACAAACAACCCAATACAAAAATGGGCAGAAGATCTAAAGAGACGTTTCTTCAAAGAAGACACAGAGATGGCCAAGACGCACATGAAAAGCTGCTCAACATCACTAATTATTAGAGAAATGCAAATCAAAACTACAATGAGGTAAGACCTCACACCTGTTAGAATCGGCATCATCAGATAATCTAGAAACAACAAATTCTGGGGAGGGTGTGGACAAAAGGAACCCTCTTCCGCTATTGGTGGGAATGTAAATTGATACAGTCACTATGGAGAACAGTATGGAGGTTCCTTTAAAAAACTAAAAAGAGAATTACCATAGGATCCAGCAATCCCACTTCTGGGCATATACCCAGAGAAAACCATAAATCACAGAGACACATTCACCACAATGTTCATTGCAGCACTATTTACAATAGCCAGGTTATGGAAACAACATAAATGCCCTCAGACAGACGAATGGATAAAGATGTGGTACATATATAAAATGGAATATTACTCAGCCATAAAAAGGAATGAAACTGGGTCATTTGTAGAGAAGTTGATGGATCTAGAGACTGTCATACAGAGTGAAGTAAGCCAGAAAGAGAAAAACAAATATTGTATATTAATGCCTATATGTGGAACCTAGAAAAATGGTAGAGATGAACTGGTTTGCAGGGCAGAAATAGAGACACAGAGGTAGAGAACAAACGTATGGACACAAAGTGGGGGAAGCCATGGGGTGGTGGTGGTGGGATGACTTGGGAGATTAGGATTGACCTGTATACATGTCTATGCATAAAATAGAAAACTAATAATAACCTACTGTATAAAAAAAATAACTAAAATTAAATTTCAAAATTTTAAAAAATAAAATGTAAAAATAAAACAGAAAAAAAGTTCTTCCATTCACACTGATGTATTTATACGAATGAATTATTTCCATGCTTATATCTATAAATACATAAATGAGGAATAAAATCTAACTTGAACCAAAAAAGAAAAAAAAAACTGAACCTAACAGTTATACAGAGGGAAACACTACCAAGGCACTTGCTCCAGTGGTAAACAATTCTGAAATTGGTCAGAGGTGGGGAATCATCTCCCATACAGCCAGCAGCCCCGCCCGCCCTCGCCAGGAGCATCCTCATTGCAAAGCTGGGAGACCGTGCCGAGGCCTCTGTGAGTTAACGTGAGCTGAGCCAAAGGCCAGCTGCTGCTGAACTGTTCCCACCCTTCCCAGGTGAAACACCTGAATATGTACAAGGGCTTGAAAGCCTAGAGGAAGGGCCGTGGAGCCACACCAGCGACAGCACGCAGGCCAACTTGGTGCCTGCAGGTCAGCCAGGATGGTACTGGCCACGGGCGCTCTTCTGGAAGCTTTCTATTGCCCTGCCTGAGATACCCCTCCTGTCCCGGCCCCCACTCCTTTTTTTTCCTTCCTCACCTCAGCCCGGAGGGATATTCCAGTGCAAGTTATGGGTGACACATCCTCTTCTTTACAGGTGGCAGCCTGGCAACTCCTGCCGAAAGTCCAGCAGAGCCCCACTCACACCGGGCCACCCACAAAGCCGTGGACCCTCACACCCTCCCACCAGCACAGCCCCGAGACTGCTGACGGGGCAGAGGATATGGAGTAAGGCACAGCTGCAGGGGCTATTGCTGCCTGGAGTGCTGTTTATATTGACCTCAACCCAGGCACACCTGGGGAGGGCTTGCCGGCAGGGTCAGGCTGCCCAGGTCAGCTAATCCTCAGCCCTCAGGGAATCACATTGCAGAAAATGGACCTCGCTAAGACAGAATATTCGCCAAGGAGAAAAAGGACACAATGCCATTTGCAGCACCGTAGATGAGTCTCGAGGTAATCACGTGACTTGGAGTAAGTCAGAAAGTGAAAGACACATATCATATCATATCACTTATAGGTGTTACCTATAAATTGCTACCAGGGCAGATATTTCCACGGAGAAGGGCAATCACAGATTCATTAAACAAACTTATGGTTCACCAAAGGAAAGGTGTGAGGATTGAATTCATTACGATATTGGGGTTAACAGACAGATACAAACACAGTAGACGTATATAATCACCAAAGACCTACGGAGTACCAAGAGAAGACTACTCAACATTCTGTCATAACGTACATGGGAAAAGGATCCCAGGAAGAACAGACATATGTATATGTGTAAAAGAACCACCTCTTGCACACCTACAACAAGCTAAACGTTGTACTCAAACTTGCTGTAATAAAAAATAAAAAATTAAATTAAAAACACGAACAAGAAGTAGTGAGACAAACTTGAGGGGCTTTCTCCTGGCACATTCCGTTCTACATTCCAATCTCGAACACGACTTCCATTGAGGCTCTGCTGCCCTAGTAACCAGATTTGGTAAGGGAGAACTGCTGCCACCTTGTGGCCGTTTCACACAACTGCAGGTTTAATGCCAGCGCTAATGGTCAGTGGATATTCCAAATCATTACAGGCCTGTAAATGACACCTGCCCTGAAAACAAATCCTGGGGTCATATATCGACCAAAAAATTCAAAAGACGTCCATATTTCAAAACGACAGTTTCAAGAGGCATATTTCACGCACATTAGTGTTCTGCTTCTTTTGCTTTCTTTCTTTCTTTGTTAAAAAAAACGGGAATGGAAAAAGGCAACCCTCAGAATGGGCGAAAACGTTCACAAACGAATCAATGGACAAAGGTTTAATCTCCAATATATATAAACAGCGCATGCAGCTTAATATTAATAAAACAAACAACCCAATACAAAAATGGGCAGAAGATCTAAAGAGACGTTTCTTCAAAGAAGACACAGAGATGGCCAAGACGCACATGAAAAGCTGCTCAACATCACTAATTATTAGAGAAATGCAAATCAAAACTACAATGAGGTAAGACCTCACACCTGTTAGAATCGGCATCATCAGATAATCTACAAACAACAAATTCTGGGGAGGGTGTGGACAAAAGGAACCCTCTTCCGCTATTGGTGGGAATGTAAATTGATACAGTCACTATGGAGAACAGTATGGAGGTTCCTTTAAAAAACTAAAAAGAGAACTACCATAGTATCCAGCAATCCCACTTCTGGGCATATACCCAGAGAAAACCATAAATCACAGAGACACATTCACCACAATGTTCATTGCAGCACTATTTACAATAGCCAGGTTATGGAAACAACATAAATGCCCTCAGACAGACGAATGGATAAAGATGTGGTACATATATAAAATGGAATATTACTCAGCCATAAAAAGGAATGAAACTGGGTCATTTGTAGAGAAGTTGATGGATCTAGAGACTGTCATACAGAGTGAAGTAAGCCAGAAAGAGAAAAACAAATATTGTATATTAATGCCTATATGTGGAACCTAGAAAAATGGTAGAGATGAACTGGTTTGCAGGGCAGAAATAGAGACACAGAGGTAGAGAACAAACGTATGGACACAAAGTGGGGGAAGCCATGGGGTGGTGGTGGTGGGATGACTTGGGAGATTAGGATTGACCTGTATACATGTCTATGCATAAAATAGAAAACTAATAATAACCTACTGTATAAAAAAATAACTAAAATTAAATTTCAAAATTTTAAAAAATAAAATGTAAAAATAAAACAGAAAAAAAGTTCTTCCATTCACACAGATGTATTTATACGAATGAATTATTTCCATGCTTATATCTATAAATACATAAATGAGGAATAAAATCTAACTTGAACCAAAAAAGAAAAAAAAAACTGAACCTAACAGTTATACAGAGGGAAACACTACCAAGGCACTTGCTCCAGTGGTAAACAATTCTGAAATTGGTCAGAGGTGGGGAATCATCTCCCATACAGCCAGCAGCCCCGCCCGCCCTCGCCAGGAGCATCCTCATTGCAAAGCTGGGAGACCGTGCCGAGGCCTCTGTGAGTTAACGTGAGCTGAGCCAAAGGCCAGCTGCTGCTGAACTGTTCCCACCCTTCCCAGGTGAAACACCTGAATATGTACAAGGGCTTGAAAGCCTAGAGGAAGGGCCGTGGAGCCACACCAGCGACAGCACGCAGGCCAACTTGGTGCCTGCAGGTCAGCCAGGATGGTACTGGCCACGGGCGCTCTTCTGGAAGCTTTCTATTGCCCTGCCTGAGATACCCCTCCTGTCCCGGCCCCCACTCCTTTTTTTTCCTTCCTCACCTCAGCCCGGAGAGATATTCCAGTGGAAGTTATGGGTGACACATCCTCTTCTTTACAGGTGGCAGCCTGGCAACTCCTGCCGAAAGTCCAGCAGAGCCCCACTCACACCGGGCCACCCACAAAGCCGTGGACCCTCACACCCTCCCATCAGCACAGCCCCGAGACTGCTGACGGGGCAGAGGATATGGAGTAAGGCACAGCTGCAGGGGCTATTGCTGCCTGGAGTGCTGTTTATATTGACCTCAACCCAGGCACACCTGGGGAGGGCTTGCCGGCAGGGTCAGGCTGCCCAGGTCAGCTAATCCTCAGCCCTCAGGGAATCACATTGCAGAAAATGGACCTCGCTAAGACAGAATATTCGCCAAGGAGAAAAAGGACACAATGCCATTTGCAGCACCGTAGATGAGTCTCGAGGTAATCACGTGACTTGGAGTAAGTCAGAAAGTGAAAGACACATATCATATCATATCACTTATAGGTGTTACCTATAAATTGCTACCAGGGCAGATATTTCCACGGAGATGGGCAATCACAGATTCATTAAACAAACTTATGGTTCACCAAAGGAAAGGTGTGAGGATTGAATTCATTACGATATTGGGGTTAACAGACAGATACAAACACAGTAGACGTATATAATCACCAAAGACCTACGGAGTACCAAGAGAAGACTACTCAACATTCTGTCATAACGTACATGGGAAAAGGATCCCAGGAAGAACAGACATATGTATATGTGTAAAAGAACCACCTCTTGCACACCTACAACAAGCTAAACGTTGTACTCAAACTTGCTGTAATAAAAAATAAAAAATTAAATTAAAAACACGAACATGAAGTAGTGAGACAAACTTGAGGGGCTTTCTCCTGGCACATTCCGTTCTACATTCCAATCTCGAACACGACTTCCATTCAGGCTCTGCTGCCCTAGTAACCAGATTTGGTAAGGGAGAACTGCTGCCACCTTGTGGCCGTTTCACACAACTGCAGGTTTAATGCCAGCGCTAATGGTCAGTGGATATTCCAAATCATTACAGGCCTGTAAATGACACCTGCCCTGAAAACAAATCCTGGGGTCATATATCGACCAAAAAATTCAAAAGACGTCCATATTTCAAAACGACAGTTTCAAGAGGCATATTTCACGCACATTAGTGTTCTGCTTCTTTTGCTTTCTTTCTTTCTTTGTTAAAAAAAACGGGAATGGAAAAAGGCAACCCTCAGAATGGGCGAAAACGTTCACAAACTAATCAATGGACAAAGGTTTAATCTCCAATATATATAAGCAGCACATGCAGCTTAATATTAATAAAACAAACAACCCAATACAAAAATGGGCAGAAGATCTAAAGAGACGTTTCTTCAAAGAAGACACAGAGATGGCCAAGACGCACATGAAAAGCTGCTCAACATCACTAATTATTAGAGAAATGCAAATCAAAACTACAATGAGGTAAGACCTCACACCTGTTAGAATCGGCATCATCAGATAATCTACAAACAACAAATTCTGGGGAGGGTGTGGACAAAAGGAACCCTCTTCCGCTATTGGTGGGAATGTAAATTGATACAGTCACTATGGAGAACAGTATGGAGGTTCCTTTAAAAAACTAAAAAGAGAATTACCATAGGATCCAGCAATCCCACTTCTGGGCATATACCCAGAGAAAACCATAAATCACAGAGACACATTCACCACAATGTTCATTGCAGCACTATTTACAATAGCCAGGTTATGGAAGCAACATAAATGCCCACAGACAGACGAATGGATAAAGATGTGGTACATATATAAAATGGAATATTACTCAGCCATAAAAAGGAATGAAACTGGGTCATTTGTAGAGAAGTTGATGGATCTAGAGACTGTCATACAGAGTGAAGTAAGCCAGAAAGAGAAAAACAAATATTGTATATTAATGCCTATATGTGGAACCTAGAAAAATGGTAGAGATGAACTGGTTTGCAGGGCAGAAATAGAGACACAGAGGTAGAGAACAAACGTATGGACACAAAGTGGGGCAAGCCATGTGGTGGTGGTGGTGGGATGACTTGGGAGATTAGGATTGACCTGTATACATGTCTATGCATAAAATAGATAACTAATAATAACCTACTGTATAAAAAAATAACTAAAATTAAATTTCAAAATTTTAAAAAATAAAATGTAAAAATAAAACAGAAAAAAAGTTCTTCCATTCACACTGATGTATTTATACGAATGAATTATTTCCATGCTTATATCTATAAATACATAAATGAGGAATAAAATTTAACTTGAACCTAAAAAGAAAAAAAAAACTGAACCTAACAGTTATACAGAGGAAAACACTACCAAGGCACTTGCTCCAGTGGTAAACAATTCTGAAATTGGTCAGAGGTGGGGAATCATCTCCCATACAGCCAGCAGCCCCGCTCGCCCTCGCCAGGAGCATCCTCATTGCAAAGCTGGGAGACCGTGCCGAGGCCTCTGTGAGTTAACGTGAGCTGAGCCAAAGGCCAGCTGCTGCTGAACTGTTCCCACCCTTCCCAGGTGAAACACCTGAATATGTACAAGGGCTTGAAAGCCTAGAGGAAGGGCCGTGGAGCCACACCAGCGACAGCACGCAGGCCAACTTGGTGCCTGCAGGTCAGCCAGGATGGTACTGGCCACGGGCGCTCTTCTGGAAGCTTTCTATTGCCCTGCCTGAGATACCCCTCCTGTCCCGGCCCCCACTCCTTTTTTTCCTTCCTCACCTCAGCCCGGAGAGATATTCCAGTGGAAGTTATGGGTGACACATCCTCTTCTTTACAGGTGGCAGCCTGGCAACTCCTGCCGAAAGTCCAGCAGAGCCCCACTCACACCGGGCCACCCACAAAGCCGTGGACCCTCACACCCTCCCACCAGCACAGCCCCGAGACTGCTGACGGGGCAGAGAATATGGAGTAAGGCACAGCTGCAGGGGATATTGCTGCCTGGAGTGCTGTTTATATTGACCTCAACCCAGGCACACCTGGGGAGGGCTTGCCGGCAGGGTCAGGCTGCCCAGGTCAGCTAATCCTCAGCCCTCAGGGAATCACATTGCAGAAAATGGACCTCGCTAAGACAGAATATTCGCCAAGGAGAAAAAGGACACAATGCCATTTGCAGCACCGTAGATGAGTCTCGAGGTAATCACGTGACTTGGAGTAAGTCAGAAAGTGAAAGACACATATCATATCATATCACTTATAGGTGTTACCTATAAATTGCTACCAGGGCAGATATTTCCACGGAGAAGGGCAATCACAGATTCATTAAACAAACTTATGGTTCACCAAAGGAAAGGTGTGAGGATTGAATTCATTACGATATTGGGGTTAACAGACAGATACAAACACAGTAGACGTATATAATCACCAAAGACCTACGGAGTACCAAGAGAAGACTACTCAACATTCTGTCATAACGTACATGGGAAAAGGATCCCAGGAAGAACAGACATATGTATATGTGTAAAAGAACCACCTCTTGCACACCTACAACAAGCTAAACCTTGTACTCAAACTTGCTGTAATAAAAAATAAAAAATTAAATTAAAAACACGAACAAGAAGTAGTGAGACAAACTTGAGGGGCTTTCTCCTGGCACATTCCGTTCTACATTCCAATCTCGAACACGACTTCCATTGAGGCTCTGCTGCCCTAGTAACCAGATTTGGTAAGGGAGAACTGCTGCCACCTTGTGGCCGTTTCACACAACTGCAGGTTTAATGCCAGCGCTAAAGGTCAGTGGATATTCCAAATCATTACAGGCCTGTAAATGACACCTGCCCTGAAAACAAATCCTGGGGTCATATATCGACCAAAAAATTCAAAAGACGTCCATATTTCAAAACGACAGTTTCAAGAGGCATATTTCACGCACATTAGTGTTCTGATTCTTTTGCTTTCTTTCTTTCTTTGTTAAAAAAAACGGGAATGGAAAAAGGCAACCCTCAGAATGGGCGAAAACGTTCACAAATGAATCAATGGACAAAGGTTTAATCTCCAATATATATAAACAGCGCATGCAGCTTAATATTAATAAAACAAACAACCCAATACAAAAATGGGCAGAAGATCTAAAGAGACGTTTCTTCAAAGAAGACACAGAGATGGCCAAGACGCACATGAAAAGCTGCTCAACATCACTAATTATTAGAGAAATGCAAATCAAAACTACAATGAGGTAAGACCTCACACCTGTTAGAATCGGCATCATCAGATAATCTAGAAACAACAAATTCTGGGGAGGGTGTGGACAAAAGGAACCCTCTTCCGCTATTGGTGGGAATGTAAATTGATACAGTCACTATGGAGAACAGTATGGAGGTTCCTTTAAAAAACTAAAAAGAGAATTACCATAGGATCCAGCAATCCCACTTCTGGGCATATACCCAGAGAAAACCATAAATCACAGAGACACATTCACCACAATGTTCATTGCAGCACTATTTACAATAGCCAGGTTATGGAAGCAACATAAATGCCCTCAGACAGACGAATGGATAAAGATGTGGTACATATATAAAATGGAATATTACTCAGCCATAAAAAGGAATGAAACTGGGTCATTTGTAGAGAAGTTGATGGATCTAGAGACTGTCATACAGAGTGAAGTAAGCCAGAAAGAGAAAAACAAATATTGTATATTAATGCCTATATGTGGAACCTAGAAAAATGGTAGAGATGAACTGGTTTGCAGGGCAGAAATAGAGACACAGAGGTAGAGAACAAACGAATGGACACAAAGTGGGGGAAGCCATGTGGTGGTGGTGGTGGGATGACTTGGGAGATTAGGATTGACCTGTATACATGTCTATGCATAAAATAGATAACTAATAATTACCTACTGTATAAATAATAACTAAAATTAAATTTCAAAATTTTAAAAAATAAAATGTAAAAATAAAACAGAAAAAAAGTTCTTCCATTCACACTGATGTATTTATACGAATGAATTATTTCCATGCTTATATCTATAAATACATAAATGAGGAATAAAATCTAACTTGAACCAAAAAAGAAAAAAAAAAAACTGAACATAACAGTTATACAGAGGAAAACACTACCAAGGCACTTGCTCCAGTGGTAAACAATTCTGAAATTAGTCAGAGGTGGGGAATCATCTCCCATACAGCCAGCAGCCCCGCCCACCCACGCAAGGAGCATCCTCATTGCAAAGCTGGGAGACCGTGCCGAGGCCTCTGTGAGTAAACGTGAGCTGAGCCCCAGGCCAGATGCTGCTGATCTGTTCCCACCCTTCCCAGGTGAAACACCTGAATATGTACAAGGGCTTGAAAGCCTAGAGGAAGGGCCGTGGAGCCACACCAGCGACAGCACGCAGGCCAACTTGGTGCCTGCAGGTCAGCCAGGATGATACTGGCCACGGGCGCTCTTCTGGAAGCTTTCTATTGCCCTGCCTGAGATACCCCTCCTGTCCCGGCCCCCACTCCTATTTTTCCTTCCTCACCTCAGCCCAGAGAGATATTCCAGTGGAAGTTATGGGTGACACATCCTCTTCTTTACAGGTGGCAGCCTGGCAACTCCTGCCGAAAGTCCAGCAGAGCCCCACTCACACCGGGCCACCCACAAAGCCGTGGACCCTCACACCCTCCCACCAGCACAGCCCCGAGACTGCTGATGGGGCAGAGAATATGGAGTAAGGCACAGCTGCAGGGGCTATTGCTGCCTGGAGTGCTGTTTATATTGACCTCAACCCAGGCACACCTGGGGAGGGCTTGCCGGCAGGGTCAGGCTGCCCAGGTCAGCTAATCCTCAGCCCTCAGGGAATCACATTGCAGAAAATGGACCTCGCTAAGACAGAATATTCGCCAAGGAGAAAAAGGACACAATGCCATTTGCAGCACCGTAGATGAGTCTCGAGGTAATCACGTGACTTGGAGTAAGTCAGAAAGTGAAAGACACATATCATATCATATCACTTATAGGTGTTACCTATAAATTGATACCAGGGCAGATATTTCCACGGAGAAGGGCAATCACAGATTCATTAAACAAACGTAGGGTTCACCAAAGGAAAGGTGTGAGGATTGAATTCATTACGATATTGGGGTTAACAGACAGATACAAACACAGTAGACGTATATAATCACCAAAGACCTACGGAGTACCAAGAGAAGACTACTCAACATTCTGTCATAACGTACATGGGAAAAGGATCCCAGGAAGAACAGACATATGTATATGTGTAAAAGAACCACCACTTGCACACCTACAACAAGCTAAACGTTGTACTCAAACTTGCTGTAATAAAAAATAAAAAATTAAATTAAAAACACGAACAAGAAGTAGTGAGACAAACTTGAGGGGCTTTCTCCTGGCACATTCCGTTCTACATTCCAATCTCGAACACGACTTCCATTGAGGCTCTGCTGCCCTAGTAACCAGATTTGGTAAGGGAGAACTGCTGCCACCTTGTGGCCGTTTCACACAACTGCAGGTTTAATGCCAGCGCTAAAGGTCAGTGGATATTCCAAATCATTACAGGCCTGTAAATGACACCTGCCCTGAAAACAAATCCTGGGGTCATATATCGACCAAAAATTTCAAAAGACGTCCATATTTCAAAACGACAGTTTCAAGAGGCATATTTCACGCACATTAGTGTTCTGCTTCTTTTGCTTTCTTTCTTTCTTTGTTAAAAAAAACGGGAATGGAAAAAGGCAACCCTCAGAATGGGCGAAAACGTTCACAAACGAATCAATGGACAAAGGTTTAATCTCCAATATATATAAACAGCGCATGCAGCTTAATATTAATAAAACAAACAACCCAATACAAAAATGGGCAGAAGATCTAAAGAGACGTTTCTTCAAAGAAGACACAGAGATGGCCAGGACGCACATGAAAAGCTGCTCAACATCACTAATTATTAGAGAAATGCAAATCAAAACTACAATGAGGTAAGACCTCACACCTGTTAGAATCGGCATCATCAGATAATCTAGAAACAACAAATTCTGGGGAGGGTGTGGACAAAAGAAACCCTCTTCCGCTATTGGTGGGAATGTAAATTGATACAGTCACTATGGAGAACAGTATGGAGGTTCCTTTAAAAAACTAAAAAGAGAATTACCATAGGATCCAGCAATCCCACTTCTGGGCATATACCCAGAGAAAACCATAAATCACAGAGACACATTCACAATGTTCATTGCAGCACTATTTACAATAGCCAGGTTATGGAAGCAACATAAATGCCCTCAGACAGACGAATGGATAAAGATGTGGTACATATATAAAATGGAATATTACTCAGCCATAAAAAGGAATGAAACTGGGTCATTTGTAGAGAAGTTGATGGATCTAGAGACTGTCATACAGAGTGAAGTAAGCCAGAAAGAGAAAAACAAATATTGTATATTAATGCCTATATGTGGAACCTAGAAAAATGTTAGAGATGAACTGGTTTGCAGGGCAGAAATAGAGACACAGAGGTAGAGAACAAACGTATGGACACAAAGTGGGGGAAGCCATGGGGTGGTGGTGGTGGGATGACTTGGGAGATTAGGATTGACCTGTATACATGTCTATGCATAAAATAGATAACTAATAATAACCTACTGTATAAAAAAATAACTAAAATTAAATTTCAAAATTTTAAAAAATAAAATGTAAATATAAAACAGAAAAAAAGTTCTTCCATTCACACTGATGTATTTATACGAATGAATTATTTCCATGCTTATATCTATAAATACATAAATGAGGAATAAAATCTAACTTGAACCAAAAAAGAAAAAAAAAAAACTGAACCTAACAGTTATACAGAGGAAAACACTACCAAGGCACTTGCTGCAGTGGTAAACAATTCTGAAATTGGTCAGAGGTGGGGAATCATCTCCCATACAGCCAGCAGCCCCGCCCGCCCTCGCCAGGAGCATCCTCATTGCAAAGCTGGGAGACCGTGCCGAGGCCTCTGTGAGTAAACGTGAGCTGAGCCAAAGGCCAGCTGCTGCTGAACTGTTCCCACCCTTCCCAGGTGAAACACCTGAATATGTACAAGGGCTTGAAAGCCTAGAGGAAGGGCCGTGGAGCCACACCAGCGACAGCACGCAGGCCAACTTGGTGCCTGCAGGTCAGCCAGGATGGTACTGGCCACGGGCGCTCTTCTGGAAGCTTTCTATTGCCCTGCCTGAGATACCCCTCCTGTCCCGGCCCCCACTCCTTTTTTTCCTTCCTCACCTCAGCCCGGAGAGATATTCCAGTGGAAGTTATGGGTGACACATCCTCTTCTTTACAGGTGGCAGCCTGGCAACTCCTGCCGAAAGTCCAGCAGAGCCCCACTCACACCGGGCCACCCACAAAGCCGTGGACCCTCACACCCTCCCACCAGCACAGCCCCGAGACTGCTGACGGGGCAGAGGATATGGAGTAAGGCACAGCTGCAGGGGCTATTGCTGCCTGGAGTGCTGTTTATATTGACCTCAACCCAGGCACACCTGGGGAGGGCTTGCCGGCAGGGTCAGGCTGCCCAGGTCAGCTAATCCTCAGCCCTCAGGGAATCACATTGCAGAAAATGGACCTCGCTAAGACAGAATATTCGCCAAGGAGAAAAAGGACACAATGCCATTTGCAGCACCGTAGATGAGTCTCGAGGTAATCACGTGACTTGGAGTAAGTCAGAAAGTGAAAGACACATATCATATCATATCACTTATAGGTGTTACCTATAAATTGCTACCAGGGCCGATATTTCCACGGAGAAGGGCAATCACAGATTCATTAAACAAACTTATGGTTCACCAAAGGAAAGGTGTGAGGATTGAATTCATTACGATATTGGGGTTAACAGACAGATACAAACACAGTAGACGTATATAATCACCAAAGACCTACGGAGTACCAAGAGAAGACTACTCAACATTCTGTCATAACGTACATGGGAAAAGGATCCCAGGAAGAACAGACATATGTATATGTGTAAAAGAACCACCTCTTGCACACCTACAACAAGCTAAACGTTGTACTCAAACTTGCTGTAATAAAAAATAAAAAATTAAATTAAAAACACGAACAAGAAGTAGTGAGACAAACTTGAGGGGCTTTCTCCTGGCACATTCCGTTCTACATTCCAATCTCGAACACGACTTCCATTGAGGCTCTGCTGCCCTAGTAACCAGATTTGGTAAGGGAGAACTGCTGCCACCTTGTGGCCGTTTCACACAACTGCAGGTTTAATGCCAGCGCTAATGGTCAGTGGATATTCCACATCATTACAGGCCTGTAAATGACACCTGCCCTGAAAACAAATCCTGGGGTCATATATCGACCAAAAAATTCAAAAGACGTCCATATTTCAAAACGACAGTTTCAAGAGGCATATTTCACGCACATTAGTGTTCTGCTTCTTTTGCTTTCTTTCTTTCTTTGTTAAAAAAAACGGGAATGGAAAAAGGCAACCCTCAGAATGGGCGAAAACGTTCACAAACGAATCAATGGACAAAGGTTTAATCTCCAATATATATAAACAGCACATGCAGCTTAATATTAATAAAACAAACAACCCAATACAAAAATGGGCAGAAGATCTAAAGAGACGTTTCTTCAAAGAAGACACAGAGATGGCCAAGACGCACATGAAAAGCTACTCAACATCACTAATTATTAGAGAAATGCAAATCAAAACTACAATGAGGTAAGACCTCACACCTGTTAGAATCGGCATCATCAGATAATCTACAAACAACAAATTCTGGGGAGGGTGTGGACAAAAGGAACCCTCTTCCGCTATTGGTGGGAATGTAAATTGATACAGTCACTATGGAGAACAGTATGGAGGTTCCTTTAAAAAACTAAAAAGAGAATTACCATAGGATCCAGCAATCCCACTTCTGGGCATATACCCAGAGAAAACCATAAATCACAGAGACACATTCACCACAATGTTCATTGCAGCACTATTTACAATAGCCAGGTTATGGAAGCAACATAAATGCCCTCAGACAGACGAATGGATAAAGATGTGGTACATATATAAAATGGAATATTACTCAGCCATAAAAAGGAATGAAACTGGGTCATTTGTAGAGAAGTTGATGGATCTAGAGACTGTCATACAGAGTGAAGTAAGCCAGAAAGAGAAAAACAAATATTGTATATTAATGCCTATATGTGGAACCTAGAAAAATGGTAGAGATGAACTGGTTTGCAGGGCAGAAATAGAGACACAGAGGTAGAGAACAAACGTATGGACACAAAGTGGGGGAAGCCATGGGGTGGTGGTGGTGGGATGACTTGGGAGATTAGGATTGACCTGTATACATGTCTATGCATAAAATAGATAACTAATAATAACCTACTGTATAAAAAAATAACTAAAATTAAATTTCAAAATTTTAAAAAATAAAATGTAAATATAAAACAGAAAAAAAGTTCTTCCATTCACACTGATGTATTTATACGAATGAATTATTTCCATGCTTATATCTATAAATACATAAATGAGGAATAAAATCTAACTTGAACCAAAAAAGAAAAAAAAAAAAACTGAACCTAACAGTTATACAGAGGAAAACACTACCAAGGCACTTGCTGCAGTGGTAAACAATTCTGAAATTGGTCAGAGGTGGGGAATCATCTCCCATACAGCCAGCAGCCCCGCCCGCCCTCGCCAGGAGCATCCTCATTGCAAAGCTGGGAGACCGTGCCGAGGCCTCTGTGAGTAAACGTGAGCTGAGCCAAAGGCCAGCTGCTGCTGAACTGTTCCCACCCTTCCCAGGTGAAACACCTGAATATGTACAAGGGCTTGAAAGCCTAGAGGAAGGGCCGTGGAGCCACACCAGCGACAGCACGCAGGCCAACTTGGTGCCTGCAGGTCAGCCAGGATGATACTGGCCACGGGCGCTCTTCTGGAAGCTTTCTATTGCCCTGCCTGAGATACCCCTCCTGTCCCGGCCCCCACTCCTATTTTTCCTTCCTCACCTCAGCCCAGAGAGATATTCCAGTGGAAGTTATGGGTGACACATCCTCTTCTTTACAGGTGGCAGCCTGGCAACTCCTGCCGAAAGTCCAGCAGAGCCCCACTCACACCGGGCCACCCACAAAGCCGTGGACCCTCACACCCTCCCACCAGCACAGCCCCGAGACTGCTGATGGGGCAGAGAATATGGAGTAAGGCACAGCTGCAGGGGCTATTGCTGCCTGGAGTGCTGTTTATATTGACCTCAACCCAGGCACACCTGGGGAGGGCTTGCCGGCAGGGTCAGGCTGCCCAGGTCAGCTAATCCTCAGCCCTCAGGGAATCACATTGCAGAAAATGGACCTCGCTAAGACAGAATATTCGCCAAGGAGAAAAAGGACACAATGCCATTTGCAGCACCGTAGATGAGTCTCGAGGTAATCACGTGACTTGGAGTAAGTCAGAAAGTGAAAGACACATATCATATCATATCACTTATAGGTGTTACCTATAAATTGATACCAGGGCAGATATTTCCACGGAGAAGGGCAATCACAGATTCATTAAACAAACGTAGGGTTCACCAAAGGAAAGGTGTGAGGATTGAATTCATTACGATATTGGGGTTAACAGACAGATACAAACACAGTAGACGTATATAATCACCAAAGACCTACGGAGTACCAAGAGAAGACTACTCAACATTCTGTCATAACGTACATGGGAAAAGGATCCCAGGAAGAACAGACATATGTATATGTGTAAAAGAACCACCTCTTGCACACCTACAACAAGCTAAACGTTGTACTCAAACTTGCTGTAATAAAAAATAAAAAATTAAATTAAAAACACGAACAAGAAGTAGTGAGACAAACTTGAGGGGCTTTCTCCTGGCACATTCCGTTCTACATTCCAATCTCGAACACGACTTCCATTGAGGCTCTGCTGCCCTAGTAACCAGATTTGGTAAGGGAGAACTGCTGCCACCTTGTGGCCGTTTCACACAACTGCAGGTTTAATGCCAGCGCTAAAGGTCAGTGGATATTCCAAATCATTACAGGCCTGTAAATGACACCTGCCCTGAAAACAAATCCTGGGGTCATATATCGACCAAAAAATTCAAAAGACGTCCATATTTCAAAACGACAGTTTCAAGAGGCATATTTCACGCACATTAGTGTTCTGCTTCTTTTGCTTTCTTTCTTTCTTTGTTAAAAAAAACGGGAATGGAAAAAGGCAACCCTCAGAATGGGCGAAAACGTTCACAAACGAATCAATGGACAAAGGTTTAATCTCCAATATATATAAACAGCGCATGCAGCTTAATATTAATAAAACAAACAACCCAATACAAAAATGGGCAGAAGATCTAAAGAGACGTTTCTTCAAAGAAGACACAGAGATGGCCAGGACGCACATGAAAAGCTGCTCAACATCACTAATTATTAGAGGAATGCAAATCAAAACTACAATGAGGTAAGACCTCACACCTGTTAGAATCGGCATCATCAGATAATCTAGAAACAACAAATTCTGGGGAGGGTGTGGACAAAAGAAACCCTCTTCCGCTATTGGTGGGAATGTAAATTGATACAGTCACTATGGAGAACAGTATGGAGGTTCCTTTAAAAAACTAAAAAGAGAATTACCATAGGATCCAGCAATCCCACTTCTGGGCATATACCCAGAGAAAACCATAAATCACAGAGACACATTCACAATGTTCATTGCAGCACTATTTACAATAGCCAGGTTATGGAAGCAACATAAATGCCCTCAGACAGACGAATGGATAAAGATGTGGTACATATATAAAATGGAATATTACTCAGCCATAAAAAGGAATGAAACTGGGTCATTTGTAGAGAAGTTGATGGATCTAGAGACTGTCATACAGAGTGAAGTAAGCCAGAAAGAGAAAAACAAATATTGTATATTAATGCCTATATGTGGAACCTAGAAAAATGTTAGAGATGAACTGGTTTGCAGGGCAGAAATAGAGACACAGAGGTAGAGAACAAACGTATGGACACAAAGTGGGGGAAGCCATGGGGTGGTGGTGGTGGGATGACTTGGGAGATTAGGATTGACCTGTATACATGTCTATGCATAAAATAGATAACTAATAATAACCTACTGTATAAAAAAATAACTAAAATTAAATTTCAAAATTTTAAAAAATAAAATGTAAATATAAAACAGAAAAAAAGTTCTTCCATTCACACTGATGTATTTATACGAATGAATTATTTCCATGCTTATATCTATAAATACATAAATGAGGAATAAAATCTAACTTGAACCAAAAAAGAAAAAAAAAAAAACTGAACCTAACAGTTATACAGAGGAAAACACTACCAAGGCACTTGCTGCAGTGGTAAACAATTCTGAAATTGGTCAGAGGTGGGGAATCATCTCCCATACAGCCAGCAGCCCCGCCCGCCCTCGCCAGGAGCATCCTCATTGCAAAGCTGGGAGACCGTGCCGAGGCCTCTGTGAGTAAACGTGAGCTGAGCCAAAGGCCAGCTGCTGCTGAACTGTTCCCACCCTTCCCAGGTGAAACACCTGAATATGTACAAGGGCTTGAAAGCCTAGAGGAAGGGCCGTGGAGCCACACCAGCGACAGCACGCAGGCCAACTTGGTGCCTGCAGGTCAGCCAGGATGATACTGGCCACGGGCGCTCTTCTGGAAGCTTTCTATTGCCCTGCCTGAGATACCCCTCCTGTCCCGGCCCCCACTCCTATTTTTCCTTCCTCACCTCAGCCCAGAGAGATATTCCAGTGGAAGTTATGGGTGACACATCCTCTTCTTTACAGGTGGCAGCCTGGCAACTCCTGCCGAAAGTCCAGCAGAGCCCCACTCACACCGGGCCACCCACAAAGCCGTGGACCCTCACACCCTCCCACCAGCACAGCCCCGAGACTGCTGACGGGGCAGAGGATATGGAGTAAGGCACAGCTGCAGGGGCTATTGCTGCCTGGAGTGCTGTTTATATTGACCTCAACCCAGGCACACCTGGGGAGGGCTTGCCGGCAGGGTCAGGCTGCCCAGGTCAGCTAATCCTCAGCCCTCAGGGAATCACATTGCAGAAAATGGACCTCGCTAAGACAGAATATTCGCCAAGGAGAAAAAGGACACAATGCCATTTGCAGCACCGTAGATGAGTCTCGAGGTAATCACGTGACTTGGAGTAAGTCAGAAAGTGAAAGACACATATCATATCATATCACTTATAGGTGTTACCTATAAATTGCTACCAGGGCAGATATTTCCACGGAGAAGGGCAATCACAGATTCATTAAACAAACTTATGGTTCACCAAAGGAAAGGTGTGAGGATTGAATTCATTACGATATTGGGGTTAACAGACAGATACAAACACAGTAGACGTATATAATCACCAAAGACCTACGGAGTACCAAGAGAAGACTACTCAACATTCTGTCATAACGTACATGGGAAAAGGATCCCAGGAAGAACAGACATATGTATATGTGTAAAAGAACCACCTCTTGCACACCTACAACAAGCTAAACGTTGTACTCAAACTTGCTGTAATAAAAAATAAAAAATTAAATTAAAAACACGAACAAGAAGTAGTGAGACAAACTTGAGGGGCTTTCTCCTGGCACATTCCGTTCTACATTCCAATCTCGAACACGACTTCCATTGAGGCTCTGCTGCCCTAGTAACCAGATTTGGTAAGGGAGAACTGCTGCCACCTTGTGGCCGTTTCACACAACTGCAGGTTTAATGCCAGCGCTAATGGTCAGTGGATATTCCAAATCATTACAGGCCTGTAAATGACACCTGCCCTGAAAACAAATCCTGGGGTCATATATCGACCAAAAAATTCAAAAGACGTCCATATTTCAAAACGACAGTTTCAAGAGGCATATTTCACGCACATTAGTGTTCTGCTTCTTTTGCTTTCTTTCTTTCTTTGTTAAAAAAAACGGGAATGGAAAAAGGCAACCCTCAGAATGGGCGAAAACGTTCACAAACGAATCAATGGACAAAGGTTTAATCTCCAATATATATAAACAGCACATGCAGCTTAATATTAATAAAACAAACAACCCAATACAAAAATGGGCAGAAGATCTAAAGAGACGTTTCTTCAAAGAAGACACAGAGATGGCCAAGACGCACATGAAAAGCTACTCAACATCACTAATTATTAGAGAAATGCAAATCAAAACTACAATGAGGTAAGACCTCACACCTGTTAGAATCGGCATCATCAGATAATCTACAAACAACAAATTCTGGGGAGGGTGTGGACAAAAGGAACCCTCTTCCGCTATTGGTGGGAATGTAAATTGATACAGTCACTATGGAGAACAGTATGGAGGTTCCTTTAAAAAACTAAAAAGAGAATTACCATAGGATCCAGCAATCCCACTTCTGGGCATATACCCAGAGAAAACCATAAATCACAGAGACACATTCACCACAATGTTCATTGCAGCACTATTTACAATAGCCAGGTTATGGAAGCAACATAAATGCCCACAGACAGACGAATGGATAAAGATGTGGTACATATATAAAATGGAATATTACTCAGCCATAAAAAGGAATGAAACTGGGTCATTTGTAGAGAAGTTGATGGATCTAGAGACTGTCATACAGAGTGAAGTAAGCCAGAAAGAGAAAAACAAATATTGTATATTAATGCCTATATGTGGAACCTAGAAAAATGGTAGAGATGAACTGGTTTGCAGGGCAGAAATAGAGACACAGAGGTAGAGAACAAACGTATGGACACAAAGTGGGGGAAGCCATGGGGTGGTGGTGGTGGGATGACTTGGGAGATTAGGATTGACCTGTATACATGTCTATGCATAAAATAGATAACTAATAATAACCTACTGTATAAAAAAATAACTAAAATTAAATTTCAAAATTTTAAAAAATAAAATGTAAAAATAAAACAGAAAAAAAGTTCTTCCATTCACACTGATGTATTTATACGAATGAATTATTTCCATGCTTATATCTATAAATACATAAATGAGGAATAAAATCTAACTTGAACCAAAAAAGAAAAAAAAAAAAACTGAACCTAACAGTTATACAGAGGAAAACACTACCAAGGCACTTGCTCCAGTGGTAAACAATTCTGAAATTGGTCAGAGGTGGGGAATCATCTCCCATACAGCCAGCAGCCCCGCCCGCCCTCGCCAGGAGCATCCTCATTGCAAAGCTGGGAGACCGTGCCGAGGCCTCTGTGAGTAAACGTGAGCTGAGCCAAAGGCCAGCTGCTGCTGAACTGTTCCCACCCTTCCCAGGTGAAACACCTGAATATGTACAAGGGCTTGAAAGCCTAGAGGAAGGGCCGTGGAGCCACACCAGCGACAGCACGCAGGCCAACTTGGTGCCTGCAGGTCAGCCAGGATGGTACTGGCCACGGGCGCTCTTCTGGAAGCTTTCTATTGCCCTGCCTGAGATACCCCTCCTGTCCCGGCCCCCACTCCTTTTTTTCCTTCCTCACCTCAGCCCGGAGAGATATTCCAGTGGAAGTTATGGGTGACACATCCTCTTCTTTACAGGTGGCAGCCTGGCAACTCCTGCCGAAAGTCCAGCAGAGCCCCACTCACACCGGGCCACCCACAAAGCCGTGGACCCTCACACCCTCCCACCAGCACAGCCCCGAGACTGCTGACGGGGCAGAGGATATGGAGTAAGGCACAGCTGCAGGGGCTATTGATGCCTGGAGTGCTGTTTATATTGACCTCAACCCAGGCACACCTGGGGAGGGCTTGCCGGCAGGGTCAGGCTGCCCAGGTCAGCTAATCCTCAGCCGTCAGGGAATCACATTGCAGAAAATGGACCTCGCTAAGACAGAATATTCGCCAAGGAGAAAAAGGACACAATGCCATTTGCAGCACCGTAGATGAGTCTCGAGGTAATCACGTGACTTGGAGTAAGTCAGAAGGTGAAAGACACATATCATATCATATCACTTATAGGTGTTACCTATAAATTGCTACCAGGGCAGATATTTCCACGGAGAAGGGCAATCACAGATTCATTAAACAAACTTATGGTTCACCAAAGGAAAGGTGTGAGGATTGAATTCATTACGATATTGGGGTTAACAGACAGATACAAACACAGTAGACGTATATAATCACCAAAGACCTACGGAGTACCAAGAGAAGACTACTCAACATTCTGTCATAACGTACATGGGAAAAGGATCCCAGGAAGAACAGACATATGTATATGTGTAAAAGAACCACCTCTTGCACACCTACAACAAGCTAAACGTTGTACTCAAACTTGCTGTAATAAAAAATAAAAAATTAAATTAAAAACACGAACAAGAAGTAGTGAGACAAACTTGAGGGGCTTTCTCCTGGCACATTCCGTTCTACATTCCAATCTCGAACACGACTTCCATTGAGGCTCTGCTGCCCTAGTAACCAGATTTGGTAAGGGAGAACTGCTGCCACCTTGTGGCCGTTTCACACAACTGCAGGTTTAATGCCAGCGCTAATGGTCAGTGGATATTCCAAATCATTACAGGCCTGTAAATGACACCTGCCCTGAAAACAAATCCTGGGGTCATATATCGACCAAAAAATTCAAAAGACGTCCATATTTCAAAACGACAGTTTCAAGAGGCATATTTCACGCACATTAGTGTTCTGCTTCTTTTGCTTTCTTTCTTTCTTTGTTAAAAAAAACGGGAATGGAGAAAGGCAACCCTCAGAATGGGCGAAAACGTTCACAAACGAATCAATGGACAAAGGTTTAATCTCCAATATATATAAACAGCTCATGCAGCTTAATATTAATAAAACAAAAAACCCAATACAAAAATGGGCAGAAGATCTAAAGAGACGTTTCTTCAAAGAAGACACAGAGATGGCCAAGACGCACATGAAAAGCTGCTCAACATCACTAATTATTAGAGAAATGCAAATCAAAACTACAATGAGGTAAGACCTCACACCTGTTAGAATCGGCATCATCAGATAATCTACAAACAACAAGTTCTGGGGAGGGTGTGGACAAAAGGAACCCTCTTCCGCTATTGGTGGGAATGTAAATTGATACAGTCACTAAGGAGAACAGTATGGAGGTTCCTTTAAAAAACTAAAAAGAGAATTACCATAGGATCCAGCAATCCCACTTCTGGGCATATACCCAGAGAAAACCATAAATCACAGAGACACATTCACCACAATGTTCATTGCATCACTATTTACAATAGCCAGGTTATAGAAGCAACATAAATGCCCACAGACAGACGAATGGATAAAGATGTGGTACATATATAAAATGGAATATTACTCAGCCATAAAAAGGAATGAAACTGGGTCATTTGTAGAGAAGTTGATGGATCTAGAGACTGTCATACAGAGTGAAGTAAGTCAGAAAGAGAAAAACAAATATTGTATATTAATGCCTATATGTGGAACCTAGAAAAATGGTAGAGATGAACTGGTTTGCAGGGCAGAAATAGAGACACAGAGGTAGAGAACAAACGTATGGACACAAAGTGGGGGAAGCCATGGGGTGGTGGTGGTGGGATGAGTTGGGAGATTAGGATTGACCTGTATACATCTCTATGCATAAAATAGATAACTAATAATAACCTACTGTATAAAAAAATAACTAAAATTAAATTTCAAAATTTTAAAAAATAAAATGTAAAAATAAAACAGAAAAAAAGTTCTTCCATTCACACTGATGTATTTATACGAATTAATTATTTCCATGCTTATATCTATAAATACATAAATCAGGAATAAAATCTAACTTGAACGAAAAAAGAAAAAAAAAAACTGAACCTAACAGTTATACAGAGGAAAACACTACCAAGGCACTTGCTCCAGTGGTAAACAATTCTGAAATTGGTCAGAGGTGGGGAATCATCTCCCATACAGCCAGCAGCCCCGCCCGCCCACGCCAGGAGCATCCTCATTGCAAAGCTGGGAGACCGTGCCGAGGCCTCTGTGAGTAAACGTGAGCTGAGCCCCAGGCCAGATGCTGCTGAACTGTTCCCACCCTTCCCAGGTGAAACACCTGAATAGGTACAAGGGCTTGAAAGCCTAGAGGAAGGGCCGTGGAGCCACACCAGCGACAGCATGCAGGCCAACTTGGTGCCAGCAGGTCAGCCAGGATGGTACTGGCCACGGGCGCTCTTCTGGAAGCTTTCTATTGCCCTGCCTGAGATACCCCACCTGTCCCGGCCCCCACTCCTTTTTTTCCTTCCTCACCTCAGCCCGGAGAGATATTCCAGTGGAAGTTATGGGTGACACATCCTCTTCTTTACAGGTGGCAGCCTGGCAACTCCTGCAGAAAGTCCAGCAGAGCCCCACTCACACCGGGCCACCCACAAAGCCGTGGACCCTCACACCCTCCCACCAGCACAGCCCCGAGACTGCTGACGGGGCAGAGAATATGGAGTAAGGCACAGCTGCAGGGGCTATTGCTGCCTGGAGTGCTGTTTATATTGACCTCAACCCAGGCACACCTGGGGAGGGCTTGCCGGCAGGGTCAGGCTGCCCAGGTCAGCTAATCCTCAGCCCTCAGGGAATCACATTGCAGAAAATGGACCTCGCTAAGACAGAATATTCGCCAAGGAGAAAAAGGACACAATGCCATTTGCAGCACCGTAGATGAGTCTCGAGGTAATCACGTGACTTGGAGTAAGTCAGAAAGTGAAAGACACATATCATATCATATCACTTATAGCTGTTACGTATAAATTGATACCAGGGCAGATATTTCCACGGAGAAGGGCAATCACAGATTCATTAAACAAACTTATGGTTCACCAAAGGAAAGGTGTGAGGATTGAATTCATTACGATATTGGGGTTAACAGACAGATACAAACACAGTAGACGTATATAATCACCAAAGACCTACGGAGTACCAAGAGAAGACTACTCAACATTCTGTCATAACGTACATGGGAAAAGGATCCCAGGAAGAACAGACATATGTATATGTGTAAAAGAACTACCTCTTGCACACCTACAACAAGCTAAACGTTGTACTCAAACTTGCTGTAATAAAAAATAAAAAATTAAATTAAAAACACGAACAAGAAGTAGTGAGACAAACTTGAGGGGCTTTCTCCTGGCACATTCCGTTCTACATTCCAATCTCGAACACGACTTCCATTGAGGCTCTGCTGCCCTAGTAACCAGATTTGGTAAGGGAGAACTGCTGCCACCTTGTGGCCGTTTCACACAACTGCAGGTTTAATGCCAGCGCTAATGGTCAGTGGATATTCCAAATCATTACAGGCCTGTAAATGACACCTGCCCTGAAAACAAATCCTGGGGTCATATATCGACCAAAAAATTCTAAAGACGTCCATATTTCAAAACGACAGTTTCAAGAGGCATATTTCACGCACATTAGTGTTCTGCTTCTTTTGCTTTCTTTCTTTCTTTGTTAAAAAAAACGGGAATGGAGAAAGGCAACCCTCAGAATGGGCGAAAACGTTCACAAACGAATCAATGGACAAAGGTTTAATCTCCAATATATATAAACAGCTCATGCAGCTTAATATTAATAAAACAAAAAACCCAATACAAAAATGGGCAGAAGATCTAAAGAGACGTTTCTTCAAAGAAGACACAGAGATGGCCAAGACGCACATGAAAAGCTGCTCAACATCACTAATTATTAGAGAAATGCAAATCAAAACTACAATGAGGTAAGACCTCAAACCTGTGAGAATCGGCATCATCAGATAATCTACAAACAACAAATTCTGGGGAGGGTGTGGACAAAAGGAACCCTCTTCCGCTATTGGTGGGAATGTAAATTGATACAGTCACTATGGAGAACAGTATGGAGGTTCCTTTAAAAAACTAAAAAGAGAATTACCATAGGATCCAGCAATCCCACTTCTGGGCATATACCCAGAGAAAACCATAAATCACAGAGACACATTCACCACAATGTTCATTGCAGCAGTATTTACAATAGCCAGGTTATGGAAGCAACATAAATGCCCACAGACAGACGAATGGATAAAGATGTGGTACATATATAAAATGGAATATTACTCAGCCATAAAAAGGAATGAAACTGGGTCATTTGTAGAGAAGTTGATGGATCTAGAGACTGTCATACAGAGTGAAGTAAGCCAGAAAGAGAAAAACAAATATTGTATATTAATGCCTATATGTGGAACCTAGAAAAATGGTAGAGATGAACTGGTTTGCAGGGCAGAAATAGAGACACAGAGGTAGAGAACAAACGTATGGACACAAAGTGGGGGAAGCCATGGGGTGGTGGTGGTGGGATGACTTGGGAGATTAGGATTGACCTGTATACATGTCTATGCATAAAATAGATAACTAATAATAACCTACTGTATAAAAAATAACTAAAATTAAATTTCAAAATTTTAAAAAATAAAATGTAAAAATAAAACAGAAAAAAAGTTCTTCCATTCACACTGATGTATTTATACGAATGAATTATTTCCATGCTTATATCTATAAATACATAAATGAGGAATAAAATCTAACTTGAACCAAAAAAGAAAAAAAAAACTGAACCTAACAGTTATACAGAGGAAAACACTACCAAGGCACTTGCTCCAGTGGTAAACAATTCTGAAATTGGTCAGAGGTGGGGAATCATCTCCCATACAGCCAGCAGCCCCGCCCGTCCAAGCAAGGAGCATCCTCATTGCAAAGCTGGGAGACCGTGCTGAGGCCTCTGTGAGTAAACGTGAGCTGAGCCCCAGGCCAGATGTTGCTGAACTGTTCCCACCCTTCCCAGGTGAAACACCTGAATATGTACAAGGGCTTGAAAGCCTAGAGGAAGGGCCGTGGAGCCACACCAGCGACAGCACGCTGGCCAACTTGGTGCCTGCAGGTCAGCCAGGATGGTACTGGCCACGGGCGCTCTTCTGGAAGCTTTCTATTGCCCTGCCTGAGATACCCCTCCTGTCCCGGCCCCCACTCCTTTTTTTCCTTCCTCACCTCAGCCCGGAGAGATATTCCAGTGGAAGTTATGGGTGACACATCCTCTTCTTTACAGGTGGCAGCCTGGCAACTCCTGCCGAAAGTCCAGCAGAGCCCCACTCACACCGGGCCACCCACAAAGCCGTGGACCCTCACACCCTCCCACCAGCACAGCCCCGAGACTGCTGACGGGGCAGAGAATATGGAGTCAGGCACAGCTGCAGGGACTATTGCTGCCTGGAGTGCTGTTTATATTGACCTCAACCCAGGCACACCTGGGGAGGGCTTGCCGGCAGGGTCAGGCTGCCCAGGTCAGCTAATCCTCAGCCCTCAGGGAATCACATTGCAGAATATGGACCTCGCTAAGACAGAATATTCGCCAAGGAGAAAAAGGACACAATGCCATTTGCAGCACCGTAGATGAGTCTCGAGGTAATCACGTGACTTGGAGTAAGTTAGAAAGTGAAAGACACATATCATATTATATCACTTATAGGTGTTACGTATAAATTGATACCAGGGCAGATATTTCCACGGAGAAGGGCAATCACAGATTCATTAAACAAACTTATGGTTCACCAAAGGAAAGGTGTGAGGATTGAATTCATTACGATATTGGGGTTAACAGACAGATACAAACACAGTAGACGTATATAATCACCAAAGACCTACGGAGTACCAAGAGAAGACTACTCAACATTCTGTCATAACGTACATGGGAAAAGGATCCCAGGAAGAACAGACATATGTATATGTGTAAAAGAACCACCTCTTGCACACCTACAACAAGCTAAACGTTGTACTCAAACTTGCTGTAATAAAAAATAAAAAATTAAATTAAAAACACGAACAAGAAGTAGTGAGACAAACTTGAGGGGCTTTCTCCTGGCACATTCCGTTCTACATTCCAATCTCGAACACGACTTCCATTGAGGCTCTGCTGCCCTAGTAACCAGATTTGGTAAGGGAGAACTGCTGCCACCTTGTGGCCGTTTCACACAACTGCAGGTTTAATGCCAGCGCTAATGGTCAGTGGATATTCCAAATCATTACAGGCCTGTAAATGACACCTGCCCTGAAAACAAATCCTGGGGTCATATATCGACCAAAAAATTCAAAAGACGTCCATATTTCAAAACGACAGTTTCAAGAGGCATATTTCACGCACATTAGTGTTCTGCTTCTTTTGCTTTCTTTCTTTCTTTGTTAAAAAAAACGGGAATGGAAAAAGGCAACCCTCAGAATGGGCGAAAACGTTCACAAACGAATCAATGGACAAAGGTTTAATCTCCAATATATATAAACAGCGCATGCAGCTTAATATTAATAAAACAAACAACCCAATACAAAAATGGGCAGAAGATCTAAAGAGACGTTTCTTCAAAGAAGACACAGAGATGGCCAAGACGCACATGAAAAGCTGCTCAACATCACTAATTATTAGAGAAATGCAAATCAAAACTACAATGAGGTAAGACCTCACACCTGTTAGAATCGGCATCATCAGATAATCTACAAACAACAAATTCTGGGGAGGGTGTGGACAAAAGGAACCCTCTTCCGCTATTGGTGGGAATGTAAATTGATACAGTCACTATGGAGAACAGTATGGAGGTTCCTTTAAAAAACTAAAAAGAGAATTACCATAGGATCCAGCAATCCCACTTCTGGGCATATACCCAGAGAAAACCATAAATCACAGAGACACATTCACCACAATGTTCATTGCAGCACTATTTACAATAGCCAGGTTATGGAAGCAACCTAAATGGCCACAGACAGACGAATGGATAAAGATGTGGTACATATATAAAATGGAATATTACTCAGCCATAAAAAGGAATGAAACTGGGTCATTTGTAGAGAAGTTGATGGATCTAGAGACTGTCATACAGAGTGAAGTAAGCCAGAAAGAGAAAAACAAATATTGTATATTAATGCCTATATGTGGAACCTAGAAAAATGTTAGAGATGAACTGGTTTGCAGGGCAGAAATAGAGACACAGAGGTAGAGAACAAACGTATGGACACAAAGTGGGGGAAGCCATGGGGTGGTGGTGGTGGGATGACTTGGGAGATTAGGATTGACCTGTATACATGTCTATGCATAAAATAGATAACTAATAATAACCTACTGTATAAAAAAATAACTAAAATTAAATTTCAAAATTTTAAAAAATAAAATGTAAATATAAAACAGAAAAAAAGTTCTTCCATTCACACTGATGTATTTATACGAATGAATTATTTCCATGCTTATATCTATAAATACATAAATGAGGAATAAAATCTAACTTGAACCAAAAAAGAAAAAAAAAAAAACTGAACCTAACAGTTATACAGAGGAAAACACTACCAAGGCACTTGCTGCAGTGGTAAACAATTCTGAAATTGGTCAGAGGTGGGGAATCATCTCCCATACAGCCAGCAGCCCCGCCCGCCCTCGCCAGGAGCATCCTCATTGCAAAGCTGGGAGACCGTGCGGAGGCCTCTGTGAGTAAACGTGAGCTGAGCCAAAGGCCAGCTGCTGCTGAACTGTTCCCACCCTTCCCAGGTGAAACACCTGAATATGTACAAGGGCTTGAAAGCCTAGAGGAAGGGCCGTGGAGCCACACCAGCGACAGCACGCAGGCCAACTTGGTGCCTGCAGGTCAGCCAGGATGATACTGGCCACGGGCGCTCTTCTGGAAGCTTTCTATTGCCCTGCCTGAGATACCCCTCCTGTCCCGGCCCCCACTCCTATTTTTCCTTCCTCACCTCAGCCCAGAGAGATATTCCAGTGGAAGTTATGGGTGACACATCCTCTTCTTTACAGGTGGCAGCCTGGCAACTCCTGCCGAAAGTCCAGCAGAGCCCCACTCACACCGGGCCACCCACAAAGCCGTGGACCCTCACACCCTCCCACCAGCACAGCCCCGAGACTGCTGACGGGGCAGAGGATATGGAGTAAGGCACAGCTGCAGGGGCTATTGCTGCCTGGAGTGCTGTTTATATTGACCTCAACCCAGGCACACCTGGGGAGGGCTTGCCGGCAGGGTCAGGCTGCCCAGGTCAGCTAATCCTCAGCCCTCAGGGAATCACATTGCAGAAAATGGACCTCGCTAAGACAGAATATTCGCCAAGGAGAAAAAGGACACAATGCCATTTGCAGCACCGTAGATGAGTCTCGAGGTAATCACGTGACTTGGAGTAAGTCAGAAAGTGAAAGACACATATCATATCATATCACTTATAGGTGTTACCTATAAATTGCTACCAGGGCAGATATTTCCACGGAGAAGGGCAATCACAGATTCATTAAACAAACTTATGGTTCACCAAAGGAAAGGTGTGAGGATTGAATTCATTACGATATTGGGGTTAACAGACAGATACAAACACAGTAGACGTATATAATCACCAAAGACCTACGGAGTACCAAGAGAAGACTACTCAACATTCTGTCATAACGTACATGGGAAAAGGATCCCAGGAAGAACAGACATATGTATATGTGTAAAAGAACCACCTCTTGCACACCTACAACAAGCTAAACGTTGTACTCAAACTTGCTGTAATAAAAAATAAAAAATTAAATTAAAAACACGAACAAGAAGTAGTGAGACAAACTTGAGGGGCTTTCTCCTGGCACATTCCGTTCTACATTCCAATCTCGAACACGACTTCCATTGAGGCTCTGCTGCCCTAGTAACCAGATTTGGTAAGGGAGAACTGCTGCCACCTTGTGGCCGTTTCACACAACTGCAGGTTTAATGCCAGCGCTAATGGTCAGTGGATATTCCAAATCATTACAGGCCTGTAAATGACACCTGCCCTGAAAACAAATCCTGGGGTCATATATCGACCAAAAAATTCAAAAGACGTCCATATTTCAAAACGACAGTTTCAAGAGGCATATTTCACGCACATTAGTGTTCTGCTTCTTTTGCTTTCTTTCTTTCTTTGTTAAAAAAAACGGGAATGGAAAAAGGCAACCCTCAGAATGGGCGAAAACGTTCACAAACGAATCAATGGACAAAGGTTTAATCTCCAATATATATAAACAGCACATGGAGCTTAATATTAATAAAACAAACAACCCAATACAAAAATGGGCAGAAGATCTAAAGAGACGTTTCTTCAAAGAAGACACAGAGATGGCCAAGACGCACATGAAAAGCTACTCAACATCACTAATTATTAGAGAAATGCAAATCAAAACTACAATGAGGTAAGACCTCACACCTGTTAGAATCGGCATCATCAGATAATCTACAAACAACAAATTCTGGGGAGGGTGTGGACAAAAGGAACCCTCTTCCGCTATTGGTGGGAATGTAAATTGATACAGTCACTATGGAGAACAGTATGGAGGTTCCTTTAAAAAACTAAAAAGAGAATTACCATAGGATCCAGCAATCCCACTTCTGGGCATATACCCAGAGAAAACCATAAATCACAGAGACACATTCACCACAATGTTCATTGCAGCACTATTTACAATAGCCAGGTTATGGAAGCAACATAAATGCCCACAGACAGACGAATGGATAAAGATGTGGTACATATATAAAATGGAATATTACTCAGCCATAAAAAGGAATGAAACTGGGTCATTTGTAGAGAAGTTGATGGATCTAGATACTGTCATACAGAGTGAAGTAAGCCAGAAAGAGAAAAACAAATATTGTATATTAATGCCTATATGTGGAACCTAGAAAAATGGTAGAGATGAACTGGTTTGCAGGGCAGAAATAGAGACACAGAGGTAGAGAACAAACGTATGGACACAAAGTGGGGGAAGCCATGGGGTGGTGGTGGTGGGATGACTTGGGAGATTAGGATTGACCTGTATACATGTCTATGCATAAAATAGATAACTAATAATAACCTACTGTATAAAAAAATAACTAAAATTAAATTTCAAAATTTTAAAAAATAAAATGTAAAAATAAAACAGAAAAAAAGTTCTTCCATTCACACTGATGTATTTATACGAATGAATTATTTCCATGCTTATATCTATAAATACATAAATGAGGAATAAAATCTAACTTGAACCAAAAAAGAAAAAAAAAAAAACTGAACCTAACAGTTATACAGAGGAAAACACTACCAAGGCACTTGCTCCAGTGGTAAACAATTCTGAAATTGGTCAGAGGTGGGGAATCATCTCCCATACAGCCAGCAGCCCCGCCCGCCCTCGCCAGGAGCATCCTCATTGCAAAGCTGGGAGACCGTGCCGAGGCCTCTGTGAGTAAACGTGAGCTGAGCCAAAGGCCAGCTGCTGCTGAACTGTTCCCACCCTTCCCAGGTGAAACACCTGAATATGTACAAGGGCTTGAAAGCCTAGAGGAAGGGCCGTGGAGCCACACCAGCGACAGCACGCAGGCCAACTTGGTGCCTGCAGGTCAGCCAGGATGGTACTGGCCACGGGCGCTCTTCTGGAAGCTTTCTATTGCCCTGCCTGAGATACCCCTCCTGTCCCGGCCCCCACTCCTTTTTTTCCTTCCTCACCTCAGCCCGGAGAGATATTCCAGTGGAAGTTATGGGTGACACATCCTCTTCTTTACAGGTGGCAGCCTGGCAACTCCTGCCGAAAGTCCAGCAGAGCCCCACTCACACCGGGCCACCCACAAAGCCGTGGACCCTCACACCCTCCCACCAGCACAGCCCCGAGACTGCTGACGGGGCAGAGGATATGGAGTAAGGCACAGCTGCAGGGGCTATTGATGCCTGGAGTGCTGTTTATATTGACCTCAACCCAGGCACACCTGGGGAGGGCTTGCCGGCAGGGTCAGGCTGCCCAGGTCAGCTAATCCTCAGCCGTCAGGGAATCACATTGCAGAAAATGGACCTCGCTAAGACAGAATATTCGCCAAGGAGAAAAAGGACACAATGCCATTTGCAGCACCGTAGATGAGTCTCGAGGTAATCACGTGACTTGGAGTAAGTCAGAAGGTGAAAGACACATATCATATCATATCACTTATAGGTGTTACCTATAAATTGCTACCAGGGCAGATATTTCCACGGAGAAGGGCAATCACAGATTCATTAAACAAACTTATGGTTCACCAAAGGAAAGGTGTGAGGATTGAATTCATTACGATATTGGGGTTAACAGACAGATACAAACACAGTAGACGTATATAATCACCAAAGACCTACGGAGTACCAAGAGAAGACTACTCAACATTCTGTCATAACGTACATGGGAAAAGGATCCCAGGAAGAACAGACATATGTATATGTGTAAAAGAACCACCTCTTGCACACCTACAACAAGCTAAACGTTGTACTCAAACTTGCTGTAATAAAAAATAAAAAATTAAATTAAAAACACGAACAAGAAGTAGTGAGACAAACTTGAGGGGCTTTCTCCTGGCACATTCCGTTCTACATTCCAATCTCGAACACGACTTCCATTGAGGCTCTGCTGCCCTAGTAACCAGATTTGGTAAGGGAGAACTGCTGCCACCTTGTGGCCGTTTCACACAACTGCAGGTTTAATGCCAGCGCTAATGGTCAGTGGATATTCCAAATCATTACAGGCCTGTAAATGACACCTGCCCTGAAAACAAATCCTGGGGTCATATATCGACCAAAAAATTCAAAAGACGTCCATATTTCAAAACGACAGTTTCAAGAGGCATATTTCACGCACATTAGTGTTCTGCTTCTTTTGCTTTCTTTCTTTCTTTGTTAAAAAAAACGGGAATGGAGAAAGGCAACCCTCAGAATGGGCGAAAACGTTCACAAACGAATCAATGGACAAAGGTTTAATCTCCAATATATATAAACAGCTCATGCAGCTTAATATTAATAAAACAAAAAACCCAATACAAAAATGGGCAGAAGATCTAAAGAGACGTTTCTTCAAAGAAGACACAGAGATGGCCAAGACGCACATGAAAAGCTGCTCAACATCACTAATTATTAGAGAAATGCAAATCAAAACTACAATGAGGTAAGACCTCACACCTGTTAGAATCGGCATCATCAGATAATCTACAAACAACAAGTTCTGGGGAGGGTGTGGACAAAAGGAACCCTCTTCCGCTATTGGTGGGAATGTAAATTGATACAGTCACTAAGGAGAACAGTATGGAGGTTCCTTTAAAAAACTAAAAAGAGAATTACCATAGGATCCAGCAATCCCACTTCTGGGCATATACCCAGAGAAAACCATAAATCACAGAGACACATTCACCACAATGTTCATTGCATCACTATTTACAATAGCCAGGTTATAGAAGCAACATAAATGCCCACAGACAGACGAATGGATAAAGATGTGGTACATATATAAAATGGAATATTACTCAGCCATAAAAAGGAATGAAACTGGGTCATTTGTAGAGAAGTTGATGGATCTAGAGACTGTCATACAGAGTGAAGTAAGTCAGAAAGAGAAAAACAAATATTGTATATTAATGCCTATATGTGGAACCTAGAAAAATGGTAGAGATGAACTGGTTTGCAGGGCAGAAATAGAGACACAGAGGTAGAGAACAAACGTATGGACACAAAGTGGGGGAAGCCATGGGGTGGTGGTGGTGGGATGAGTTGGGAGATTAGGATTGACCTGTATACATCTCTATGCATAAAATAGATAACTAATAATAACCTACTGTATAAAAAAATAACTAAAATTAAATTTCAAAACTTTAAAAAATAAAATGTAAAAATAAAACAGAAAAAAAGTTCTTCCATTCACACTGATGTATTTATACGAATTAATTATTTCCATGCTTATATCTATAAATACATAAATCAGGAATAAAATCTAACTTGAACGAAAAAAGAAAAAAAAAAACTGAACCTAACAGTTATACAGAGGAAAACACTACCAAGGCACTTGCTCCAGTGGTAAACAATTCTGAAATTGGTCAGAGGTGGGGAATCATCTCCCATACAGCCAGCAGCCCCGCCCGCCCACGCCAGGAGCATCCTCATTGCAAAGCTGGGAGACCGTGCCGAGGCCTCTGTGAGTAAACGTGAGCTGAGCCCCAGGCCAGATGCTGCTGAACTGTTCCCACCCTTCCCAGGTGAAACACCTGAATAGGTACAAGGGCTTGAAAGCCTAGAGGAAGGGCCGTGGAGCCACACCAGCGACAGCATGCAGGCCAACTTGGTGCCAGCAGGTCAGCCAGGATGGTACTGGCCACGGGCGCTCTTCTGGAAGCTTTCTATTGCCCTGCCTGAGATACCCCACCTGTCCCGGCCCCCACTCCTTTTTTTCCTTCCTCACCTCAGCCCGGAGAGATATTCCAGTGGAAGTTATGGGTGACACATCCTCTTCTTTACAGGTGGCAGCCTGGCAACTCCTGCAGAAAGTCCAGCAGAGCCCCACTCACACCGGGCCACCCACAAAGCCGTGGACCCTCACACCCTCCCACCAGCACAGCCCCGAGACTGCTGACGGGGCAGAGAATATGGAGTAAGGCACAGCTGCAGGGGCTATTGCTGCCTGGAGTGCTGTTTATATTGACCTCAACCCAGGCACACCTGGGGAGGGCTTGCCGGCAGGGTCAGGCTGCCCAGGTCAGCTAATCCTCAGCCCTCAGGGAATCACATTGCAGAAAATGGACCTCGCTAAGACAGAATATTCGCCAAGGAGAAAAAGGACACAATGCCATTTGCAGCACCGTAGATGAGTCTCGAGGTAATCACGTGACTTGGAGTAAGTCAGAAAGTGAAAGACACATATCATATCATATCACTTATAGCTGTTACGTATAAATTGATACCAGGGCAGATATTTCCACGGAGAAGGGCAATCACAGATTCATTAAACAAACTTATGGTTCACCAAAGGAAAGGTGTGAGGATTGAATTCATTACGATATTGGGGTTAACAGACAGATACAAACACAGTAGACGTATATAATCACCAAAGACCTACGGAGTACCAAGAGAAGACTACTCAACATTCTGTCATAACGTACATGGGAAAAGGATCCCAGGAAGAACAGACATATGTATATGTGTAAAAGAACTACCTCTTGCACACCTACAACAAGCTAAACGTTGTACTCAAACTTGCTGTAATAAAAAATAAAAAATTAAATTAAAAACACGAACAAGAAGTAGTGAGACAAACTTGAGGGGCTTTCTCCTGGCACATTCCGTTCTACATTCCAATCTCGAACACGACTTCCATTGAGGCTCTGCTGCCCTAGTAACCAGATTTGGTAAGGGAGAACTGCTGCCACCTTGTGGCCGTTTCACACAACTGCAGGTTTAATGCCAGCGCTAATGGTCAGTGGATATTCCAAATCATTACAGGCCTGTAAATGACACCTGCCCTGAAAACAAATCCTGGGGTCATATATCGACCAAAAAATTCTAAAGACGTCCATATTTCAAAACGACAGTTTCAAGAGGCATATTTCACGCACATTAGTGTTCTGCTTCTTTTGCTTTCTTTCTTTCTTTGTTAAAAAAAACGGGAATGGAGAAAGGCAACCCTCAGAATGGGCGAAAACGTTCACAAACGAATCAATGGACAAAGGTTTAATCTCCAATATATATAAACAGCTCATGCAGCTTAATATTAATAAAACAAAAAACCCAATACAAAAATGGGCAGAAGATCTAAAGAGACGTTTCTTCAAAGAAGACACAGAGATGGCCAAGACGCACATGAAAAGCTGCTCAACATCACTAATTATTAGAGAAATGCAAATCAAAACTACAATGAGGTAAGACCTCAAACCTGTGAGAATCGGCATCATCAGATAATCTACAAACAACAAATTCTGGGGAGGGTGTGGACAAAAGGAACCCTCTTCCGCTATTGGTGGGAATGTAAATTGATACAGTCACTATGGAGAACAGTATGGAGGTTCCTTTAAAAAACTAAAAAGAGAATTACCATAGGATCCAGCAATCCCACTTCTGGGCATATACCCAGAGAAAACCATAAATCACAGAGACACATTCACCACAATGTTCATTGCAGCAGTATTTACAATAGCCAGGTTATGGAAGCAACATAAATGCCCACAGACAGACGAATGGATAAAGATGTGGTACATATATAAAATGGAATATTACTCAGCCATAAAAAGGAATGAAACTGGGTCATTTGTAGAGAAGTTGATGGATCTAGAGACTGTCATACAGAGTGAAGTAAGCCAGAAAGAGAAAAACAAATATTGTATATTAATGCCTATATGTGGAACCTAGAAAAATGGTAGAGATGAACTGGTTTGCAGGGCAGAAATAGAGACACAGAGGTAGAGAACAAACGTATGGACACAAAGTGGGGGAAGCCATGGGGTGGTGGTGGTGGGATGACTTGGGAGATTAGGATTGACCTGTATACATGTCTATGCATAAAATAGATAACTAATAATAACCTACTGTATAAAAAATAACTAAAATTAAATTTCAAAATTTTAAAAAATAAAATGTAAAAATAAAACAGAAAAAAAGTTCTTCCATTCACACTGATGTATTTATACGAATGAATTATTTCCATGCTTATATCTATAAATACATAAATGAGGAATAAAATCTAACTTGAACCAAAAAAGAAAAAAAAAACTGAACCTAACAGTTATACAGAGGAAAACACTACCAAGGCACTTGCTCCAGTGGTAAACAATTCTGAAATTGGTCAGAGGTGGGGAATCATCTCCCATACAGCCAGCAGCCCCGCCCGTCCAAGCAAGGAGCATCCTCATTGCAAAGCTGGGAGACCGTGCTGAGGCCTCTGTGAGTAAACGTGAGCTGAGCCCCAGGCCAGATGTTGCTGAACTGTTCCCACCCTTCCCAGGTGAAACACCTGAATATGTACAAGGGCTTGAAAGCCTAGAGGAAGGGCCGTGGAGCCACACCAGCGACAGCACGCTGGCCAACTTGGTGCCTGCAGGTCAGCCAGGATGGTACTGGCCACGGGCGCTCTTCTGGAAGCTTTCTATTGCCCTGCCTGAGATACCCCTCCTGTCCCGGCCCCCACTCCTTTTTTTCCTTCCTCACCTCAGCCCGGAGAGATATTCCAGTGGAAGTTATGGGTGACACATCCTCTTCTTTACAGGTGGCAGCCTGGCAACTCCTGCCGAAAGTCCAGCAGAGCCCCACTCACACCGGGCCACCCACAAAGCCGTGGACCCTCACACCCTCCCACCAGCACAGCCCCGAGACTGCTGACGGGGCAGAGAATATGGAGTCAGGCACAGCTGCAGGGACTATTGCTGCCTGGAGTGCTGTTTATATTGACCTCAACCCAGGCACACCTGGGGAGGGCTTGCCGGCAGGGTCAGGCTGCCCAGGTCAGCTAATCCTCAGCCCTCAGGGAATCACATTGCAGAATATGGACCTCGCTAAGACAGAATATTCGCCAAGGAGAAAAAGGACACAATGCCATTTGCAGCACCGTAGATGAGTCTCGAGGTAATCACGTGACTTGGAGTAAGTTAGAAAGTGAAAGACACATATCATATTATATCACTTATAGGTGTTACGTATAAATTGATACCAGGGCAGATATTTCCACGGAGAAGGGCAATCACAGATTCATTAAACAAACTTATGGTTCACCAAAGGAAAGGTGTGAGGATTGAATTCATTACGATATTGGGGTTAACAGACAGATACAAACACAGTAGACGTATATAATCACCAAAGACCTACGGAGTACCAAGAGAAGACTACTCAACATTCTGTCATAACGTACATGGGAAAAGGATCCCAGGAAGAACAGACATATGTATATGTGTAAAAGAACCACCTCTTGCACACCTACAACAAGCTAAACGTTGTACTCAAACTTGCTGTAATAAAAAATAAAAAATTAAATTAAAAACACGAACAAGAAGTAGTGAGACAAACTTGAGGGGCTTTCTCCTGGCACATTCCGTTCTACATTCCAATCTCGAACACGACTTCCATTGAGGCTCTGCTGCCCTAGTAACCAGATTTGGTAAGGGAGAACTGCTGCCACCTTGTGGCCGTTTCACACAACTGCAGGTTTAATGCCAGCGCTAATGGTCAGTGGATATTCCAAATCATTACAGGCCTGTAAATGACACCTGCCCTGAAAACAAATCCTGGGGTCATATATCGACCAAAAAATTCAAAAGACGTCCATATTTCAAAACGACAGTTTCAAGAGGCATATTTCACGCACATTAGTGTTCTGCTTCTTTTGCTTTCTTTCTTTCTTTGTTAAAAAAAACGGGAATGGAAAAAGGCAACCCTCAGAATGGGCGAAAACGTTCACAAACGAATCAATGGACAAAGGTTTAATCTCCAATATATATAAACAGCGCATGCAGCTTAATATTAATAAAACAAACAACCCAATACAAAAATGGGCAGAAGATCTAAAGAGACGTTTCTTCAAAGAAGACACAGAGATGGCCAAGACGCACATGAAAAGCTGCTCAACATCACTAATTATTAGAGAAATGCAAATCAAAACTACAATGAGGTAAGACCTCACACCTGTTAGAATCGGCATCATCAGATAATCTACAAACAACAAATTCTGGGGAGGGTGTGGACAAAAGGAACCCTCTTCCGCTATTGGTGGGAATGTAAATTGATACAGTCACTATGGAGAACAGTATGGAGGTTCCTTTAAAAAACTAAAAAGAGAATTACCATAGGATCCAGCAATCCCACTTCTGGGCATATACCCAGAGAAAACCATAAATCACAGAGACACATTCACCACAATGTTCATTGCAGCACTATTTACAATAGCCAGGTTATGGAAGCAACCTAAATGGCCACAGACAGACGAATGGATAAAGATGTGGTACATATATAAAATGGAATATTACTCAGCCATAAAAAGGAATGAAACTGGGTCATTTGTAGAGAAGTTGATGGATCTAGAGACTGTCATACAGAGTGAAGTAAGCCAGAAAGAGAAAAACAAATATTGTATATTAATGCCTATATGTGGAACCTAGAAAAATGGTAGAGATGAACTGGTTTGCAGGGCAGAAATAGAGACACAGAGGTAGAGAACAAACGTATGGACACAAAGTGGGGGAAGCCATGGGGTGGTGGTGGTGGGATGACTTGGGAGATTAGGATTGACCTGTATACATGTCTATGCATAAAATAGATAACTAATAATAACCTACTGTATAAAAAATAACTAAAATTAAATTTCAAAATTTTAAAAAATAAAATGTAAAAATAAAACAGAAAAAAAGTTCTTCCATTCACACTGATGTATTTATACGAATGAATTATTTCCATGCTTATATCTATAAATACATAAATGAGGAATAAAATCTAACTTGAACCAAAAAAGAAAAAAAAAACTGAACCTAACAGTTATACAGAGGAAAACACTACCAAGGCACTTGCTCCAGTGGTAAACAATTCTGAAATTGGTCAGAGGTGGGGAATCATCTCCCATACAGCCAGCAGCCCCGACCGCCCACGCAAGGAGCATCCTCATTGCAAAGCTGGGAGACCGTGCCGAGGCCTCTGTGAGTAAACGTGAGCTGAGCCCCAGGCCAGATGCTGCTGAACTGTTCCCACCCTTCCCAGGTGAAACACCTGAATATGTACAAGGGCTTGAAAGCCTAGAGGAAGGGCCGTGGAGCCACACCAGCGACAGCACGCAGGCCAACTTGGTGCCTGCAGGTCAGCCAGGATGGTACTGGCCACGGGCGCTCTTCTGGAAGCTTTCTATTGCCCTGCCTGAGATACCCCTCCTGTCCCGGCCCCCACTCCTTTTTTTCCTTCCTCACCTCAGCCCGGAGAGATATTCCAGTGGAAGTTATGGATGACACATCCTCTTCTTTACAGGTGGCAGCCTGGCAACTCCTGCCGAAAGTCCAGCAGAGCCCCACTCACACCGGGCCACCCACAAAGCCGTGGACCCTCACACCCTCCCACCAGCACAGCCCCGAGACTGCTGACGGGGCAGAGAATATGGAGTAAGGCACAGCTGCAGGGGCTATTGCTGCCTGGAGTGCTGTTTATATTGACCTCAACCCAGGCACACCTGGGGAGGGCTTGCCGGCAGGGTCAGGCTGCCCAGGTCAGCTAATCCTCAGCCCTCAGGGAATCACATTGCAGAAAATGGACCTCGCTAAGACAGAATATTCGCCAAGGAGAAAAAGGACACAATGCCATTTGCAGCACCGTAGATGAGTCTCGAGGTAATCACGTGACTTGGAGTAAGTCAGAAAGTGAAAGACACATATCATATCATATCACTTATAGGTGTTACCTATAAATTGCTACCAGGGCAGATATTTCCACGGAGAAGGGCAATCACAGATTCATTAAACAAACTTATGGTTCACCAAAGGAAAGGTGTGAGGATTGAATTCATTACGATATTGGGGTTAACAGACAGATACAAACACAGTAGACGTATATAATCACCAATGACCTACGGAGTACCAAGAGAAGACTACTCAACATTCTGTCATAACGTACATGGGAAAAGGATCCCAGGAAGAACAGACATATGTATATGTGTAAAAGAACCACCTCTTGCACACCTACAACAAGCTAAACCTTGTACTCAAACTTGCTGTAATAAAAAATAAAAAATTAAATTAAAAACACGAACAAGAAGTAGTGAGACAAACTTGAGGGGCTTTCTCCTGGCACATTCCGTTCTACATTCCAATCTCGAACACGACTTCCATTGAGGCTCTGCTGCCCTAGTAACCAGATTTGGTAAGGGAGAACTGCTGCCACCTTGTGGCCGTTTCACACAACTGCAGGTTTAATGCCAGCGCTAATGGTCAGTGGATATTCCAAATCATTACAGGCCTGTAAATGACACCTGCCCTGAAAACAAATCCTGGGGTCATATATCGACCAAAAAATTCAAAAGACGTCCATATTTCAAAACGACAGTTTCAAGAGGCATATTTCACGCACATTAGTGTTCTGCTTCTTTTGCTTTCTTTCTTTCTTTGTTAAAAAAAACGGGAATGGAAAAAGGCAACCCTCAGAATGGGCGAAAACATTCACAAACGAATCAATGGACAAAGGTTTAATCTCCAATATATATAAACAGCGCATGCAGCTTAATATTAATAAAACAAACAACCCAATACAAAAATGGGCAGAAGATCTAAAGAGACGTTTCTTCAAAGAAGACACAGAGATGGCCAAGACGCACATGAAAAGCTGCTCAACATCACTAATTATTAGAGAAATGCAAATCAAAACTACAATGAGGTAAGACCTCACACCTGTTAGAATCGGCATCATCAGATAATCTAGAAACAACAAATTCTGGGGAGGGTGTGGACAAAAGGAACCCTCTTCCGCTATTGGTGGGAATGTAAATTGATACAGTCACTATGGAGAACAGTATGGAGGTTCCTTTAAAAAACTAAAAAGAGAATTACCATAGGATCCAGCAATCCCACTTCTGGGCATATACCCAGAGAAAACCATAAATCACAGAGACACATTCACCACAATGTTCATTGCAGCACTATTTACAATAGCCAGGTTATGGAAGCAACATAAATGCCCACAGACAGACGAATGGATAAAGATGTGGTACATATATAAAATGGAATATTACTCAGCCATAAAAAGGAATGAAACTGGGTCATTTGTAGAGAAGTTGATGGATCTAGAGACTGTCATACAGAGTGAAGTAAGCCAGAAAGAGAAAAACAAATATTGTATATTAATGCCTATATGTGGAACCTAGAAAAATGGTAGAGATGAACTGGTTTGCAGGGCAGAAATAGAGACACAGAGGTAGAGAACAAACGTATGGACACAAAGTGGGGGAAGCCATGGGGTGGTGGTGGTGGGATGACTTGGGAGATTAGGATTGACCTGTATACATGTCTATGCATAAAATAGATAACTAATAATAACCTATTGTATAAAAAATAACTAAAATTAAATTTCAAAATTTTAAAAAATAAAATGTAAAAATAAAACAGAAAAAATGTTCTTCCATTCACACTGATGTATTTATACGAATGAATTATTTCCATGCTTATATCTATAAATACATAAATGAGGAATAAAATCTAACTTGAACCAAAAAAGAAAAAAAAAAAACTGAACCTAACAGTTATACAGAGGAAAACACTACCAAGGCACTTGCTCCAGTGGTAAACAATTCTGAAATTGGTCAGAGGTGGGGAATCATCTCCCATACAGCCAGCAGCCCCGCCCGCCCTCGCCAGGAGCATCCTCATTGCAAAGCTGGGAGACCGTGCCGAGGCCTCTGTGAGTAAACGTGAGCTGAGCCCCAGGCCAGATGCTGCTGAACTGTTCCCACCCTTCCCAGGTGAAACACCTGAATATGTACAAGGGCTTGAAAGCCTAGAGGAAGGGCCGTGGAGCCACACCAGCGACAGCACGCAGGCCAACTTGGTGCCTGCAGGTCAGCCAGGATGGTACTGGCCACGGGCGCTCTTCTGGAAGCTTTCTATTGCCCTGCCTGAGATACCCCTCCTGTCCCGGCCCCCACTCCTTTTTTTCCTTCCTCACCTCAGCCCGGAGAGATATTCCAGTGGAAGTTATGGGTGACACATCCTCTTCTTTACAGGTGGCAGCCTGGCAACTCCTGCCGAAAGTCCAGCAGAGCCCCACTCACACCGGGCCACCCACAAAGCCGTGGACCCTCACACCCTCCCACCAGCACAGCCCCGAGACTGCTGACGGGGCAGAGAATATGGAGTAAGGCACAGCTGCAGGGGCTATTGCTGCCTGGAGTGCTGTTTATATTGACCTCAACCCAGGCACACCTGGGGAGGGCTTGCCGGCAGGGTCAGGCTGCCCAGGTCAGCTAATCCTCAGCCCTCAGGGAATCACATTGCAGAAAATGGACCTCGCTAAGACAGAATATTCGCCAAGGAGAAAAAGGACACAATGCCATTTGCAGCACCGTAGATGAGTCTCGAGGTAATCACGTGACTTGGAGTAAGTCAGAAAGTGAAAGACACATATCATATCATATCACTTATAGGTGTTACCTATAAATTGATACCAGGGCAGATATTTCCACGGAGAAGGGCAATCACAGATTCATTAAACAAACTTAGGGTTCACCAAAGGAAAGGTGTGAGGATTGAATTCATTACGATATTGGGGTTAACAGACATATACAAACACAGTAGACGTATATAATCACCAAAGACCTACGGAGTACCAAGAGAAGACTACTCAACATTCTGTCATAACGTACATGGGAAAAGGATCCCAGGAAGAACAGACATATGTATATGTGTAAAAGAACCACCTCTTGCACACCTACAACAAGCTAAACGTTGTACTCAAACTTGCTGTAATAAAAAATAAAAAATTAAATTAAAAACACGAACAAGAAGTAGTGAGACAAACTTGAGGGTCTTTCTCCTGGCACATTCCGTTCTACATTCCAATCTAGAACACGACTTCCATTGAGGCTCTGCTGCCCTAGTAACCAGATTTGGTAAGGGAGAACTGCTGCCACCTTGTGGCCGTTTCACACAACTGCAGGTTTAATGCCAGCGCTAATGGTCAGTGGATATTCCAAATCATTACAGGCCTGTAAATGACACCTGCCCTGAAAACAAATCCTGGGGTCATATATCGACCAAAAAATTCAAAAGACGTCCATATTTCAAAACGACAGTTTCAAGAGGCATATTTCACGCACATTAGTGTTCTGCTTCTTTTGCTTTCTTTCTTTCTTTGTTAAAAAAAACGGGAATGGAAAAAGGCAACCCTCAGAATGGGCGAAAACGTTCACAAACGAATCAATGGACAAAGGTTTAATCTCCAAAATATATAAACAGCGCATGCAGCTTAATATTAATAAAACAAACAACCCAATACAAAAATGGGCAGAAGATCTAAAGAGACGTTTCTTCAAAGAAGACACAGAGATGGCCAAGACGCACATGAAAAGCTGCTCAACATCACTAATTATTAGAGAAATGCAAATCAAAACTACAATGAGGTAAGACCTCACACCTGTTAGAATCGGCATCATCAGATAATCTACAAACAACAAATTCTGGGGAGGGTGTGGACAAAAGGAACCCTCTTCCGCTATTGGTGGGAATGTAAATTGATACAGTCACTATGGAGAACAGTATGGAGGTTCCTTTAAAAAACTAAAAAGAGAATTACCATAGGATCCAGCAATCCCACTTCTGGGCATATACCCAGAGAAAACCATAAATCACAGAGACACATTCACCACAATGTTCATTGCAGCACTATTTACAATAGCCAGGTTATGGAAGCAACATAAATGCCCACAGACAGACGAATGGATAAAGATGTGGTACATATATAAAATGGAATATTACTCAGCCATAAAAAGGAATGAAACTGGGTCATTTGTAGAGAAGTTGATGGATCTAGAGACTGTCATACAGAGTGAAGTAAGCCAGAAAGAGAAAAACAAATATTGTATATTAATGCCTATATGTGGAACCTAGAAAAATGGTAGAGATGAACTGGTTTGCAGGGCAGAAATAGAGACACAGAGGTAGAGAACAAAAGTATGGACACAAAGTGGGGGAAGCCATGGGGTGGTGGTGGTGGGATGACTTGGGAGATTAGGATTGACCTGTATACATGTCTATGCATAAAATAGATAACTAATAATAACCTATTGTATAAAAAATAACTAAAATTAAATTTCAAAATTTTAAAAAATAAAATGTAAAAATAAAACAGAAAAAAAGTTCTTCCATTCACACTGATGTATTTATACGAATGAATTATTTCCATGCTTATATCTATAAATACATAAATGAGGAATAAAATCTAACTTGAACCAAAAAAGAAAAAAAAAACTGAACCTAACAGTTATACAGAGGAAAACACTACCAAGGCACTTGCTCCAGTGGTAAACAATTCTGAAATTGGTCAGAGGTGGGGAATCATCTCCCATACAGCCAGCAGCCCCGCCCGCCCTCGCCAGGAGCATCCTCATTGCAAAGCTGGGAGACCGTGCCGAGGCCTCAGTGAGTAAACGTGAGCTGAGCCCCAGGCCAGATGCTGCTGAACTGTTCCCACCCTTCCCAGGTGAAACACCTGAATATGTACAAGGGCTTGAAAGCCTAGAGGAAGGGCCGTGGAGCCACACCAGCGACAGCACGCAGGCCAACTTGGTGCCTGCAGGTCAGCCAGGATGGTACTGGCCACGGGTGCTCTTCTGGAAGCTTTCTATTGCCCTGCCTGAGATACCCCTCCTGTCCCGGCCCCCACTCCTTTTTTTCCTTCCTCACCTCAGCCCGGAGAGATATTCCAGTGGAAGTTATGGGTGACACATCCTCTTCTTTACAGGTGGCAGCCTGGCAACTCCTGCCGAAAGTCCAGCAGAGCCCCACTCACACCGGGCCACCCACAAAGCCGTGGACCCTCACACCCTCCCACCAGCACAGCCCCGAGACTGCTGACGGGGCAGAGAATATGGAGTAAGGCACAGCTGCAGGGGCTATTGCTGCCTGGAGTGCTGTTTATATTGACCTCAACCCAGGCACACCTGGGGAGGGCTTGCCGGCAGGGTCAGGCTGCCCAGGTCAGCTAATCCTCAGCCCTCAGGGAATCACATTGCAGAAAATGGACCTCGCTAAGACAGAATATTCGCCAAGGAGAAAAAGGACACAATGCCATTTGCAGCACCGTAGATGAGTCTCGAGGTAATCACGTGACTTGGAGTAAGTCAGAAAGTGAAAGACACATATCATATCATATCACTTATAGGTGTTACCTATAAATTGATACCAGGGCAGATATTTCCACGGAGAAGGGCAATCACAGATTCATTAAACAAACTTAGGGTTCACCAAAGGAAAGGTGTGAGGATTGAATTCATTACGATATTGGGGTTAACAGACATATACAAACACAGTAGACGTATATAATCACCAAAGACCTACGGAGTACCAAGAGAAGACTACTCAACATTCTGTCATAACGTACATGGGAAAAGGATCCCAGGAAGAACAGACATATGTATATGTGTAAAAGAACCACCTCTTGCACACCTACAACAAGCTAAACGTTGTACTCAAACTTGCTGTAATAAAAAATAAAAAATTAAATTAAAAACACGAACAAGAAGTAGTGAGACAAACTTGAGGGGCTTTCTCCTGGCACATTCCGTTCTACATTCCAATCTCGAACACGACTTCCATTGAGGCTCTGCTGCCCTAGTAACCAGATTTGGTAAGGGAGAACTGCTGCCACCTTGTGGCCGTTTCACACAACTGCAGGTTTAATGCCAGCGCTAATGGTCAGTGGATATTCCAAATCATTACAGGCCTGTAAATGACACCTGCCCTGAAAACAAATCCTGGGGTCATATATCGACCAAAAAATTCAAAAGACGTCCATATTTCAAAACGACAGTTTCAAGAGGCATATTTCACGCACATTAGTGTTCTGCTTCTTTTGCTTTCTTTCTTTCTTTGTTAAAAAAAACGGGAATGGAAAAAGGCAACCCTCAGAATGGGCGAAAACGTTCACAAACGAATCAATGGACAAAGGTTTAATCTCCAATATATATAAACAGCGCATGCAGCTTAATATTAATAAAACAAACAACCCAATACAAAAATGGGCAGAAGATCTAAAGAGACGTTTCTTCAAAGAAGACACAGAGATGGCCAAGACGCACATGAAAAGCTGCTCAACATCACTAATTATTAGAGAAATGCAAATCAAAACTACAATGAGGTAAGACCTCACACCTGTTAGAATCGGCATCATCAGATAATCTACAAACAACAAATTCTGGGGAGGGTGTGGACAAAAGGAACCCTCTTCCGCTATTGGTGGGAATGTAAATTGATACAGTCACTATGGAGAACAGTATGGAGGTTCCTTTAAAAAACTAAAAAGAGAATTACCATAGGATCCAGCAATCCCACTTCTGGGCATATACCCAGAGAAAACCATAAATCACAGAGACACATTCACCACAATGTTCATTGCAGCACTATTTACAATAGCCAGGTTATGGAAGCAACATAAATGCCCACAGACAGACGAATGGATAAAGATGTGGTACATATATAAAATGGAATATTACTCAGCCATAAAAAGGAATGAAACTGGGTCATTTGTAGAGAAGTTGATGGATCTAGAGACTGTCATACAGAGTGAAGTAAGCCAGAAAGAGAAAAACAAATATTGTATATTAATGCCTATATGTGGAACCTAGAAAAATGGTAGAGATGAACTGGTTTGCAGGGCAGAAATAGAGACACAGAGGTAGAGAACAAACGTATGGACACAAAGTGGGGGAAGCCATGGGGTGGTGGTGGTGGGATGACTTGGGAGATTAGGATTGACCTGTATACATGTCTATGCATAAAATAGATAACTAATAATAACCTATTGTATAAAAAATAACTAAAATTAAATTTCAAAATTTTAAAAAATAAAATGTAAAAATAAAACAGAAAAAATGTTCTTCCATTCACACTGATGTATTTATACGAATGAATTATTTCCATGCTTATATCTATAAATACATAAATGAGGAATAAAATCTAACTTGAACCAAAAAAGAAAAAAAAAAAACTGAACCTAACAGTTATACAGAGGAAAACACTACCAAGGCACTTGCTCCAGTGGTAAACAATTCTGAAATTGGTCAGAGGTGGGGAATCATCTCCCATACAGCCAGCAGCCCCGCCCGCCCTCGCCAGGAGCATCCTCATTGCAAAGCTGGGAGACCGTGCCGAGGCCTCTGTGAGTAAACGTGAGCTGAGCCCCAGGCCAGATGCTGCTGAACTGTTCCCACCCTTCCCAGGTGAAACACCTGAATATGTACAAGGGCTTGAAAGCCTAGAGGAAGGGCCGTGGAGCCACACCAGCGACAGCACGCAGGCCAACTTGGTGCCTGCAGGTCAGCCAGGATGGTACTGGCCACGGGCGCTCTTCTGGAAGCTTTCTATTGCCCTGCCTGAGATACCCCTCCTGTCCCGGCCCCCACTCCTTTTTTTCCTTCCTCACCTCAGCCCGGAGAGATATTCCAGTGGAAGTTATGGGTGACACATCCTCTTCTTTACAGGTGGCAGCCTGGCAACTCCTGCCGAAAGTCCAGCAGAGCCCCACTCACACCGGGCCACCCACAAAGCCGTGGACCCTCACACCCTCCCACCAGCACAGCCCCGAGACTGCTGACGGGGCAGAGAATATGGAGTAAGGCACAGCTGCAGGGGCTATTGCTGCCTGGAGTGCTGTTTATATTGACCTCAACCCAGGCACACCTGGGGAGGGCTTGCCGGCAGGGTCAGGCTGCCCAGGTCAGCTAATCCTCAGCCCTCAGGGAATCACATTGCAGAAAATGGACCTCGCTAAGACAGAATATTCGCCAAGGAGAAAAAGGACACAATGCCATTTGCAGCACCGTAGATGAGTCTCGAGGTAATCACGTGACTTGGAGTAAGTCAGAAAGTGAAAGACACATATCATATCATATCACTTATAGGTGTTACCTATAAATTGATACCAGGGCACATATTTCCACGGAGAAGGGCAATCACAGATTCATTAAACAAACTTAGGGTTCACCAAAGGAAAGGTGTGAGGATTGAATTCATTACGATATTGGGGTTAACAGACATATACAAACACAGTAGACGTATATAATCACCAAAGACCTACGGAGTACCAAGAGAAGACTACTCAACATTCTGTCATAACGTACATGGGAAAAGGATCCCAGGAAGAACAGACATATGTATATGTGTAAAAGAACCACCTCTTGCACACCTACAACAAGCTAAACGTTGTACTCAAACTTGCTGTAATAAAAAATAAAAAATTAAATTAAAAACACGAACAAGAAGTAGTGAGACAAACTTGAGGGGCTTTCTCCTGGCACATTCCGTTCTACATTCCAATCTCGAACACGACTTCCATTGAGGCTCTGCTGCCCTAGTAACCAGATTTGGTAAGGGAGAACTGCTGCCACCTTGTGGCCGTTTCACACAACTGCAGGTTTAATGCCAGCGCTAATGGTCAGTGGATATTCCACATCATTACAGGCCTGTAAATGACACCTGCCCTGAAAACAAATCCTGGGGTCATATATCGACCAAAAAATTCAAAAGACGTCCATATTTCAAAACGACAGTTTCAAGAGGCATATTTCACGCACATTAGTGTTCTGCTTCTTTTGCTTTCTTTCTTTCTTTGTTAAAAAAAACGGGAATGGAAAAAGGCAACCCTCAGAATGGGCGAAAACGTTCACAAACGAATCAATGGACAAAGGTTTAATCTCCAATATATATAAACAGCGCATGCAGCTTAATATTAATAAAACAAACAACCCAATACAAAAATGGGCAGAAGATCTAAAGAGACGTTTCTTCAAAGAAGACACAGAGATGGCCAAGACGCACATGAAAAGCTGCTCAACATCACTAATTATTAGAGAAATGCAAATCAAAACTACAATGAGGTAAGACCTCACACCTGTTAGAATCGGCATCATCAGATAATCTACAAACAACAAATTCTGGGGAGGGTGTGGACAAAAGGAACCCTCTTCCGCTATTGGTGGGAATGTAAATTGACACAGTCACTATGGAGAACAGTATGGAGGTTCCTTTAAAAAACTAAAAAGAGAATTACCATAGGATCCAGCAATCCCACTTCTGGGCATATACCCAGAGAAAACCATAAATCACAGAGACACATTCACCACAATGTTCATTGCAGCACTATTTACAATAGCCAGGTTATGGAAGCAACATAAATGCCCACAGACAGACGAATGGATAAAGATGTGGTACATATATAAAATGGAATATTACTCAGCCATAAAAAGGAATGAAACTGGGTCATTTGTAGAGAAGTTGATGGATCTAGAGACTGTCATACAGAGTGAAGTAAGCCAGAAAGAGAAAAACAAATATTGTATATTAATGCCTATATGTGGAACCTAGAAAAATGGTAGAGATGAACTGGTTTGCAGGGCAGAAATAGAGACACAGAGGTAGAGAACAAACGTATGGACACAAAGTGGGGGAAGCCATGGGGTGGTGGTGGTGGGATGACTTGGGAGATTAGGATTGACCTGTATACATGTCTATGCATAAAATAGATAACTAATAATAACCTATTGTATAAAAAATAACTAAAATTAAATTTCAAAATTTAAAAAAATAAAATGTAAAAATAAAACAGAAAAAATGTTCTTCCATTCACACTGATGTATTTATACGAATGAATTATTTCCATGCTTATATCTATAAATACATAAATGAGGAATAAAATCTAACTTGAACCAAAAAAGAAAAAAAAAAAAACTGAACCTAACAGTTATACAGAGGAAAACACTACCAAGGCACTTGCTCCAGTGGTAAACAATTCTGAAATTGGTCAGAGGTGGGGAATCATCTCCCATACAGCCAGCAGCCCCGCCCGCCCACGCAAGGAGCATCCTCATTGCAAAGCTGGGAGACCGTGCCGAGGCCTCTGTGAGTAAACGTGAGCTGAGCCCCAGGCCAGATGCTGCTGAACTGTTCCCACCCTTCCCAGGTGAAACACCTGAATATGTACAAGGGCTTGAAAGCCTAGAGGAAGGGCCGTGGAGCCACACCAGCGACAGCACGCAGGCCAACTTGGTGCCTGCAGGTCAGCCAGGATGGTACTGGCCACGGGCGCTCTTCTGGAAGCTTTCTATTGCCCTGCCTGAGATACCCCTCCTGTCCCGGCCCCCACTCCTTTTTTTCCTTCCTCACCTCAGCCCGGAGAGATATTCCAGTGGAAGTTATGGGTGACACATCCTCTTCTTTACAGGTGGCAGCCTGGCAACTCCTGCCAAAAGTCCAGCAGAGCCCCACTCACACCGGGCCACCCACAAAGCCGTGGACCCTCACACCCTCCCACCAGCACAGCCCCGAGACTGCTGACGGGGCAGAGAATATGGAGTAAGGCACAGCTGCAGGGGCTATTGCTGCCTGGAGTGCTGTTTATATTGACCTCAACCCAGGCACACCTGGGGAGGGCTTGCCGGCAGGGTCAGGCTGCCCAGGTCAGCTAATCCTCAGCCCTCAGGGAATCACATTGCAGAAAATGGACCTCGCTAAGACAGAATATTCGCCAAGGAGAAAAAGGACACAATGCCATTTGCAGCACCGTAGATGAGTCTCGAGGTAATCACGTGACTTGGAGTAAGTCAGAAAGTGAAAGACACATATCATATCATATCACTTATAGGTGTTACCTATAAATTGATACCAGGGCAGATATTTCCACGGAGAAGGGCAATCACAGATTCATTAAACAAACTTAGGGTTCACCAAAGGAAAGGTGTGAGGATTGAATTCATTACGATATTGGGGTTAACAGACATATACAAACACAGTAGACGTATATAATCACCAAAGACCTACGGAGTACCAAGAGAAGACTACTCAACATTCTGTCATAACGTACATGGGAAAAGGATCCCAGGAAGAACAGACATATGTATATGTGTAAAAGAACCACCTCTTGCACACCTACAACAAGCTAAACGTTGTACTCAAACTTGCTGTAATAAAAAATAAAAAATTAAATTAAAAACACGAACAAGAAGTAGTGAGACAAACTTGAGGGTCTTTCTCCTGGCACATTCCGTTCTACATTCCAATCTAGAACACGACTTCCATTGAGGCTCTGCTGCCCTAGTAACCAGATTTGGTAAGGGAGAACTGCTGCCACCTTGTGGCCGTTTCACACAACTGCAGGTTTAATGCCAGCGCTAATGGTCAGTGGATATTCCAAATCATTACAGGCCTGTAAATGACACCTGCCCTGAAAACAAATCCTGGGGTCATATATCGACCAAAAAATTCAAAAGACGTCCATATTTCAAAACGACAGTTTCAAGAGGCATATTTCACGCACATTAGTGTTCTGCTTCTTTTGCTTTCTTTCTTTCTTTGTTAAAAAAAACGGGAATGGAAAAAGGCAACCCTCAGAATGGGCGAAAACGTTCACAAACGAATCAATGGACAAAGGTTTAATCTCCAAAATATATAAACAGCGCATGCAGCTTAATATTAATAAAACAAACAACCCAATACAAAAATGGGCAGAAGATCTAAAGAGACGTTTCTTCAAAGAAGACACAGAGATGGCCAAGACGCACATGAAAAGCTGCTCAACATCACTAATTATTAGAGAAATGCAAATCAAAACTACAATGAGGTAAGACCTCACACCTGTTAGAATCGGCATCATCAGATAATCTACAAACAACAAATTCTGGGGAGGGTGTGGACAAAAGGAACCCTCTTCCGCTATTGGTGGGAATGTAAATTGATACAGTCACTATGGAGAACAGTATGGAGGTTCCTTTAAAAAACTAAAAAGAGAATTACCATAGGATCCAGCAATCCCACTTCTGGGCATATACCCAGAGAAAACCATAAATCACAGAGACACATTCACCACAATGTTCATTGCAGCACTATTTACAATAGCCAGGTTATGGAAGCAACATAAATGCCCACAGACAGACGAATGGATAAAGATGTGGTACATATATAAAATGGAATATTACTCAGCCATAAAAAGGAATGAAACTGGGTCATTTGTAGAGAAGTTGATGGATCTAGAGACTGTCATACAGAGTGAAGTAAGCCAGAAAGAGAAAAACAAATATTGTATATTAATGCCTATATGTGGAACCTAGAAAAATGGTAGAGATGAACTGGTTTGCAGGGCAGAAATAGAGACACAGAGGTAGAGAACAAAAGTATGGACACAAAGTGGGGGAAGCCATGGGGTGGTGGTGGTGGGATGACTTGGGAGATTAGGATTGACCTGTATACATGTCTATGCATAAAATAGATAACTAATAATAACCTATTGTATAAAAAATAACTAAAATTAAATTTCAAAATTTTAAAAAATAAAATGTAAAAATAAAACAGAAAAAAAGTTCTTCCATTCACACTGATGTATTTATACGAATGAATTATTTCCATGCTTATATCTATAAATACATAAATGAGGAATAAAATCTAACTTGAACCAAAAAAGAAAAAAAAAACTGAACCTAACAGTTATACAGAGGAAAACACTACCAAGGCACTTGCTCCAGTGGTAAACAATTCTGAAATTGGTCAGAGGTGGGGAATCATCTCCCATACAGCCAGCAGCCCCGCCCGCCCTCGCCAGGAGCATCCTCATTGCAAAGCTGGGAGACCGTGCCGAGGCCTCAGTGAGTAAACGTGAGCTGAGCCCCAGGCCAGATGCTGCTGAACTGTTCCCACCCTTCCCAGGTGAAACACCTGAATATGTACAAGGGCTTGAAAGCCTAGAGGAAGGGCCGTGGAGCCACACCAGCGACAGCACGCAGGCCAACTTGGTGCCTGCAGGTCAGCCAGGATGGTACTGGCCACGGGTGCTCTTCTGGAAGCTTTCTATTGCCCTGCCTGAGATACCCCTCCTGTCCCGGCCCCCACTCCTTTTTTTCCTTCCTCACCTCAGCCCGGAGAGATATTCCAGTGGAAGTTATGGGTGACACATCCTCTTCTTTACAGGTGGCAGCCTGGCAACTCCTGCCGAAAGTCCAGCAGAGCCCCACTCACACCGGGCCACCCACAAAGCCGTGGACCCTCACACCCTCCCACCAGCACAGCCCCGAGACTGCTGACGGGGCAGAGAATATGGAGTAAGGCACAGCTGCAGGGGCTATTGCTGCCTGGAGTGCTGTTTATATTGACCTCAACCCAGGCACACCTGGGGAGGGCTTGCCGGCAGGGTCAGGCTGCCCAGGTCAGCTAATCCTCAGCCCTCAGGGAATCACATTGCAGAAAATGGACCTCGCTAAGACAGAATATTCGCCAAGGAGAAAAAGGACACAATGCCATTTGCAGCACCGTAGATGGGTCTCGAGGTAATCACGTGACTTGGAGTAAGTCAGAAAGTGAAAGACACATATCATATCATATCACTTATAGGTGTTACCTATAAATTGATACCAGGGCAGATATTTCCACGGAGAAGGGCAATCACAGATTCATTAAACAAACTTAGGGTTCACCAAAGGAAAGGTGTGAGGATTGAATTCATTACGATATTGGGGTTAACAGACATATACAAACACAGTAGACGTATATAATCACCAAAGACCTACGGAGTACCAAGAGAAGACTACTCAACATTCTGTCATAACGTACATGGGAAAAGGATCCCAGGAAGAACAGACATATGTATATGTGTAAAAGAACCACCTCTTGCACACCTACAACAAGCTAAACGTTGTACTCAAACTTGCTGTAATAAAAAATAAAAAATTAAATTAAAAACACGAACAAGAAGTAGTGAGACAAACTTGAGGGGCTTTCTCCTGGCACATTCCGTTCTACATTCCAATCTCGAACACGACTTCCATTGAGGCTCTGCTGCCCTAGTAACCAGATTTGGTAAGGGAGAACTGCTGCCACCTTGTGGCCGTTTCACACAACTGCAGGTTTAATGCCAGCGCTAATGGTCAGTGGATATTCCAAATCATTACAGGCCTGTAAATGACACCTGCCCTGAAAACAAATCCTGGGGTCATATATCGACCAAAAAATTCAAAAGACGTCCATATTTCAAAACGACAGTTTCAAGAGGCATATTTCACGCACATTAGTGTTCTGCTTCTTTTGCTTTCTTTCTTTCTTTGTTAAAAAAAACGGGAATGGAAAAAGGCAACCCTCAGAATGGGCGAAAACGTTCACAAACGAATCAATGGACAAAGGTTTAATCTCCAATATATATAAACAGCGCATGCAGCTTAATATTAATAAAACAAACAACCCAATACAAAAATGGGCAGAAGATCTAAAGAGACGTTTCTTCAAAGAAGACACAGAGATGGCCAAGACGCACATGAAAAGCTGCTCAACATCACTAATTATTAGAGAAATGCAAATCAAAACTACAATGAGGTAAGACCTCACACCTGTTAGAATCGGCATCATCAGATAATCTACAAACAACAAATTCTGGGGAGGGTGTGGACAAAAGGAACCCTCTTCCGCTATTGGTGGGAATGTAAATTGATACAGTCACTATGGAGAACAGTATGGAGGTTCCTTTAAAAAACTAAAAAGAGAATTACCATAGGATCCAGCAATCCCACTTCTGGGCATATACCCAGAGAAAACCATAAATCACAGAGACACATTCACCACAATGTTCATTGCAGCACTATTTACAATAGCCAGGTTATGGAAGCAACATAAATGCCCACAGACAGACGAATGGATAAAGATGTGGTACATATATAAAATGGAATATTACTCAGCCATAAAAAGGAATGAAACTGGGTCATTTGTAGAGAAGTTGATGGATCTAGAGACTGTCATACAGAGTGAAGTAAGCCAGAAAGAGAAAAACAAATATTGTATATTAATGCCTATATGTGGAACCTAGAAAAATGGTAGAGATGAACTGGTTTGCAGGGCAGAAATAGAGACACAGAGGTAGAGAACAAACGTATGGACACAAAGTGGGGGAAGCCATGGGGTGGTGGTGGTGGGATGACTTGGGAGATTAGGATTGACCTGTATACATGTCTATGCATAAAATAGATAACTAATAATAACCTATTGTATAAAAAATAACTAAAATTAAATTTCAAAATTTTAAAAAATAAAATGTAAAAATAAAACAGAAAAAATGTTCTTCCATTCACACTGATGTATTTATACGAATGAATTATTTCCATGCTTATATCTATAAATACATAAATGAGGAATAAAATCTAACTTGAACCAAAAAAGAAAAAAAAAAAAACTGAACCTAACAGTTATACAGAGGAAAACACTACCAAGGCACTTGCTCCAGTGGTAAACAATTCTGAAATTGGTCAGAGGTGGGGAATCATCTCCCATACAGCCAGCAGCCCCGCCCGCCCTCGCCAGGAGCATCCTCATTGCAAAGCTGGGAGACCGTGCCGAGGCCTCTGTGAGTAAACGTGAGCTGAGCCCCAGGCCAGATGCTGCTGAACTGTTCCCACCCTTCCCAGGTGAAACACCTGAATATGTACAAGGGCTTGAAAGCCTAGAGGAAGGGCCGTGGAGCCACACCAGCGACAGCACGCAGGCCAACTTGGTGCCTGCAGGTCAGCCAGGATGGTACTGGCCACGGGCGCTCTTCTGGAAGCTTTCTATTGCCCTGCCTGAGATACCCCTCCTGTCCCGGCCCCCACTCCTTTTTTTCCTTCCTCACCTCAGCCCGGAGAGATATTCCAGTGGAAGTTATGGGTGACACATCCTCTTCTTTACAGGTGGCAGCCTGGCAACTCCTGCCGAAAGTCCAGCAGAGCCCCACTCACACCGGGCCACCCACAAAGCCGTGGACCCTCACACCCTCCCACCAGCACAGCCCCGAGACTGCTGACGGGGCAGAGAATATGGAGTAAGGCACAGCTGCAGGGGCTATTGCTGCCTGGAGTGCTGTTTATATTGACCTCAACCCAGGCACACCTGGGGAGGGCTTGCCGGCAGGGTCAGGCTGCCCAGGTCAGCTAATCCTCAGCCCTCAGGGAATCACATTGCAGAAAATGGACCTCGCTAAGACAGAATATTCGCCAAGGAGAAAAAGGACACAATGCCATTTGCATCACCGTAGATGAGTCTCGAGGTAATCACGTGACTTGGAGTAAGTCAGAAAGTGAAAGACACATATCATATCATATCACTTATAGGTGTTACCTATAAATTGATACCAGGGCACATATTTCCACGGAGAAGGGCAATCACAGATTCATTAAACAAACTTAGGGTTCACCAAAGGAAAGGTGTGAGGATTGAATTCATTACGATATTGGGGTTAACAGACATATACAAACACAGTAGACGTATATAATCACCAAAGACCTACGGAGTACCAAGAGAAGACTACTCAACATTCTGTCATAACGTACATGGGAAAAGGATCCCAGGAAGAACAGACATATGTATATGTGTAAAAGAACCACCTCTTGCACACCTACAACAAGCTAAACGTTGTACTCAAACTTGCTGTAATAAAAAATAAAAAATTAAATTAAAAACACGAACAAGAAGTAGTGAGACAAACTTGAGGGGCTTTCTCCTGGCACATTCCGTTCTACATTCCAATCTCGAACACGACTTCCATTGAGGCTCTGCTGCCCTAGTAACCAGATTTGGTAAGGGAGAACTGCTGCCACCTTGTGGCCGTTTCACACAACTGCAGGTTTAATGCCAGCGCTAATGGTCAGTGGATATTCCACATCATTACAGGCCTGTAAATGACACCTGCCCTGAAAACAAATCCTGGGGTCATATATCGACCAAAAAATTCAAAAGACGTCCATATTTCAAAACGACAGTTTCAAGAGGCATATTTCACGCACATTAGTGTTCTGCTTCTTTTGCTTTCTTTCTTTCTTTGTTAAAAAAAACGGGAATGGAAAAAGGCAACCCTCAGAATGGGCGAAAACGTTCACAAACGAATCAATGGACAAAGGTTTAATCTCCAATATATATAAACAGCGCATGCAGCTTAATATTAATAAAACAAACAACCCAATACAAAAATGGGCAGAAGATCTAAAGAGACGTTTCTTCAAAGAAGACACAGAGATGGCCAAGACGCACATGAAAAGCTGCTCAACATCACTAATTATTAGAGAAATGCAAATCAAAACTACAATGAGGTAAGACCTCACACCTGTTAGAATCGGCATCATCAGATAATCTACAAACAACAAATTCTGGGGAGGGTGTGGACAAAAGGAACCCTCTTCCGCTATTGGTGGGAATGTAAATTGACACAGTCACTATGGAGAACAGTATGGAGGTTCCTTTAAAAAACTAAAAAGAGAATTACCATAGGATCCAGCAATCCCACTTCTGGGCATATACCCAGAGAAAACCATAAATCACAGAGACACATTCACCACAATGTTCATTGCAGCACTATTTACAATAGCCAGGTTATGGAAGCAACATAAATGCCCACAGACAGACGAATGGATAAAGATGTGGTACATATATAAAATGGAATATTACTCAGCCATAAAAAGGAATGAAACTGGGTCATTTGTAGAGAAGTTGATGGATCTAGAGACTGTCATACAGAGTGAAGTAAGCCAGAAAGAGAAAAACAAATATTGTATATTAATGCCTATATGTGGAACCTAGAAAAATGGTAGAGATGAACTGGTTTGCAGGGCAGAAATAGAGACACAGAGGTAGAGAACAAACGTATGGACACAAAGTGGGGGAAGCCATGGGGTGGTGGTGGTGGGATGACTTGGGAGATTAGGATTGACCTGTATACATGTCTATGCATAAAATAGATAACTAATAATAACCTATTGTATAAAAAATAACTAAAATTAAATTTCAAAATTTAAAAAAATAAAATGTAAAAATAAAACAGAAAAAATGTTCTTCCATTCACACTGATGTATTTATACGAATGAATTATTTCCATGCTTATATCTATAAATACATAAATGAGGAATAAAATCTAACTTGAACCAAAAAAGAAAAAAAAAAAAACTGAACCTAACAGTTATACAGAGGAAAACACTACCAAGGCACTTGCTCCAGTGGTAAACAATTCTGAAATTGGTCAGAGGTGGGGAATCATCTCCCATACAGCCAGCAGCCCCGCCCGCCCACGCAAGGAGCATCCTCATTGCAAAGCTGGGAGACCGTGCCGAGGCCTCTGTGAGTAAACGTGAGCTGAGCCCCAGGCCAGATGCTGCTGAACTGTTCCCACCCTTCCCAGGTGAAACACCTGAATATGTACAAGGGCTTGAAAGCCTAGAGGAAGGGCCGTGGAGCCACACCAGCGACAGCACGCAGGCCAACTTGGTGCCTGCAGGTCAGCCAGGATGGTACTGGCCACGGGCGCTCTTCTGGAAGCTTTCTATTGCCCTGCCTGAGATACCCCTCCTGTCCCGGCCCCCACTCCTTTTTTTCCTTCCTCACCTCAGCCCGGAGAGATATTCCAGTGGAAGTTATGGGTGACACATCCTCTTCTTTACAGGTGGCAGCCTGGCAACTCCTGCCAAAAGTCCAGCAGAGCCCCACTCACACCGGGCCACCCACAAAGCCGTGGACCCTCACACCCTCCCACCAGCACAGCCCCGAGACTGCTGACGGGGCAGAGAATATGGAGTAAGGCACAGCTGCAGGGGCTATTGCTGCCTGGAGTGCTGTTTATATTGACCTCAACCCAGGCACACCTGGGGAGGGCTTGCCGGCAGGGTCAGGCTGCCCAGGTCAGCTAATCCTCAGCCCTCAGGGAATCACATTGCAGAAAATGGACCTCGCTAAGACAGAATATTCGCCAAGGAGAAAAAGGACACAATGCCATTTGCAGCACCGTAGATGAGTCTCGAGGTAATCACGTGACTTGGAGTAAGTCAGAAAGTGAAAGACACATATCATATCATATCACTTATAGGTGTTACCTATAAATTGATACCAGGGCAGATATTTCCACGGAGAAGGGCAATCACAGATTCATTAAACAAACTTAGGGTTCACCAAAGGAAAGGTGTGAGGATTGAATTCATTACGATATTGGGGTTAACAGACATATACAAACACAGTAGACGTATATAATCACCAAAGACCTACGGAGTACCAAGAGAAGACTACTCAACATTCTGTCATAACGTACATGGGAAAAGGATCCCAGGAAGAACAGACATATGTATATGTGTAAAAGAACCACCTCTTGCACACCTACAACAAGCTAAACGTTGTACTCAAACTTGCTGTAATAAAAAATAAAAAATTAAATTAAAAACACGAACAAGAAGTAGTGAGACAAACTTGAGGGTCTTTCTCCTGGCACATTCCGTTCTACATTCCAATCTCGAACACGACTTCCATTGAGGCTCTGCTGCCCTAGTAACCAGATTTGGTAAGGGAGAACTGCTGCCACCTTGTGGCCGTTTCACACAACTGCAGGTTTAATGCCAGCGCTAATGGTCAGTGGATATTCCACATCATTACAGGCCTGTAAATGACACCTGCCCTGAAAACAAATCCTGGGGTCATATATCGACCAAAAAATTCAAAAGACGTCCATATTTCAAAACGACAGTTTCAAGAGGCATATTTCACGCACATTAGTGTTCTGCTTCTTTTGCTTTCTTTCTTTCTTTGTTAAAAAAAACGGGAATGGAAAAAGGCAACCCTCAGAATGGGCGAAAACGTTCACAAACGAATCAATGGACAAAGGTTTAATCTCCAATATATATAAACAGCGCATGCAGCTTAATATTAATAAAACAAACAACCCAATACAAAAATGGGCAGAAGATCTAAAGAGACGTTTCTTCAAAGAAGACACAGAGATGGCCAAGACGCACATGAAAAGCTGCTCAACATCACTAATTATTAGAGAAATGCAAATCAAAACTACAATGAGGTAAGACCTCACACCTGTTAGAATCGGCATCATCAGATAATCTACAAACAACAAATTCTGGGGAGGGTGTGGACAAAAGGAACCCTCTTCCGCTATTGGTGGGAATGTAAATTGACACAGTCACTATGGAGAACAGTATGGAGGTTCCTTTAAAAAACTAAAAAGAGAATTACCATAGGATCCAGCAATCCCACTTCTGGGCATATACCCAGAGAAAACCATAAATCACAGAGACACATTCACCACAATGTTCATTGCAGCACTATTTACAATAGCCAGGTTATGGAAGCAACATAAATGCCCACAGACAGACGAATGGATAAAGATGTGGTACATATATAAAATGGAATATTACTCAGCCATAAAAAGGAATGAAACTGGGTCATTTGTAGAGAAGTTGATGGATCTAGAGACTGTCATACAGAGTGAAGTAAGCCAGAAAGAGAAAAACAAATATTGTATATTAATGCCTATATGTGGAACCTAGAAAAATGGTAGAGATGAACTGGTTTGCAGGGCAGAAATAGAGACACAGAGGTAGAGAACAAACGTATGGACACAAAGTGGGGGAAGCCATGGGGTGGTGGTGGTGGGATGACTTGGGAGATTAGGATTGACCTGTATACATGTCTATGCATAAAATAGATAACTAATAATAACCTATTGTATAAAAAATAACTAAAATTAAATTTCAAAATTTAAAAAAATAAAATGTAAAAATAAAACAGAAAAAATGTTCTTCCATTCACACTGATGTATTTATACGAATGAATTATTTCCATGCTTATATCTATAAATACATAAATGAGGAATAAAATCTAACTTGAACCAAAAAAGAAAAAAAAAAAAACTGAACCTAACAGTTATACAGAGGAAAACACTACCAAGGCACTTGCTCCAGTGGTAAACAATTCTGAAATTGGTCAGAGGTGGGGAATCATCTCCCATACAGCCAGCAGCCCCGCCCGCCCACGCAAGGAGCATCCTCATTGCAAAGCTGGGAGACCGTGCCGAGGCCTCTGTGAGTAAACGTGAGCTGAGCCCCAGGCCAGATGCTGCTGAACTGTTCCCACCCTTCCCAGGTGAAACACCTGAATATGTACAAGGGCTTGAAAGCCTAGAGGAAGGGCCGTGGAGCCACACCAGCGACAGCACGCAGGCCAACTTGGTGCCTGCAGGTCAGCCAGGATGGTACTGGCCACGGGCGCTCTTCTGGAAGCTTTCTATTGCCCTGCCTGAGATACCCCTCCTGTCCCGGCCCCCACTCCTTTTTTTCCTTCCTCACCTCAGCCCGGAGAGATATTCCAGTGGAAGTTATGGGTGACACATCCTCTTCTTTACAGGTGGCAGCCTGGCAACTCCTGCCAAAAGTCCAGCAGAGCCCCACTCACACCGGGCCACCCACAAAGCCGTGGACCCTCACACCCTCCCACCAGCACAGCCCCGAGACTGCTGACGGGGCAGAGAATATGGAGTAAGGCACAGCTGCAGGGGCTATTGCTGCCTGGAGTGCTGTTTATATTGACCTCAACCCAGGCACACCTGGGGAGGGCTTGCCGGCAGGGTCAGGCTGCCCAGGTCAGCTAATCCTCAGCCCTCAGGGAATCACATTGCAGAAAATGGACCTCGCTAAGACAGAATATTCGCCAAGGAGAAAAAGGACACAATGCCATTTGCAGCACCGTAGATGAGTCTCGAGGTAATCACGTGACTTGGAGTAAGTCAGAAAGTGAAAGACACATATCATATCATATCACTTATAGGTGTTACCTATAAATTGATACCAGGGCAGATATTTCCACGGAGAAGGGCAATCACAGATTCATTAAACAAACTTAGGGTTCACCAAAGGAAAGGTGTGAGGATTGAATTCATTACGATATTGGGGTTAACAGACATATACAAACACAGTAGACGTATATAATCACCAAAGACCTACGGAGTACCAAGAGAAGACTACTCAACATTCTGTCATAACGTACATGGGAAAAGGATCCCAGGAAGAACAGACATATGTATATGTGTAAAAGAACCACCTCTTGCACACCTACAACAAGCTAAACGTTGTACTCAAACTTGCTGTAATAAAAAATAAAAAATTAAATTAAAAACACGAACAAGAAGTAGTGAGACAAACTTGAGGGTCTTTCTCCTGGCACATTCCGTTCTACATTCCAATCTCGAACACGACTTCCATTGAGGCTCTGCTGCCCTAGTAACCAGATTTGGTAAGGGAGAACTGCTGCCACCTTGTGGCCGTTTCACACAACTGCAGGTTTAATGCCAGCGCTAATGGTCAGTGGATATTCCAAATCATTACAGGCCTGTAAATGACACCTGCCCTGAAAACAAATCCTGGGGTCATATATCGACCAAAAAATTCTAAAGACGTCCATATTTCAAAACGACAGTTTCAAGAGGCATATTTCACGCACATTAGTGTTCTGCTTCTTTTGCTTTCTTTCTTTCTTTGTTAAAAAAAACGGGAATGGAAAAAGGCAACCCTCAGAATGGGCGAAAACGTTCACAAACGAATCAATGGACAAAGGTTTAATCTCCAATATATATAAACAGCGCATGCAGCTTAATATTAATAAAACAAACAACCCAATACAAAAATGGGCAGAAGATCTAAAGAGACGTTTCTTCAAAGAAGACACAGAGATGGCCAAGACGCACATGAAAAGCTGCTCAACATCACTAATTATTAGAGAAATGCAAATCAAAACTACAATGAGGTAAGACCTCACACCTGTTAGAATCGGCATCATCAGATAATCTACAAACAACAAATTCTGGGGAGGGTGTGGACAAAAGGAACCCTCTTCCGCTATTGGTGGGAATGTAAATTGATACAGTCACTATGGAGAACAGTATGGAGGTTCCTTTAAAAAACTAAAAAGAGAATTACCATAGGATCCAGCAATCCCACTTCTGGGCATATACCCAGAGAAAACCATAAATCACAGAGACACATTCACCACAATGTTCATTGCAGCACTATTTACAATAGCCAGGTTATGGAAGCAACATAAATGCCCACAGACAGACGAATGGATAAAGATGTGGTACATATATAAAATGGAATATTACTCAGCCATAAAAAGGAATGAAACTGGGTCATTTGTAGAGAAGTTGATGGATCTAGAGACTGTCATACAGAGTGAAGTAAGCCAGAAAGAGAAAAACAAATATTGTATATTAATGCCTATATGTGGAACCTAGAAAAATGGTAGAGATGAACTGGTTTGCAGGGCAGAAATAGAGACACAGAGGTAGAGAACAAACGTATGGACACAAAGTGGGGGAAGCCATGGGGTGGTGGTGGTGGGATGACTTGGGAGATTAGGATTGACCTGTATACATGTCTATGCATAAAATAGATAACTAATAATAACCTATTGTATAAAAAATAACTAAAATTAAATTTCAAAATTTTAAAAAATAAAATGTAAAAATAAAACAGAAAAAATGTTCTTCCATTCACACTGATGTATTTATACGAATGAATTATTTCCATGCTTATATCTATAAATACATAAATGAGGAATAAAATCTAACTTGAACCAAAAAAGAAAAAAAAAAACTGAACCTAACAGTTATACAGAGGAAAACACTACCAAGGCACTTGCTCCAGTGGTAAACAATTCTGAAATTGGTCAGAGGTGGGGAATCATCTCCCATACAGCCAGCAGCCCCGCCCGCCCTCGCCAGGAGCATCCTCATTGCAAAGCTGGGAGACCGTGCCGAGGCCTCTGTGAGTAAACGTGAGCTGAGCCCCAGGCCAGATGCTGCTGAACTGTTCCCACCCTTCCCAGGTGAAACACCTGAATATGTACAAGGGCTTGAAAGCCTAGAGGAAGGGCCGTGGAGCCACACCAGCGACAGCACGCAGGCCAACTTGGTGCCTGCAGGTCAGCCAGGATGGTACTGGCCACGGGCGCTCTTCTGGAAGCTTTCTATTGCCCTGCCTGAGATACCCCTCCTGTCCCGGCCCCCACTCCTTTTTTTCCTTCCTCACCTCAGCCCGGAGAGATATTCCAGTGGAAGTTATGGGTGACACATCCTCTTCTTTACAGGTGGCAGCCTGGCAACTCCTGCCGAAAGTCCAGCAGAGCCCCACTCACACCGGGCCACCCACAAAGCCGTGGACCCTCACACCCTCCCACCAGCACAGCCCCGAGACTGCTGACGGGGCAGAGAATATGGAGTAAGGCACAGCTGCAGGGGCTATTGCTGCCTGGAGTGCTGTTTATATTGACCTCAACCCAGGCACACCTGGGGAGGGCTTGCCGGCAGGGTCAGGCTGCCCAGGTCAGCTAATCCTCAGCCCTCAGGGAATCACATTGCAGAAAATGGACCTCGCTAAGACAGAATATTCGCCAAGGAGAAAAAGGACACAATGCCATTTGCAGCACCGTAGATGAGTCTCGAGGTAATCACGTGACTTGGAGTAAGTCAGAAAGTGAAAGACACATATCATATCATATCACTTATAGGTGTTACCTATAAATTGATACCAGGGCACATATTTCCACGGAGAAGGGCAATCACAGATTCATTAAACAAACTTAGGGTTCACCAAAGGAAAGGTGTGAGGATTGAATTCATTACGATATTGGGGTTAACAGACATATACAAACACAGTAGACGTATATAATCACCAAAGACCTACGGAGTACCAAGAGAAGACTACTCAACATTCTGTCATAACGTACATGGGAAAAGGATCCCAGGAAGAACAGACATATGTATATGTGTAAAAGAACCACCTCTTGCACACCTACAACAAGCTAAACGTTGTACTCAAACTTGCTGTAATAAAAAATAAAAAATTAAATTAAAAACACGAACAAGAAGTAGTGAGACAAACTTGAGGGGCTTTCTCCTGGCACATTCCGTTCTACATTCCAATCTCGAACACGACTTCCATTGAGGCTCTGCTGCCCTAGTAACCAGATTTGGTAAGGGAGAACTGCTGCCACCTTGTGGCCGTTTCACACAACTGCAGGTTTAATGCCAGCGCTAATGGTCAGTGGATATTCCACATCATTACAGGCCTGTAAATGACACCTGCCCTGAAAACAAATCCTGGGGTCATATATCGACCAAAAAATTCAAAAGACGTCCATATTTCAAAACGACAGTTTCAAGAGGCATATTTCACGCACATTAGTGTTCTGCTTCTTTTGCTTTCTTTCTTTCTTTGTTAAAAAAAACGGGAATGGAAAAAGGCAACCCTCAGAATGGGCGAAAACGTTCACAAACGAATCAATGGACAAAGGTTTAATCTCCAATATATATAAACAGCGCATGCAGCTTAATATTAATAAAACAAACAACCCAATACAAAAATGGGCAGAAGATCTAAAGAGACGTTTCTTCAAAGAAGACACAGAGATGGCCAAGACGCACATGAAAAGCTGCTCAACATCACTAATTATTAGAGAAATGCAAATCAAAACTACAATGAGGTAAGACCTCACACCTGTTAGAATCGGCATCATCAGATAATCTACAAACAACAAATTCTGGGGAGGGTGTGGACAAAAGGAACCCTCTTCCGCTATTGGTGGGAATGTAAATTGATACAGTCACTATGGAGAACAGTATGGAGGTTCCTTTAAAAAACTAAAAAGAGAATTACCATAGGATCCAGCAATCCCACTTCTGGGCATATACCCAGAGAAAACCATAAATCACAGAGACACATTCACCACAATGTTCATTGCAGCACTATTTACAATAGCCAGGTTATGGAAGCAACATAAATGCCCACAGACAGACGAATGGATAAAGATGTGGTACATATATAAAATGGAATATTACTCAGCCATAAAAAGGAATGAAACTGGGTCATTTGTAGAGAAGTTGATGGATCTAGAGACTGTCATACAGAGTGAAGTAAGCCAGAAAGAGAAAAACAAATATTGTATATTAATGCCTATATGTGGAACCTAGAAAAATGGTAGAGATGAACTGGTTTGCAGGGCAGAAATAGAGACACAGAGGTAGAGAACAAACGTATGGACACAAAGTGGGGGAAGCCATGGGGTGGTGGTGGTGGGATGACTTGGGAGATTAGGATTGACCTGTATACATGTCTATGCATAAAATAGATAACTAATAATAACCTATTGTATAAAAAATAACTAAAATTAAATTTCAAAATTTTAAAAAATAAAATGTAAAAATAAAACAGAAAAAATGTTCTTCCATTCACACTGATTATTTATACGAATGAATTATTTCCATGCTTATATCTATAAATACATAAATGAGGAATAAAATCTAACTTGAACCAAAAAAGAAAAAAAAAAAACTGAACCTAACAGTTATACAGAGGAAAACACTACCAAGGCACTTGCTCCAGTGGTAAACAATTCTGAAATTGGTCAGAGGTGGGGAATCATCTCCCATACAGCCAGCAGCCCCGCCCGCCCACGCAAGGAGCATCCTCATTGCAAAGCTGGGAGACCGTGCCGAGGCCTCTGTGAGTAAACGTGAGCTGAGCCCCAGGCCAGATGCTGCTGAACTGTTCCCACCCTTCCCAGGTGAAACACCTGAATATGTACAAGGGCTTGAAAGCCTAGAGGAAGGGCCGTGGAGCCACACCAGCGACAGCACGCAGGCCAACTTGGTGCCTGCAGGTCAGCCAGGATGGTACTGGCCACGGGCGCTCTTCTGGAAGCTTTCTATTGCCCTGCCTGAGATACCCCTCCTGTCCCGGCCCCCACTCCTTTTTTTCCTTCCTCACCTCAGCCCGGAGAGATATTCCAGTGGAAGTTATGGGTGACACATCCTCTTCTTTACAGGTGGCAGCCTGGCAACTCCTGCCGAAAGTCCAGCAGAGCCCCACTCACACCGGGCCACCCACAAAGCCGTGGACCCTCACACCCTCCCACCAGCACAGCCCCGAGACTGCTGACGGGGCAGAGAATATGGAGTAAGGCACAGCTGCAGGGGCTATTGCTGCCTGGAGTGCTGTTTATATTGACCTCAACCCAGGCACACCTGGGGAGGGCTTGCCGGCAGGGTCAGGCTGCCCAGGTCAGCTAATCCTCAGCCCTCAGGGAATCACATTGCAGAAAATGGACCTCGCTAAGACAGAATATTCGCCAAGGAGAAAAAGGACACAATGCCATTTGCAGCACCGTAGATGAGTCTCGAGGTAATCACGTGACTTGGAGTAAGTCAGAAAGTGAAAGACACATATCATATCATATCACTTATAGGTGTTACCTATAAATTGATACCAGGGCACATATTTCCACGGAGAAGGGCAATCACAGATTCATTAAACAAACTTAGGGTTCACCAAAGGAAAGGTGTGAGGATTGAATTCATTACGATATTGGGGTTAACAGACATATACAAACACAGTAGACGTATATAATCACCAAAGACCTACGGAGTACCAAGAGAAGACTACTCAACATTCTGTCATAACGTACATGGGAAAAGGATCCCAGGAAGAACAGACATATGTATATGTGTAAAAGAACCACCTCTTGCACACCTACAACAAGCTAAACGTTGTACTCAAACTTGCTGTAATAAAAAATAAAAAATTAAATTAAAAACACGAACAAGAAGTAGTGAGACAAACTTGAGGGGCTTTCTCCTGGCACATTCCGTTCTACATTCCAATCTCGAACACGACTTCCATTGAGGCTCTGCTGCCCTAGTAACCAGATTTGGTAAGGGAGAACTGCTGCCACCTTGTGGCCGTTTCACACAACTGCAGGTTTAATGCCAGCGCTAATGGTCAGTGGATATTCCACATCATTACAGGCCTGTAAATGACACCTGCCCTGAAAACAAATCCTGGGGTCATATATCGACCAAAAAATTCAAAAGACGTCCATATTTCAAAACGACAGTTTCAAGAGGCATATTTCACGCACATTAGTGTTCTGCTTCTTTTGCTTTCTTTCTTTCTTTGTTAAAAAAAACGGGAATGGAAAAAGGCAACCCTCAGAATGGGCGAAAACGTTCACAAACGAATCAATGGACAAAGGTTTAATCTCCAATATATATAAACAGCGCATGCAGCTTAATATTAATAAAACAAACAACCCAATACAAAAATGGGCAGAAGATCTAAAGAGACGTTTCTTCAAAGAAGACACAGAGATGGCCAAGACGCACATGAAAAGCTGCTCAACATCACTAATTATTAGAGAAATGCAAATCAAAACTACAATGAGGTAAGACCTCACACCTGTTAGAATCGGCATCATCAGATAATCTACAAACAACAAATTCTGGGGAGGGTGTGGACAAAAGGAACCCTCTTCCGCTATTGGTGGGAATGTAAATTGATACAGTCACTATGGAGAACAGTATGGAGGTTCCTTTAAAAAACTAAAAAGAGAATTACCATAGGATCCAGCAATCCCACTTCTGGGCATATACCCAGAGAAAACCATAAATCACAGAGACACATTCACCACAATGTTCATTGCAGCACTATTTACAATAGCCAGGTTATGGAAGCAACATAAATGCCCACAGACAGACGAATGGATAAAGATGTGGTACATATATAAAATGGAATATTACTCAGCCATAAAAAGGAATGAAACTGGGTCATTTGTAGAGAAGTTGATGGATCTAGAGACTGTCATACAGAGTGAAGTAAGCCAGAAAGAGAAAAACAAATATTGTATATTAATGCCTATATGTGGAACCTAGAAAAATGGTAGAGATGAACTGGTTTGCAGGGCAGAAATAGAGACACAGAGGTAGAGAACAAACGTATGGACACAAAGTGGGGGAAGCCATGGGGTGGTGGTGGTGGGATGACTTGGGAGATTAGGATTGACCTGTATACATGTCTATGCATAAAATAGATAACTAATAATAACCTATTGTATAAAAAATAACTAAAATTAAATTTCAAAATTTTAAAAAATAAAATGTAAAAATAAAACAGAAAAAATGTTCTTCCATTCACACTGATTATTTATACGAATGAATTATTTCCATGCTTATATCTATAAATACATAAATGAGGAATAAAATCTAACTTGAACCAAAAAAGAAAAAAAAAAAAACTGAACCTAACAGTTATACAGAGGAAAACACTACCAAGGCACTTGCTCCAGTGGTAAACAATTCTGAAATTGGTCAGAGGTGGGGAATCATCTCCCATACAGCCAGCAGCCCCGCCCGCCCACGCAAGGAGCATCCTCATTGCAAAGCTGGGAGACCGTGCCGAGGCCTCTGTGAGTAAACGTGAGCTGAGCCCCAGGCCAGATGCTGCTGAACTGTTCCCACCCTTCCCAGGTGAAACACCTGAATATGTACAAGGGCTTGAAAGCCTAGAGGAAGGGCCGTGGAGCCACACCAGCGACAGCACGCAGGCCAACTTGGTGCCTGCAGGTCAGCCAGGATGGTACTGGCCACGGGCGCTCTTCTGGAAGCTTTCTATTGCCCTGCCTGAGATACCCCTCCTGTCCCGGCCCCCACTCCTTTTTTTCCTTCCTCACCTCAGCCCGGAGAGATATTCCAGTGGAAGTTATGGGTGACACATCCTCTTCTTTACAGGTGGCAGCCTGGCAACTCCTGCCGAAAGTCCAGCAGAGCCCCACTCACACCGGGCCACCCACAAAGCCGTGGACCCTCACACCCTCCCACCAGCACAGCCCCGAGACTGCTGACGGGGCAGAGAATATGGAGTAAGGCACAGCTGCAGGGGCTATTGCTGCCTGGAGTGCTGTTTATATTGACCTCAACCCAGGCACACCTGGGGAGGGCTTGCCGGCAGGGTCAGGCTGCCCAGGTCAGCTAATCCTCAGCCCTCAGGGAATCACATTGCAGAAAATGGACCTCGCTAAGACAGAATATTCACCAAGGAGAAAAAGGACACAATGCCATTTGCAGCACCGTAGATGAGTCTCGAGGTAATCACGTGACTTGGAGTAAGTCAGAAAGTGAAAGACACATATCATATCATATCACTTATAGGTGTTACCTATAAATTGCTACCAGGGCAGATATTTCCACGGAGAAGGGCAATCACAGATTCATTAAACAAACTTATGGTTCACCAAAGGAAAGGTGTGAGGATTGAATTCATTACGATATTGGGGTTAACAGACAGATACAAACACAGTAGACGTATATAATCACCAAAGACCTATGGAGTACCAAGAGAAGACTACTCAACATTCTGTCATAACGTACATGGGAAAAGGATCCCAGGAAGAACAGACATATGTATATGTGTAAAAGAACCACCTCTTGCACACCTACAACAAGCTAAACGTTGTACTCAAACTTGCTGTAATAAAAAATAAAAAATTAAATTAAAAACACGAACAAGAAGTAGTGAGACAAACTTGAGGGGCTTTCTCCTGGCACATTCCGTTCTACATTCCAATCTCGAACACGACTTCCATTGAGGCTCTGCTGCCCTAGTAACCAGATTTGGTAAGGGAGAACTGCTGCCACCTTGTGGCCGTTTCACACAACTGCAGGTTTAATGCCAGCGCTAATGGTCAGTGGATATTCCAAATCATTACAGGCCTGTAAATGACACCTGCCCTGAAAACAAATCCTGGGGTCATATATCGACCAAAAATTTCAAAAGACGTCCATATTTCAAAACGACAGTTTCAAGAGGCATATTTCACGCACATTAGTGTTCTGCTTCTTTTGCTTTCTTTCTTTCTTTGTTAAAAAAAACGGGAATGGAAAAAGGCAACCCTCAGAATGGGCGAAAACGTTCACAAACGAATCAATGGACAAAGGTTTAATCTCCAAAATATATAAACAGCGCATGCAGCTTAATATTAATAAAACAAACAACCCAATACAAAAATGGGCAGAAGATCTAAAGAGACGTTTCTTCAAAGAAGACACAGAGATGGCCAAGACGCACATGAAAAGCTGCTCAACATCACTAATTATTAGAGAAATGCAAATCAAAACTACAATGAGGTAAGACCTCACACCTGTTAGAATCGGCATCATCAGATAATCTACAAACAACAAATTCTGGGGAGGGTGTGGACAAAAGGAACCCTCTTCCGCTATTGGTGGGAATGTAAATTGATACAGTCACTATGGAGAACAGTATGGAGGTTCCTTTAAAAAACTAAAAAGAGAATTACCATAGGATCCAGCAATCCCACTTCTGGGCATATACCCAGAGAAAACCATAAATCACAGAGACACATTCACCACAATGTTCATTGCAGCACTATTTACAATAGCCAGGTTATGGAAGCAACATAAATGCCCACAGACAGACGAATGGATAAAGATGTGGTACATATATAAAATGGAATATTACTCAGCCATAAAAAGGAATGAAACTGGGTCATTTGTAGAGAAGTTGATGGATCTAGAGACTGTCATACAGAGTGAAGTAAGCCAGAAAGAGAAAAACAAATATTGTATATTAATGCCTATATGTGGAACCTAGAAAAATGGTAGAGATGAACTGGTTTGCAGGGCAGAAATAGAGACACAGAGGTAGAGAACAAACGTATGGACACAAAGTGGGGGAAGCCATGGGGTGGTGGTGGTGGGATGACTTGGGAGATTAGGATTGACCTGTATACATGTCTATGCATAAAATAGATAACTAATAATAACCTATTGTATAAAAAATAACTAAAATTAAATTTCAAAATTTTAAAAAATAAAATGTAAAAATAAAACAGAAAAAATGTTCTTCCATTCACACTGATTATTTATACGAATGAATTATTTCCATGCTTATATCTATAAATACATAAATGAGGAATAAAATCTAACTTGAACCAAAAAAGAAAAAAAAAAAAACTGAACCTAACAGTTATACAGAGGAAAACACTACCAAGGCACTTGCTCCAGTGGTAAACAATTCTGAAATTGGTCAGAGGTGGGGAATCATCTCCCATACAGCCAGCAGCCCCGCCCGCCCACGCAAGGAGCATCCTCATTGCAAAGCTGGGAGACCGTGCCGAGGCCTCTGTGAGTAAACGTGAGCTGAGCCCCAGGCCAGATGCTGCTGAACTGTTCCCACCCTTCCCAGGTGAAACACCTGAATATGTACAAGGGCTTGAAAGCCTAGAGGAAGGGCCGTGGAGCCACACCAGCGACAGCACGCAGGCCAACTTGGTGCCTGCAGGTCAGCCAGGATGGTACTGGCCACGGGCGCTCTTCTGGAAGCTTTCTATTGCCCTGCCTGAGATACCCCTCCTGTCCCGGCCCCCACTCCTTTTTTTCCTTCCTCACCTCAGCCCGGAGAGATATTCCAGTGGAAGTTATGGGTGACACATCCTCTTCTTTACAGGTGGCAGCCTGGCAACTCCTGCCGAAAGTCCAGCAGAGCCCCACTCACACCGGGCCACCCACAAAGCCGTGGACCCTCACACCCTCCCACCAGCACAGCCCCGAGACTGCTGACGGGGCAGAGAATATGGAGTAAGGCACAGCTGCAGGGGCTATTGCTGCCTGGAGTGCTGTTTATATTGACCTCAACCCAGGCACACCTGGGGAGGGCTTGCCGGCAGGGTCAGGCTGCCCAGGTCAGCTAATCCTCAGCCCTCAGGGAATCACATTGCAGAAAATGGACCTCGCTAAGACAGAATATTCACCAAGGAGAAAAAGGACACAATGCCATTTGCAGCACCGTAGATGAGTCTCGAGGTAATCACGTGACTTGGAGTAAGTCAGAAAGTGAAAGACACATATCATATCATATCACTTATAGGTGTTACCTATAAATTGCTACCAGGGCAGATATTTCCACGGAGAAGGGCAATCACAGATTCATTAAACAAACTTATGGTTCACCAAAGGAAAGGTGTGAGGATTGAATTCATTACGATATTGGGGTTAACAGACAGATACAAACACAGTAGACGTATATAATCACCAAAGACCTATGGAGTACCAAGAGAAGACTACTCAACATTCTGTCATAACGTACATGGGAAAAGGATCCCAGGAAGAACAGACATATGTATATGTGTAAAAGAACCACCTCTTGCACACCTACAACAAGCTAAACGTTGTACTCAAACTTGCTGTAATAAAAAATAAAAAATTAAATTAAAAACACGAACAAGAAGTAGTGAGACAAACTTGAGGGGCTTTCTCCTGGCACATTCCGTTCTACATTCCAATCTCGAACACGACTTCCATTGAGGCTCTGCTGCCCTAGTAACCAGATTTGGTAAGGGAGAACTGCTGCCACCTTGTGGCCGTTTCACACAACTGCAGGTTTAATGCCAGCGCTAATGGTCAGTGGATATTCCAAATCATTACAGGCCTGTAAATGACACCTGCCCTGAAAACAAATCCTGGGGTCATATATCGACCAAAAAATTCAAAAGACGTCCATATTTCAAAACGACAGTTTCAAGAGGCATATTTCACGCACATTAGTGTTCTGCTTCTTTTGCTTTCTTTCTTTCTTTGTTAAAAAAAACGGGAATGGAAAAAGGCAACCCTCAGAATGGGCGAAAACGTTCACAAACGAATCAATGGACAAAGGTTTAATCTCCAAAATATATAAACAGCGCATGCAGCTTAATATTAATAAAACAAACAACCCAATACAAAAATGGGCAGAAGATCTAAAGAGACGTTTCTTCAAAGAAGACACAGAGATGGCCAAGACGCACATGAAAAGCTGCTCAACATCACTAATTATTAGAGAAATGCAAATCAAAACTACAATGAGGTAAGACCTCACACCTGTTAGAATCGGCATCATCAGATAATCTACAAACAACAAATTCTGGGGAGGGTGTGGACAAAAGGAACCCTCTTCCGCTATTGGTGGGAATGTAAATTGATACAGTCACTATGGAGAACAGTATGGAGGTTCCTTTAAAAAACTAAAAAGAGAATTACCATAGGATCCAGCAATCCCACTTCTGGGCATATACCCAGAGAAAACCATAAATCACAGAGACACATTCACCACAATGTTCATTGCAGCACTATTTACAATAGCCAGGTTATGGAAGCAACATAAATGCCCACAGACAGACGAATGGATAAAGATGTGGTACATATATAAAATGGAATATTACTCAGCCATAAAAAGGAATGAAACTGGGTCATTTGTAGAGAAGTTGATGGATCTAGAGACTGTCATACAGAGTGAAGTAAGCCAGAAAGAGAAAAACAAATATTGTATATTAATGCCTATATGTGGAACCTAGAAAAATGGTAGAGATGAACTGGTTTGCAGGGCAGAAATAGAGACACAGAGGTAGAGAACAAACGTATGGACACAAAGTGGGGGAAGCCATGGGGTGGTGGTGGTGGGATGACTTGGGAGATTAGGATTGACCTGTATACATGTCTATGCATAAAATAGATAACTAATAATAACCTATTGTATAAAAAATAACTAAAATTAAATTTCAAAATTTTAAAAAATAAAATGTAAAAATAAAACAGAAAAAATGTTCTTCCATTCACACTGATGTATTTATACGAATGAATTATTTCCATGCTTATATCTATAAATACATAAATGAGGAATAAAATCTAACTTGAACCAAAAAAGAAAAAAAAAAAACTGAACCTAACAGTTATACAGAGGAAAACACTACCAAGGCACTTGCTCCAGTGGTAAACAATTCTGAAATTGGTCAGAGGTGGGGAATCATCTCCCATACAGCCAGCAGCCCCGCCCGCCCACGCAAGGAGCATCCTCATTGCAAAGCTGGGAGACCGTGCCGAGGCCTCTGTGAGTAAACGTGAGCTGAGCCCCAGGCCAGATGCTGCTGAACTGTTCCCACCCTTCCCAGGTGAAACACCTGAATATGTACAAGGGCTTGAAAGCCTAGAGGAAGGGCCGTGGAGCCACACCAGCGACAGCACGCAGGCCAACTTGGTGCCTGCAGGTCAGCCAGGATGGTACTGGCCACGGGCGCTCTTCTGGAAGCTTTCTATTGCCCTGCCTGAGATACCCCTCCTGTCCCGGCCCCCACTCCTTTTTTTCCTTCCTCACCTCAGCCCGGAGAGATATTCCAGTGGAAGTTATGGGTGACACATCCTCTTCTTTACAGGTGGCAGCCTGGCAACTCCTGCCGAAAGTCCAGCAGAGCCCCACTCACACCGGGCCACCCACAAAGCCGTGGACCCTCACACCCTCCCACCAGCACAGCCCCGAGACTGCTGACGGGGCAGAGAATATGGAGTAAGGCACAGCTGCAGGGGCTATTGCTGCCTGGAGTGCTGTTTATATTGACCTCAACCCAGGCACACCTGGGGAGGGCTTGCCGGCAGGGTCAGGCTGCCCAGGTCAGCTAATCCTCAGCCCTCAGGGAATCACATTGCAGAAAATGGACCTCGCTAAGACAGAATATTCACCAAGGAGAAAAAGGACACAATGCCATTTGCAGCACCGTAGATGAGTCTCGAGGTAATCACGTGACTTGGAGTAAGTCAGAAAGTGAAAGACACATATCATATCATATCACTTATAGGTGTTACCTATAAATTGATACCAGGGCAGATATTTCCACGGAGAAGGGCAATCACAGATTCATTAAACAAACTTAGGGTTCACCAAAGGAAAGGTGTGAGGATTGAATTCATTACGATATTGGGGTTAACAGACATATACAAACACAGTAGACGTATATAATCACCAAAGACCTACGGAGTACCAAGAGAAGACTACTCAACATTCTGTCATAACGTACATGGGAAAAGGATCCCAGGAAGAACAGACATATGTATATGTGTAAAAGAACCACCTCTTGCACACCTACAACAAGCTAAACGTTGTACTCAAACTTGCTGTAATAAAAAATAAAAAATTAAATTAAAAACACGAACAAGAAGTAGTGAGACAAACTTGAGGGGCTTTCTCCTGGCACATTCCGTTCTACATTCCAATCTCGAACACGACTTCCATTGAGTCTCTGCTGCCCTAGTAACCAGAATTGGTAAGGGAGAACTGCTGCCACCTTGTGGCCGTTTCACACAACTGCAGGTTTAATGCCAGCGCTAATGGTCAGTGGATATTCCAAATCATTACAGGCCTGTAAATGACACCTGCCCTGAAAACAAATCCTGGGGTCATATATCGACCAAAAAATTCAAAAGACGTCCATATTTCAAAACGACAGTTTCAAGAGGCATATTTCACGCACATTAGTGTTCTGCTTCTTTTGCTTTCTTTCTTTCTTTGTTAAAAAAAACGGGAATGGAAAAAGGCAACCCTCAGAATGGGCGAAAACGTTCACAAACGAATCAATGGACAAAGGTTTAATCTCCAAAATATATAAACAGCGCATGCAGCTTAATATTAATAAAACAAACAACCCAATACAAAAATGGGCAGAAGATCTAAAGAGACGTTTCTTCAAAGAAGACACAGAGATGGCCAAGACGCACATGAAAAGCTGCTCAACATCACTAATTATTAGAGAAATGCAAATCAAAACTACAATGAGGTAAGACCTCACACCTGTTAGAATCGGCATCATCAGATAATCTACAAACAACAAATTCTGGGGAGGGTGTGGACAAAAGGAACCCTCTTCCGCTATTGGTGGGAATGTAAATTGATACAGTCACTATGGAGAACAGTATGGAGGTTCCTTTAAAAAACTAAAAAGAGAATTACCATAGGATCCAGCAATCCCACTTCTGGGCATATACCCAGAGAAAACCATAAATCACAGAGACACATTCACCACAATGTTCATTGCAGCACTATTTACAATAGCCAGGTTATGGAAGCAACATAAATGCCCACAGACAGACGAATGGATAAAGATGTGGTACATATATAAAATGGAATATTACTCAGCCGTAAAAAGGAATGAAACTGGGTCATTTGTAGAGAAGTTGATGGATCTAGAGACTGTCATACAGAGTGAAGTAAGCCAGAAAGAGAAAAACAAATATTGTATATTAATGCCTATATGTGGAACCTAGAAAAATGGTAGAGATGAACTGGTTTGCAGGGCAGAAATAGAGACACAGAGGTAGAGAACAAACGTATGGACACAAAGTGGGGGAAGCCATGGGGTGGTGGTGGTGGGATGACTTGGGAGATTAGGATTGACCTGTATACATGTCTATGCATAAAATAGATAACTAATAATAACCTATTGTATAAAAAATAACTAAAATTAAATTTCAAAATTTTAAAAAATAAAATGTAAAAATAAAACAGAAAAAATGTTCTTCCATTCACACTGATGTATTTATACGAATGAATTATTTCCATGCTTATATCTATAAATACATAAATGAGGAATAAAATCTAACTTGAACCAAAAAAGAAAAAAAAAAACTGAACCTAACAGTTATACAGAGGAAAACACTACCAAGGCACTTGCTCCAGTGGTAAACAATTCTGAAATTGGTCAGAGGTGGGGAATCATCTCCCATACAGCCAGCAGCCCCGCCCGCCCACGCAAGGAGCATCCTCATTGCAAAGCTGGGAGACCGTGCCGAGGCCTCTGTGAGTAAACGTGAGCTGAGCCCCAGGCCAGATGCTGCTGAACTGTTCCCACCCTTCCCAGGTGAAACACCTGAATATGTACAAGGGCTTGAAAGCCTAGAGGAAGGGCCGTGGAGCCACACCAGCGACAGCACGCAGGCCAACTTGGTGCCTGCAGGTCAGCCAGGATGGTACTGGCCACGGGCGCTCTTCTGGAAGCTTTCTATTGCCCTGCCTGAGATACCCCTCCTGTCCCGGCCCCCACTCCTTTTTTTCCTTCCTCACCTCAGCCCGGAGAGATATTCCAGTGGAAGTTATGGGTGACACATCCTCTTCTTTACAGGTGGCAGCCTGGCAACTCCTGCCGAAAGTCCAGCAGAGCCCCACTCACACCGGGCCACCCACAAAGCCGTGGACCCTCACACCCTCCCACCAGCACAGCCCCGAGACTGCTGACGGGGCAGAGAATATGGAGTAAGGCACAGCTGCAGGGGCTATTGCTGCCTGGAGTGCTGTTTATATTGACCTCAACCCAGGCACACCTGGGGAGGGCTTGCCGGCAGGGTCAGGCTGCCCAGGTCAGCTAATCCTCAGCCCTCAGGGAATCACATTGCAGAAAATGGACCTCGCTAAGACAGAATATTCGCCAAGGAGAAAAAGGACACAATGCCATTTGCAGCACCGTAGATGAGTCTCGAGGTAATCACGTGACTTGGAGTAAGTCAGAAAGTGAAAGACACATATCATATCATATCACTTATAGGTGTTACCTATAAATTGATACCAGGGCAGATATTTCCACGGAGAAGGGCAATCACAGATTCATTAAACAAACTTAGGGTTCACCAAAGGAAAGGTGTGAGGATTGAATTCATTACGATATTGGGGTTAACAGACATATACAAACACAGTAGACGTATATAATCACCAAAGACCTACGGAGTACCAAGAGAAGACTACTCAACATTCTGTCATAACGTACATGGGAAAAGGATCCCAGGAAGAACAGACATATGTATATGTGTAAAAGAACCACCTCTTGCACACCTACAACAAGCTAAACGTTGTACTCAAACTTGCTGTAATAAAAAATAAAAAATTAAATTAAAAACACGAACAAGAAGTAGTGAGACAAACTTGAGGGGCTTTCTCCTGGCACATTCCGTTCTACATTCCAATCTCGAACACGACTTCCATTGAGTCTCTGCTGCCCTAGTAACCAGAATTGGTAAGGGAGAACTGCTGCCACCTTGTGGCCGTTTCACACAACTGCAGGTTTAATGCCAGCGCTAATGGTCAGTGGATATTCCAAATCATTACAGGCCTGTAAATGACACCTGCCCTGAAAACAAATCCTGGGGTCATATATCGACCAAAAAATTCAAAAGACGTCCATATTTCAAAACGACAGTTTCAAGAGGCATATTTCACGCACATTAGTGTTCTGCTTCTTTTGCTTTCTTTCTTTCTTTGTTAAAAAAAACGGGAATGGAAAAAGGCAACCCTCAGAATGGGCGAAAACGTTCACAAACGAATCAATGGACAAAGGTTTAATCTCCAATATATATAAACAGCGCATGCAGCTTAATATTAATAAAACAAACAACCCAATACAAAAATGGGCAGAAGATCTAAAGAGACGTTTCTTCAAAGAAGACACAGAGATGGCCAAGACGCACATGAAAAGCTGCTCAACATCACTAATTATTAGAGAAATGCAAATCAAAACTACAATGAGGTAAGACCTCACACCTGTTAGAATCGGCATCATCAGATAATCTACAAACAACAAATTCTGGGGAGGGTGTGGACAAAAGGAACCCTCTTCCGCTATTGGTGGGAATGTAAATTGATACAGTCACTATGGAGAACAGTATGGAGGTTCCTTTAAAAAACTAAAAAGAGAATTACCATAGGATCCAGCAATCCCACTTCTGGGCATATACCCAGAGAAAACCATAAATCACAGAGACACATTCACCACAATGTTCATTGCAGCACTATTTACAATAGCCAGGTTATGGAAGCAACATAAATGCCCACAGACAGACGAATGGATAAAGATGTGGTACATATATAAAATGGAATATTACTCAGCCATAAAAAGGAATGAAACTGGGTCATTTGTAGAGAAGTTGATGGATCTAGAGACTGTCATACAGAGTGAAGTAAGCCAGAAAGAGAAAAACAAATATTGTATATTAATGCCTATATGTGGAACCTAGAAAAATGGTAGAGATGAACTGGTTTGCAGGGCAGAAATAGAGACACAGAGGTAGAGAACAAACGTATGGACACAAAGTGGGGGAAGCCATGGGGTGGTGGTGGTGGGATGACTTGGGAGATTAGGATTGACCTGTATACATGTCTATGCATAAAATAGATAACTAATAATAACCTATTGTATAAAAAATAACTAAAATTAAATTTCAAAATTTTAAAAAATAAAATGTAAAAATAAAACAGAAAAAATGTTCTTCCATTCACACTGATGTATTTATACGAATGAATTATTTCCATGCTTATATCTATAAATACATAAATGAGGAATAAAATCTAACTTGAACCAAAAAAGAAAAAAAAAAACTGAACCTAACAGTTATACAGAGGAAAACACTACCAAGGCACTTGCTCCAGTGGTAAACAATTCTGAAATTGGTCAGAGGTGGGGAATCATCTCCCATACAGCCAGCAGCCCCGCCCGCCCACGCAAGGAGCATCCTCATTGCAAAGCTGGGAGACCGTGCCGAGGCCTCTGTGAGTAAACGTGAGCTGAGCCCCAGGCCAGATGCTGCTGAACTGTTCCCACCCTTCCCAGGTGAAACACCTGAATATGTACAAGGGCTTGAAAGCCTAGAGGAAGGGCCGTGGAGCCACACCAGCGACAGCACGCAGGCCAACTTGGTGCCTGCAGGTCAGCCAGGATGGTACTGGCCACGGGCGCTCTTCTGGAAGCTTTCTATTGCCCTGCCTGAGATACCCCTCCTGTCCCGGCCCCCACTCCTTTTTTTCCTTCCTCACCTCAGCCCGGAGAGATATTCCAGTGGAAGTTATGGGTGACACATCCTCTTCTTTACAGGTGGCAGCCTGGCAACTCCTGCCGAAAGTCCAGCAGAGCCCCACTCACACCGGGCCACCCACAAAGCCGTGGACCCTCACACCCTCCCACCAGCACAGCCCCGAGACTGCTGACGGGGCAGAGAATATGGAGTAAGGCACAGCTGCAGGGGCTATTGCTGCCTGGAGTGCTGTTTATATTGACCTCAACCCAGGCACACCTGGGGAGGGCTTGCCGGCAGGGTCAGGCTGCCCAGGTCAGCTAATCCTCAGCCCTCAGGGAATCACATTGCAGAAAATGGACCTCGCTAAGACAGAATATTCGCCAAGGAGAAAAAGGACACAATGCCATTTGCAGCACCGTAGATGAGTCTCGAGGTAATCACGTGACTTGGAGTAAGTCAGAAAGTGAAAGACACATATCATATCATATCACTTATAGGTGTTACCTATAAATTGATACCAGGGCAGATATTTCCACGGAGAAGGGCAATCACAGATTCATTAAACAAACTTAGGGTTCACCAAAGGAAAGGTGTGAGGATTGAATTCATTACGATATTGGGGTTAACAGACATATACAAACACAGTAGACGTATATAATCACCAAAGACCTACGGAGTACCAAGAGAAGACTACTCAACATTCTGTCATAACGTACATGGGAAAAGGATCCCAGGAAGAACAGACATATGTATATGTGTAAAAGAACCACCTCTTGCACACCTACAACAAGCTAAACGTTGTACTCAAACTTGCTGTAATAAAAAATAAAAAATTTAATTAAAAACACGAACAAGAAGTAGTGAGACAAACTTGAGGGTCTTTCTCCTGGCACATTCCGTTCTACATTCCAATCTCGAACACGACTTCCATTGAGTCTCTGCTGCCCTAGTAACCAGAATTGGTAAGGGAGAACTGCTGCCACCTTGTGGCCGTTTCACACAACTGCAGGTTTAATGCCAGCGCTAATGGTCAGTGGATATTCCAAATCATTACAGGCCTGTAAATGACACCTGCCCTGAAAACAAATCCTGGGGTCATATATCGACCAAAAAATTCAAAAGACGTCCATATTTCAAAACGACAGTTTCAAGAGGCATATTTCACGCACATTAGTGTTCTGCTTCTTTTGCTTTCTTTCTTTCTTTGTTAAAAAAAACGGGAATGGAAAAAGGCAACCCTCAGAATGGGCGAAAACGTTCACAAACGAATCAATGGACAAAGGTTTAATCTCCAATATATATAAACAGCGCATGCAGCTTAATATTAATAAAACAAACAACCCAATACAAAAATGGGCAGAAGATCTAAAGAGACGTTTCTTCAAAGAAGACACAGAGATGGCCAAGACGCACATGAAAAGCTGCTCAACATCACTAATTATTAGAGAAATGCAAATCAAAACTACAATGAGGTAAGACCTCACACCTGTTAGAATCGGCATCATCAGATAATCTACAAACAACAAATTCTGGGGAGGGTGTGGACAAAAGGAACCCTCTTCCGCTATTGGTGGGAATGTAAATTGATACAGTCACTATGGAGAACAGTATGGAGGTTCCTTTAAAAAACTAAAAAGAGAATTACCATAGGATCCAGCAATCCCACTTCTGGGCATATACCCAGAGAAAACCATAAATCACAGAGACACATTCACCACAATGTTCATTGCAGCACTATTTACAATAGCCAGGTTATGGAAGCAACATAAATGCCCACAGACAGACGAATGGATAAAGATGTGGTACATATATAAAATGGAATATTACTCAGCCATAAAAAGGAATGAAACTGGGTCATTTGTAGAGAAGTTGATGGATCTAGAGACTGTCATACAGAGTGAAGTAAGCCAGAAAGAGAAAAACAAATATTGTATATTAATGCCTATATGTGGAACCTAGAAAAATGGTAGAGATGAACTGGTTTGCAGGGCAGAAATAGAGACACAGAGGTAGAGAACAAACGTATGGACACAAAGTGGGGGAAGCCATGGGGTGGTGGTGGTGGGATGACTTGGGAGATTAGGATTGACCTGTATACATGTCTATGCATAAAATAGATAACTAATAATAACCTATTGTATAAAAAATAACTAAAATTAAATTTCAAAATTTTAAAAAATAAAATGTAAAAATAAAACAGAAAAAATGTTCTTCCATTCACACTGATGTATTTATACGAATGAATTATTTCCATGCTTATATCTATAAATACATAAATGAGGAATAAAATCTAACTTGAACCAAAAAAGAAAAAAAAAAACTGAACCTAACAGTTATACAGAGGAAAACACTACCAAGGCACTTGCTCCAGTGGTAAACAATTCTGAAATTGGTCAGAGGTGGGGAATCATCTCCCATACAGCCAGCAGCCCCGCCCGCCCACGCAAGGAGCATCCTCATTGCAAAGCTGGGAGACCGTGCCGAGGCCTCTGTGAGTAAACGTGAGCTGAGCCCCAGGCCAGATGCTGCTGAACTGTTCCCACCCTTCCCAGGTGAAACACCTGAATATGTACAAGGGCTTGAAAGCCTAGAGGAAGGGCCGTGGAGCCACACCAGCGACAGCACGCAGGCCAACTTGGTGCCTGCAGGTCAGCCAGGATGGTACTGGCCACGGGCGCTCTTCTGGAAGCTTTCTATTGCCCTGCCTGAGATACCCCTCCTGTCCCGGCCCCCACTCCTTTTTTTCCTTCCTCACCTCAGCCCGGAGAGATATTCCAGTGGAAGTTATGGGTGACACATCCTCTTCTTTACAGGTGGCAGCCTGGCAACTCCTGCCGAAAGTCCAGCAGAGCCCCACTCACACCGGGCCACCCACAAAGCCGTGGACCCTCACACCCTCCCACCAGCACAGCCCCGAGACTGCTGACGGGGCAGAGAATATGGAGTAAGGCACAGCTGCAGGGGCTATTGCTGCCTGGAGTGCTGTTTATATTGACCTCAACCCAGGCACACCTGGGGAGGGCTTGCCGGCAGGGTCAGGCTGCCCAGGTCAGCTAATCCTCAGCCCTCAGGGAATCACATTGCAGAAAATGGACCTCGCTAAGACAGAATATTCGCCAAGGAGAAAAAGGACACAATGCCATTTGCAGCACCGTAGATGAGTCTCGAGGTAATCACGTGACTTGGAGTAAGTCAGAAAGTGAAAGACACATATCATATCATATCACTTATAGGTGTTACCTATAAATTGCTACCAGGGCAGATATTTCCACGGAGAAGGGCAATCACAGATTCATTAAACAAACTTATGGTTCACCAAAGGAAAGGTGTGAGGATTGAATTCATTACGATATTGGGGTTAACAGACAGATACAAACACAGTAGACGTATATAATCACCAAAGACCTATGGAGTACCAAGAGAAGACTACTCAACATTCTGTCATAACGTACATGGGAAAAGGATCCCAGGAAGAACAGACATATGTATATGTGTAAAAGAACCACCTCTTGCACACCTACAACAAGCTAAACGTTGTACTCAAACTTGCTATAATAAAAAATAAAAAATTAAATTAAAAACACGAACAAGAAGTAGTGAGACAAACTTGAGGGGCTTTCTCCTGGCACATTCCGTTCTACATTCCAATCTCGAACACGACTTCCATTGAGGCTCTGCTGCCCTAGTAACCAGATTTGGTAAGGGAGAACTGCTGCCACCTTGTGGCCGTTTCACACAACTGCAGGTTTAATGCCAGCGCTAATGGTCAGTGGATATTCCAAATCATTACAGGCCTGTAAATGACACCTGCCCTGAAAACAAATCCTGGGGTCATATATCGACCAAAAAATTCAAAAGACGTCCATATTTCAAAACGACAGTTTCAAGAGGCATATTTCACGCACATTAGTGTTCTGCTTCTTTTGCTTTCTTTCTTTCTTTGTTAAAAAAAACGGGAATGGAAAAAGGCAACCCTCAGAATGGGCGAAAACGTTCACAAACGAATCAATGGACAAAGGTTTAATCTCCAAAATATATAAACAGCGCATGCAGCTTAATATTAATAAAACAAACAACCCAATACAAAAATGGGCAGAAGATCTAAAGAGACGTTTCTTCAAAGAAGACACAGAGATGGCCAAGACGCACATGAAAAGCTGCTCAACATCACTAATTATTAGAGAAATGCAAATCAAAACTACAATGAGGTAAGACCTCACACCTGTTAGAATCGGCATCATCAGATAATCTACAAACAACAAATTCTGGGGAGGGTGTGGACAAAAGGAACCCTCTTCCGCTATTGGTGGGAATGTAAATTGATACAGTCACTATGGAGAACAGTATGGAGGTTCCTTTAAAAAACTAAAAAGAGAATTACCATAGGATCCAGCAATCCCACTTCTGGGCATATACCCAGAGAAAACCATAAATCACAGAGACACATTCACCACAATGTTCATTGCAGCACTATTTACAATAGCCAGGTTATGGAAGCAACATAAATGCCCACAGACAGACGAATGGATAAAGATGTGGTACATATATAAAATGGAATATTACTCAGCCATAAAAAGGAATGAAACTGGGTCATTTGTAGAGAAGTTGATGGATCTAGAGACTGTCATACAGAGTGAAGTAAGCCAGAAAGAGAAAAACAAATATTGTATATTAATGCCTATATGTGGAACCTAGAAAAATGGTAGAGATGAACTGGTTTGCAGGGCAGAAATAGAGACACAGAGGTAGAGAACAAACGTATGGACACAAAGTGGGGGAAGCCATGGGGTGGTGGTGGTGGGATGACTTGGGAGATTAGGATTGACCTGTATACATGTCTATGCATAAAATAGATAACTAATAATAACCTATTGTATAAAAAATAACTAAAATTAAATTTCAAAATTTTAAAAAATAAAATGTAAAAATAAAACAGAAAAAATGTTCTTCCATTCACACTGATGTATTTATACGAATGAATTATTTCCATGCTTATATCTATAAATACATAAATGAGGAATAAAATCTAACTTGAACCAAAAAAGAAAAAAAAAAAACTGAACCTAACAGTTATACAGAGGAAAACACTACCAAGGCACTTGCTCCAGTGGTAAACAATTCTGAAATTGGTCAGAGGTGGGGAATCATCTCCCATACAGCCAGCAGCCCCGCCCGCCCACGCAAGGAGCATCCTCATTGCAAAGCTGGGAGACCGTGCCGAGGCCTCTGTGAGTAAACGTGAGCTGAGCCCCAGGCCAGATGCTGCTGAACTGTTCCCACCCTTCCCAGGTGAAACACCTGAATATGTACAAGGGCTTGAAAGCCTAGAGGAAGGGCCGTGGAGCCACACCAGCGACAGCACGCAGGCCAACTTGGTGCCTGCAGGTCAGCCAGGATGGTACTGGCCACGGGCGCTCTTCTGGAAGCTTTCTATTGCCCTGCCTGAGATACCCCTCCTGTCCCGGCCCCCACTCCTTTTTTTCCTTCCTCACCTCAGCCCGGAGAGATATTCCAGTGGAAGTTATGGGTGACACATCCTCTTCTTTACAGGTGGCAGCCTGGCAACTCCTGCCGAAAGTCCAGCAGAGCCCCACTCACACCGGGCCACCCACAAAGCCGTGGACCCTCACACCCTCCCACCAGCACAGCCCCGAGACTGCTGACGGGGCAGAGAATATGGAGTAAGGCACAGCTGCAGGGGCTATTGCTGCCTGGAGTGCTGTTTATATTGACCTCAACCCAGGCACACCTGGGGAGGGCTTGCCGGCAGGGTCAGGCTGCCCAGGTCAGCTAATCCTCAGCCCTCAGGGAATCACATTGCAGAAAATGGACCTCGCTAAGACAGAATATTCGCCAAGGAGAAAAAGGACACAATGCCATTTGCAGCACCGTAGATGAGTCTCGAGGTAATCACGTGACTTGGAGTAAGTCAGAAAGTGAAAGACACATATCATATCATATCACTTATAGGTGTTACCTATAAATTGATACCAGGGCAGATATTTCCACGGAGAAGGGCAATCACAGATTCATTAAACAAACTTAGGGTTCACCAAAGGAAAGGTGTGAGGATTGAATTCATTACGATATTGGGGTTAACAGACATATACAAACACAGTAGACGTATATAATCACCAAAGACCTACGGAGTACCAAGAGAAGACTACTCAACATTCTGTCATAACGTACATGGGAAAAGGATCCCAGGAAGAACAGACATATGTATATGTGTAAAAGAACCACCTCTTGCACACCTACAACAAGCTAAACGTTGTACTCAAACTTGCTGTAATAAAAAATAAAAAATTAAATTAAAAACACGAACAAGAAGTAGTGAGACAAACTTGAGGGGCTTTCTCCTGGCACATTCCGTTCTACATTCCAATCTCGAACACGACTTCCATTGAGTCTCTGCTGCCCTAGTAACCAGAATTGGTAAGGGAGAACTGCTGCCACCTTGTGGCCGTTTCACACAACTGCAGGTTTAATGCCAGCGCTAATGGTCAGTGGATATTCCAAATCATTACAGGCCTGTAAATGACACCTGCCCTGAAAACAAATCCTGGGGTCATATATCGACCAAAAAATTCAAAAGACGTCCATATTTCAAAACGACAGTTTCAAGAGGCATATTTCACGCACATTAGTGTTCTGCTTCTTTTGCTTTCTTTCTTTCTTTGTTAAAAAAAACGGGAATGGAAAAAGGCAACCCTCAGAATGGGCGAAAACGTTCACAAACGAATCAATGGACAAAGGTTTAATCTCCAATATATATAAACAGCGCATGCAGCTTAATATTAATAAAACAAACAACCCAATACAAAAATGGGCAGAAGATCTAAAGAGACGTTTCTTCAAAGAAGACACAGAGATGGCCAAGACGCACATGAAAAGCTGCTCAACATCACTAATTATTAGAGAAATGCAAATCAAAACTACAATGAGGTAAGACCTCACACCTGTTAGAATCGGCATCATCAGATAATCTACAAACAACAAATTCTGGGGAGGGTGTGGACAAAAGGAACCCTCTTCCGCTATTGGTGGGAATGTAAATTGATACAGTCACTATGGAGAACAGTATGGAGGTTCCTTTAAAAAACTAAAAAGAGAATTACCATAGGATCCAGCAATCCCACTTCTGGGCATATACCCAGAGAAAACCATAAATCACAGAGACACATTCACCACAATGTTCATTGCAGCACTATTTACAATAGCCAGGTTATGGAAGCAACATAAAAGCCCACAGACAGACGAATGGATAAAGATGTGGTACATATATAAAATGGAATATTACTCAGCCATAAAAAGGAATGAAACTGGGTCATTTGTAGAGAAGTTGATGGATCTAGAGACTGTCATACAGAGTGAAGTAAGCCAGAAAGAGAAAAACAAATATTGTATATTAATGCCTATATGTGGAACCTAGAAAAATGGTAGAGATGAACTGGTTTGCAGGGCAGAAATAGAGACACAGAGGTAGAGAACAAACGTATGGACACAAAGTGGGGGAAGCCATGGGGTGGTGGTGGTGGGATGACTTGGGAGATTAGGATTGACCTGTATACATGTCTATGCATAAAATAGATAACTAATAATAACCTATTGTATAAAAAATAACTAAAATTAAATTTCAAAATTTTAAAAAATAAAATGTAAAAATAAAACAGAAAAAATGTTCTTCCATTCACACTGATGTATTTATACGAATGAATTATTTCCATGCTTATATCTATAAATACATAAATGAGGAATAAAATCTAACTTGAACCAAAAAAGAAAAAAAAAAACTGAACCTAACAGTTATACAGAGGAAAACACTACCAAGGCACTTGCTCCAGTGGTAAACAATTCTGAAATTGGTCAGAGGTGGGGAATCATCTCCCATACAGCCAGCAGCCCCGCCCGCCCACGCAAGGAGCATCCTCATTGCAAAGCTGGGAGACCGTGCCGAGGCCTCTGTGAGTAAACGTGAGCTGAGCCCCAGGCCAGATGCTGCTGAACTGTTCCCACCCTTCCCAGGTGAAACACCTGAATATGTACAAGGGCTTGAAAGCCTAGAGGAAGGGCCGTGGAGCCACACCAGCGACAGCACGCAGGCCAACTTGGTGCCTGCAGGTCAGCCAGGATGGTACTGGCCACGGGCGCTCTTCTGGAAGCTTTCTATTGCCCTGCCTGAGATACCCCTCCTGTCCCGGCCCCCACTCCTTTTTTTCCTTCCTCACCTCAGCCCGGAGAGATATTCCAGTGGAAGTTATGGGTGACACATCCTCTTCTTTACAGGTGGCAGCCTGGCAACTCCTGCCGAAAGTCCAGCAGAGCCCCACTCACACCGGGCCACCCACAAAGCCGTGGACCCTCACACCCTCCCACCAGCACAGCCCCGAGACTGCTGACGGGGCAGAGAATATGGAGTAAGGCACAGCTGCAGGGGCTATTGCTGCCTGGAGTGCTGTTTATATTGACCTCAACCCAGGCACACCTGGGGAGGGCTTGCCGGCAGGGTCAGGCTGCCCAGGTCAGCTAATCCTCAGCCCTCAGGGAATCACATTGCAGAAAATGGACCTCGCTAAGACAGAATATTCGCCAAGGAGAAAAAGGACACAATGCCATTTGCAGCACCGTAGATGAGTCTCGAGGTAATCACGTGACTTGGAGTAAGTCAGAAAGTGAAAGACACATATCATATCATATCACTTATAGGTGTTACCTATAAATTGATACCAGGGCAGATATTTCCACGGAGAAGGGCAATCACAGATTCATTAAACAAACTTAGGGTTCACCAAAGGAAAGGTGTGAGGATTGAATTCATTACGATATTGGGGTTAACAGACATATACAAACACAGTAGACGTATATAATCACCAAAGACCTACGGAGTACCAAGAGAAGACTACTCAACATTCTGTCATAACGTACATGGGAAAAGGATCCCAGGAAGAACAGACATATGTATATGTGTAAAAGAACCACCTCTTGCACACCTACAACAAGCTAAACGTTGTACTCAAACTTGCTGTAATAAAAAATAAAAAATTAAATTAAAAACACGAACAAGAAGTAGTGAGACAAACTTGAGGGGCTTTCTCCTGGCACATTCCGTTCTACATTCCAATCTCGAACACGACTTCCATTGAGGCTCTGCTGCCCTAGTAACCAGATTTGGTAAGGGAGAACTGCTGCCACCTTGTGGCCGTTTCACACAACTGCAGGTTTAATGCCAGCGCTAATGGTCAGTGGATATTCCACATCATTACAGGCCTGTAAATGACACCTGCCCTGAAAACAAATCCTGGGGTCATATATCGACCAAAAAATTCAAAAGACGTCCATATTTCAAAACGACAGTTTCAAGAGGCATATTTCACGCACATTAGTGTTCTGCTTCTTTTGCTTTCTTTCTTTCTTTGTTAAAAAAAACGGGAATGGAAAAAGGCAACCCTCAGAATGGGCGAAAACGTTCACAAACGAATCAATGGACAAAGGTTTAATCTCCAATATATATAAACAGCGCATGCAGCTTAATATTAATAAAACAAACAACCCAATACAAAAATGGGCAGAAGATCTAAAGAGACGTTTCTTCAAAGAAGACACAGAGATGGCCAAGACGCACATGAAAAGCTGCTCAACATCACTAATTATTAGAGAAATGCAAATCAAAACTACAATGAGGTAAGACCTCACACCTGTTAGAATCGGCATCATCAGATAATCTACAAACAACAAATTCTGGGGAGGGTGTGGACAAAAGGAACCCTCTTCCGCTATTGGTGGGAATGTAAATTGATACAGTCACTATGGAGAACAGTATGGAGGTTCCTTTAAAAAACTAAAAAGAGAATTACCATAGGATCCAGCAATCCCACTTCTGGGCATATACCCAGAGAAAACCATAAATCACAGAGACACATTCACCACAATGTTCATTGCAGCACTATTTACAATAGCCAGGTTATGGAAGCAACATAAATGCCCACAGACAGACGAATGGATAAAGATGTGGTACATATATAAAATGGAATATTACTCAGCCATAAAAAGGAATGAAACTGGGTCATTTGTAGAGAAGTTGATGGATCTAGAGACTGTCATACAGAGTGAAGTAAGCCAGAAAGAGAAAAACAAATATTGTATATTAATGCCTATATGTGGAACCTAGAAAAATGGTAGAGATGAACTGGTTTGCAGGGCAGAAATAGAGACACAGAGGTAGAGAACAAACGTATGGACACAAAGTGGGGGAAGCCATGGGGTGGTGGTGGTGGGATGACTTGGGAGATTAGGATTGACCTGTATACATGTCTATGCATAAAATAGATAACTAATAATAACCTATTGTATAAAAAATAACTAAAATTAAATTTCAAAATTTTAAAAAATAAAATGTAAAAATAAAACAGAAAAAATGTTCTTCCATTCACACTGATGTATTTATACGAATGAATTATTTCCATGCTTATATCTATAAATACATAAATGAGGAATAAAATCTAACTTGAACCAAAAAAGAAAAAAAAAAAACTGAACCTAACAGTTATACAGAGGAAAACACTACCAAGGCACTTGCTCCAGTGGTAAACAATTCTGAAATTGGTCACAGGTGGGGAATCATCTCCCATACAGCCAGCAGCCCCGCCCGCCCTCGCCAGGAGCATCCTCATTGCATAGCTGGGAGACCGTGCCGAGGCCTCTGTGAGTAAACGTGAGCTGAGCCCCAGGCCAGATGCTGCTGAACTGTTCCCACCCTTCCCAGGTGAAACACCTGAATATGTACAAGGGCTTGAAAGCCTAGAGGAAGGGCCGTGGAGCCACACCAGCGACAGCACGCAGGCCAACTTGGTGCCTGCAGGTCAGCCAGGATGGTACTGGCCACGGGCGCTCTTCTGGAAGCTTTCTATTGCCCTGCCTGAGATACCCCTCCTGTCCCGGCCCCCACTCCTTTTTTTCCTTCCTCACCTCAGCCCGGAGAGATATTCCAGTGGAAGTTATGGGTGACACATCCTCTTCTTTACAGGTGGCAGCCTGGCAACTCCTGCCGAAAGTCCAGCAGAGCCCCACTCACACCGGGCCACCCACAAAGCCGTGGACCCTCACACCCTCCCACCAGCACAGCCCCGAGACTGCTGACGGGGCAGAGAATATGGAGTAAGGCACAGCTGCAGGGGCTATTGCTGCCTGGAGTGCTGTTTATATTGACCTCAACCCAGGCACACCTGGGGAGGGCTTGCCGGCAGGGTCAGGCTGCCCAGGTCAGCTAATCCTCAGCCCTCAGGGAATCACATTGCAGAAAATGGACCTCGCTAAGACAGAATATTCGCCAAGGAGAAAAAGGACACAATGCCATTTGCAGCACCGTAGATGAGTCTCGAGGTAATCACGTGACTTGGAGTAAGTCAGAAAGTGAAAGACACATATCATATCATATCACTTATAGGTGTTACCTATAAATTGCTACCAGGGCAGATATTTCCACGGAGAAGGGCAATCACAGATTCATTAAACAAACTTAGGGTTCACCAAAGGAAAGGTGTGAGGATTGAATTCATTACGATATTGGGGTTAACAGACAGATACAAACACAGTAGACGTATATAATCACCAAAGACCTACGGAGTACCAAGAGAAGACTACTCAACATTCTGTCATAACGTACATGGGAAAAGGATCCCAGGAAGAACAGACATATGTATATGTGTAAAAGAACCACCTCTTGCACACCTACAACAAGCTAAACGTTGTACTCAAACTTGCTGTAATAAAAAATAAAAAATTAAATTAAAAACACGAACAAGAAGTAGTGAGACAAACTTGAGGGGCTTTCTCCTGGCACATTCCGTTCTACATTCCAATCTCGAACACGACTTCCATTCAGGCTCTGCTGCCCTAGTAACCAGATTTGGTAAGGGAGAACTGCTGCCACCTTGTGGCCGTTTCACACAACTGCAGGGTTAATGCCAGCGCTAATGGTCAGTGGATATTCCAAATCATTACAGGCCTGTAAATGACACCTGCCCTGAAAACAAATCCTGGGGTCATATATCGACCAAAAAATTCAAAAGACGTCCATATTTCAAAACGACAGTTTCAAGAGGCATATTTCACGCACATTAGTGTTCTGCTTCTTTTGCTTTCTTTCTTTCTTTGTTAAAAAAAACGGGAATGGAAAAAGGCAACCCTCAGAATGGGCGAAAACGTTCACAAACGAATCAATGGACAAAGGTTTAATCTCCAATATATATAAACAGCGCATGCAGCTTAATATTAATAAAACAAACAACCCAATACAAAAATGGGCAGAAGATCTAAAGAGACGTTTCTTCAAAGAAGACACAGAGATGGCCAAGACGCACGTGAAAAGCTGCTCAACATCACTAATTATTAGAGAAATGCAAATCAAAACTACAATGAGGTAAGACCTCACACCTGTTAGAATCGGCATCATCAGATAATCTACAAACAACAAATTCTGGGGAGGGTGTGGACAAAAGGAACCCTCTTCCGCTATTGGTGGGAATGTAAATTGATACAGTCACTATGGAGAACAGTATGGAGGTTCCTTTAAAAAACTAAAAAGAGAACTACCATAGTATCCAGCAATCCCACTTCTGGGCATATACCCAGAGAAAACCATAAATCACAGAGACACATTCACCACAATGTTCATTGCAGCACTATTTACAATAGCCAGGTTATGGAAACAACATAAATGCCCTCAGACAGACGAATGGATAAAGATGTGGTACATATATAAAATGGAATATTACTCAGCCATAAAAAGGAATGAAACTGGGTCATTTGTAGAGAAGTTGATGGATCTAGAGACTGTCATACAGAGTGAAGTAAGCCAGAAAGAGAAAAACAAATATTGTATATTAATGCCTATATGTGGAACCTAGAAAAATGGTAGAGATGAACTGGTTTGCAGGGCAGAAATAGAGACACAGAGGTAGAGAACAAACGTATGGACACAAAGTGGGGGAAGCCATGGGGTGGTGGTGGTGGGATGACTTGGGAGATTAGGATTGACCTGTATACATGTCTATGCATAAAATAGAAAACTAATAATAACCTACTGTATAAAAAAAATAACTAAAATTAAATTTCAAAATTTTAAAAAATAAAATGTAAAAATAAAACAGAAAAAAAGTTCTTCCATTCACACTGATGTATTTATACGAATGAATTATTTCCATGCTTATATCTATAAATACATAAATGAGGAATAAAATCTAACTTGAACCAAAAAAGAAAAAAAAAACTGAACCTAACAGTTATACAGAGGGAAACACTACCAAGGCACTTGCTCCAGTGGTAAACAATTCTGAAATTGGTCAGAGGTGGGGAATCATCTCCCATACAGCCAGCAGCCCCGCCCGCCCTCGCCAGGAGCATCCTCATTGCAAAGCTGGGAGACCGTGCCGAGGCCTCTGTGAGTTAACGTGAGCTGAGCCAAAGGCCAGCTGCTGCTGAACTGTTCCCACCCTTCCCAGGTGAAACACCTGAATATGTACAAGGGCTTGAAAGCCTAGAGGAAGGGCCGTGGAGCCACACCAGCGACAGCACGCAGGCCAACTTGGTGCCTGCAGGTCAGCCAGGATGGTACTGGCCACGGGCGCTCTTCTGGAAGCTTTCTATTGCCCTGCCTGAGATACCCCTCCTGTCCCGGCCCCCACTCCTTTTTTTTCCTTCCTCACCTCAGCCCGGAGGGATATTCCAGTGCAAGTTATGGGTGACACATCCTCTTCTTTACAGGTGGCAGCCTGGCAACTCCTGCCGAAAGTCCAGCAGAGCCCCACTCACACCGGGCCACCCACAAAGCCGTGGACCCTCACACCCTCCCACCAGCACAGCCCCGAGACTGCTGACGGGGCAGAGGATATGGAGTAAGGCACAGCTGCAGGGGCTATTGCTGCCTGGAGTGCTGTTTATATTGACCTCAACCCAGGCACACCTGGGGAGGGCTTGCCGGCAGGGTCAGGCTGCCCAGGTCAGCTAATCCTCAGCCCTCAGGGAATCACATTGCAGAAAATGGACCTCGCTAAGACAGAATATTCGCCAAGGAGAAAAAGGACACAATGCCATTTGCAGCACCGTAGATGAGTCTCGAGGTAATCACGTGACTTGGAGTAAGTCAGAAAGTGAAAGACACATATCATATCATATCACTTATAGGTGTTACCTATAAATTGCTACCAGGGCAGATATTTCCACGGAGAAGGGCAATCACAGATTCATTAAACAAACTTATGGTTCAGCAAAGGAAAGGTGTGAGGATTGAATTCATTACGATATTGGGGTTAACAGACAGATACAAACACAGTAGACGTATATAATCACCAAAGACCTACGGAGTACCAAGAGAAGACTACTCAACATTCTGTCATAACGTACATGGGAAAAGGATCCCAGGAAGAACAGACATATGTATATGTGTAAAAGAACCACCTCTTGCACACCTACAACAAGCTAAACGTTGTACTCAAACTTGCTGTAATAAAAAATAAAAAATTAAATTAAAAACACGAACAAGAAGTAGTGAGACAAACTTGAGGGGCTTTCTCCTGGCACATTCCGTTCTACATTCCAATCTCGAACACGACTTCCATTGAGGCTCTGCTGCCCTAGTAACCAGATTTGGTAAGGGAGAACTGCTGCCACCTTGTGGCCGTTTCACACAACTGCAGGTTTAATGCCAGCGCTAATGGTCAGTGGATATTCCAAATCATTACAGGCCTGTAAATGACACCTGCCCTGAAAACAAATCCTGGGGTCATATATCGACCAAAAAATTCAAAAGACGTCCATATTTCAAAACGACAGTTTCAAGAGGCATATTTCACGCACATTAGTGTTCTGCTTCTTTTGCTTTCTTTCTTTCTTTGTTAAAAAAAACGGGAATGGAAAAAGGCAACCCTCAGAATGGGCGAAAACGTTCACAAACGAATCAATGGACAAAGGTTTAATCTCCAATATATATAAACAGCGCATGCAGCTTAATATTAATAAAACAAACAACCCAATACAAAAATGGGCAGAAGATCTAAAGAGACGTTTCTTCAAAGAAGACACAGAGATGGCCAAGACGCACATGAAAAGCTGCTCAACATCACTAATTATTAGAGAAATGCAAATCAAAACTACAATGAGGTAAGACCTCACACCTGTTAGAATCGGCATCATCAGATAATCTACAAACAACAAATTCTGGGGAGGGTGTGGACAAAAGGAACCCTCTTCCGCTATTGGTGGGAATGTAAATTGATACAGTCACTATGGAGAACAGTATGGAGGTTCCTTTAAAAAACTAAAAAGAGAACTACCATAGTATCCAGCAATCCCACTTCTGGGCATATACCCAGAGAAAACCATAAATCACAGAGACACATTCACCACAATGTTCATTGCAGCACTATTTACAATAGCCAGGTTATGGAAACAACATAAATGCCCTCAGACAGACGAATGGATAAAGATGTGGTACATATATAAAATGGAATATTACTCAGCCATAAAAAGGAATGAAACTGGGTCATTTGTAGAGAAGTTGATGGATCTAGAGACTGTCATACAGAGTGAAGTAAGCCAGAAAGAGAAAAACAAATATTGTATATTAATGCCTATATGTGGAACCTAGAAAAATGGTAGAGATGAACTGGTTTGCAGGGCAGAAATAGAGACACAGAGGTAGAGAACAAACGTATGGACACAAAGTGGGGGAAGCCATGGGGTGGTGGTGGTGGGATGACTTGGGAGATTAGGATTGACCTGTATACATGTTTATGCATAAAATAGAAAACTAATAATAACCTACTGTATAAAAAAAATAACTAAAATTAAATTTCAAAATTTTAAAAAATAAAATGTAAAAATAAAACAGAAAAAAAGTTCTTCCATTCACACTGATGTATTTATACGAATGAATTATTTCCATGCTTATATCTATAAATACATAAATGAGGAATAAAATCTAACTTGAACCAAAAAAGAAAAAAAAAACTGAACCTAACAGTTATACAGAGGGAAACACTACCAAGGCACTTGCTCCAGTGGTAAACAATTCTGAAATTGGTCAGAGGTGGGGAATCATCTCCCATACAGCCAGCAGCCCCGCCCGCCCTCGCCAGGAGCATCCTCATTGCAAAGTTGGGAGACCGTGCCGAGGCCTCTGTGAGTTAACGTGAGCTGAGCCAAAGGCCAGCTGCTGCTGAACTGTTCCCACCCTTCCCAGGTGAAACACCTGAATATGTACAAGGGCTTGAAAGCCTAGAGGAAGGGCCGTGGAGCCACACCAGCGACAGCACGCAGGCCAACTTGGTGCCTGCAGGTCAGCCAGGATGGTACTGGCCACGGGCGCTCTTCTGGAAGCTTTCTATTGCCCTGCCTGAGATACCCCTCCTGTCCCGGCCCCCACTCCTTTTTTTTCCTTCCTCACCTCAGCCCGGAGAGATATTCCAGTGGAAGTTATGGGTGACACATCCTCTTCTTTACAGGTGGCAGCCTGGCAACTCCTGCCGAAAGTCCAGCAGAGCCCCACTCACACCGGGCCACCCACAAAGCCGTGGACCCTCACACCCTCCCATCAGCACAGCCCCGAGACTGCTGACGGGGCAGAGGATATGGAGTAAGGCACAGCTGCAGGGGCTATTGCTGCCTGGAGTGCTGTTTATATTGACCTCAACCCAGGCACACCTGGGGAGGGCTTGCCGGCAGGGTCAGGCTGCCCAGGTCAGCTAATCCTCAGCCCTCAGGGAATCACATTGCAGAAAATGGACCTCGCTAAGACAGAATATTCGCCAAGGAGAAAAAGGACACAATGCCATTTGCAGCACCGTAGATGAGTCTCGAGGTAATCACGTGACTTGGAGTAAGTCAGAAAGTGAAAGACACATATCATATCATATCACTTATAGGTGTTACCTATAAATTGCTACCAGGGCAGATATTTCCACGGAGAAGGGCAATCACAGATTCATTAAACAAACTTATGGTTCACCAAAGGAAAGGTGTGAGGATTGAATTCATTACGATATTGGGGTTAACAGACAGATACAAACACAGTAGACGTATATAATCACCAAAGACCTACGGAGTACCAAGAGAAGACTACTCAACATTCTGTCATAACGTACATGGGAAAAGGATCCCAGGAAGAACAGACATATGTATATGTGTAAAAGAACCACCTCTCGCACACCTACAACAAGCTAAACGTTGTACTCAAACTTGCTGTAATAAAAAATAAAAAATTAAATTAAAAACACGAACAAGAAGTAGTGAGACAAACTTGAGGGGCTTTCTCCTGGCACATTCCGTTCTACATTCCAATCTCGAACACGACTTCCATTGAGGCTCTGCTGCCCTAGTAACCAGATTTGGTAAGGGAGAACTGCTGCCACCTTGTGGCCGTTTCACACAACTGCAGGTTTAATGCCAGCGCTAATGGTCAGTGGATATTCCAAATCATTACAGGCCTGTAAATGACACCTGCCCTGAAAACAAATCCTGGGGTCATATATCGACCAAAAAATTCAAAAGACGTCCATATTTCAAAACGACAGTTTCAAGAGGCATATTTCACGCACATTAGTGTTCTGCTTCTTTTGCTTTCTTTCTTTCTTTGTTAAAAAAAACGGGAATGGAAAAAGGCAACCCTCAGAATGGGCGAAAACGTTCACAAACGAATCAATGGACAAAGGTTTAATCTCCAATATATATAAACAGCGCATGCAGCTTAATATTAATAAAACAAACAACCCAATACAAAAATGGGCAGAAGATCTAAAGAGACGTTTCTTCAAAGAAGACACAGAGATGGCCAAGACGCACATGAAAAGCTGCTCAACATCACTAATTATTAGAGAAATGCAAATCAAAACTACAATGAGGTAAGACCTCACACCTGTTAGAATCGGCATCATCAGATAATCTACAAACAACAAATTCTGGGGAGGGTGTGGACAAAAGGAACCCTCTTCCGCTATTGGTGGGAATGTAAATTGATACAGTCACTATGGAGAACAGTATGGAGGTTCCTTTAAAAAACTAAAAAGAGAATTACCATAGGATCCAGCAATCCCACTTCTGGGCATATACCCAGAGAAAACCATAAATCACAGAGACACATTCACCACAATGTTCATTGCAGCACTATTTACAATAGCCAGGTTATGGAAGCAACATAAATGCCCACAGACAGACGAATGGATAAAGATGTGGTACATATATAAAATGGAATATTACTCAGCCATAAAAAGGAATGAAACTGGGTCATTTGTAGAGAAGTTGATGGATCTAGAGACTGTCATACAGAGTGAAGTAAGCCAGAAAGAGAAAAACAAATATTGTATATTAATGCCTATATGTGGAACCTAGAAAAATGGTAGAGATGAACTGGTTTGCAGGGCAGAAATAGAGACACAGAGGTAGAGAACAAACGTATGGACACAAAGTGGGGCAAGCCATGTGGTGGTGGTGGTGGGATGACTTGGGAGATTAGGATTACCTGTATACATGTCTATGCATAAAATAGATAACTAATAATAACCTACTGTATAAAAAAATAACTAAAATTAAATTTCAAAATTTTAAAAAATAAAATGTAAAAATAAAACAGAAAAAAAGTTCTTCCATTCACACTGATGTATTTATACGAATGAATTATTTCCATGCTTATATCTATAAATACATAAATGAGGAATAAAATCTAACTTGAACCAAAAAAGAAAAAAAAAACTGAACCTAACAGTTATACAGAGGAAAACACTACCAAGGCACTTGCTCCAGTGGTAAACAATTCTGAAATTGGTCAGAGGTGGGGAATCATCTCCCATACTGCCAGCAGCCCCGCCCGCCCTCGCCAGGAGCATCCTCATTGCAAAGCTGGGAGACCGTGCCGAGGCCTCTGTGAGTTAACGTGAGCTGAGCCAAAGGCCAGCTGCTGCTGAACTGTTCCCACCCTTCCCAGGTGAAACACCTGAATATGTACAAGGGCTTGAAAGCCTAGAGGAAGGGCCGTGGAGCCACACCAGCGACAGCACGCAGGCCAACTTGGTGCCTGCAGGTCAGCCAGGATGGTACTGGCCACGGGCGCTCTTCTGGAAGCTTTCTATTGCCCTGCCTGAGATACCCCTCCTGTCCCGGCCCCCACTCCTTTTTTTCCTTCCTCACCTCAGCCCGGAGAGATATTCCAGTGGAAGTTATGGGTGACACATCCTCTTCTTTACAGGTGGCAGCCTGGCAACTCCTGCCGAAAGTCCAGCAGAGCCCCACTCACACCGGGCCACCCACAAAGCCGTGGACCCTCACACCCTCCCACCAGCACAGCCCCGAGACTGCTGACGGGGCAGAGAATATGGAGTAAGGCACAGCTGCAGGGGATATTGCTGCCTGGAGTGCTGTTTATATTGACCTCAACCCAGGCACACCTGGGGAGGGCTTGCCGGCAGGGTCAGGCTGCCCAGGTCAGCTAATCCTCAGCCCTCAGGGAATCACATTGCAGAAAATGGACCTCGCTAAGACAGAATATTCGCCAAGGAGAAAAAGGACACAATGCCATTTGCAGCACCGTAGATGAGTCTCGACGTAATCACGTGACTTGGAGTAAGTCAGAAAGTGAAAGACACATATCATATCATATCACTTATAGGTGTTACCTATAAATTGCTACCAGGGCAGATATTTCCACGGAGAAGGGCAATCACAGATTCATTAAACAAACTTATGGTTCACCAAAGGAAAGGTGTGAGGATTGAATTCATTACGATATTGGGGTTAACAGACAGATACAAACACAGTAGACGTATATAATCACCAAAGACCTACGGAGTACCAAGAGAAGACTACTCAACATTCTGTCATAACGTACATGGGAAAAGGATCCCAGGAAGAACAGACATATGTATATGTGTAAAAGAACCACCTCTTGCACACCTACAACAAGCTAAACGTTGTACTCAAACTTGCTGTAATAAAAAATAAAAAATTAAATTAAAAACACGAACAAGAAGTAGTGAGACAAACTTGAGGGGCTTTCTCCTGGCACATTCCGTTCTACATTCCAATCTCGAACACGACTTCCATTGAGGCTCTGCTGCCCTAGTAACCAGATTTGGTAAGGGAGAACTGCTGCCACCTTGTGGCCGTTTCACACAACTGCAGGTTTAATGCCAGCGCTAATGGTCAGTGGATATTCCAAATCATTACAGGCCTGTAAATGACACCTGCCCTGAAAACAAATCCTGGGGTCATATATCGACCAAAAAATTCTAAAGATGTCCATATTTCAAAACGACAGTTTCAAGAGGCATATTTCACGCACATTAGTGTTCTGCTTCTTTTGCTTTCTTTCTTTCTTTGTTAAAAAAAACGGGAATGGAAAAAGGCAACCCTCAGAATGGGCGAAAACGTTCACAAACGAATCAATGGACAAAGGTTTAATCTCCAATATATATAAACAGCGCATGCAGCTTAATATTAATAAAACAAACAACCCAATACAAAAATGGGCAGAAGATCTAAAGAGACGTTTCTTCAAAGAAGACACAGAGATGGCCAAGACGCACATGAAAAGCTGCTCAACATCACTAATTATTAGAGAAATGCAAATCAAAACTACAATGAGGTAAGACCTCACACCTGTTAGAATCGGCATCATCAGATAATCTACAAACAACAAATTCTGGGGAGGGTGTGGACAAAAGGAACCCTCTTCCGCTATTGGTGGGAATGTAAATTGATACAGTCACTATGGAGAACAGTATGGAGGTTCCTTTAAAAAACTAAAAAGAGAATTACCATAGGATCCAGCAATCCCACTTCTGGGCATATACCCAGAGAAAACCATAAATCACAGAGACACATTCACCACAATGTTCATTGCAGCACTATTTACAATAGCCAGGTTATGGAAGCAACATAAATGCCCACAGACAGACGAATGGATAAAGATGTGGTACATATATAAAATGGAATATTACTCAGCCATAAAAAGGAATGAAACTGGGTCATTTGTAGAGAAGTTGATGGATCTAGAGACTGTCATACAGAGTGAAGTAAGCCAGAAAGAGAAAAACAAATATTGTATATTAATGCCTATATGTGGAACCTAGAAAAATGGTAGAGATGAACTGGTTTGCAGGGCAGAAATAGAGACACAGAGGTAGAGAACAAACGTATGGACACAAAGTGGGGGAAGCCATGGGGTGGTGGTGGTGGGATGACTTGGGAGATTAGGATTGACCTGTATACATGTCTATGCATAAAATAGATAACTAATAATAACCTACTGTATAAAAAAATAACTAAAATTAAATTTCAAAATTTTAAAAAATAAAATGTAAAAATAAAACAGAAAAAAAGTTCTTCCATTCACACTGATGTATTTATACGAATGAATTATTTCCATGCTTATATCTATAAATACATAAATGAGGAATAAAATCTAACTTGAACCAAAAAAGAAAAAAAAAAACTGAACCTAACAGTTATACAGAGGAAAACACTACCAAGGCACTTGCTCCAGTGGTAAACAATTCTGAAATTGGTCAGAGGTGGGGAATCATCTCCCATACAGCCAGCAGCCCCGCCCGCCCTCGCGAGGAGCATCCTCATTGCAAAGCTGGGAGACCGTGCCGAGGCCTCTGTGAGTAAACGTGAGCTGAGCCAAAGGCCAGCTGCTGCTGAACTGTTCCCACCCTTCCCAGGTGAAACACCTGAATATGTACAAGGGCTTGAAAGCCTAGAGGAAGGGCCGTGGAGCCACACCAGCGACAGCACGCAGGCCAACTTGGTGCCTGCAGGTCAGCCAGGATGGTACTGGCCACGGGCGCTCTTCTGGAAGCTTTCTATTGCCCTGCCTGAGATACCCCTCCTGTCCCGGCCCCCACTCCTTTTTTTCCTTCCTCACCTCAGCCCGGAGAGATATTCCAGTGGAAGTTATGGGTGACACATCCTCTTCTTTACAGGTGGCAGCCTGGCAACTCCTGCCGAAAGTCCAGCAGAGCCCCACTCACACCGGGCCACCCACAAAGCCGTGGACCCTCACACCCTCCCACCAGCACAGCCCCGAGACTGCTGACGGGGCAGAGAATATGGAGTAAGGCACAGCTGCAGGGGCTATTGCTGCCTGGAGTGCTGTTTATATTGACCTCAACCCAGGCACACCTGGGGAGGGCTTGCCGGCAGGGTCAGGCTGCCCAGGTCAGCTAATCCTCAGCCCTCAGGGAATCACATTGCAGAAAATGGACCTCGCTAAGACAGAATATTCGCCAAGGAGAAAAAGGACACAATGCCATTTGCAGCACCGTAGATGAGTCTCGAGGTAATCACGTGACTTGGAGTAAGTCAGAAAGTGAAAGACACATATCATATCATATCACTTATAGGTGTTACCTATAAATTGCTACCAGGGCAGATATTTCCACGGAGAAGGGCAATCACAGATTCATTAAACAAACTTAGGGTTCACCAAAGGAAAGGTGTGAGGATTGAATTCATTACGATATTGGGGTTAACAGACAGATACAAACACAGTAGACGTATATAATCACCAAAGACCTACGGAGTACCAAGAGAAGACTACTCAACATTCTGTCATAACGTACATGGGAAAAGGATCCCAGGAAGAACAGACATATGTATATGTGTAAAAGAACCACCTCTTGCACACCTACAACAAGCTAAACGTTGTACTCAAACTTGCTGTAATAAAAAATAAAAAATTAAATTAAAAACACGAACAAGAAGTAGTGAGACAAACTTGAGGGGCTTTCTCCTGGCACATTCCGTTCTACATTCCAATCTCGAACACGACTTCCATTGAGGCTCTGCTGCCCTAGTAACCAGATTTGGTAAGGGAGAACTGCTGCCACCTTGTGGCCGTTTCACACAACTGCAGGTTTAATGCCAGCGCTAAAGGTCAGTGGATATTCCAAATCATTACAGGCCTGTAAATGACACCTGCCCTGAAAACAAATCCTGGGGTCATATATCGACCAAAAAATTAAAAAGACGTCCATATTTCAAAACGACAGTTTCAAGAGGCATATTTCACGCACATTAGTGTTCTGCTTCTTTTGCTTTCTTTCTTTCTTTGTTAAAAAAAACGGGAATGGAATAAGGCAACCCTCAGAATGGGCGAAAACGTTCACAAACGAATCAATGGACAAAGGTTTAATCTCCAATATATATAAACAGCGCATGCAGCTTAATATTAATAAAACAAACAACCCAATACAAAAATGGGCAGAAGATCTAAAGAGACGTTTCTTCAAAGAAGACACAGAGATGGCCAAGACGCACATGAAAAGCTGCTCAACATCACTAATTATTAGAGAAATGCAAATCAAAACTACAATGAGGTAAGACCTCACACCTGTTAGAATCGGCATCATCAGATAATCTACAAACAACAAATTCTGGGGAGGGTGTGGACAAAAGGAACCCTCTTCCGCTATTGGTGGGAATGTAAATTGATACAGTCACTATGGAGAACTGTATGGAGGTTCCTTTAAAAAACTAAAAAGAGAATTACCATAGGATCCAGCAATCCCACTTCTGGGCATATACCCAGAGAAAACCATAAATCACAGAGACACATTCACCACAATGTTCATTGCAGCACTATTTACAATAGCCAGGTTATGGAAGCAACATAAATGCCCACAGACAGACGAATGGATAAAGATGTGGTACATATATAAAATGGAATATTACTCAGCCATAAAAAGGAATGAAACTGGGTCATTTGTAGAGAAGTTGATGGATCTAGAGACTGTCATACAGAGTGAAGTAAGCCAGAAAGAGAAAAACAAATATTGTATATTAATGCCTATATGTGGAACCTAGAAAAATGGTAGAGATGAACTGGTTTGCAGGGCAGAAATAGAGACACAGAGGTAGAGAACAAACGTATGGACACAAAGTGGGGGAAGCCATGGGGTGGTGGTGGTGGGATGACTTGGGAGATTAGGATTGACCTGTATACATGTCTATGCATAAAATAGATAACTAATAATAACCTACTGTATAAAAAAATAACTAAAATTAAATTTCAAAATTTTAAAAAATAAAATGTAAAAATAAAACAGAAAAAAAGTTCTTCCATTCACACTGATGTATTTATACGAATGAATTATTTCCATGCTTATATCTATAAATACATAAATGAGGAATAAAATTTAACTTGAACCAAAAAAGAAAAAAAAAAACTGAACCTAACAGTTATACAGAGGAAAACACTACCAAGGCACTTGCTCCAGTGGTAAACAATTCTGAAATTGGTCAGAGGTGGGGAATCATCTCCCATACAGCCAGCAGCCCCGCCCGCCCTCGCGAGGAGCATCCTCATTGCAAAGCTGGGAGACCGTGCCGAGGCCTCTGTGAGTAAACGTGAGCTGAGCCAAAGGCCAGCTGCTGCTGAACTGTTCCCACCCTTCCCAGGTGAAACACCTGAATATGTACAAGGGCTTGAAAGCCTAGAGGAAGGGCCGTGGAGCCACACCAGCGACAGCACGCAGGCCAACTTGGTGCCTGCAGGTCAGCCAGGATGGTACTGGCCACGGGCGCTCTTCTGGAAGCTTTCTATTGCCCTGCCTGAGATACCCCTCCTGTCCCGGCCCCCACTCCTTTTTTTCCTTCCTCACCTCAGCCCGGAGAGATATTCCAGTGGAAGTTATGGGTGACACATCCTCTTCTTTACAGGTGGCAGCCTGGCAACTCCTGCCGAAAGTCCAGCAGAGCCCCACTCACACCGGGCCACCCACAAAGCCGTGGACCCTCACACCCTCCCACCAGCACAGCCCCGAGACTGCTGACGGGGCAGAGAATATGGAGTAAGGCACAGCTGCAGGGGCTATTGCTGCCTGGAGTGCTGTTTATATTGACCTCAACCCAGGCACACCTGGGGAGGGCTTGCCGGCAGGGTCAGGCTGCCCAGGTCAGCTAATCCTCAGCCCTCAGGGAATCACATTGCAGAAAATGGACCTCGCTAAGACAGAATATTCGCCAAGGAGAAAAAGGACACAATGCCATTTGCAGCACCGTAGATGAGTCTCGAGGTAATCACGTGACTTGGAGTAAGTCAGAAAGTGAAAGACACATATCATATCATATCACTTATAGGTGTTACCTATAAATTGCTACCAGGGCAGATATTTCCACGGAGAAGGGCAATCACAGATTCATTAAACAAACTTAGGGTTCACCAAAGGAAAGGTGTGAGGATTGAATTCATTACGATATTGGGGTTAACAGACAGATACAAACACAGTAGACGTATATAATCACCAAAGACCTACGGAGTACCAAGAGAAGACTACTCAACATTCTGTCATAACGTACATGGGAAAAGGATCCCAGGAAGAACAGACATATGTATATGTGTAAAAGAACCACCTCTTGCACACCTACAACAAGCTAAACGTTGTACTCAAACTTGCTGTAATAAAAAATAAAAAATTAAATTAAAAACACGAACAAGAAGTAGTGAGACAAACTTGAGGGGCTTTCTCCTGGCACATTCCGTTCTACATTCCAATCTCGAACACGACTTCCATTGAGGCTCTGCTGCCCTAGTAACCAGATTTGGTAAGGGAGAACTGCTGCCACCTTGTGGCCGTTTCACACAACTGCAGGTTTAATGCCAGCGCTAAAGGTCAGTGGATATTCCAAATCATTACAGGCCTGTAAATGACACCTGCCCTGAAAACAAATCCTGGGGTCATATATCGACCAAAAAATTAAAAAGACGTCCATATTTCAAAACGACAGTTTCAAGAGGCATATTTCACGCACATTAGTGTTCTGCTTCTTTTGCTTTCTTTCTTTCTTTGTTAAAAAAAACGGGAATGGAATAAGGCAACCCTCAGAATGGGCGAAAACGTTCACAAACGAATCAATGGACAAAGGTTTAATCTCCAATATATATAAACAGCGCATGCAGCTTAATATTAATAAAACAAACAACCCAATACAAAAATGGGCAGAAGATCTAAAGAGACGTTTCTTCAAAGAAGACACAGAGATGGCCAAGACGCACATGAAAAGCTGCTCAACATCACTAATTATTAGAGAAATGCAAATCAAAACTACAATGAGGTAAGACCTCACACCTGTTAGAATCGGCATCATCAGATAATCTACAAACAACAAATTCTGGGGAGGGTGTGGACAAAAGGAACCCTCTTCCGCTATTGGTGGGAATGTAAATTGATACAGTCACTATGGAGAACTGTATGGAGGTTCCTTTAAAAAACTAAAAAGAGAATTACCATAGGATCCAGCAATCCCACTTCTGGGCATATACCCAGAGAAAACCATAAATCACAGAGACACATTCACCACAATGTTCATTGCAGCACTATTTACAATAGCCAGGTTATGGAAGCAACATAAATGCCCACAGACAGACGAATGGATAAAGATGTGGTACATATATAAAATGGAATATTACTCAGCCATAAAAAGGAATGAAACTGGGTCATTTGTAGAGAAGTTGATGGATCTAGAGACTGTCATACAGAGTGAAGTAAGCCAGAAAGAGAAAAACAAATATTGTATATTAATGCCTATATGTGGAACCTAGAAAAATGGTAGAGATGAACTGGTTTGCAGGGCAGAAATAGAGACACAGAGGTAGAGAACAAACGTATGGACACAAAGTGGGGGAAGCCATGGGGTGGTGGTGGTGGGATGACTTGGGAGATTAGGATTGACCTGTATACATGTCTATGCATAAAATAGATAACTAATAATAACCTACTGTATAAAAAATAACTAAAATTAAATTTCAAAATTTTAAAAAATAAAATGTAAAAATAAAACAGAAAAAAAGTTCTTCCATTCACACTGATGTATTTATACGAATGAATTATTTCCATGTTTATATCTATAAATACATAAATGAGGAATAAAATCTAACTTGAACCAAAAAAGAAAAAAAAAAAAACTGAACCTAACAGTTATACAGAGGAAAACACTACCAAGGCACTTGCTCCAGTGGTAAACAATTCTGAAATTGGTCAGAGGTGGGGAATCATCTCCCATACAGCCAGCAGCCCCGCCCGCCCTCGCCAGGAGCATCCTCATTGCAAAGCTGGGAGACCGTGCCGAGGCCTCTGTGAGTAAACGTGAGCTGAGCCAAAGGCCAGCTTCTGCTGAACTGTTCCCACCCTTCCCAGGTGAAACACCTGAATATGTACAAGGGCTTGAAAGCCTAGAGGAAGGGCCGTGGAGCCACACCAGCGACAGCACGCAGGCCAACTTGGTGCCTGCAGGTCAGCCAGGATGGTACTGGCCACGGGCGCTCTTCTGGAAGCTTTCTATTGCCCTGCCTGAGATACCCCTCCTGTCCCGGCCCCCACTCCTTTTTTTCCTTCCTCACCTCAGCCCGGAGAGATATTCCAGTGGAAGTTATGGGTGACACATCCTCTTCTTTACAGGTGGCAGCCTGGCAACTCCTGCCGAAAGTCCAGCAGAGCCCCACTCACACCGGGCCACCCACAAAGCCATGGACCCTCACACCATCCCACCAGCACAGCCCCGAGACTGCTGACGGGGCAGAGAATATGGAGTAAGGCACAGCTGCAGGGGCTATTGCTGCCTGGAGTGCTGTTTATATTGACCTCAACCCAGGCACACCTGGGGAGGGCTTGCCGGCAGGGTCAGGCTGCCCAGGTCAGCTAATCCTCAGCCCTCAGGGAATCACATTGCAGAAAATGGACCTCGCTAAGACAGAATATTCGCCAAGGAGAAAAAGGACACAATGCCATTTGCAGCACCGTAGATGAGTCTCGAGGTAATCACGTGTCTTGGAGTAAGTCAGAAAGTGAAAGACACATATCATATCATATCACTTATAGGTGTTACCTATAAATTGATACCAGGGCAGATATTTCCACGGAGAAGGGCAATCACAGATTCATTAAACAAACTTATGGTTCACCAAAGGAAAGGTGTGAGGATTGAATTCATTACGATATTGGGGTTAACAGACAGATACAAACACAGTAGACGTATATAATCACCAAAGACCTACGGAGTACCAAGAGAAGACTACTCAACATTCTGTCATAACGTACATGGGAAAAGGATCCCAGGAAGAACAGACATATGTATATGTGTAAAAGAACCACCTCTTGCACACCTACAACAAGCTAAACGTTGTACTCAAACTTGCTGTAATAAAAAATAAAAAATTAAATTAAAAACTCGAACAAGAAGTAGTGAGACAAACTTGAGGGGCTTTCTCCTGGCACATTCCGTTCTACATTCCAATCTCGAACACGACCTTCCATTGAGGCTCTGCTGCCCTAGTAACCAGATTTGGTAAGGGAGAACTGCTGCCACCTTGTGGCCGTTTCACACAACTGCAGGTTTAATGCCAGCGCTAATGGTCAGTGGATATTCCAAATCATTACAGGCCTGTAAATGACACCTGCCCTGAAAACAAATCCTGGGGTCATATATCGACCAAAAAATTCAAAAGACGTCCATATTTCAAAACGACAGTTTCAAGAGGCATATTTCACGCACATTAGTGTTCTGCTTCTTTTGCTTTCTTTCTTTCTTTGTTAAAAAAAACGGGAATGGAAAAAGGCAACCCTCAGAATGGGCGAAAACGTTCACAAACGAATCAATGGACAAAGGTTTAATCTCCAATATATATAAACAGCGCATGCAGCTTAATATTAATAAAACAAACAACCCAATACAAAAATGGGCAGAAGATCTAAAGAGACGTTTCTTCAAAGAAGACACAGAGATGGCCAAGACGCACATGAAAAGCTGCTCAACATCACTAATTATTAGAGAAATGCAAATCAAAACTACAATGAGGTAAGACCTCACACCTGTTAGAATCGGCATCATCAGATAATCTACAAACAACAAATTCTGGGGAGGGTGTGGACAAAAGGAACCCTCTTCCGCTATTGGTGGGAATGTAAATTGATACAGTCACTATGGAGAACAGTATGGAGGTTCCTTTAAAAAACTAAAAAGAGAATTACCATAGGATCCAGCAATCCCACTTCTGGGCATATACCCAGAGAAAACCATAAATCACAGAGACACATTCACCACAATGTTCATTGCAGCACTATTTACAATAGCCAGGTTATGGAAGCAACCTAAATGCCCACAGACAGACGAATGGATAAAGATGTGGTACATATATAAAATGGAATATTACTCAGCCATAAAAAGGAATGAAACTGGGTCATTTGTAGAGAAGTTGATGGATCTAGAGACTGTCATACAGAGTGAAGTAAGCCAGAAAGAGAAAAACAAATATTGTATATTAATGCCTATATGTGGAACCTAGAAAAATGGTAGAGATGAACTGGTTTGCAGGGCAGAAATAGAGACACAGAGGTAGAGAACAAACGAATGGACACAAAGTGGGGGAAGCCATGTGGTGGTGGTGGTGGGATGACTTGGGAGATTAGGATTGACCTGTATACATGTCTATGCATAAAATAGATAACTAATAATAACCTACTGTATAAATAATAACTAAAATTAAATTTCAAAATTTTAAAAAATAAAATGTAAAAATAAAACAGAAAAAAAGTTCTTCCATTCACACTGATGTATTTATACGAATGAATTATTTCCATGCTTATATCTATAAATACATAAATGAGGAATAAAATCTAACTTGAACCAAAAAACAAAAAAAAAAACTGAACCTAACAGTTATACAGAGGAAAACACTACCAAGGCACTTGCTCCAGTGGTAAACAATTCTGAAATTGGTCAGAGGTGGGGAATCATCTCCCATACAGCCAGCAGCCACGCCCGCCCTCGCCAGGAGCATCCTCATTGCAAAGCTGGTAGACCGTGCCGAGGCCTCTGTGAGTAAACGTGAGCTGAGCCAAAGGCCAGCTGCTGCTGAACTGTTCCCACCCTTCCCAGGTGAAACACCTGAATATGTACAAGGGCTTGAAAGCCTAGAGGAAGGGCCGTGGAGCCACACCAGCGACAGCACGCAGGCCAACTTGGTGCCTGCAGGTCAGCCAGGATGGTACTGGCCACGGGCGCTCTTCTGGAAGCTTTCTATTGCCCTGCCTGAGATACCCCTCCTGTCCCGGCCCCCACTCCTTTTTTTCCTTCCTCACCTCAGCCCGGAGAGATATTCCAGTGGAAGTTATGGGTGACACATCCTCTTCTTTACAGGTGGCAGCCTGGCAACTCCTGCCGAAAGTCCAGCAGAGCCCCACTCACACCGGGCCACCCACAAAGCCGTGGACCCTCACACCCTCCCACCAGCACAGCCCCGAGACTGCTGACGGGGCAGAGGATATGGAGTAAGGCACAGCTGCAGGGGCTATTGCTGCCTGGAGTGCTGTTTATATTGACCTCAACCCAGGCACACCTGGGGAGGGCTTGCCGGCAGGGTCAGGCTGCCCAGGTCAGCTAATCCTCAGCCCTCAGGGAATCACATTGCAGAAAATGGACCTCGCTAAGACAGAATATTCGCCAAGGAGAAAAAGGACACAATGCCATTTGCAGCACCGTAGATGAGTCTCGAGGTAATCACGTGACTTGGAGTAAGTCAGAAAGTGAAAGACACATATCATATCATATCACTTATAGGTGTTACCTATAAATTGCTACCAGGGCCGATATTTCCACGGAGAAGGGCAATCACAGATTCATTAAACAAACTTATGGTTCACCAAAGGAAAGGTGTGAGGATTGAATTCATTACGATATTGGGGTTAACAGACAGATACAAACACAGTAGACGTATATAATCACCAAAGACCTACGGAGTACCAAGAGAAGACTACTCAACATTCTGTCATAACGTACATGGGAAAAGGATCCCAGGAAGAACAGACATATGTATATGTGTAAAAGAACCACCTCTTGCACACCTACAACAAGCTAAACGTTGTACTCAAACTTGCTGTAATAAAAAATAAAAAATTAAATTAAAAACACGAACAAGAAGTAGTGAGACAAACTTGAGGGGCTTTCTCCTGGCACATTCCGTTCTACATTCCAATCTCGAACACGACTTCCATTGAGGCTCTGCTGCCCTAGTAACCAGATTTGTTAAGGGAGAACTGCTGCCACCTTGTGGCCGTTTCACACAACTGCAGGTTTAATGCCAGCACTAATGGTCAGTGGATATTCCAAATCATTACAGGCCTGTAAATGACACCTGCCCTGAAAACAAATCCTGGGGTCATATATCGACCAAAAAATTCAAAAGACGTCCATATTTCAAAACGACAGTTTCAAGAGGCATATTTCACGCACATTAGTGTTCTGCTTCTTTTGCTTTCTTTCTTTCTTTGTTAAAAGAACGGGAATGGAAAAAGGCAACCCTCAGAATGGGCGAAAACGTTCACAAACGAATCAATGGACAAAGGTTCAATCTCCAATATATATAAACAGCGCATGCAGCTTAATATTAATAAAACAAACAACCCAATACAAAAATGGGCAGAAGATCTAAAGAGACGTTTCTTCAAAGAAGACACAGAGATGGCCAAGACGCACATGAAAAGCTGCTCAACATCACTAATTATTAGAGAAATGCAAATCAAAACTACAATGAGGTAAGACCTCACACCTGTTAGAATCGGCATCATCAGATAATCTACAAACAACAAATTCTGGGGAGGGTGTGGACAAAAGGAACCCTCTTCCGCTATTGGTGGGAATGTAAATTGATACAGTCACTATGGAGAACAGTATGGAGGTTCCTTTAAAAAACTAAAAAGAGAATTACCATAGGATCCAGCAATCCCACTTCTGGGCATATACCCAGAGAAAACCATAAATCACAGAGACACATTCACCACAATGTTCATTGCAGCACTATTTACAATAGCCAGGTTATGGAAGCAACATAAATGCCCACAGACAGACGAATGGATAAAGATGTGGTACATATATAAAATGGAATATTACTCAGCCATAAAAAGGAATGAAACTGGGTCATTTGTAGAGAAGTTGATGGATCTAGAGACTGTCATACAGAGTGAAGTAAGCCAGAAAGAGAAAAACAAATATTGTATATTAATGCCTATATGTGGAACCTAGAAAAATGGTAGAGATGAACTGGTTTGCAGGGCAGAAATAGAGACACAGAGGTAGAGAACAAACGTATGGACACAAAGTGTGGGAAGCCATGGGGTGGTGGTGGTGGGATGACTTGGGAGATTAGGATTGACCTGTATACATGTCTATGCATAAAATAGATAACTAATAATAACCTATTGTATAAAAAATAACTAAAATTAAATTTCAAAATTTTAAAAAATAAAATGTAAAAATAAAACAGAAAAAATGTTCTTCCATTCACACTGATGTATTTATACGAATGAATTATTTCCATGCTTATATCTATAAATACATAAATGAGGAATAAAATCTAACTTGAACCAAAAAAGAAAAAAAAAAAACTGAACCTAACAGTTATACAGAGGAAAACACTACCAAGGCACTTGCTCCAGTGGTAAACAATTCTGAAATTGGTCAGAGGTGGGGAATCATCTCCCATACAGCCAGCAGCCCCGCCCGCCCTCGCCAGGAGCATCCTCATTCCAAAGCTGGGAGACCGTGCCGAGGCCTCTGTGAGTAAACGTGAGCTGAGCCAAAGGCCAGCTGCTGCTGAACTGTTCCCACCCTTCCCAGGTGAAACACCTGAATATGTACAAGGGCTTGAAAGCCTAGAGGAAGGGCCGTGGAGCCACACCAGCGACAGCACGCAGGCCAACTTGGTGCCTGCAGGTCAGCCAGGATGGTACTGGCCACGGGCGCTCTTCTGGAAGCTTTCTATTGCCCTGCCTGAGATACCCCTCCTGTCCCGGCCCCCACTCCTTTTTTTCCTTCCTCACCTCAGCCCGGAGAGATATTCCAGTGGAAGTTATGGGTGACACATCCTCTTCTTTACAGGTGGCAGCCTGGCAACTCCTGCCGAAAGTCCAGCAGAGCCCCACTCACACCGGGCCACCCACAAAGCCGTGGACCCTCACACCCTCCCACCAGCACAGCCCCGAGACTGCTGACGGGGCAGAGAATATGGAGTAAGGCACAGCTGCAGGGGCTATTGCTGCCTGGAGTGCTGTTTATATTGACCTCAACCCAGGCACACCTGGGGAGGGCTTGCCGGCAGGGTCAGGCTGCCCAGGTCAGCTAATCCTCAGCCCTCAGGGAATCACATTGCAGAAAATGGACCTCGCTAAGACAGAATATTCGCCAAGGAGAAAAAGGACACAATGCCATTTGCAGCACCGTAGATGAGTCTCGAGGTAATCACGTGACTTGGAGTAAGTCAGAAAGTGAAAGACACATATCATATCATATCACTTATAGGTGTTACCTATAAATTGATACCAGGGCAGATATTTCCACGGAGAAGGGCAATCACAGATTCATTAAACAAACTTATGGTTCACCAAAGGAAAGGTGTGAGGATTGAATTCATTACGATATTGGGGTTAACAGACAGATACAAACACAGTAGACGTATATAATCACCAAAGACCTACGGAGTACCAAGAGACTACTCAACATTCTGTCATAACGTACATGGGAAAAGGATCCCAGGAAGAACAGACATATATATATGTGTAAAAGAACCACCTCTTGCACACCTACAACAAGCTAAACGTTGTACTCAAACTTGCTGTAATAAAAAATAAAAAATTAAATTAAAAACACGAACAAGAAGTAGTGAGACAAACTTGAGGGGCTTTCTCCTGGCACATTCCGTTCTACATTCCAATCTCGAACACGACTTCCATTCAGGCTCTGCTGCCCTAGTAACCAGATTTGGTAAGGGAGAACTGCTGCCACCTTGTGGCCGTTTCACACAACTGCAGGTTTAATGCCAGCGCTAATGGTCAGTGGATATTCCAAATCATTACAGGCCTGTAAATGACACCTGCCCTGAAAACAAATCCTGGGGTCATATATCGACCAAAAAATTCAAAAGACGTCCATATTTCAAAACGACAGTTTCAAGAGGCATATTTCACGCACATTAGTGTTCTGCTTCTTTTGCTTTCTTTCTTTCTTTGTTAAAAAAAACGGGAATGGAAAAAGGCAACCCTCAGAATGGGCGAAAACGTTCACAAACGAATCAATGGACAAAGGTTTAATCTCCAATATATATAAACAGCGCATGCAGCTTAATATTAATAAAACAAACAACCCAATACAAAAATGGGCAGAAGATCTAAAGAGACGTTTCTTCAAAGAAGACACAGAGATGGCCAAGACGCACATGAAAAGCTGCTCAACATCACTAATTATTAGAGAAATGCAAATCAAAACTACAATGAGGTAAGACCTCACACCTGTTAGAATCGGCATCATCAGATAATCTACAAACAACAAATTCTGGGGAGGGTGTGGACAAAAGGAACCCTCTTCCGCTATTGGTGGGAATGTAAATTGATACAGTCACTATGGAGAACAGTATGGAGGTTCCTTTAAAAAACTAAAAAGAGAATTACCATAGGATCCAGCAATCCCACTTCTGGGCATATACCCAGAGAAAACCATAAATCACAGAGACACATTCACCACAATGTTCATTGCAGCACTATTTACAATAGCCAGGTTATGGAAGCAACCTAAATGCCCACAGACAGACGAATGGATAAAGATGTGGTACATATATAAAATGGAATATTACTCAGCCATAAAAAGGAATGAAACTGGGTCATTTGTAGAGAAGTTGATGGATCTAGAGACTGTCATACAGAGTGAAGTAAGCCAGAAAGAGATAAACAAATATTGTATATTAATGCCTATATGTGGAACCTAGAAAAATGGTAGAGATGAACTGGTTTGCAGGGCAGAAATAGAGACACAGAGGTAGAGAACAAACGTATGGACACAAAGTGGGGGAAGCCATGGGGTGGTGGTGGTGGGATGACTTGGGAGATTAGGATTGACCTGTATACATGTCTATGCATAAAATAGATAACTAATAATAACCTACTGTATAAAAAATAACTAAAATTAAATTTCAAAATTTTAAAAAATAAAATGTAAAAATAAAACAGAAAAAAAGTTCTTCCATTCACACTGATGTATTTATACGAATGAATTATTTCCATGCTTATATCTATAAATACATAAATGAGGAATAAAATCTAACTTGAACCAAAAAAGAAAAAAAAAACTGAACCTAACAGTTATACAGAGGAAAACACTACCAAGGCACTTGCTCCAGTGGTAAACAATTCTGAAATTGGTCAGAGGTGGGGAATCATCTCCCATACAGCCAGCAGCCCCGCCCGCCCACGCAAGGAGCATCCTCATTGCAAAGCTGGGAGACCGTGCCGAGGCCTCTGTGAGTAAACGTGAGCTGAGCCCCAGGCCAGATGCTGCTGAACTGTTCCCACCCTTCCCAGGTGAAACACCTGAATATGTACAAGGGCTTGAAAGCCTAGAGGAAGGGCCGTGGAGCCACACCAGCGACAGCACGCAGGCCAACTTGGTGCCTGCAGGTCAGCCAGGATGGTACTGGCCACGGGCGCTCTTCTGGAAGCTTTCTATTGCCCTGCCTGAGATACCCCTCCTGTCCCGGCCCCCACTCCTTTTTTTCCTTCCTCACCTCAGCCCGGAGAGATATTCCAGTGGAAGTTATGGGTGACACATCCTCTTCTTTACAGGTGGCAGCCTGGCAACTCCTGCCGAAAGTCCAGCAGAGCCCCACTCACACCGGGCCACCCACAAAGCCGTGGACCCTCACACCCTCCCACCAGCACAGCCCCGAGACTGCTGACGGGGCAGAGAATATGGAGTAAGGCACAGCTGCAGCGGCTATTGATGCCTGGTGTGCTGTTTATATTGACCTCAACCCAGGCACACCTGGGGAGGGCTTGCCGGCAGGGTCAGGCTGCCCAGGTCAGCTAATCCTCAGCCCTCAGGGAATCACATTGCAGAAAATGGACCTCGCTAAGACAGAATATTCGCCAAGGAGAAAAAGGACACAATGCCATTTGCAGCACCGTAGATGAGTCTCGAGGTAATCACGTGACTTGGAGTAAGTCAGAAGGTGAAAGACACATATCATATCATATCACTTATAGGTGTTACCTATAAATTGCTACCAGGGCAGATATTTCCACGGAGAAGGGCAATCACAGATTCATTAAACAAACTTATGGTTCACCAAAGGAAAGGTGTGAGGATTGAATTCATTACGATATTGGGGTTAACAGACAGATACAAACACAGTAGACGTATATAATCACCAAAGACCTACGGAGTACCAAGAGAAGACTACTCAACATTCTGTCATAACGTACATGGGAAAAGGATCCCAGGAAGAACAGACATATGTATATGTGAAAAAGAACCACCTCTTGCACACCTACAACAAGCTAAACGTTGTACTCAAACTTGCTGTAATAAAAAATAAAAAATTAAATTAAAAACACGAACAAGAAGTAGTGAGACAAACTTGAGGGGCTTTCTCCTGGCACATTCCGTTCTACATTCCAATCTCGAACACGACTTCCATTGAGGCTCTGCTGCCCTAGTAACCAGATTTGGTAAGGGAGAACTGCTGCCACCTTGTGGCCGTTTCACACAACTGCAGGTTTAATGCCAGCGCTAATGGTCAGTGGATATTCCAAATCATTACAGGCCTGTAAATGACACCTGCCCTGAAAACAAATCCTGGGGTCATATATCGACCAAAAAATTCAAAAGACGTCCATATTTCAAAACGACAGTTTCAAGAGGCATATTTCACGCACATTAGTGTTCTGCTTCTTTTGCTTTCTTTCTTTCTTTGTTAAAAAAAACGGGAATGGAAAAAGGCAACCCTCAGAATGGGCGAAAACGTTCACAAACGAATCAATGGACAAAGGTTTAATCTCCAATATATATAAACAGCGCATGCAGCTTAATATTAATAAAACAAACAACCCAATACAAAAATGGGCAGAAGATCTAAAGAGACGTTTCTTCAAAGAAGACACAGAGATGGCCAAGACGCACATGAAAAGCTGCTCAACATCACTAATTATTAGAGAAATGCAAATCAAAACTACAATGAGGTAAGACCTCACACCTGTTAGAATCGGCATCATCAGATAATCTACAAACAACAAATTCTGGGGAGGGTGTGGACAAAAGGAACCCTCTTCCGCTATTGGTGGGAATGTAAATTGATACAGTCACTATGGAGAACAGTATGGAGGTTCCTTTAAAAAACTAAAAAGAGAATTACCATAGGATCCAGCAATCCCACTTCTGGGCATATACCCAGAGAAAACCATAAATCACAGAGACACATTCACCACAATGTTCATTGCAGCACTATTTACAATAGCCAGGTTATGGAAGCAACATAAATGCCCACAGACAGACGAATGGATAAAGATGTGGTACATATATAAAATGGAATATTACTCAGCCATAAAAAGGAATGAAACTGGGTCATTTGTAGAGAAGTTGATGGATCTAGAGACTGTCATACAGAGTGAAGTAAGCCAGAAAGAGAAAAACAAATATTGTATATTAATGCCTATATGTGGAACCTAGAAAAATGGTAGAGATGAACTGGTTTGCAGGGCAGAAATAGAGACACAGAGGTAGAGAACAAACGTATGGACACAAAGTGGGGGAAGCCATGGGGTGGTGGTGGTGGGATGACTTGGGAGATTAGGATTGACCTTTATACATGTCTATGCATAAAATAGATAACTAATAATAACATATTGTATAAAAAATAAATAAAATTAAATTTCAAAATTTTAAAAAATAAAATGTAAAAATAAAACAGAAAAAATGTTCTTCCATTCACACTGATGTATTTATACGAATGAATTATTTCCATGCTTATATCTATAAATACATAAATGAGGAATAAAATCTAACTTGAACCAAAAAAGAAAAAAAAAAACTGAACCTAACAGTTATACAGAGGAAAACACTACCAAGGCACTTGCTCCAGTGGTAAACAATTCTGAAATTGGTCAGAGGTGGGGAATCATCTCCCATACAGCCAGCAGCCCCGCCCGCCCTCGCCAGGAGCATCCTCATTGCAAAGCTGGGAGACCGTGCCGAGGCCTCTGTGAGTAAACGTGAGCTGAGCCCCAGGCCAGATGCTGCTGAACTGTTCCCACCCTTCCCAGGTGAAACACCTGAATATGTACAAGGGCTTGAAAGCCTAGAGGAAGGGCCGTGGAGCCACACCAGCGACAGCACGCAGGCCAACTTGGTGCCTGCAGGTCAGCCAGGATGGTACTGGACACGGGCGCTCTTCTGGAAGCTTTCTATTGCCCTGCCTGAGATACCCCTCCTGTCCTGGCCCCCACTCCTTTTTTTCCTTCCTCACCTCAGCCCGGAGAGATATTCCAGTGGAAGTTATGGGTGACACATCCTCTTCTTTACAGGTGGCAGCCTGGCAACTCCTGCCGAAAGTCCAGCAGAGCCCCACTCACACCGGGCCACCCACAAAGCCGTGGCCCCTCACACCCTCCCACCAGCACAGCCCCGAGACTGCTGACGGGGCAGAGAATATGGAGTAAGGCACAGCTGCAGGGGCTATTGCTGCCTGGAGTGCTGTTTATATTGACCTCAACCCAGGCACACCTGGGGAGGGCTTGCCGGCAGGGTCAGGCTGCCCAGGTCAGCTAATCCTCAGCCCTCAGGGAATCACATTGCAGAAAATGGACCTCGCTAAGACAGAATGTTCGCCAAGGAGAAAAAGGACACAATGCCATTTGCAGCACCGTAGATGAGTCTCGAGGTAATCACGTGACTTGGAGTAAGTCAGAAAGTGAAAGACACATATCATATCATATCACTTATAGGTGTTACCTATAAATTGATACCAGGGCAGATATTTCCACGGAGAAGGGCAATCACAGATTCATTAAACAAACTTATGGTTCACCAAAGGAAAGGTGTGAGGATTGAATTCATTACGATATTGGGGTTAACAGACAGATACAAACACAGTAGACGTATATAATCACCAAAGACCTACGGAGTACCAAGAGAAGACTACTCAACATTCTGTCATAACGTACATGGGAAAAGGATCCCAGGAAGAACAGACATATGTATATGTGTAAAAGAACCACCTCTTGCACACCTACAACAAGCTAAACGTTGTACTCAAACTTGCTGTAATAAAAAATAAAAAATTAAATTAAAAACACGAACAAGAAGTAGTGAGACAAACTTGAGGGGCTTTCTCCTGGCACATTCCGTTCTACATTCCAATCTCGAACACGACTTCCATTGAGGCTCTGCTGCCCTAGTAACCAGATTTGGTAAGGGAGAACTGCTGCCACCTTGTGGCCGTTTCACACAACTGCAGGTTTAATGCCAGCGCTAATGGTCAGTGGATATTCCAAATCATTACAGGCCTGTAAAGGACACCTGCCCTGAAAACAAATCCTGGGGTCATATATCGACCAAAAAATTCAAAAGACGTCCATATTTCAAAACGACAGTTTCAAGAGGCATATTTCACGCACATTAGTGTTCTGCTTCTTTTGCTTTCTTTCTTTCTTTGTTAAAAAAAACGGGAATGGAAAAAGGCAACCCTCAGAATGGGCGAAAACGTTCACAAACGAATCAATGGACAAAGGTTTAATCTCCAATATATATAAACAGCGCATGCAGCTTAATATTAATAAAACAAACAACCCAATACAAAAATGGGCAGAAGATCTAAAGAGACGTTTCTTCAAAGAAGACACAGAGATGGCCAAGACGCACGTGAAAAGCTGCTCAACATCACTAATTATTAGAGAAATGCAAATCAAAACTACAATGAGGTAAGACCTCACACCTGTTAGAATCGGCATCATCAGATAATCTACAAACAACAAATTCTGGGGAGGGTGTGGACAAAAGGAACCCTCTTCCGCTATTGGTGGGAATGTAAATTGATACAGTCACTATGGAGAACAGTATGGAGGTTCCTTTAAAAAACTAAAAAGAGAATTACCATAGGATCCAGCAATCCCACTTCTGGGCATATACCCAGAGAAAACCATAAATCACAGAGACACATTCACCACAATGTTCATTGCAGCACTATTTACAATAGCCAGGTTATGGAAGCAACATAAATGCCCACAGACAGACGAATGGATAAAGATGTGGTACATATATAAAATGGAATATTACTCAGCCATAAAAAGGAATGAAACTGGGTCATTTGTAGAGAAGTTGATGGATCTAGAGACTGTCATACAGAGTGAAGTAAGCCAGAAAGAGAAAAACAAATATTGTATATTAATGCCTATATGTGGAACCTAGAAAAATGGTAGAGATGAACTGGTTTGCAGGGCAGAAATAGAGACACAGAGGTAGAGAACAAACGTATGGACACAAAGTGGGGGAAGCCATGGCGTGGTGGTGGTGGGATGACTTGGGAGATTAGGATTGACCTGTATACATGTCTATGCATAAAATAGATAACTAATAATAACCTATTGTATAAAAAATAACTAAAATTAAATTTCAAAATTTTAAAAAATAAAATGTAAAAATAAAACAGAAAAAATGTTCTTCCATTCACACTGATGTATTTATATGAATGAATTATTTCCATGCTTATATCTATAAATACATAAATGAGGAATAAAATCTAACTTGAACCAAAAAAGAAAAAAAAAAAAACTGAACCTAACAGTTATACAGAGGAAAACACTACCAAGGCACTTGCTCCAGTGGTAAACAATTCTGAAATTGGTCAGAGGTGGGGAATCATCTCCCATACAGCCAGCAGCCCCGCCCGCCCTCGCCAGGAGCATCCTCATTGCAAAGCTGGGAGACCGTGCCGAGGCCTCTGTGAGTAAACGTGAGCTGAGCCCCAGGCCAGCTGCTGCTGAACTGTTCCCACCCTTCCCAGGTGAAACACCTGAATATGTACAAGGGCTTGAAAGCCTAGAGGAAGGGCCGTGGAGCCACACCAGCGACAGCACGCAGGCCAACTTGGTGCCTGCAGGTCAGCCAGGATGGTACTGGCCACGGGCGCTCTTCTGGAAGCTTTCTATTGCCCTGCCTGAGATACCCCTCCTGTCCCGGCCCCCACTCCTTTTTTTCCTTCCTCACCTCAGCCCGGAGAGATATTCCAGTGGAAGTTATGGGTGACACATCCTCTTCTTTACAGGTGGCAGCCTGGCAACTCCTGCCGAAAGTCCAGCAGAGCCCCACTCACACCGGGCCACCCACAAAGCCGTGGACCCTCACACCCTCCCACCAGCACAGCCCCGAGACTGCTGACGGGGCAGAGAATATGGAGTAAGGCACAGCTGCAGGGGCTATTGCTGCCTGGAGTGCTGTTTATATTGACCTCAACCCAGGCACACCTGGGGAGGGCTTGCCGGCAGGGTCAGGCTGCCCAGGTCAGCTAATCCTCAGCCCTCAGGGAATCACATTGCAGAAAATGGACCTCGCTAAGACAGAATATTCGCCAAGGAGAAAAAGGACACAATGCCATTTGCAGCACCGTAGATGAGTCTCGAGGTATCACGTGACTTGGAGTAAGTCAGAAAGTGAAAGACACATATCATATCATATCACTTATAGGTGTTACCTATAAATTGATACCAGGGCAGATATTTCCACGGAGAAGGGCAATCACAGATTCATTAAACAAACTTAGGGTTCACCAAAGGAAAGGTGTGAGGATTGAATTCATTACGATATTGGGGTTAACAGACAGATACAAACACAGTAGACGTATATAATCACCAAAGACCTACGGAGTACCAAGAGAAGACTACTCAACATTCTGTCATAACGTACATGGGAAAAGGATCCCAGGAAGAACAGACATATGTATATGTGTAAAAGAACCACCTCTTGCACACCTACAACAAGCTAAACGTTGTACTCAAACTTGCTGTAATAAAAAATAAAAAATTAAATTAAAAACACGAACAAGAAGTAGTGAGACAAACTTGAGGGGCTTTCTCCTGGCACATTCCGTTCTACATTCCAATCTAGAACACGACTTCCATTGAGGCTCTGCTGCCCTAGTAACCAGATTTGGTAAGGGAGAACTGCTGCCACCTTGTGGCCGTTTCACACAACTGCAGGTTTAATGCCAGCGCTAATGGTCAGTGGATATTCCAAATCATTACAGGCCTGTAAATGACACCTGCCCTGAAAACAAATCCTGGGGTCATATATCGACCAAAAAATTCAAAAGACGTCCATATTTCAAAACGACAGTTTCAAGAGGCATATTTCACGCACATTAGTGTTCTGCTTCTTTTGCTTTCTTTCTTTCTTTGTTAAAAAAAACGGGAATGGAAAAAGGCAACCCTCAGAATGGGCGAAAACGTTCACAAACGAATCAATGGACAAAGGTTCAATCTCCAATATATATAAACAGCGCATGCAGCTTAATATTAATAAAACAAACAACCCAATACAAAAATGGGCAGAAGATCTAAAGAGACGTTTCTTCAAAGAAGACACAGAGATGGCCAAGACGCACATGAAAAGCTGCTCAACATCACTAATTATTAGAGAAATGCAAATCAAAACTACAATGAGGTAAGACCTCACACCTGTTAGAATCGGCATCATCAGATAATCTACAAACAACAAATTCTGGGGAGGGTGTGGACAAAAGGAACCCTCTTCCGCTATTGGTGGGAATGTAAATTGATACAGTCACTATGGAGAACAGTGTGGAGGTTCCTTTAAAAAACTAAAAAGAGAATTACCATAGGATCCAGCAATCCCACTTCTGGGCATATACCCAGAGAAAACCATAAATCACAGAGACACATTCACCACAATGTTCATTGCAGCACTATTTACAATAGCCAGGTTATGGAAACAACATAAATGCCCACAGACAGACGAATGGATAAAGATGTGGTACATATATAAAATAGCATATTACTCAGCCATAAAAAGGAATGAAACTGGGTCATTTGTAGAGAAGTTGATGGATCTAGAGACTGTCATACAGAGTGAAGTAAGCCAGAAAGAGAAAAACAAATATTGTATATTAATGCCTATATGTGGAACCTAGAAAAATGGTAGAGATGAACTGGTTTGCAGGGCAGAAATAGAGACACAGAGGTAGAGAACAAACGTATGGACACAAAGTGGGGGAAGCCATGTGGTGGTGGTGGTGGGATGACCTGGGAGATTAGGATTGACCTGTATACATGTCTATGCATAAAATAGATAACTAATAATAACCTACTGTATAAAAAAATAACTAAAATTAAATTTCAAAATTTTAAAAAATAAAATGTAAAAATAAAACAGAAAAAAAGTTCTTCCATTCACACTGATGTATTTATACGAATGAATTATTTCCATGCTTATATCTATAAATACATAAATGAGGAATAAAATCTAACTTGAACCAAAAAAGAAAAAAAAAACTGAACCTAACAGTTATACAGAGGAAAACACTACCAAGGCACTTGCTCCAGTGGTAAACAATTCTGAAATTGGTCAGAGGTGGGGAATCATCTCCCATACAGCCAGCAGCCCCGCCCGCCCACGCAAGGAGCATCCTCATTGCAAAGCTGGGAGACCGTGCCGAGGCCTCTGTGAGTAAACGTGAGCTGAGCCCCAGGCCAGATGCTGCTGAACTGTTCCCACCCTTCCCAGGTGAAACACCTGAATATGTACAAGGGCTTGAAAGCCTAGAGGAAGGGCCGTGGAGCCACACCAGCGACAGCACGGAGGCCAACTTGGTGCCTGCAGGTCAGCCAGGATGGTACTGGCCACGGGCGCTCTTCTGGAAGCTTTCTATTGCCCTGCCTGAGATACCCCTCCTGTCCCGGCCCCCACTCCTTTTTTTCCTTCCTCACCTCAGCCCGGAGAGATATTCCAGTGGAAGTTATGGGTGACACATCCTCTTCTTTACAGGTGGCAGCCTGGCAACTCCTGCCGAAAGTCCAGCAGAGCCCCACTCACACCGGACCACCCACAAAGCCGTGGACCCTCACACCCTCCCACCAGCACAGCCCCGAGACTGCTGACGGGGCAGAGAATATGGAGTAAGGCACAGCTGCAGGGGCTATTGATGCCTGGAGTGCTGTTTATATTGACCTCAACCCAGGCACACCTGGGGAGGGCTTGCCGGCAGGGTGAGGCTGCCCAGGTCAGCTAATCCTCAGCCCTCAGGGAATCACATTGCAGAAAATGGACCTCGCTAAGACAGAATATTCGCCAAGGAGAAAAAGGACACAATGCCATTTGTAGCACCGTAGATGAGTCTCGAGGTAATCACGTGACTTGGAGTAAGTCAGAAAGTGAAAGACACATATCATATCATATCACTTATAGGTGTTACCTATAAATTGATACCAGGGCAGATATTTCCACGGAGAAGGGCAATCACAGATTCATTAAACAAACTTATGGTTCACCAAAGGAAAGGTGTGAGGATTGAATTCATTACGATATTGGGGTTAACAGACAGATACAAACACAGTAGACGTATATAATCACCAAAGACCTACGGAGTACCAAGAGAAGACTACTCAACATTCTGTCATAACGTACATGGGAAAAGGATCCCAGGAAGAACAGACATATGTATATGTGTAAAAGAACCACCTCTCGCACACCTACAACAAGCTAAACGTTGTACTCAAACTTGCTGTAATAAAAAATAAAAAATTAAATTAAAAACACGAACAAGAAGTAGTGAGACAAACTTGAGGGGCTTTCTCCTGGCACATTCCGTTCTACATTCCAATCTCGAACAGGACTTCCATTGAGGCTCTGCTGCCCTAGTAACCAGATTTGGTAAGGGAGAACTGCTGCCACCTTGTGGCCGTTTCACACAACTGCAGGTTTAATGCCAGCGCTAATGGTCAGTGGATATTCCAAATCATTACAGGCCTGTAAATGACACCTGCCCTGAAAACAAATCCTGGGGTCATATATCGACCAAAAAATTCAAAAGACGTCCATATTTCAAAACGACAGTTTCAAGAGGCATATTTCACGCACATTAGTGTTCTGCTTCTTTTGCTTTCTTTCTTTCTTTGTTAAAAAAAACGGGAATGGAAAAAGGCAACCCTCAGAATGGGCGAAAACGTTCACAAACGAATCAATGGACAAAGGTTTAATCTCCAATATATATAAACAGCGCATGCAGCTTAATATTAATAAAACAAACAACCCAATACAAAAATGGGCAGAAGATCTAAAGAGACGTTTCTTCAAAGAAGACACAGAGATGGCCAAGACGCACATGAAAAGCTGCTCAACATCACTAATTATTAGAGAAATGCAAATCAAAACTACAATGAGGTAAGACCTCACACCTGTTAGAATCGGCATCATCAGATAATCTACAAACAACAAATTCTGGGGAGGGTGTGGACAAAAGGAACCCTCTTCCGCTATTGGTGGGAATGTAAATTGATACAGTCACTATGGAGAACAGTATGGAGGTTCCTTTAAAAAACTAAAAAGAGAATTACCATAGGATCCAGCAATCCCACTTCTGGGCATATACCCAGAGAAAACCATAAATCACAGAGACACATTCACCACAATGTTCATTGCAGCACTATTTACAATAGCCAGGTTATGGAAGCAACCTAAATGGCCACAGACAGACGAATGGATAAAGATGTGGTACATATATAAAATGGAATATTACTCAGCCATAAAAAGGAATGAAACTGGGTCATTTGTAGAGAAGTTGATGGATCTAGAGACTGTCATACAGAGTGAAGTAAGTCAGAAAGAGAAAAACAAATATTGTATATTAATGCCTATATGTGGAACCTATAAAAATGGTAGAGATGAACTTGTGCCTGCAGGTCAGCCAGGATGGTACTGGCCACGGGCGCTCTTCTGGAAGCTTTCTATTGCCCTGCCTGAGATACCCCTCCTGTCCCGGCCCCCACTCCTTTTTTTCCTTCCTCACCTCAGCCCGGAGAGATATTCCAGTGGAAGTTATGGGTGACACATCCTCTTCTTTACAGGTGGCAGCCTGGCAACTCCTGCCGAAAGTCCAGCAGAGCCCCACTCACACCGGGCCACCCACAAAGCCGTGGACCCTCACACCCTCCCACCAGCACAGCCCCGAGACTGCTGACGGGGCAGAGGATATGGAGTAAGGCACAGCTGCAGGGGCTATTGCTGCCTGGAGTGCTGTTTATATTGACCTCAACCCAGGCACACCTGGGGAGGGCTTGCCGGCAGGGTCAGGCTGCCCAGGTCAGCTAATCCTCAGCCCTCAGGGAATCACATTGCAGAAAATGGACCTCGCTAAGACAGAATATTCGCCAAGGAGAAAAAGGACACAATGCCATTTGCAGCACCCTAGATGAGTCTCGAGGTAATCACGTGACTTGGAGTAAGTCAGAAAGTGAAAGACACATATCATATCATATCACTTATAGGTGTTACCTATAAATTGATACCAGGGCAGATATTTCCACGGAGAAGGGCAATCACAGATTCATTAAACAAACTTATGGTTCACCAAAGGAAAGGTGTGAGGATTGAATTCATTACGATATTGGGGTTAACAGACAGATACAAACACAGTAGACGTATATAATCACCAAAGACCTACGGAGTACCAAGAGAAGACTACTCAACATTCTGTCATAACGTACATGGGAAAAGGATCCCAGGAAGAACAGACATATGTATATGTGTAAAAGAACCACCTCTCGCACACCTACAACAAGCTAAACGTTGTACTCAAACTTGCTGTAATAAAAAATAAAAAATTAAATTAAAAACACGAACAAGAAGTAGTGAGACAAACTTGAGGGGCTTTCTCCTGGCACATTCCGTTCTACATTCCAATCTCGAACACGACTTCCATTGAGGCTCTGCTGCCCTAGTAACCAGATTTGGTAAGGGAGAACTGCTGCCACCTTGTGGCCGTTTCACACAACTGCAGGTTTAATGCCAGCGCTAATGGTCAGTGGATATTCCAAATCATTACAGGCCTGTAAATGACACCTGCCCTGAAAACAAATCCTGGGGTCATATATCGACCAAAAAATTCAAAAGACGTCCATATTTCAAAACGACAGTTTCAAGAGGCATATTTCACGCACATTAGTGTTCTGCTTCTTTTGCTTTCTTTCTTTCTTTGTTAAAAAAAACGGGAATGGAAAAAGGCAACCCTCAGAATGGGCGAAAACGTTCACAAACGAATCAATGGACAAAGGTTTAATCTCCAATATATATAAACAGCGCATGCAGCTTAATATTAATAAAACAAACAACCCAATACAAAAATGGGCAGAAGATCTAAAGAGACGTTTCTTCAAAGAAGACACAGAGATGGCCAAGACGCACATGAAAAGCTGCTCAACATCACTAATTATTAGAGAAATGCAAATCAAAACTACAATGAGGTAAGACCTCACACCTGTTAGAATCGGCATCATCAGATAATCTACAAACAACAAATTCTGGGGAGGGTGTGGACAAAAGGAACCCTCTTCCGCTATTGGTGGGAATGTAAATTGATACAGTCACTATGGAGAACAGTGTGGAGGTTCCTTTAAAAAACTAAAAAGAGAATTACCATAGGATCCAGCAATCCCACTTCTGGGCATATACCCAGAGAAAACCATAAATCACAGAGACACATTCACCACAATGTTCATTGCAGCACTATTTACAATAGCCAGGTTATGGAAACAACATAAATGCCCACAGACAGACGAATGGATAAAGATGTGGTACATATATAAAATAGCATATTACTCAGCCATAAAAAGGAATGAAACTGGGTCATTTGTAGAGAAGTTGATGGATCTAGAGACTGTCATTAGGAGTGAAGTAAGCCAGAAAGAGAAAAACAAATATTGTATATTAATGCCTATATGTGGAACCTAGAAAAATGGTAGAGATGAACTGGTTTGCAGGGCAGAAATAGAGACACAGAGGTAGAGAACAAACGTATGGACACAAAGTGGGGGAAGCCATGTGGTGGTGGTGGTGGGATGACCTGGGAGATTAGGATTGACCTGTATACATGTCTATGCATAAAATAGATAACTAATAATAACCTACTGTATAAAAAAATAACTAAAATTAAATTTCAAAATTTTAAAAAATAAAATGTAAAAATAAAACAGAAAAAAAGTTCTTCCATTCACACTGATGTATTTATACGAATGAATTATTTCCATGCTTATATCTATAAATACATAAATGAGGAATAAAATCTAACTTGAACCAAAAAAGAAAAAAAAAACTGAACCTAACAGTTATACAGAGGAAAACACTACCAAGGCACTTGCTCCAGTGGTAAACAATTCTGAAATTGGTCAGAGGTGGGGAATCATCTCCCATACAGCCAGCAGCCCCGCCCGCCCACGCAAGGAGCATCCTCATTGCAAAGCTGGGAGACCGTGCCGAGGCCTCTGTGAGTAAACGTGAGCTGAGCCCCAGGCCAGATGCTGCTGAACTGTTCCCACCCTTCCCAGGTGAAACACCTGAATATGTACAAGGGCTTGAAAGCCTAGAGGAAGGGCCGTGGAGCCACACCAGCGACAGCACGGAGGCCAACTTGGTGCCTGCAGGTCAGCCAGGATGGTACTGGCCACGGGCGCTCTTCTGGAAGCTTTCTATTGCCCTGCCTGAGATACCCCTCCTGTCCCGGCCCCCACTCCTTTTTTTCCTTCCTCACCTCAGCCCGGAGAGATATTCCAGTGGAAGTTATGGGTGACACATCCTCTTCTTTACAGGTGGCAGCCAGGCAACTCCTGCCGAAAGTCCAGCAGAGCCCCACTCACACCGGGCCACCCACAAAGCCGTGGACCCTCACACCCTCCCACCAGCACAGCCCCGAGACTGCTGACGGGGCAGAGGATATGGAGTCAGGCACAGCTGCAGGGACTATTGCTGCCTGGAGTGCTGTTTATATTGACCTCAACCCAGGCACACCTGGGGAGGGCTTGCCGGCAGGGTCAGGCTGCCCAGGTCAGCTAATCCTCAGCCCTCAGGGAATCACATTGCAGAATATGGACCTCGCTAAGACAGAATATTCGCCAAGGAGAAAAAGGACACAATGCCATTTGCAGCACCGTAGATGAGTCTCGAGGTAATCACGTGACTTGGAGTAAGTCAGAAAGTGAAAGACACATATCATATCATATCACTTATAGGTGTTACCTATAAATTGATACCAGGGCAGATATTTCCACGGAGAAGGGCAATCACAGATTCATTAAACAAACTTATGGTTCACCAAAGGAAAGGTGTGAGGATTGAATTCATTACGATATTGGGGTTAACAGACAGATACAAACGCAGTAGACGTATATAATCACCAAAGACCTACGGAGTACCAAGAGAAGACTACTCAACATTCTGTCATAATGTACATGGGAAAAGGATCCCAGGAAGAACAGACATATGTATATGTGTAAAAGAACCACCTCTTGCACACCTACAACAAGCTAAACGTTGTACTCAAACTTGCTGTAATAAAAAATAAAAAATTAAATTAAAAACACGAACAAGAAGTAGTGAGAAAAACTTGAGGGGCTTTCTCCTGGCACATTCCGTTCTACATTCCAATCTCGAACATGACTTCCATTGAGGCTCTGCTGCCCTAGTAACCAGATTTGGTAAGGGAGAACTGCTGCCACCTTGTGGCCGTTTCACACAACTGCAGGTTTAATGCCAGCGCTAATGGTCAGTGGATATTCCAAATCATTACAGGCCTGTAAATGACACCTGCCCTGAAAACAAATCCTGGGGTCATATATCGACCAAAAAATTCAAAAGACGTCCATATTTCAAAACGACAGTTTCAAGAGGCATATTTCACGCACATTAGTGTTCTGCTTCTTTTGCTTTCTTTCTTTCTTTGTTAAAAAAAACGGGAATGGAAAAAGGCAACCCTCAGAATGGGCGAAAACGTTCACAAACGAATCAATGGACAAAGGTTTAATCTCCAATATATATAAACAGCTCATGCAGCTTAATATTAATAAAACAAACAACCCAATACAAAAATGGGCAGAAGATCTAAAGAGACGTTTCTTCAAAGAAGACACAGAGATGGCCAAGACGCACATGAAAAGCTGCTCAACATCACTAATTATTAGAGAAATGCAAATCAAAACTACAATGAGGTAAGACCTCACACCTGTGAGAATCGGCCTCATCAGATAATCTAGAAACAACAAATTCTGGGGAGGTTGTGGACAAAAGGAACCCTCTTCCGCTATTGGTGGGAATGTAAATTGATACAGTCACTATGGAGAACAGTATGGAGGTTCCTTTAAAAAACTAAAAAGAGAATTACCATAGGATCCAGCAATCCCACTTCTGGGCATATACCCAGAGAAAACCATAAATCACAGAGACACATTCACCACAATGTTCATTGCAGCACTATTTACAATAGCCAGGTTATGGAAGCAACATAAATGCCCACAGACAGACGAATGGATAAAGATGTGGTACATATATAAAATGGAATATTACTCAGCCATAAAAAGGAATGAAACTGGGTCATTTGTAGAGAAGTTGATGGATCTAGAGACTGTCATACAGAGTGAAGTAAGCCAGAAAGAGAAAAACAAATATTGTATATTAATGCCTATATGTGGAACCTAGAAAAATGGTAGAGATGAACTGGTTTGCAGGGCAGAAATAGAGACACAGAGGTAGAGAACAAACGTATGGACACAAAGTGGGGGAAGCCATGGGGTGGTGGTGGTGGGATGACTTGGGAGATTAGGATTGACCTGTATACATGTCTATGCATAAAATAGATAACTAATAATAACCTACTGTATAAAAAAATAACTAAAATTAAATTTCAAAATTTTAAAAAATAAAATGTAAAAATAAAACAGAAAAAAAGTTCTTCCATTCACACTGATGTATTTATACGAATGAATTATTTCCATGCTTATATCTATAAATACATAAATGAGGAATAAAATCTAACTTGAACCAAAAAAGAAAAAAAAAACTGAACCTAACAGTTATACAGAGGAAAACACTACCAAGGCACTTGTTCCAGTGGTAAACAATTCTGAAATTGGTCAGAGGTGGGGAATCATCTCCCATACAGCCAGCAGCCCCGCCCGCCCTCGCCAGGAGCATCCTCATTGCAAAGCTGGGAGACCGTGCCGAGGCCTCTGTGAGTAAACGTGAGCTGAGCCCCAGGCCAGCTGCTGCTGAACTGTTCCCACCCTTCCCAGGTGAAACACCTGAATATGTACAAGGGCTTGAAAGCCTAGAGGAAGGGCCGTGGAGCCACACCAGCGACAGCACGCTGGCCAACTTGGTGCCTGCAGGTCAGCCAGGATGGTACTGGCCACGGGCGCTCTTCTGGAAGCTTTCTATTGCCCTGCCTGAGATACCCCTCCTGTCCCGGCCCCCACTCCTTTTTTTCCTTCCTCACCTCAGCCCGGAGAGATATTCCAGTGGAAGTTATGGGTGACACATCCTCTTCTTTACAGGTGGCAGCCTGGCAACTCCTGCCGAAAGTCCAGCAGAGCCCCACTCACACCGGGCCACCCACAAAGCCGTGGACCCTCACACCCTCCCACCAGCACAGCCCCGAGACTGCTGACGGGGCAGAGGATATGGAGTAAGGCACAGCTGCAGGGGCTATTGCTGCCTGGAGTGCTGTTTATATTGACCTCAACCCAGGCACACCTGGGGAGGGCTTGCCGGCAGGGTCAGGCTGCCCAGGTCAGCTAATCCTCAGCCCTCAGGGAATCACATTGCAGAAAATGGACCTCGCTAAGACAGAATATTCGCCAAGGAGAAAAAGGACACAATGCCATTTGCAGCACCGTAGATGAGTCTCGAGGTAATCACGTGACTTGGAGTAAGTCAGAAAGTGAAAGACACATATCATATCATATCACTTATAGGTGTTACCTATAAATTGATACCAGGGCAGATATTTCCACGGAGAAGGGCAATCACAGATTCATTAAACAAACTTATGGTTCACCAAAGGAAAGGTGTGAGGATTGAATTCATTACGATATTGGGGTTAACAGACAGATACAAACGCAGTAGACGTATATAATCACCAAAGACCTACGGAGTACCAAGAGAAGACTACTCAACATTCTGTCATAATGTACATGGGAAAAGGATCCCAGGAAGAACAGACATATGTATATGTGTAAAAGAACCACCTCTTGCACACCTACAACAAGCTAAACGTTGTACTCAAACTTGCTGTAATAAAAAATAAAAAATTAAATTAAAAACACGAACAAGAAGTAGTGAGAAAAACTTGAGGGGCTTTCTCCTGGCACATTCCGTTCTACATTCCAATCTCGAACATGACTTCCATTGAGGCTCTGCTGCCCTAGTAACCAGATTTGGTAAGGGAGAACTGCTGCCACCTTGTGGCCGTTTCACACAACTGCAGGTTTAATGCCAGCGCTAATGGTCAGTGGATATTCCAAATCATTACAGGCCTGTAAATGACACCTGCCCTGAAAACAAATCCTGGGGTCATATATCGACCAAAAAATTCAAAAGACGTCCATATTTCAAAACGACAGTTTCAAGAGGCATATTTCACGCACATTAGTGTTCTGCTTCTTTTGCTTTCTTTCTTTCTTTGTTAAAAAAAACGGGAATGGAAAAAGGCAACCCTCAGAATGGGCGAAAACGTTCACAAACGAATCAATGGACAAAGGTTTAATCTCCAATATATATAAACAGCTCATGCAGCTTAATATTAATAAAACAAACAACCCAATACAAAAATGGGCAGAAGATCTAAAGAGACGTTTCTTCAAAGAAGACACAGAGATGGCCAAGACGCACATGAAAAGCTGCTCAACATCACTAATTATTAGAGAAATGCAAATCAAAACTACAATGAGGTAAGACCTCACACCTGTGAGAATCGGCCTCATCAGATAATCTAGAAACAACAAATTCTGGGGAGGTTGTGGACAAAGGAACCCTCTTCCGCTATTGGTGGGAATGTAAATTGATACAGTCACTATGGAGAACAGTATGGAGGTTCCTTTAAAAAACTAAAAAGAGAATTACCATAGGATCCAGCAATCCCACTTCTGGGCATATACCCAGAGAAAACCATAAATCACAGAGACACATTCACCACAATGTTCATTGCAGCACTATTTACAATAGCCAGGTTATGGAAGCAACATAAATGCCCACAGACAGACGAATGGATAAAGATGTGGTACATATATAAAATGGAATATTACTCAGCCATAAAAAGGAATGAAACTGGGTCATTTGTAGAGAAGTTGATGGATCTAGAGACTGTCATACAGAGTGAAGTAAGCCAGAAAGAGAAAAACAAATATTGTATATTAATGCCTATATGTGGAACCTAGAAAAATGGTAGAGATGAACTGGTTTGCAGGGCAGAAATAGAGACACAGAGGTAGAGAACAAACGTATGGACACAAAGTGGGGGAAGCCATGGGGTGGTGGTGGTGGGATGACTTGGGAGATTAGGATTGACCTGTATACATGTCTATGCATAAAATAGATAACTAATAATAACCTACTGTATAAAAAAATAACTAAAATTAAATTTCAAAATTTTAAAAAATAAAATGTAAAAATAAAACAGAAAAAAAGTTCTTCCATTCACACTGATGTATTTATACGAATGAATTATTTCCATGCTTATATCTATAAATACATAAATGAGGAATAAAATCTAACTTGAACCAAAAAAGAAAAAAAAAACTGAACCTAACAGTTATACAGAGGAAAACACTACCAAGGCACTTGTTCCAGTGGTAAACAATTCTGAAATTGGTCAGAGGTGGGGAATCATCTCCCATACAGCCAGCAGCCCCGCCCGCCCTCGCCAGGAGCATCCTCATTGCAAAGCTGGGAGACCGTGCCGAGGCCTCTGTGAGTAAACGTGAGCTGAGCCCCAGGCCAGCTGCTGCTGAACTGTTCCCACCCTTCCCAGGTGAAACACCTGAATATGTACAAGGGCTTGAAAGCCTAGAGGAAGGGCCGTGGAGCCACACCAGCGACAGCACGCAGGCCAACTTGGTGCCTGCAGGTCAGCCAGGATGGTACTGGCCACGGGCGCTCTTCTGGAAGCTTTCTATTGCCCTGCCTGAGATACCCCTCCTGTCCCGGCCCCCACTCCTTTTTTTCCTTCCTCACCTCAGCCCGGAGAGATATTCCAGTGGAAGTTATGGGTGACACATCCTCTTCTTTACAGGTGGCAGCCTGGCAACTCCTGCCGAAAGTCCAGCAGAGCCCCACTCACACCGGACCACCCACAAAGCCGTGGACCCTCACACCCTCCCACCAGCACAGCCCCGAGACTGCTGACGGGGCAGAGAATATGGAGTAAGGCACAGCTGCAGGGGCTATTGATGCCTGGAGTGCTGTTTATATTGACCTCAACCCAGGCACACCTGGGGAGGGCTTGCCGGCAGGGTGAGGCTGCCCAGGTCAGCTAATCCTCAGCCCTCAGGGAATCACATTGCAGAAAATGGACCTCGCTAAGACAGAATATTCGCCAAGGAGAAAAAGGACACAATGCCATTTGTAGCACCGTAGATGAGTCTCGAGGTAATCACGTGACTTGGAGTAAGTCAGAAAGTGAAAGACACATATCATATCATATCACTTATAGGTGTTACCTATAAATTGATACCAGGGCAGATATTTCCACGGAGAAGGGCAATCACAGATTCATTAAACAAACTTATGGTTCACCAAAGGAAAGGTGTGAGGATTGAATTCATTACGATATTGGGGTTAACAGACAGATACAAACACAGTAGACGTATATAATCACCAAAGACCTACGGAGTACCAAGAGAAGACTACTCAACATTCTGTCATAACGTACATGGGAAAAGGATCCCAGGAAGAACAGACATATGTATATGTGTAAAAGAACCACCTCTCGCACACCTACAACAAGCTAAACGTTGTACTCAAACTTGCTGTAATAAAAAATAAAAAATTAAATTAAAAACACGAACAAGAAGTAGTGAGACAAACTTGAGGGGCTTTCTCCTGGCACATTCCGTTCTACATTCCAATCTCGAACACGACTTCCATTGAGGCTCTGCTGCCCTAGTAACCAGATTTGGTAAGGGAGAACTGCTGCCACCTTGTGGCCGTTTCACACAACTGCAGGTTTAATGCCAGCGCTAATGGTCAGTGGATATTCCAAATCATTACAGGCCTGTAAATGACACCTGCCCTGAAAACAAATCCTGGGGTCATATATCGACCAAAAAATTCAAAAGACGTCCATATTTCAAAACGACAGTTTCAAGAGGCATATTTCACGCACATTAGTGTTCTGCTTCTTTTGCTTTCTTTCTTTCTTTGTTAAAAAAAACGGGAATGGAAAAAGGCAACCCTCAGAATGGGCGAAAACGTTCACAAACGAATCAATGGACAAAGGTTTAATCTCCAATATATATAAACAGCGCATGCAGCTTAATATTAATAAAACAAACAACCCAATACAAAAATGGGCAGAAGATCTAAAGAGACGTTTCTTCAAAGAAGACACAGAGATGGCCAAGACGCACATGAAAAGCTGCTCAACATCACTAATTATTAGAGAAATGCAAATCAAAACTACAATGAGGTAAGACCTCACACCTGTTAGAATCGGCATCATCAGATAATCTACAAACAACAAATTCTGGGGAGGGTGTGGACAAAAGGAACCCTCTTCCGCTATTGGTGGGAATGTAAATTGATACAGTCACTATGGAGAACAGTATGGAGGTTCCTTTAAAAAACTAAAAAGAGAATTACCATAGGATCCAGCAATCCCACTTCTGGGCATATACCCAGAGAAAACCATAAATCACAGAGACACATTCACCACAATGTTCATTGCAGCACTATTTACAATAGCCAGGTTATGGAAGCAACCTAAATGGCCACAGACAGACGAATGGATAAAGATGTGGTACATATATAAAATGGAATATTACTCAGCCATAAAAAGGAATGAAACTGGGTCATTTGTAGAGAAGTTGATGGATCTAGAGACTGTCATACAGAGTGAAGTAAGTCAGAAAGAGAAAAACAAATATTGTATATTAATGCCTATATGTGGAACCTAGAAAAATGGTAGAGATGAACTTGTGCCTGCAGGTCAGCCAGGATGGTACTGGCCACGGGCGCTCTTCTGGAAGCTTTCTATTGCCCTGCCTGAGATACCCCTCCTGTCCCGGCCCCCACTCCTTTTTTTCCTTCCTCACCTCAGCCCGGAGAGATATTCCAGTGGAAGTTATGGGTGACACATCCTCTTCTTTACAGGTGGCAGCCTGGCAACTCCTGCCGAAAGTCCAGCAGAGCCCCACTCACACCGGGCCACCCACAAAGCCGTGGACCCTCACACCCTCCCACCAGCACAGCCCCGAGACTGCTGACGGGGCAGAGGATATGGAGTAAGGCACAGCTGCAGGGGCTATTGCTGCCTGGAGTGCTGTTTATATTGACCTCAACCCAGGCACACCTGGGGAGGGCTTGCCGGCAGGGTCAGGCTGCCCAGGTCAGCTAATCCTCAGCCCTCAGGGAATCACATTGCAGAAAATGGACCTCGCTAAGACAGAATATTCGCCAAGGAGAAAAAGGACACAATGCCATTTGCAGCACCGTAGATGAGTCTCGAGGTAATCACGTGACTTGGAGTAAGTCAGAAAGTGAAAGACACATATCATATCATATCACTTATAGGTGTTACCTATAAATTGATACCAGGGCAGATATTTCCACGGAGAAGGGCAATCACAGATTCATTAAACAAACTTATGGTTCACCAAAGGAAAGGTGTGAGGATTGAATTCATTACGATATTGGGGTTAACAGACAGATACAAACACAGTAGACGTATATAATCACCAAAGACCTACGGAGTACCAAGAGAAGACTACTCAACATTCTGTCATAACGTACATGGGAAAAGGATCCCAGGAAGAACAGACATATGTATATGTGTAAAAGAACCACCTCTCGCACACCTACAACAAGCTAAACGTTGTACTCAAACTTGCTGTAATAAAAAATAAAAAATTAAATTAAAAACACGAACAAGAAGTAGTGAGACAAACTTGAGGGGCTTTCTCCTGGCACATTCCGTTCTACATTCCAATCTCGAACACGACTTCCATTGAGGCTCTGCTGCCCTAGTAACCAGATTTGGTAAGGGAGAACTGCTGCCACCTTGTGGCCGTTTCACACAACTGCAGGTTTAATGCCAGCGCTAATGGTCAGTGGATATTCCAAATCATTACAGGCCTGTAAATGACACCTGCCCTGAAAACAAATCCTGGGGTCATATATCGACCAAAAAATTCAAAAGACGTCCATATTTCAAAACGACAGTTTCAAGAGGCATATTTCACGCACATTAGTGTTCTGCTTCTTTTGCTTTCTTTCTTTCTTTGTTAAAATAAACGGGAATGGAAAAAGGCAACCCTCAGAATGGGCGAAAACGTTCACAAACGAATCAATGGACAAAGGTTTAATCTCCAATATATATAAACAGCGCATGCAGCTTAATATTAATAAAACAAACAACCCAATACAAAAATGGGCAGAAGATCTAAAGAGACGTTTCTTCAAAGAAGACACAGAGATGGCCAAGACGCACATGAAAAGCTGCTCAACATCACTAATAATTAGAGAAATGCAAATCAAAACTACAATGAGGTAAGACCTCACACCTGTTAGAATCGGCATCATCAGATAATCTACAAACAACAAATTCTGGGGAGGGTGTGGACAAAAGGAACCCTCTTCCGCTATTGGTGGGAATGTAAATTGATACAGTCACTATGGAGAACAGTATGGAGGTTCCTTTAAAAAACTAAAAAGAGAATTACCATAGGATCCAGCAATCCCACTTCTGGGCATATACCCAGAGAAAACCATAAATCACAGAGACACATTCACCACAATGTTCATTGCAGCACTATTTACAATAGCCAGGTTATGGAAGCAACCTAAATGGCCACAGACAGACGAATGGATAAAGATGTGGTACATATATAAAATGGAATATTACTCAGCCATAAAAAGGAATGAAACTGGGTCATTTGTAGAGAAGTTGATGGATCTAGAGACTGTCATACAGAGTGAAGTAAGTCAGAAAGAGAAAAACAAATATTGTATATTAATGCCTATATGTGGAACCTAGAAAAATGGTAGAGATGAACTTGTGCCTGCAGGTCAGCCAGGATGGTACTGGCCACGGGCGCTCTTCTGGAAGCTTTCTATTGCCCTGCCTGAGATACCCCTCCTGTCCCGGCCCCCACTCCTTTTTTTCCTTCCTCACCTCAGCCCGGAGAGATATTCCAGTGGAAGTTATGGGTGACACATCCTCTTCTTTACAGGTGGCAGCCTGGCAACTCCTGCCGAAAGTCCAGCAGAGCCCCACTCACACCGGGCCACCCACAAAGCCGTGGACCCTCACACCCTCCCACCAGCACAGCCCCGAGACTGCTGACGGGGCAGAGGATATGGAGTAAGGCAGAGCTGCAGGGGCTATTGCTGCCTGGAGTGCTGTTTATATTGACCTCAACCCAGGCACACCTGGGGAGGGCTTGCCGGCAGGGTCAGGCTGCCCAGGTCAGCTAATCCTCAGCCCTCAGGGAATCACATTGCAGAAAATGGACCTCGCTAAGACAGAATATTCGCCAAGGAGAAAAAGGACACAATGCCATTTGCAGCACCGTAGATGAGTCTCGAGGTAATCACGTGACTTGGAGTAAGTCAGAAAGTGAAAGACACATATCATATCATATCACTTATAGGTGTTACCTATAAATTGATACCAGGGCAGATATTTCCACGGAGAAGGGCAATCACAGATTCATTAAACAAACTTATGGTTCACCAAAGGAAAGGTGTGAGGATTGAATTCATTACGATATTGGGGTTAACAGACAGATACAAACACAGTAGACGTATATAATCACCAAAGACCTACGGAGTACCAAGAGAAGACTACTCAACATTCTGTCATAACGTACATGGGAAAAGGATCCCAGGAAGAACAGACATATGTATATGTGTAAAAGAACCACCTCTCGCACACCTACAACAAGCTAAACGTTGTACTCAAACTTGCTGTAATAAAAAATAAAAAATTAAATTAAAAACACGAACAAGAAGTAGTGAGACAAACTTGAGGGGCTTTCTCCTGGCACATTCCGTTCTACATTCCAATCTCGAACACGACTTCCATTGAGGCTCTGCTGCCCTAGTAACCAGATTTGGTAAGGGAGAACTGCTGCCACCTTGTGGCCGTTTCACACAACTGCAGGTTTAATGCCAGCGCTAATGGTCAGTGGATATTCCAAATCATTACAGGCCTGTAAATGACACCTGCCCTGAAAACAAATCCTGGGGTCATATATCGACCAAAAAATTCAAAAGACGTCCATATTTCAAAACGACAGTTTCAAGAGGCATATTTCACGCACATTAGTGTTCTGCTTCTTTTGCTTTCTTTCTTTCTTTGTTAAAAAAAACGGGAATGGAAAAAGGCAACCCTCAGAATGGGCGAAAACGTTCACAAACGAATCAATGGACAAAGGTTTAATCTCCAATATATATAAACAGCGCATGCAGCTTAATATTAATAAAACAAACAACCCAATACAAAAATGGGCAGAAGATCTAAAGAGACGTTTCTTCAAAGAAGACACAGAGATGGCCAAGACGCACATGAAAAGCTGCTCAACATCACTAATTATTAGAGAAATGCAAATCAAAACTACAATGAGGTAAGACCTCACACCTGTTAGAATCGGCATCATCAGATAATCTACAAACAACAAATTCTGGGGAGGGTGTGGACAAAAGGAACCCTCTTCCGCTATTGGTGGGAATGTAAATTGATACAGTCACTATGGAGAACAGTATGGAGGTTCCTTTAAAAAACTAAAAAGAGAATTACCATAGGATCCAGCAATCCCACTTCTGGGCATATACCCAGAGAAAACCATAAATCACAGAGACACATTCACCACAATGTTCATTGCAGCACTATTTACAATAGCCAGGTTATGGAAGCAACCTAAATGGCCACAGACAGACGAATGGATAAAGATGTGGTACATATATAAAATGGAATATTACTCAGCCATAAAAAGGAATGAAACTGGGTCATTTGTAGAGAAGTTGATGGATCTAGAGACTGTCATACAGAGTGAAGTAAGCCAGAAAGAGAAAAACAAATATTGTATATTAATGCCTATATGTGGAACCTAGAAAAATGGTAGAGATGAACTGGTTTGCAGGGCAGAAATAGAGACACAGAGGTAGAGAACAAACGTATGGACACAAAGTGGGGGAAGCCATGGGGTGGTGGTGGTGGGATGACTTGGGAGATTAGGATTGACCTGTATACATGTCTATGCATAAAATAGATAACTAATAATAACCTACTGTATAAAAAATAACTAAAATTAAATTTCAAAATTTTAAAAAATAAAATGTAAAAATAAAACAGAAAAAAAGTTCTTCCATTCACACTGATGTATTTATACGAATGAATTATTTCCATGCTTATATCTATAAATACATAAATGAGGAATAAAATCTAACTTGAACCAAAAAAGAAAAAAAAAACTGAACCTAACAGTTATACAGAGGAAAACACTACCAAGGCACTTGCTCCAGTGGTAAACAATTCTGAAATTGGTCAGAGGTGGGGAATCATCTCCCATACAGCCAGCAGCCCCGACCGCCCACGCAAGGAGCATCCTCATTGCAAAGCTGGGAGACCGTGCCGAGGCCTCTGTGAGTAAACGTGAGCTGAGCCCCAGGCCAGATGCTGCTGAACTGTTCCCACCCTTCCCAGGTGAAACACCTGAATATGTACAAGGGCTTGAAAGCCTAGAGGAAGGGCCGTGGAGCCACACCAGCGACAGCACGCAGGCCAACTTGGTGCCTGCAGGTCAGCCAGGATGGTACTGGCCACGGGCGCTCTTCTGGAAGCTTTCTATTGCCCTGCCTGAGATACCGCTCCTGTCCCGGCCCCCACTCCTTTTTTTCCTTCCTCACCTCAGCCCGGAGAGATATTCCAGTGGAAGTTATGGATGACACATCCTCTTCTTTACAGGTGGCAGCCTGGCAACTCCTGCCGAAAGTCCAGCAGAGCCCCACTCACACCGGGCCACCCACAAAGCCGTGGACCCTCACACCCTCCCACCAGCACAGCCCCGAGACTGCTGACGGGGCAGAGAATATGGAGTAAGGCACAGCTGCAGGGGCTATTGCTGCCTGGAGTGCTGTTTATATTGACCTCAACCCAGGCACACCTGGGGAGGGCTTGCCGGCAGGGTCAGGCTGCCCAGGTCAGCTAATCCTCAGCCCTCAGGGAATCACATTGCAGAAAATGGACCTCGCTAAGACAGAATATTCGCCAAGGAGAAAAAGGACACAATGCCATTTGCAGCACCGTAGATGAGTCTCGAGGTAATCACGTGACTTGGAGTAAGTCAGAAAGTGAAAGACACATATCATATCATATCACTTATAGGTGTTACCTATAAATTGATACCAGGGCAGATATTTCCACGGAGAAGGGCAATCACAGATTCATTAAACAAACTTAGGGTTCACCAAAGGAAAGGTGTGAGGATTGAATTCATTACGATATTGGGGTTAACAGACATATACAAACACAGTAGACGTATATAATCACCAATGACCTACGGAGTACCAAGAGAAGACTACTCAACATTCTGTCATAACGTACATGGGAAAAGGATCCCAGGAAGAACAGACATATGTATATGTGTAAAAGAACCACCTCTTGCACACCTACAACAAGCTAAACGTTGTACTCAAACTTGCTGTAATAAAAAATAAAAAATTAAATTAAAAACACGAACAAGAAGTAGTGAGATAAACTTGATTGGCTTTCTCCTGGCACATTCCGTTCTACATTCCAATCTCGAACACGACTTCCATTGAGGCTCTGCTGCCCTAGTAACCAGATTTGGTAAGGGAGAACTGCTGCCACCTTGTGGCCGTTTCACACAACTGCAGGTTTAATGCCAGCGCTAATGGTCAGTGGATATTCCAAATCATTACAGGCCTGTAAATGACACCTGCCCTGAAAACAAATCCTGGGGTCATATATCGACCAAAAAATTCAAAAGACGTCCATATTTCAAAACGACAGTTTCAAGAGGCATATTTCACGCACATTAGTGTTCTGCTTCTTTTGCTTTCTTTCTTTCTTTGTTAAAAAAAACGGGAATGGAAAAAGGCAACCCTCAGAATGGGCGAAAACGTTCACAAACGAATCAATGGACAAAGGTTTAATCTCCAAAATATATAAACAGCGCATGCAGCTTAATATTAATAAAACAAACAACCCAATACAAAAATGGGCAGAAGATCTAAAGAGACGTTTCTTCAAAGAAGACACAGAGATGGCCAAGACGCACATGAAAAGCTGCTCAACATCACTAATTATTAGAGAAATGCAAATCAAAACTACAATGAGGTAAGACCTCACACCTGTTAGAATCGGCATCATCAGATAATCTACAAACAACAAATTCTGGGGAGGGTGTGGACAAAAGGAACCCTCTTCCGCTATTGGTGGGAATGTAAATTGATACAGTCACTATGGAGAACAGTATGGAGGTTCCTTTAAAAAACTAAAAAGAGAATTACCATAGGATCCAGCAATCCCACTTCTGGGCATATACCCAGAGAAAACCATAAATCACAGAGACACATTCACCACAATGTTCATTGCAGCACTATTTACAATAGCCAGGTTATGGAAGCAACATAAATGCCCACAGACAGACGAATGGATAAAGATGTGGTACATATATAAAATGGAATATTACTCAGCCATAAAAAGGAATGAAACTGGGTCATTTGTAGAGAAGTTGATGGATCTAGAGACTGTCATACAGAGTGAAGTAAGCCAGAAAGAGAAAAACAAATATTGTATATTAATGCCTATATGTGGAACCTAGAAAAATGGTAGAGATGAACTGGTTTGCAGGGCAGAAATAGAGACACAGAGGTAGAGAACAAACGTATGGACACAAAGTGGGGGAAGCCATGGGGTGGTGGTGGTGGGATGACTTGGGAGATTAGGATTGACCTGTATACATGTCTATGCATAAAATAGATAACTAATAATAACCTACTGTATAAAAAATAACTAAAATTAAATTTCAAAATTTTAAAAAATAAAATGTAAAAATAAAACAGAAAAAAAGTTCTTCCATTCACACTGATGTATTTATACGAATGAATTATTTCCATGCTTATATCTATAAATACATAAATGAGGAATAAAATCTAACTTGAACCAAAAAAGAAAAAAAAAAACTGAACCTAACAGTTATACAGAGGAAAACACTACCAAGGCACTTGCTCCAGTGGTAAACAATTCTGAAATTGGTCAGAGGTGGGGAATCATCTCCCATACAGCCAGCAGCCCCGCCCGCCCAAGCAAGGAGCATCCTCATTGCAAAGCTGGGAGACCGTGCCGAGGCCTCTGTGAGTAAACGTGAGCTGAGCCCCAGGCCAGATGTTGCTGAACTGTTCCCACCCTTCCCAGGTGAAACACCTGAATATGTACAAGGGCTTGAAAGCCTAGAGGAAGGGCCGTGGAGCCACACCAGCGACAGCACGCAGGCCAACTTGGTGCCTGCAGGTCAGCCAGGATGGTACTGGCCACGGGCGCTCTTCTGGAAGCTTTCTATTGCCCTGCCTGAGATACCCCTCCTGTCCCGGCCCCCACTCCTTTTTTTCCTTCCTCACCTCAGCCCGGAGAGATATTCCAGTGGAAGTTATGGGTGACACATCCTCTTCTTTACAGGTGGCAGCCTGGCAACTCCTGCCGAAAGTCCAGCAGAGCCCCACTCACACCGGGCCACCCACAAAGCCGTGGACCCTCACACCCTCCCACCAGCACAGCCCCGAGACTGCTGACGGGGCAGAGAATATGGAGTCAGGCACAGCTGCAGGGACTATTGCTGCCTGGAGTGCTGTTTATATTGACCTCAACCCAGGCACACCTGGGGAGGGCTTGCCGGCAGGGTCAGGCTGCCCAGGTCAGCTAATCCTCAGCCCTCAGGGAATCACATTGCAGAATATGGACCTCGCTAAGACAGAATATTCGCCAAGGAGAAAAAGGACACAATGCCATTTGCAGCACCGTAGATGAGTCTCGAGGTAATCACGTGACTTGGAGTAAGTTAGAAAGTGAAAGACACATATCATATCATATCACTTATAGGTGTTACCTATAAATTGCTACCAGGGCCGATATTTCCACGGAGAAGGGCAATCACAGATTCATTAAACAAACTTATGGTTCACCAAAGGAAAGGTGTGAGGATTGAATTCATTACGATATTGGGGTTAACAGACAGATACAAACACAGTAGACGTATATAATCACCAAAGACCTACGGAGTACCAAGAGAAGACTACTCAACATTCTGTCATAACGTACATGGGAAAAGGATCCCAGGAAGAACAGACATATGTATATGTGTAAAAGAACCACCTCTCGCACACCTACAACAAGCTAAACGTTGTACTCAAACTTGCTGTAATAAAAAATAAAAAATTAAATTAAAAACACGAACAAGAAGTAGTGAGACAAACTTGAGGGGCTTTCTCCTGGCACATTCCGTTCTACATTCCAATCTCGAACACGACTTCCATTGAGGCTCTGCTGCCCTAGTAACCAGATTTGGTAAGGGAGAACTGCTGCCACCTTGTGGCCGTTTCACACAACTGCAGGTTTAATGCCAGCGCTAATGGTCAGTGGATATTCCAAATCATTACAGGCCTGTAAATGACACCTGCCCTGAAAACAAATCCTGGGGTCATATATCGACCAAAAAATTCAAAAGACGTCCATATTTCAAAACGACAGTTTCAAGAGGCATATTTCACGCACATTAGTGTTCTGCTTCTTTTGCTTTCTTTCTTTCTTTGTTAAAAAAAACGGGAATGGAAAAAGGCAACCCTCAGAATGGGCGAAAACGTTCACAAACGAATCAATGGACAAAGGTTTAATCTCCAATATATATAAACAGCGCATGCAGCTTAATATTAATAAAACAAACAACCCAATACAAAAATGGGCAGAAGATCTAAAGAGACGTTTCTTCAAAGAAGACACAGAGATGGCCAAGACGCACATGAAAAGCTGCTCAACATCACTAATTATTAGAGAAATGCAAATCAAAACTACAATGAGGTAAGACCTCACACCTGTTAGAATCGGCATCATCAGATAATCTACAAACAACAAATTCTGGGGAGGGTGTGGACAAAAGGAACCCTCTTCCGCTATTGGTGGGAATGTAAATTGATACAGTCACTATGGAGAACAGTATGGAGGTTCCTTTAAAAAACTAAAAAGAGAATTACCATAGGATCCAGCAATCCCACTTCTGGGCATATACCCAGAGAAAACCATAAATCACAGAGACACATTCACCACAATGTTCATTGCAGCACTATTTACAATAGCCAGGTTATGGAAGCAACCTAAATGCCCACAGACAGACGAATGGATAAAGATGTGGTACATATATAAAATGGAATATTACTCAGCCATAAAAAGGAATGAAACTGGGTCATTTGTAGAGAAGTTGATGGATCTAGAGACTGTCATACAGAGTGAAGTAAGCCAGAAAGAGAAAAACAAATATTGTATATTAATGCCTATATGTGGAACCTAGAAAAATGGTAGAGATGAACTGGTTTGCAGGGCAGAAATAGAGACACAGAGGTAGAGAACAAACGTATGGACACAAAGTGGGGGAAGCCATGGGGTGGTGGTGGTGGGATGACTTGGGAGATTAGGATTGACCTGTATACATGTCTATGCATAAAATAGATAACTAATAATAACCTACTGTATAAAAAATAACTAAAATTAAATTTCAAAATTTTAAAAAATAAAATGTAAAAATAAAACAGAAAAAAAGTTCTTCCATTCACACTGATGTATTTATACGAATGAATTATTTCCATGCTTATATCTATAAATACATAAATGAGGAATAAAATCTAACTTGAACCAAAAAAGAAAAAAAAAACTGAACCTAACAGTTATACAGAGGAAAACACTACCAAGGCACTTGCTCCAGTGGTAAACAATTCTGAAATTGGTCAGAGGTGGGGAATCATCTCCCATACAGCCAGCAGCCCCGACCGCCCACGCAAGGAGCATCCTCATTGCAAAGCTGGGAGACCGTGCCGAGGCCTCTGTGAGTAAACGTGAGCTGAGCCCCAGGCCAGATGCTGCTGAACTGTTCCCACCCTTCCCAGGTGAAACACCTGAATATGTACAAGGGCTTGAAAGCCTAGAGGAAGGGCCGTGGAGCCACACCAGCGACAGCACGCAGGCCAACTTGGTGCCTGCAGGTCAGCCAGGATGGTACTGGCCACGGGCGCTCTTCTGGAAGCTTTCTATTGCCCTGCCTGAGATACCCCTCCTGTCCCGGCCCCCACTCCTTTTTTTCCTTCCTCACCTCAGCCCGGAGAGATATTCCAGTGGAAGTTATGGATGACACATCCTCTTCTTTACAGGTGGCAGCCTGGCAACTCCTGCCGAAAGTCCAGCAGAGCCCCACTCACACCGGGCCACCCACAAAGCCGTGGACCCTCACACCCTCCCACCAGCACAGCCCCGAGACTGCTGACGGGGCAGAGAATATGGAGTAAGGCACAGCTGCAGGGGCTATTGCTGCCTGGAGTGCTGTTTATATTGACCTCAACCCAGGCACACCTGGGGAGGGCTTGCCGGCAGGGTCAGGCTGCCCAGGTCAGCTAATCCTCAGCCCTCAGGGAATCACATTGCAGAAAATGGACCTCGCTAAGACAGAATATTCGCCAAGGAGAAAAAGGACACAATGCCATTTGCAGCACCGTAGATGAGTCTCGAGGTAATCACGTGACTTGGAGTAAGTCAGAAAGTGAAAGACACATATCATATCATATCACTTATAGGTGTTACCTATAAATTGATACCAGGGCAGATATTTCCACGGAGAAGGGCAATCACAGATTCATTAAACAAACTTAGGGTTCACCAAAGGAAAGGTGTGAGGATTGAATTCATTACGATATTGGGGTTAACAGACAGATACAAACACAGTAGACGTATATAATCACCAATGACCTACGGAGTACCAAGAGAAGACTACTCAACATTCTGTCATAACGTACATGGGAAAAGGATCCCAGGAAGAACAGACATATGTATATGTGTAAAAGAACCACCTCTTGCACACCTACAACAAGCTAAACGTTGTACTCAAACTTGCTGTAATAAAAAATAAAAAATTAAATTAAAAACACGAACAAGAAGTAGTGAGATAAACTTGATTGGCTTTCTCCTGGCACATTCCGTTCTACATTCCAATCTCGAACACGACTTCCATTGAGGCTCTGCTGCCCTAGTAACCAGATTTGGTAAGGGAGAACTGCTGCCACCTTGTGGCCGTTTCACACAACTGCAGGTTTAATGCCAGCGCTAATGGTCAGTGGATATTCCAAATCATTACAGGCCTGTAAATGACACCTGCCCTGAAAACAAATCCTGGGGTCATATATCGACCAAAAAATTCAAAAGACGTCCATATTTCAAAACGACAGTTTCAAGAGGCATATTTCACGCACATTAGTGTTCTGCTTCTTTTGCTTTCTTTCTTTCTTTGTTAAAAAAAACGGGAATGGAAAAAGGCAACCCTCAGAATGGGCGAAAACGTTCACAAACGAATCAATGGACAAAGGTTTAATCTCCAATATATATAAACAGCTCATGCAGCTTAATATTAATAAAACAAACAACCCAATACAAAAATGGGCAGAAGATCTAAAGAGACGTTTCTTCAAAGAAGACACAGAGATGGCCAAGACACACATGAAAAGCTGCTCAACATCACTAATTATTAGAGAAATGCAAATCAAAACTACAATGAGGTAAGACCTCACACCTGTTAGAATCGGCATCATCAGATAATCTAGAAACAACAAATTCTGGGGAGGGTGTGGACAAAAGGAACCCTCTTCCGCTATTGGTGGGAATGTAAATTGATACAGTCACTATGGAGAACAGTATGGAGGTTCCTTTAAAAAACTAAAAAGAGAATTACCATAGGATCCAGCAATCCCACTTCTGGGCATATACCCAGAGAAAACCATAAATCACAGAGACACATTCACCACAATGTTCATTGCAGCACTATTTACAATAGCCAGGTTATGGAAGCAACATAAATGCCCACAGACAGACGAATGGATAAAGATGTGGTACATATATAAAATGGAATATTACTCAGCCATAAAAAGGAATGAAACTGGGTCATTTGTAGAGAAGTTGATGGATCTAGAGACTGTCATAGAGAGTGAAGTAAGCCAGAAAGAGAAAAACAAATATTGTATATTAATGCCTATATGTGGAACCTAGAAAAATGGTAGAGATGAACTGGTTTGCAGGGCAGAAATAGAGACACAGAGGTAGAGAACAAACGTATGGACACAAAGTGGGGGAAGCCATGGGGTGGTGGTGGTGGGATGACTTGGGAGATTAGGATTGACCTGTATACATGTCTATGCATAAAATAGATAACTAATAATAACCTACTGTATAAAAAAATAACTAAAATTAAATTTCAAAATTTTAAAAAATAAAATGTAAAAATAAAACAGAAAAAAATTTCTTCCATTCACACTGATGTATTTATACGAATGAATTATTTCCATGCTTATATCTATAAATACATAAATGAGGAATAAAATCTAACTTGAACCAAAAAAGAAAAAAAAAAATGAACCTAACAGTTATACAGAGGAAAACACTACCAAGGCACTTGCTCCAGTGGTAAACAATTCTGAAATTGGTCAGAGGTGGGGAATCATCTCCCATACAGCCAGCAGCCCCACCCGCCCACGCAAGGAGCATCCTCATTGCAAAGCTGGGAGACCGTGCCGAGGCCTCTGTGAGTAAACGTGAGCTGAGCCCCAGGCCAGATGCTGCTGAACTGTTCCCACCCTTCCCAGGTGAAACACCTGAATATGTACAAGGGCTTGAAAGCCTAGAGGAAGGGCCGTGGAGCCACACCAGCGACAGCACGCAGGCCAACTTGGTGCCTGCAGGTCAGCCAGGATGGTACTGGTCACGGGCGCTCTTCTGGAAGCTTTCTATTGCCCTGCCTGAGATACCCCTCCTGTCCGGGCCCCCACTCCTTTTTTTCCTTCCTCACTTCAGCCCGGAGAGACATTCCAGTGGAAGTTATGGGTGACACATCCTCTTCTTTACAGGTGGCACACTGGCAACTCCTGCCGAAAGTCCAGCAGAGCCCCACTCACACCGGGCCACCCACAAAGCCGTGGACCCTCACACCCTCCCACCAGCACAGCCCCGAGACTGCTGACGGGCCAGAGGATATGGAGTAAGGCACAGCTGCAGGGGCTATTGCTGCCTGGAGTGCTGTTTATATTGACCTCAACCCAGGCACACCTGGGGAGGGCTTGCCGGCAGGGTCAGGCTGCCCAGGTCAGCTAATCCTCAGCCCTCAGGGAATCACATTGCAGAAAATGGACCTCGCTAAGACAGAATATTCGCCAAGGAGAAAAAGGACACAATGCCATGTGCAGCACCGTAGATGAGTCTCGAGGTAATCACGTGACTTGGTGTAAGTCAGAAAGTGAAAGACACATATCATATCATATCACTTATAAGTGTTACCTATAAATTGATACCAGGGAAGATATTTCCACGGAGAAGGGCAATCACAGATTCATTAAACAAACTTATGGTTCACCAAAGGAAAGGTGTGAGGATTGAATTCATTACGATATTGGGGTTAACAGACAGATACAAACACAGTAGACGTATATAATCACCAAAGACCTACGGAGTACCAAGAGAAGACTACTCAACATTCTGTCATAACGTACATGGGAAAAGGATCCCAGGAAGAACAGACATATGTATATGTGTAAAAGAACCACCTCTTGCACACCTACAACAAGCTAAACGTTGTACTCAAACTTGCTGTAATAAAAAATAAAAAATTAAATTAAAAACACGAACAAGAAGTAGTGAGACAAACTTGAGGGGCTTTCTCCTGGCACATTCCGTTCTACATTCCAATCTCGAACACGACTTCCATTGAGGCTCTGCTGCCCTAGTAACCAGATTTGGTAAGGGAGAACTGCTGCCACCTTGTGGCCGTTTCACACAACTGCAGGTTTAATGCCAGCGCTAATGGTCAGTGGATATTCCAAATCATTACAGGCCTGTAAATGACACCTGCCCTGAAAACAAATCCTGGGGTCATATATCGACCAAAAAATTCAAAAGACGTCCATATTTCAAAACGACAGTTTCAAGAGGCATATTTCACGCACATTAGTGTTCTGCTTCTTTTGCTTTCTTTCTTTCTTTGTTAAAAAAAACGGGAATGGAAAAAGGCAACCCTCAGAATGGGCGAAAACGTTCACAAACGAATCAATGGACAAAGGTTTAATCTCCAATATATATAAACAGCGCATGCAGCTTAATATTAATAAAACAAACAACCCAATACAAAAATGGGCAGAAGATCTAAAGAGACGTTTCTTCAAAGAAGACACAGAGATGGCCAAGACGCACATGAAAAGCTGCTCAACATCACTAATTATTAGAGAAATGCAAATCAAAACTACAATGAGGTAAGACCTCACACCTGTTAGAATCGGCATCATCAGATAATCTACAAACAACAAATTCTGGGGAGGGTGTGGACAAAAGGAACCCTCTTCCGCTATTGGTGGGAATGTAAATTGATACAGTCACTATGGAGAACAGTATGGAGGTTCCTTTAAAAAACTAAAAAGAGAATTACCATAGGATCCAGCAATCCCACTTCTGGGCATATACCCAGAGAAAACCATAAATCACAGAGACACATTCACCACAATGTTCATTGCAGCACTATTTACAATAGCCAGGTTATGGAAGCAACATAAATGCCCACAGACAGACGAATGGATAAAGATGTGGTACATATATAAAATGGAATATTACTCAGCCATAAAAAGGAATGAAACTGGGTCATTTGTAGAGAAGTTGATGGATCTAGAGACTGTCATACAGAGTGAAGTAAGCCAGAAAGAGAAAAACAAATATTGTATATTAATGCCTATATGTGGAACCTAGAAAAATGGTAGAGATGAACTGGTTTGCAGGGCAGAAATAGAGACACAGAGGTAGAGAACAAACGTATGGACACAAAGTGGGGGAAGCCATGGGGTGGTGGTGGTGGGATGACTTGGGAGATTAGGATTGACCTGTATACATGTCTATGCATAAAATAGATAACTAATAATAACCTACTGTATAAAAAATAACTAAAATTAAATTTCAAAATTTTAAAAAATAAAATGTAAAAATAAAACAGAAAAAAAGTTCTTCCATTCACACTGATGTATTTATACGAATGAATTATTTCCATGCTTATATCTATAAATACATAAATGAGGAATAAAATCTAACTTGAACCAAAAAAGAAAAAAAAAACTGAACCTAACAGTTATACAGAGGAAAACACTACCAAGGCACTTGCTCCAGTGGTAAACAATTCTGAAATTGGTCAGAGGTGGGGAATCATCTCCCATACAGCCAGCAGCCCCGACCACCCACGCAAGGAGCATCCTCATTGCAAAGCTGGGAGACCGTGCCGAGGCCTCTGTGAGTAAACGTGAGCTGAGCCCCAGGCCAGATGCTGCTGAACTGTTCCCACCCTTCCCAGGTGAAACACCTGAATATGTACAAGGGCTTGAAAGCCTAGAGGAAGGGCCGTGGAGCCACACCAGCGACAGCACGCAGGCCAACTTGGTGCCTGCAGGTCAGCCAGGATGGTACTGGCCACGGGCGCTCTTCTGGAAGCTTTCTATTGCCCTGCCTGAGATACCCCTCCTGTCCCGGCCCCCACTCCTTTTTTTCCTTCCTCACCTCAGCCCGGAGAGATATTCCAGTGGAAGTTATGGATGACACATCCTCTTCTTTACAGGTGGCAGCCTGGCAACTCCTGCCGAAAGTCCAGCAGAGCCCCACTCACACCGGGCCACCCACAAAGCCGTGGACCCTCACACCCTCCCACCAGCACAGCCCCGAGACTGCTGACGGGGCAGAGAATATGGAGTAAGGCACAGCTGCAGGGGCTATTGCTGCCTGGAGTGCTGTTTATATTGACCTCAACCCAGGCACACCTGGGGAGGGCTTGCCGGCAGGGTCAGGCTGCCCAGGTCAGCTAATCCTCAGCCCTCAGGGAATCACATTGCAGAAAATGGACCTCGCTAAGACAGAATATTCGCCAAGGAGAAAAAGGACACAATGCCATTTGCAGCACCGTAGATGAGTCTCGAGGTAATCACGTGACTTGGAGTAAGTCAGAAAGTGAAAGACACATATCATATCATATCACTTATAGGTGTTACCTATAAATTGATACCAGGGCAGATATTTCCACGGAGAAGGGCAATCACAGATTCATTAAACAAACTTAGGGTTCACCAAAGGAAAGGTGTGAGGATTGAATTCATTACGATATTGGGGTTAACAGACAGATACAAACACAGTAGACGTATATAATCACCAAAGACCTACGGAGTACCAAGAGAAGACTACTCAACATTCTGTCATAACGTACATGGGAAAAGGATCCCAGGAAGAACAGACATATGTATATGTGTAAAAGAACCACCTCTTGCACACCTACAACAAGCTAAACGTTGTACTCAAACTTGCTGTAATAAAAAATAAAAAATTAAATTAAAAACACGAACAAGAAGTAGTGAGACAAACTTGAGGGGCTTTCTCCTGGCACATTCCGTTCTACATTCCAATCTCGAACACGACTTCCATTGAGGCTCTGCTGCCCTAGTAACCAGATTTGGTAAGGGAGAACTGCTGCCACCTTGTGGCCGTTTCACACAACTGCAGGTTTAATGCCAGCGCTAATGGTCAGTGGATATTCCAAATCATTACAGGCCTGTAAATGACACCTGCCCTGAAAACAAATCCTGGGGTCATATATCGACCAAAAAATTCAAAAGACGTCCATATTTCAAAACGACAGTTTCAAGAGGCATATTTCACGCACATTAGTGTTCTGCTTCTTTTGCTTTCTTTCTTTCTTTGTTAAAAAAAACGGGAATGGAAAAAGGCAACCCTCAGAATGGGCGAAAACGTTCACAAACGAATCAATGGACAAAGGTTTAATCTCCAATATATATAAACAGCGCATGCAGCTTAATATTAATAAAACAAACAACCCAATACAAAAATGGGCAGAAGATCTAAAGAGACGTTTCTTCAAAGAAGACACAGAGATGGCCAAGACGCACATGAAAAGCTGCTCAACATCACTAATTATTAGAGAAATGCAAATCAAAACTACAATGAGGTAAGACCTCACACCTGTTAGAATCGGCATCATCAGATAATCTACAAACAACAAATTCTGGGGAGGGTGTGGACAAAAGGAACCCTCTTCCGCTATTGGTGGGAATGTAAATTGATACAGTCACTATGGAGAACAGTATGGAGGTTCCTTTAAAAAACTAAAAAGAGAATTACCATAGGATCCAGCAATCCCACTTCTGGGCATATACCCAGAGAAAACCATAAATCACAGAGACACATTCACCACAATGTTCATTGCAGCACTATTTACAATAGCCAGGTTATGGAAGCAACATAAATGCCCACAGACAGACGAATGGATAAAGATGTGGTACATATATAAAATGGAATATTACTCAGCCATAAAAAGGAATGAAACTGGGTCATTTGTAGAGAAGTTGATGGATCTAGAGACTGTCATACAGAGTGAAGTAAGCCAGAAAGAGAAAAACAAATATTGTATATTAATGCCTATATGTGGAACCTAGAAAAATGGTAGAGATGAACTGGTTTGCAGGGCAGAAATAGAGACACAGAGGTAGAGAACAAACGTATGGACACAAAGTGGGGGAAGCCATGGGGTGGTGGTGGTGGGATGACTTGGGAGATTAGGATTGACCTGTATACATGTCTATGCATAAAATAGATAACTAATAATAACCTACTGTATAAAAAATAACTAAAATTAAATTTCAAAATTTTAAAAAATAAAATGTAAAAATAAAACAGAAAAAAAGTTCTTCCATTCACACTGATGTATTTATACGAATGAATTATTTCCATGCTTATATCTATAAATACATAAATGAGGAATAAAATCTAACTTGAACCAAAAAAGAAAAAAAAAACTGAACCTAACAGTTATACAGAGGAAAACACTACCAAGGCACTTGCTCCAGTGGTAAACAATTCTGAAATTGGTCAGAGGTGGGGAATCATGTCCCATACAGCCAGCAGCCCCGACCACCCACGCAAGGAGCATCCTCATTGCAAAGCTGGGAGACCGTGCCGAGGCCTCTGTGAGTAAACGTGAGCTGAGCCCCAGGCCAGATGCTGCTGAACTGTTCCCACCCTTCCCAGGTGAAACACCTGAATATGTACAAGGGCTTGAAAGCCTAGAGGAAGGGCCGTGGAGCCACACCAGCGACAGCACGCAGGCCAACTTGGTGCCTGCAGGTCAGCCAGGATGGTACTGGCCACGGGCGCTCTTCTGGAAGCTTTCTATTGCCCTGCCTGAGATACCCCTCCTGTCCCGGCCCCCACTCCTTTTTTTCCTTCCTCACCTCAGCCCGGAGAGATATTCCAGTGGAAGTTATGGATGACACATCCTCTTCTTTACAGGTGGCAGCCTGGCAACTCCTGCCGAAAGTCCAGCAGAGCCCCACTCACACCGGGCCACCCACAAAGCCGTGGACCCTCACACCCTCCCACCAGCACAGCCCCGAGACTGCTGACGGGGCAGAGGATATGGAGTCAGGCACAGCTGCAGGGGCTATTGCTGCCTGGAGTGCTGTTTATATTGACCTCAACCCAGGCACACCTGGGGAGGGCTTGCCGGCAGGGTCAGGCTGCCCAGGTCAGCTAATCCTCAGCCCTCAGGGAATCACATTGCAGAAAATGGACCTCGCTAAGACAGAATATTCGCCAAGGAGAAAAAGGACACAATGCCATTTGCAGCACCGTAGATGAGTCTCGAGGTAATCACGTGACTTGGAGTAAGTCAGAAAGTGAAAGACACATATCATATCATATCACTTATAGGTGTTACCTATAAATTGATACCAGGGCAGATATTTCCACGGAGAAGGGCAATCACAGATTCATTAAACAAACTTAGGGTTCACCAAAGGAAAGGTGTGAGGATTGAATTCATTACGATATTGGGGTTAACAGACAGATACAAACACAGTAGACGTATATAATCACCAATGACCTACGGAGTACCAAGAGAAGACTACTCAACATTCTGTCATAACGTACATGGGAAAAGGATCCCAGGAAGAACAGACATATGTATATGTGTAAAAGAACCACCTCTTGCACACCTACAACAAGCTAAACGTTGTACTCAAACTTGCTGTAATAAAAAATAAAAAATTAAATTAAAAACACGAACAAGAAGTAGTGAGATAAACTTGATTGGCTTTCTCCTGGCACATTCCGTTCTACATTCCAATCTCGAACACGACTTCCATTGAGGCTCTGCTGCCCTAGTAACCAGATTTGGTAAGGGAGAACTGCTGCCACCTTGTGGCCGTTTCACACAACTGCAGGTTTAATGCCAGCGCTAATGGTCAGTGGATATTCCAAATCATTACAGGCCTGTAAATGACACCTGCCCTGAAAACAAATCCTGGGGTCATATATCGACCAAAAAATTCAAAAGACGTCCATATTTCAAAACGACAGTTTCAAGAGGCATATTTCACGCACATTAGTGTTCTGCTTCTTTTGCTTTCTTTCTTTCTTTGTTAAAAAAAACGGGAATGGAAAAAGGCAACCCTCAGAATGGGCGAAAACGTTCACAAACGAATCAATGGACAAAGGTTTAATCTCCAATATATATAAACAGCACATGCAGCTTAATATTAATAAAACAAACAACCCAATACAAAAATGGGCAGAAGATCTAAAGAGACGTTTCTTCAAAGAAGACACAGAGATGGCCAAGACACACATGAAAAGCTGCTCAACATCACTAATTATTAGAGAAATGCAAATCAAAACTACAATGAGGTAAGACCTCACACCTGTTAGAATCGGCATCATCAGATAATCTAGAAACAACAAATTCTGGGGAGGGTGTGGACAAAAGGAACCCTCTTCCGCTATTGGTGGGAATGTAAATTGATACAGTCACTATGGAGAACAGTATGGAGGTTCCTTTAAAAAACTAAAAAGAGAATTACCATAGGATCCAGCAATCCCACTTCTGGGCATATACCCAGAGAAAACCATAAATCACAGAGACACATTCACCACAATGTTCATTGCAGCACTATTTACAATAGCCAGGTTATGGAAGCAACATAAATGCCCACAGACAGACGAATGGATAAAGATGTGGTACATATATAAAATGGAATATTACTCAGCCATAAAAAGGAATGAAACTGGGTCATTTGTAGAGAAGTTGATGGATCTAGAGACTGTCATAGAGAGTGAAGTAAGCCAGAAAGAGAAAAACAAATATTGTATATTAATGCCTATATGTGGAACCTAGAAAAATGGTAGAGATGAACTGGTTTGCAGGGCAGAAATAGAGACACAGAGGTAGAGAACAAACGTATGGACACAAAGTGGGGGAAGCCATGGGGTGGTGGTGGTGGGATGACTTGGGAGATTAGGATTGACCTGTATACATGTCTATGCATAAAATAGATAACTAATAATAACCTACTGTATAAAAAAATAACTAAAATTAAATTTCAAAATTTTAAAAAATAAAATGTAAAAATAAAACAGAAAAAAATTTCTTCCATTCACACTGATGTATTTATACGAATGAATTATTTCCATGCTTATATCTATAAATACATAAATGAGGAATAAAATCTAACTTGAACCAAAAAAGAAAAAAAAAAAATGAACCTAACAGTTATACAGAGGAAAACACTACCAAGGCACTTGCTCCAGTGGTAAACAATTCTGAAATTGGTCAGAGGTGGGGAATCATCTCCCATACAGCCAGCAGCCCCACCCGCCCACGCAAGGAGCATCCTCATTGCAAAGCTGGGAGACCGTGCCGAGGCCTCTGTGAGTAAACGTGAGCTGAGCCCCAGGCCAGATGCTGCTGAACTGTTCCCACCCTTCCCAGGTGAAACACCTGAATATGTACAAGGGCTTGAAAGCCTAGAGGAAGGGCCGTGGAGCCACACCAGCGACAGCACGCAGGCCAACTTGGTGCCTGCAGGTCAGCCAGGATGGTACTGGTCACGGGCGCTCTTCTGGAAGCTTTCTATTGCCCTGCCTGAGATACCCCTCCTGTCCGGGCCCCCACTCCTTTTTTTCCTTCCTCACTTCAGCCCGGAGAGACATTCCAGTGGAAGTTATGGGTGACACATCCTCTTCTTTACAGGTGGCACACTGGCAACTCCTGCCGAAAGTCCAGCAGAGCCCCACTCACACCGGGCCACCCACAAAGCCGTGGACCCTCACACCCTCCCACCAGCACAGCCCCGAGACTGCTGACGGGGCAGAGGATATGGAGTAAGGCACAGCTGCAGGGGCTATTGCTGCCTGGAGTGCTGTTTATATTGACCTCAACCCAGGCACACCTGGGGAGGGCTTGCCGGCAGGGTCAGGCTGCCCAGGTCAGCTAATCCTCAGCCCTCAGGGAATCACATTGCAGAAAATGGACCTCGCTAAGACAGAATATTCGCCAAGGAGAAAAAGGACACAATGCCATGTGCAGCACCGTAGATGAGTCTCGAGGTAATCACGTGACTTGGTGTAAGTCAGAAAGTGAAAGACACATATCATATCATATCACTTATAAGTGTTACCTATAAATTGATACCAGGGAAGATATTTCCACGGAGAAGGGCAATCACAGATTCATTAAACAAACTTATGGTTCACCAAAGGAAAGGTGTGAGGATTGAATTCATTACGATATTGGGGTTAACAGACAGATACAAACACAGTAGACGTATATAATCACCAAAGACCTACGGAGTACCAAGAGAAGACTACTCAACATTCTGTCATAACGTACATGGGAAAAGGATCCCAGGAAGAACAGACATATGTATATGTGTAAAAGAACCACCTCTTGCACACCTACAACAAGCTAAACGTTGTACTCAAACTTGCTGTAATAAAAAATAAAAAATTAAATTAAAAACACGAACAAGAAGTAGTGAGACAAACTTGAGGGGCTTTCTCCTGGCACATTCCGTTCTACATTCCAATCTCGAACACGACTTCCATTGAGGCTCTGCTGCCCTAGTAACCAGATTTGGTAAGGGAGAACTGCTGCCACCTTGTGGCCGTTTCACACAACTGCAGGTTTAATGCCAGCGCTAATGGTCAGTGGATATTCCAAATCATTACAGGCCTGTAAATGACACCTGCCCTGAAAACAAATCCTGGGGTCATATATCGACCAAAAAATTCAAAAGACGTCCATATTTCAAAACGACAGTTTCAAGAGGCATATTTCACGCACATTAGTGTTCTGCTTCTTTTGCTTTCTTTCTTTCTTTGTTAAAAAAAACGGGAATGGAAAAAGGCAACCCTCAGAATGGGCGAAAACGTTCACAAACGAATCAATGGACAAAGGTTTAATCTCCAATATATATAAACAGCTCATGCAGCTTAATATTAATAAAACAAACAACCCAATACAAAAATGGGCAGAAGATCTAAAGAGACGTTTCTTCAAAGAAGACACAGAGATGGCCAAGACGCACATGAAAAGCTGCTCAACATCACTAATTATTAGAGAAATGCAAATCAAAACTACAATGAGGTAAGACCTCACACCTGTTAGAATCGGCATCATCAGATAATCTAGAAACAACAAATTCTGGGGAGGGTGTGGACAAAAGGAACCCTCTTCCGCTATTGGTGGGAATGTAAATTGATACAGTCACTATGGAGAACAGTATGGAGGTTCCTTTAAAAAACTAAAAAGAGAATTACCATAGGATCCAGCAATCCCACTTCTGGGCATATACCCAGAGAAAACCATAAATCACAGAGACACATTCACCACAATGTTCATTGCAGCACTATTTACAATAGCCAGGTTATGGAAGCAACATAAATGCCCACAGACAGACGAATGGATAAAGATGTGGTACATATATAAAATGGAATATTACTCAGCCATAAAAAGGAATGAAACTGGGTCATTTGTAGAGAAGTTGATGGATCTAGAGACTGTCATACACAGTGAAGTAAGCCAGAAAGAGAAAAACAAATATTGTATATTAATGCCTATATGTGGAACCTAGAAAAATGGTAGAGATGAACTGGTTTGCAGGGCAGAAATAGAGACACAGAGGTAGAGAACAAACGTATGGACACAAAGTGGGGGAAGCCATGGGGTGGTGGTGGTGGGATGACTTGGGAGATTAGGATTGACCTGTATACATGTCTATGCATAAAATAGATAACTAATAATAACCTACTGTATAAAAAAATAACTAAAATTAAATTTCAAAATTTTAAAAAATAAAATGTAAAAATAAAACAGAAAAAAAGTTCTTCCATTCACACTGATGTATTTATACGAATGAATTATTTCCATGCTTATATCTATAAATACATAAATGAGGAATAAAATCTAACTTGAACCAAAAAAGAAAAAAAAAACTGAACCTAACAGTTATACAGAGGAAAACACTACCAAGGCACCTGCTCCAGTGGTAAACAATTCTAAAATTGGTCAGAGGTGGGGAATCATCTCCCATACAGCCAGCAGCCCCGCCCGCCCTCGCCAGGAGCATCCTCATTGCAAAGCTGGGAGACCGTGCCGAGGCCTCTGTGAGTAAACGTGAGCTGAGCCCCAGGCCAGATGCTGCTGAACTCTTCCCACCCTTCCCAGGTGAAACACCTGAATATGTACAAGGGCTTGAAAGCCTAGAGGAAGGGCCGTGGAGCCACACCAGCGACAGCACGCAGGCCAACTAGGTGCCTGCAGGTCAGCCAGGATGGTTCTGGCCACGGGCGCTCTTCTGGAAGCTTTCTATTGCCCTGCCTGAGATACCCCTCCTGTCCCGGCCCCCACTTCTTTTTTTCCTTCCTCACCTCAGCCCGCAGAGATATTCCAGTGGAAGTTATGGGTGACACATCCTCTTCTTTACAGGTGGCAGCCTGGCAACTCCTGCCGAAAGTCCAGCAGAGCCCCACTCACACCGGGCCACCCACAAAGCCGTGGACCCTCACACCCTCCCACCAGCACAGCCCCGAGACTGCTGACGGGGCAGAGGATATGGAGTCAGGCACAGCTGCAGGGGCTATTGCTGCCTGGAGTGCTGTTTATATTGACCTCAACCCAGGCACACCTGGGGAGGGCTTGCCGGCAGGCTCAGGCGGCCCAGGTCAGCTAATCCTCAGCCCTCAGGGAATCACATTGCAGAATATGGACCTCGCTAAGACAGAATATTCGCCAAGGAAAAAAAGGACACAATGCCATTTGCAGCACCGTAGATGAGTCTCGAGGTAATCACGTGACTTGGAGTAAGTCAGAAAGTGAAAGACACATATCATATCATATCACTTATAGGTGTTACCTATAAATTGATACCAGGGCAGATATTTCCACGGAGAAGGGCAATCACAGATTCATTAAACAAACTTATGGTTCACCAAAGGAAAGGTGTGAGGATTGAATTCATTACGATATTGGGGTTAACAGACAGATACAAACACAGTAGACGTATATAATCACCAAAGACCTACGGAGTACCAAGAGAAGACTACTCAACATTCTGTCATAACGTACATGGGAAAAGGATCCCAGGAAGAACAGACATATGTATATGTGTAAAAGAACCACCTCTTGCACACCTACAACAAGCTAAACGTTGTACTCAAACTTGCTGTAATAAAAAATAAAAAATTAAATTAAAAACACGAACAAGAAGTAGTGAGACAAACTTGAGGGGCTTTCTCCTGGCACATTCCGTTCTACATTCCAATCTCGAACACGACTTCCATTCAGGCTCTGCTGCCCTAGTAACCAGATTTGGTAAGGGAGAACTGCTGCCACCTTGTGGCCGTTTCACACAACTGCAGGGTTAATGCCAGCGCTAATGGTCAGTGGATATTCCAAATCATTACAGGCCTGTAAATGACACCTGCCCTGAAAACAAATCCTGGGGTCATATATCGACCAAAAAATTCAAAAGACGTCCATATTTCAAAACGACAGTTTCAAGAGGCATATTTCACGCACATTAGTGTTCTGCTTCTTTTGCTTTCTTTCTTTCTTTGTTAAAAAAAACGGGAATGGAAAAAGGCAACCCTCAGAATGGGCGAAAACGTTCACAAACGAATCAATGGACAAAGGTTTAATCTCCAATATATATAAACAGCGCATGCAGCTTAATATTAATAAAACAAACAACCCAATACAAAAATGGGCAGAAGATCTAAAGAGACGTTTCTTCAAAGAAGACACAGAGATGGCCAAGACGCACATGAAAAGCTGCTCAACATCACTAATTATTAGAGAAATGCAAATCAAAACTACAATGAGGTAAGACCTCACACCTGTTAGAATCGGCATCATCAGATAATCTACAAACAACAAATTCTGGGGAGGGTGTGGACAAAAGGAACCCTCTTCCGCTATTGGTGGGAATGTAAATTGATACAGTCACTATGGAGAACAGTATGGAGGTTCCTTTAAAAAACTAAAAAGAGAATTACCATAGGATCCAGCAATCCCACTTCTGGGCATATACCCAGAGAAAACCATAAATCACAGAGACACATTCACCACAATGTTCATTGCAGCACTATTTACAATAGCCAGGTTATGGAAGCAACATAAATGCCCACAGACAGACGAATGGATAAAGATGTGGTACATATATAAAATGGAATATTACTCAGCCATAAAAAGGAATGAAACTGGGTCATTTGTAGAGAAGTTGATGGATCTAGAGACTGTCATACAGAGTGAAGTAAGCCAGAAAGAGAAAAACAAATATTGTATATTAATGCCTATATGTGGAACCTAGAAAAATGGTAGAGATGAACTGGTTTGCAGGGCAGAAATAGAGACACAGAGGTAGAGAACAAACGTATGGACACAAAGTGGGGGAAGCCATGGGGTGGTGGTGGTGGGATGACTTGGGAGATTAGGATTGACCTGTATACATGTCTATGCATAAAATAGATAACTAATAATAACCTATTGTATAAAAAATAACTAAAATTAAATTTCAAAATTTTAAAAAATAAAATGTAAAAATAAAACAGAAAAAAAGTTCTTCCATTCACACTGATGTATTTATACGAATGAATTATTTCCATGCTTATATCTATAAATACATAAATGAGGAATAAAATCTAACTTGAACCAAAAAAGAAAAAAAAAACTGAACCTAACAGTTATACAGAGGGAAACACTACAAAGGCACTTGCTCCAGTGGTAAACAATTCTGAAATTGGTCAGAGGTGGGGAATCATCTCCCATACAGCCAGCAGCCCCGCCCGCCCTCGCCAGGAGCATCCTCATTGCAAAGCTGGGAGACCGTGCCGAGGCCTCTGTGAGTTAACGTGAGCTGAGCCAAAGGCCAGCTGCTGCTGAACTGTTCCCACCCTTCCCAGGTGAAACACCTGAATATGTACAAGGGCTTGAAAGCCTAGAGGAAGGGCCGTGGAGCCACACCAGCGACAGCACGCAGGCCAACTTGGTGCCTGCAGGTCAGCCAGGATGGTACTGGCCACGGGCGCTCTTCTGGAAGCTTTCTATTGCCCTGCCTGAGATACCCCTCCTGTCCCGGCCCCCACTCCTTTTTTTTCCTTCCTCACCTCAGCCCGGAGGGATATTCCAGTGCAAGTTATGGGTGACACATCCTCTTCTTTACAGGTGGCAGCCTGGCAACTCCTGCCAAAAGTCCAGCAGAGCCCCACTCACACCGGGCCACCCACAAAGCCGTGGACCCTCACACCCTCCCACCAGCACAGCCCCGAGACTGCTGACGGGGCAGAGGATATGGAGTAAGGCACAGCTGCAGGGGCTATTGCTGCCTGGAGTGCTGTTTATATTGACCTCAACCCAGGCACACCTGGGGAGGGCTTGCCGGCAGGGTCAGGCTGCCCAGGTCAGCTAATCCTCAGCCCTCAGGGAATCACATTGCAGAAAATGGACCTCGCTAAGACAGAATATTCGCCAAGGAGAAAAAGGACACAATGCCATTTGCAGCACCGTAGATGAGTCTCGAGGTAATCACGTGACTTGGAGTAAGTCAGAAAGTGAAAGACACATATCATATCATATCACTTATAGGTGTTACCTATAAATTGCTACCAGGGCAGATATTTCCACGGAGAAGGGCAATCACAGATTCATTAAACAAACTTATGGTTCACCAAAGGAAAGGTGTGAGGATTGAATTCATTACGATATTGGGTTTAACAGACAGATACAAACACAGTAGACGTATATAATCACCAAAGACCTACGGAGTACCAAGAGAAGACTACTCAACATTCTGTCATAACGTACATGGGAAAAGGATCCCAGGAAGAACAGACATATGTATATGTGTAAAAGAACCACCTCTTGCACACCTACAACAAGCTAAACGTTGTACTCAAACTTGCTGTAATAAAAAATAAAAAATTAAATTAAAAACACGAACAAGAAGTAGTGAGACAAACTTGAGGGGCTTTCTCCTGGCACATTCCGTTCTACATTCCAATCTCGAACACGACTTCCATTGAGGCTCTGCTGCCCTAGTAACCAGATTTGGTAAGGGAGAACTGCTGCCACCTTGTGGCCGTTTCACACAACTGCAGGTTTAATGCCAGCGCTAATGGTCAGTGGATATTCCAAATCATTACAGGCCTGTAAATGACACCTGCCCTGAAAACAAATCCTGGGGTCATATATCGACCAAAAAATTCAAAAGACGTCCATATTTCAAAACGACAGTTTCAAGAGGCATATTTCACGCACATTAGTGTTCTGCTTCTTTTGCTTTCTTTCTTTCTTTGTTAAAAAAAACGGGAATGGAAAAAGGCAACCCTCAGAATGGGCGAAAACGTTCACAAACGAATCAATGGACAAAGGTTTAATCTCCAATATATATAAACAGCGCATGCAGCTTAATATTAATAAAACAAACAACCCAATACAAAAATGGGCAGAAGATCTAAAGAGACGTTTCTTCAAAGAAGACACAGAGATGGCCAAGACGCACATGAAAAGCTGCTCAACATCACTAATTATTAGAGAAATGCAAATCAAAACTACAATGAGGTAAGACCTCACACCTGTTAGAATCGGCATCATCAGATAATCTACAAACAACAAATTCTGGGGAGGGTGTGGACAAAAGGAACCCTCTTCCGCTATTGGTGGGAATGTAAATTGATACAGTCACTATGGAGAACAGTATGGAGGTTCCTTTAAAAAACTAAAAAGAGAATTACCATAGGATCCAGCAATCCCACTTCTGGGCATATACCCAGAGAAAACCATAAATCACAGAGACACATTCACCACAATGTTCATTGCAGCACTATTTACAATAGCCAGGTTATGGAAGCAACATAAATGCCCACAGACAGACGAATGGATAAAGATGTGGTACATATATAAAATGGAATATTACTCAGCCATAAAAAGGAATGAAACTGGGTCATTTGTAGAGAAGTTGATGGATCTAGAGACTGTCATACAGAGTGAAGTAAGCCAGAAAGAGAAAAACAAATATTGTATATTAATGCCTATATGTGGAACCTAGAAAAATGGTAGAGATGAACTGGTTTGCAGGGCAGAAATAGAGACACAGAGGTAGAGAACAAACGTATGGACACAAAGTGGGGCAAGCCATGTGGTGGTGGTGGTGGGATGACTTGGGAGATTAGGATTGACCTGTATACATGTCTATGCATAAAATAGATAACTAATAATAACCTACTGTATAAAAAAATAACTAAAATTAAATTTCAAAATTTTAAAAAATAAAATGTAAAAATAAAACAGAAAAAAAGTTCTTCCATTCACACTGATGTATTTATACGAATGAATTATTTCCATGCTTATATCTATAAATACATAAATGAGGAATAAAATCTAACTTGAACCAAAAAAGAAAAAAAAAACTGAACCTAACAGTTATACAGAGGAAAACACTACCAAGGCACTTGCTCCAGTGGTAAACAATTCTGAAATTGGTCAGAGGTGGGGAATCATCTCCCATACAGCCAGCAGCCCCGCCCGCCCTCGCCAGGAGCATCCTCATTGCAAAGCTGGGAGACCGTGCCGAGGCCTCTGTGAGTTAACGTGAGCTGAGCCAAAGGCCAGCTGCTGCTGAACTGTTCCCACCCTTCCCAGGTGAAACACCTGAATATGTACAAGGGCTTGAAAGCCTAGAGGAAGGGCCGTGGAGCCACACCAGCGACAGCACGCAGGCCAACTTGGTGCCTGCAGGTCAGCCAGGATGGTACTGGCCACGGGCGCTCTTCTGGAAGCTTTCTATTGCCCTGCCTGAGATACCCCTCCTGTCCCGGCCCCCACTCCTTTTTTTCCTTCCTCACCTCAGCCCGGAGAGATATTCCAGTGGAAGTTATGGGTGACACATCCTCTTCTTTACAGGTGGCAGCCTGGCAACTCCTGCCGAAAGTCCAGCAGAGCCCCACTCACACCGGGCCACCCACAAAGCCGTGGACCCTCACACCCTCCCACCAGCACAGCCCCGAGACTGCTGACGGGGCAGAGAATATGGAGTAAGGCACAGCTGCAGGGGATATTGCTGCCTGGAGTGCTGTTTATATTGACCTCAACCCAGGCACACCTGGGGAGGGCTTGCCGGCAGGGTCAGGCTGCCCAGGTCAGCTAATCCTCAGCCCTCAGGGAATCACATTGCAGAAAATGGACCTCGCTAAGACAGAATATTCGCCAAGGAGAAAAAGGACACAATGCCATTTGCAGCACCGTAGATGAGTCTCGACGTAATCACGTGACTTGGAGTAAGTCAGAAAGTGAAAGACACATATCATATCATATCACTTATAGGTGTTACCTATAAATTGCTACCAGGGCAGATATTTCCACGGAGAAGGGCAATCACAGATTCATTAAACAAACTTATGGTTCACCAAAGGAAAGGTGTGAGGATTGAATTCATTACGATATTGGGGTTAACAGACAGATACAAACACAGTAGACGTATATAATCACCAAAGACCTACGGAGTACCAAGAGAAGACTACTCAACATTCTGTCATAACGTACATGGGAAAAGGATCCCAGGAAGAACAGACATATGTATATGTGTAAAAGAACCACCTCTTGCACACCTACAACAAGCTAAACGTTGTACTCAAACTTGCTGTAATAAAAAATAAAAAATTAAATTAAAAACACGAACAAGAAGTAGTGAGACAAACTTGAGGGGCTTTCTCCTGGCACATTCCGTTCTACATTCCAATCTCGAACACGACTTCCATTGAGGCTCTGCTGCCCTAGTAACCAGATTTGGTAAGGGAGAACTGCTGCCACCTTGTGGCCGTTTCACACAACTGCAGGTTTAATGCCAGCGCTAATGGTCAGTGGATATTCCAAATCATTACAGGCCTGTAAATGACACCTGCCCTGAAAACAAATCCTGGGTTCATATATCGACCAAAAAATTCAAAAGACGTCCATATTTCAAAACGACAGTTTCAAGAGGCATATTTCACGCACATTAGTGTTCTGCTTCTTTTGCTTTCTTTCTTTCTTTGTTAAAAAAAACGGGAATGGAAAAAGGCAACCCTCAGAATGGGCGAAAACGTTCACAAACGAATCAATGGACAAAGGTTTAATCTCCAATATATATAAACAGCGCATGCAGCTTAATATTAATAAAACAAACAACCCAATACAAAAATGGGCAGAAGATCTAAAGAGACGTTTCTTCAAAGAAGACACAGAGATGGCCAAGACGCACATGAAAAGCTGCTCAACATCACTAATTATTAGAGAAATGCAAATCAAAACTACAATGAGGTAAGACCTCACACCTGTTAGAATCGGCATCATCAGATAATCTACAAACAACAAATTCTGGGGAGGGTGTGGACAAAAGGAACCCTCTTCCGCTATTGGTGGGAATGTAAATTGATACAGTCACTATGGAGAACAGTATGGAGGTTCCTTTAAAAAACTAAAAAGAGAATTACCATAGGATCCAGCAATCCCACTTCTGGGCATATACCCAGAGAAAACCATAAATCACAGAGACACATTCACCACAATGTTCATTGCAGCACTATTTACAATAGCCAGGTTATGGAAGCAACATAAATGCCCACAGACAGACGAATGGATAAAGATGTGGTACATATATAAAATGGAATATTACTCAGCCATAAAAAGGAATGAAACTGGGTCATTTGTAGAGAAGTTGATGGATCTAGAGACTGTCATACAGAGTGAAGTAAGCCAGAAAGAGAAAAACAAATATTGTATATTAATGCCTATATGTGGAACCTAGAAAAATGGTAGAGATGAACTGGTTTGCAGGGCAGAAATAGAGACACAGAGGTAGAGAACAAACGTATGGACACAAAGTGGGGGAAGCCATGGGGTGGTGGTGGTGGGATGACTTGGGAGATTAGGATTGACCTGTATACATGTCTATGCATAAAATAGATAACTAATAATAACCTACTGTATAAAAAAATAACTAAAATTAAATTTCAAAATTTTAAAAAATAAAATGTAAAAATAAAACAGAAAAAAAGTTCTTCCATTCACACTGATGTATTTATACGAATGAATTATTTCCATGCTTATATCTATAAATACATAAATGAGGAATAAAATCTAACTTGAACCAAAAAAGAAAAAAAAAAAAACTGAACCTAACAGTTATACAGAGGAAAACACTACCAAGGCACTTGCTCCAGTGGTAAACAATTCTGAAATTGGTCAGAGGTGGGGAATCATCTCCCATACAGCCAGCAGCCCCGCCCGCCCTCGCGAGGAGCATCCTCATTGCAAAGCTGGGAGACCGTGCCGAGGCCTCTGTGAGTAAACGTGAGCTGAGCCAAAGGCCAGCTGCTGCTGAACTGTTCCCACCCTTCCCAGGTGAAACACCTGAATATGTACAAGGGCTTGAAAGCCTAGAGGAAGGGCCGTGGAGCCACACCAGCGACAGCACGCAGGCCAACTTGGTGCCTGCAGGTCAGCCAGGATGGTACTGGCCACGGGCGCTCTTCTGGAAGCTTTCTATTGCCCTGCCTGAGATACCCCTCCTGTCCCGGCCCCCACTCCTTTTTTTCCTTCCTCACCTCAGCCCGGAGAGATATTCCAGTGGAAGTTATGGGTGACACATCCTCTTCTTTACAGGTGGCAGCCTGGCAACTCCTGCCGAAAGTCCAGCAGAGCCCCACTCACACCGGGCCACCCACAAAGCCATGGACCCTCACACCCTCCCACCAGCACAGCCCCGAGACTGCTGACGGGGCAGAGAATATGGAGTAAGGCACAGCTGCAGGGGCTATTGCTGCCTGGAGTGCTGTTTATATTGACCTCAACCCAGGCACACCTGGGGAGGGCTTGCCGGCAGGGTCAGGCTGCCCAGGTCAGCTAATCCTCAGCCCTGAGGGAATCACATTGCAGAAAATGGACCTCGCTAAGACAGAATATTCGCCAAGGAGAAAAAGGACACAATGCCATTTGCAGCACCGTAGATGAGTCTCGAGGTAATCACGTGACTTGGAGTAAGTCAGAAAGTGAAAGACACATATCATATCATATCACTTATAGGTGTTACCTATAAATTGATACCAGGGCAGATATTTCCACGGAGAAGGGCAATCACAGATTCATTAAACAAACTTATGGTTCACCAAAGGAAAGGTGTGAGGATTGAATTCATTACGATATTGGGGTTAACAGACAGATACAAACACAGTAGACGTATACAATCACCAAAGACCTACGGAGTACCAAGAGAAGACTACTCAACATTCTGTCATAACGTACATGGGAAAAGGATCCCAGGAAGAACAGACATATGTATATGTGTAAAAGAACCACCTCTTGCACACCTACAACAAGCTAAACGTTGTACTCAAACTTGCTGTAATAAAAAATAAAAAATTAAATTAAAAACTCGAACAAGAAGTAGTGAGACAAACTTGAGGGGCTTTCTCCTGGCACATTCCGTTCTACATTCCAATCTCGAACACGACCTTCCATTGAGGCTCTGCTGCCCTAGTAACCAGATTTGGTAAGGGAGAACTGCTGCCACCTTGTGGCCGTTTCACACAACTGCAGGTTTAATGCCAGCGCTAATGGTCAGTGGATATTCCAAATCATTACAGGCCTGTAAATGACACCTGCCCTGAAAACAAATCCTGGGGTCATATATCGACCAAAAAATTCAAAAGACGTCCATATTTCAAAACGACAGTTTCAAGAGGCATATTTCACGCACATTAGTGTTCTGCTTCTTTTGCTTTCTTTCTTTCTTTGTTAAAAAAAACGGGAATGGAAAAAGGCAACCCTCAGAATGGGCGAAAACGTTCACAAACGAATCAATGGACAAAGGTTTAATCTCCAATATATATAAACAGCGCATGCAGCTTAATATTAATAAAACAAACAACCCAATACAAAAATGGGCAGAAGATCTAAAGAGACGTTTCTTCAAAGAAGACACAGAGATGGCCAAGACGCACATGAAAAGCTGCTCAACATCACTAATTATTAGAGAAATGCAAATCAAAACTACAATGAGGTAAGACCTCACACCTGTTAGAATCGGCATCATCAGATAATCTACAAACAACAAATTCTGGGGAGGGTGTGGACAAAAGGAACCCTCTTCCGCTATTGGTGGGAATGTAAATTGATACAGTCACTATGGAGAACAGTATGGAGGTTCCTTTAAAAAACTAAAAAGAGAATTACCATAGGATCCAGCAATCCCACTTCTGGGCATATACCCAGAGAAAACCATAAATCACAGAGACACATTCACCACAATGTTCATTGCAGCACTATTTACAATAGCCAGGTTATGGAAGCAACATAAATGCCCACAGACAGACGAATGGATAAAGATGTGGTACATATATAAAATGGAATATTACTCAGCCATAAAAAGGAATGAAACTGGGTCATTTGTAGAGAAGTTGATGGATCTAGAGACTGTCATACAGAGTGAAGTAAGCCAGAAAGAGAAAAACAAATATTGTATATTAATGCCTATATGTGGAACCTAGAAAAATGGTAGAGATGAACTGGTTTGCAGGGCAGAAATAGAGACACAGAGGTAGAGAACAAACGTATGGACACAAAGTGGGGGAAGCCATGGGGTGGTGGTGGTGGGATGACTTGGGAGATTAGGATTGACCTGTATACATGTCTATGCATAAAATAGATAACTAATAATAACCTACTGTATAAAAAATAACTAAAATTAAATTTCAAAATTTTAAAAAATAAAATGTAAAAATAAAACAGAAAAAAAGTTCTTCCATTCACACTGATGTATTTATACGAATGAATTATTTCCATGCTTATATCTATAAATACATAAATGAGGAATAAAATCTAACTTGAACCAAAAAAGAAAAAAAAAAAAACTGAACCTAACAGTTATACAGAGGAAAACACTACCAAGGCACTTGCTCCAGTGGTAAACAATTCTGAAATTGGTCAGAGGTGGGGAATCATCTCCCATACAGCCAGCAGCCCCGCCCGCCCTCGCCAGGAGCATCCTCATTGCAAAGCTGGGAGACCGTGCCGAGGCCTCTGTGAGTAAACGTGAGCTGAGCCAAAGGCCAGCTTCTGCTGAACTGTTCCCACCCTTCCCAGGTGAAACACCTGAATATGTACAAGGGCTTGAAAGCCTAGAGGAAGGGCCGTGGAGCCACACCAGCGACAGCACGCAGGCCAACTTGGTGCCTGCAGGTCAGCCAGGATGGTACTGGCCACGGGCGCTCTTCTGGAAGCTTTCTATTGCCCTGCCTGAGATACCCCTCCTGTCCCGGCCCCCACTCCTTTTTTTCCTTCCTCACCTCAGCCCGGAGAGATATTCCAGTGGAAGTTATGGGTGACACATCCTCTTCTTTACAGGTGGCAGCCTGGCAACTCCTGCCGAAAGTCCAGCAGAGCCCCACTCACACCGGGCCACCCACAAAGCCATGGACCCTCACACCCTCCCACCAGCACAGCCCCGAGACTGCTGACGGGGCAGAGAATATGGAGTAAGGCACAGCTGCAGGGGCTATTGCTGCCTGGAGTGCTGTTTATATTGACCTCAACCCAGGCACACCTGGGGAGGGCTTGCCGGCAGGGTCAGGCTGCCCAGGTCAGCTAATCCTCAGCCCTCAGGGAATCACATTGCAGAAAATGGACCTCGCTAAGACAGAATATTCGCCAAGGAGAAAAAGGACACAATGCCATTTGCAGCACCGTAGATGAGTCTCGAGGTAATCACGTGACTTGGAGTAAGTCAGAAAGTGAAAGACACATATCATATCATATCACTTATAGGTGTTACCTATAAATTGATACCAGGGCAGATATTTCCACGGAGAAGGGCAATCACAGATTCATTAAACAAACTTATGGTTCACCAAAGGAAAGGTGTGAGGATTGAATTCATTACGATATTGGGGTTAACAGACAGATACAAACACAGTAGACGTATATAATCACCAAAGACCTACGGAGTACCAAGAGAAGACTACTCAACATTCTGTCATAACGTACATGGGAAAAGGATCCCAGGAAGAACAGACATATGTATATGTGTAAAAGAACCACCTCTTGCACACCTACAACAAGCTAAACGTTGTACTCAAACTTGCTGTAATAAAAAATAAAAAATTAAATTAAAAACTCGAACAAGAAGTAGTGAGACAAACTTGAGGGGCTTTCTCCTGGCACATTCCGTTCTACATTCCAATCTCCAACACGACCTTCCATTGAGGCTCTGCTGCCCTAGTAACCAGATTTGGTAAGGGAGAACTGCTGCCACCTTGTGGCCGTTTCACACAACTGCAGGTTTAATGCCAGCGCTAATGGTCAGTGGATATTCCAAATCATTACAGGCCTGTAAATGACACCTGCCCTGAAAACAAATCCTGGGGTCATATATCGACCAAAAAATTCAAAAGACGTCCATATTTCAAAACGACAGTTTCAAGAGGCATATTTCACGCACATTAGTGTTCTGCTTCTTTTGCTTTCTTTCTTTCTTTGTTAAAAAAAACGGGAATGGAAAAAGGCAACCCTCAGAATGGGCGAAAACGTTCACAAACGAATCAATGGACAAAGGTTTAATCTCCAATATATATAAACAGCGCATGCAGCTTAATATTAATAAAACAAACAACCCAATACAAAAATGGGCAGAAGATCTAAAGAGACGTTTCTTCAAAGAAGACACAGAGATGGCCAAGACGCACATGAAAAGCTGCTCAACATCACTAATTATTAGAGAAATGCAAATCAAAACTACAATGAGGTAAGACCTCACACCTGTTAGAATCGGCATCATCAGATAATCTACAAACAACAAATTCTGGGGAGGGTGTGGACAAAAGGAACCCTCTTCCGCTATTGGTGGGAATGTAAATTGATACAGTCACTATGGAGAACAGTATGGAGGTTCCTTTAAAAAACTAAAAAGAGAATTACCATAGGATCCAGCAATCCCACTTCTGGGCATATACCCAGAGAAAACCATAAATCACAGAGACACATTCACCACAATGTTCATTGCAGCACTATTTACAATAGCCAGGTTATGGAAGCAACCTAAATGCCCACAGACAGACGAATGGATAAAGATGTGGTACATATATAAAATGGAATATTACTCAGCCATAAAAAGGAATGAAACTGGGTCATTTGTAGAGAAGTTGATGGATCTAGAGACTGTCATACAGAGTGAAGTAAGCCAGAAAGAGAAAAACAAATATTGTATATTAATGCCTATATGTGGAACCTAGAAAAATGGTAGAGATGAACTGGTTTGCAGGGCAGAAATAGAGACACAGATGTAGAGAACAAACGAATGGACACAAAGTGGGGGAAGCCATGTGGTGGTGGTGGTGGGATGACTTGGGAGATTAGGATTGACCTGTATACATGTCTATGCATAAAATAGATAACTAATAATAACCTACTGTATAAATAATAACTAAAATTAAATTTCAAAATTTTAAAAAATAAAATGTAAAAATAAAACAGAAAAAAAGTTCTTCCATTCACACTGATGTATTTATACGAATGAATTATTTCCATGCTTATATCTATAAATACATAAATGAGGAATAAAATCTAACTTGAACCAAAAAACAAAAAAAAAAAACTGAACCTAACAGTTATACAGAGGAAAACACTACCAAGGCACTTGCTCCAGTGGTAAACAATTCTGAACTTGGTCAGAGGTGGGGAATCATCTCCCATACAGCCAGCAGCCACGCCCGCCCTCGCCAGGAGCATCCTCACTGCAAAGCTGGTAGACCGTGCCGAGGCCTCTGTGAGTAAACGTGAGCTGAGCCAAAGGCCAGCTGCTGCTGAACTGTTCCCACCCTTCCCAGGTGAAACACCTGAATATGTACAAGGGCTTGAAAGCCTAGAGGAAGGGCCGTGGAGCCACACCAGCGACAGCACGCAGGCCAACTTCGTGCCTGCAGGTCAGCCAGGATGGTACTGGCCACGCGCGCTCTTCTGGAAGCTTTCTATTGCCCTGCCTGAGATACCCCTCCTGTCCCGGCCCCCACTCCTTTTTTTCCTTCCTCACCTCAGCCCGGAGAGATATTCCAGTGGAAGTTATGGGTGACACATCCTCTTCTTTACAGGTGGCAGCCTGGCAACTCCTGCCGAAAGTCCAGCAGAGCCCCACTCACACCGGGCCACCCACAAAGCCGTGGACCCTCACACCCTCCCACCAGCACAGCCCCGAGACTGCTGACGGGGCAGAGGATATGGAGTAAGGCACAGCTGCAGGGGCTATTGCTGCCTGGAGTGCTGTTTATATTGACCTCAACCCAGGCACACCTGGGGAGGGCTTGCCGGCAGGGTCAGGCTGCCCAGGTCAGCTAATCCTCAGCCCTCAGGGAATCACATTGCAGAAAATGGACCTCGCTAAGACAGAATATTCGCCAAGGAGAAAAAGGACACAATGCCATTTGCAGCACCGTAGATGAGTCTCGAGGTAATCACGTGACTTGGAGTAAGTCAGAAGGTGAAAGACACATATCATATCATATCACTTATAGGTGTTACCTATAAATTGCTACCAGGGCAGATATTTCCACGGAGAAGGGCAATCACAGATTCATTAAACAAACTTATGGTTCACCAAAGGAAAGGTGTGAGGATTGAATTCATTACGATATTGGGGTTAACAGACAGATACAAACACAGTAGACGTATATAATCACCAATGACCTACGGAGTACCAAGAGAAGACTACTCAACATTCTGTCATAACGTACATGGGAAAAGGATCCCAGGAAGAACAGACATATGTATATGTGTAAAAGAACCACCTCTTGCACACCTACAACAAGCTAAACGTTGTACTCAAACTTGCTGTAATAAAAAATAAAAAATTAAATTAAAAACACGAACAAGAAGTAGTGAGATAAACTTGATTGGCTTTCTCCTGGCACATTCCGTTCTACATTCCAATCTCGAACACGACTTCCATTGAGGCTCTGCTGCCCTAGTAACCAGATTTGGTAAGGGAGAACTGCTGCCACCTTGTGGCCGTTTCACACAACTGCAGGTTTAATGCCAGCGCTAATGGTCAGTGGATATTCCAAATCATTACAGGCCTGTAAATGACACCTGCCCTGAAAACAAATCCTGGGGTCATATATCGACCAAAAAATTCAAAAGACGTCCATATTTCAAAACGACAGTTTCAAGAGGCATATTTCACGCACATTAGTGTTCTGCTTCTTTTGCTTTCTTTCTTTCTTTGTTAAAAAAAACGGGAATGGAAAAAGGCAACCCTCAGAATGGGCGAAAACGTTCACAAACGAATCAATGGACAAAGGTTTAATCTCCAATATATATAAACAGCGCATGCAGCTTAATATTAATAAAACAAACAACCCAATACAAAAATGGGCAGAAGATCTAAAGAGACGTTTCTTCAAAGAAGACACAGAGATGGCCAAGACGCACATGAAAAGCTGCTCAACATCACTAATTATTAGAGAAATGCAAATCAAAACTACAATGAGGTAAGACCTCACACCTGTTAGAATCGGCATCATCAGATAATCTAGAAACAACAAATTCTGGGGAGGGTGTGGACAAAAGGAACCCTCTTCCGCTATTGGTGGGAATGTAAATTGATACAGTCACTATGGAGAACAGTATGGAGGTTCCTTTAAAAAACTAAAAAGAGAATTACCATAGGATCCAGCAATCCCACTTCTGGGCATATACCCAGAGAAAACCATAAATCACAGAGACACATTCACCACAATGTTCATTGCAGCACTATTTACAATAGCCAGGTTATGGAAGCAACCTAAATGCCCACAGACAGACGAATGGATAAAGATGTGGTACATATATAAAATGGAATATTACTCAGCCATAAAAAGGAATGAAACTGGGTCATTTGTAGAGAAGTTGATGGATCTAGAGACTGTCATACAGAGTGAAGTAAGCCAGAAAGAGAAAAACAAATATTGTATATTAATGCCTATATGTGGAACCTAGAAAAATGGTAGAGATGAACTGGTTTGCAGGGCAGAAATAGAGACACAGAGGTAGAGAACAAACGTATGGACACAAAGTGGGGGAAGCCATGGGGTGGTGGTGGTGGGATGACTTGGGAGATTAGGATTGACCTGTATACATGTCTATGCATAAAATAGATAACTAATAATAACCTACTGTATAAAAAATAACTAAAATTAAATTTCAAAATTTTAAAAAATAAAATGTAAAAATAAAACAGAAAAAAAGTTCTTCCATTCACACTGCTGTATTTATACGAATGAATTATTTCCATGCTTATATCTATAAATACATAAATGAGGAATAAAATCTAACTTGAACCAAAAAAGAAAAAAAAAAAACTGAACCTAACAGTTATACAGAGGAAAACACTACCAAGGCACTTGCTCCAGTGGTAAACAATTCTGAAATTGGTCAGAGGTGGGGAATCATCTCCCATACAGCCAGCAGCCCCGCCCGCCCTCGCCAGGAGCATCCTCATTGCAAAGCTGGGAGACCGTGCCGAGGCCTCTGTGAGTAAACGTGAGCTGAGCCAAAGGCCAGCTGCTGCTGAACTGTTCCCACCCTTCCCAGGTGAAACACCTGAATATGTACAAGGGCTTGAAAGCCTAGAGGAAGGGCCGTGGAGCCACACCAGCGACAGCACGCAGGCCAACTTCGTGCCTGCAGGTCAGCCAGGATGGTACTGGCCACGCGCGCTCTTCTGGAAGCTTTCTATTGCCCTGCCTGAGATACCCCTCCTGTCCCGGCCCCCACTCCTTTTTTTCCTTCCTCACCTCAGCCCGGAGAGATATTCCAGTGGAAGTTATGGGTGACACATCCTCTTCTTTACAGGTGGCAGCCTGGCAACTCCTGCCGAAAGTCCAGCAGAGCCCCACTCACACCGGGCCACCCACAAAGCCGTGGACCCTCACACCCTCCCACCAGCACAGCCCCGAGACTGCTGACGGGGCAGAGGATATGGAGTAAGGCACAGCTGCAGGGGCTATTGCTGCCTGGAGTGCTGTTTATATTGACCTCAACCCAGGCACACCTGGGGAGGGCTTGCCGGCAGGGTCAGGCTGCCCAGGTCAGCTAATCCTCAGCCCTCAGGGAATCACATTGCAGAAAATGGACCTCGCTAAGACAGAATATTCGCCAAGGAGAAAAAGGACACAATGCCATTTGCAGCACCGTAGATGAGTCTCGAGGTAATCACGTGACTTGGAGTAAGTCAGAAGGTGAAAGACACATATCATATCATATCACTTATAGGTGTTACCTATAAATTGCTACCAGGGCCGATATTTCCACGGAGAAGGGCAATCACAGATTCATTAAACAAACTTATGGTTCACCAAAGGAAAGGTGTGAGGATTGAATTCATTACGATATTGGGGTTAACAGACAGATACAAACACAGTAGACGTATATAATCACCAATGACCTACGGAGTACCAAGAGAAGACTACTCAACATTCTGTCATAACGTACATGGGAAAAGGATCCCAGGAAGAACAGACATATGTATATGTGTAAAAGAACCACCTCTTGCACACCTACAACAAGCTAAACGTTGTACTCAAACTTGCTGTAATAAAAAATAAAAAATTAAATTAAAAACACGAACAAGAAGTAGTGAGATAAACTTGATTGGCTTTCTCCTGGCACATTCCGTTCTACATTCCAATCTCGAACACGACTTCCATTGAGGCTCTGCTGCCCTAGTAACCAGATTTGGTAAGGGAGAACTGCTGCCACCTTGTGGCCGTTTCACACAACTGCAGGTTTAATGCCAGCGCTAATGGTCAGTGGATATTCCAAATCATTACAGGCCTGTAAATGACACCTGCCCTGAAAACAAATCCTGGGGTCATATATCGACCAAAAAATTCAAAAGACGTCCATATTTCAAAACGACAGTTTCAAGAGGCATATTTCACGCACATTAGTGTTCTGCTTCTTTTGCTTGCTTTCTTTCTTTGTTAAAAAAAACGGGAATGGAAAAAGGCAACCCTCAGAATGGGCGAAAACGTTCACAAACGAATCAATGGACAAAGGTTTAATCTCCAATATATATAAACAGCGCATGCAGCTTAATATTAATAAAACAAACAACCCAATACAAAAATGGGCAGAAGATCTAAAGAGACGTTTCTTCAAAGAAGACACAGAGATGGCCAAGACGCACATGAAAAGCTGCTCAACATCACTAATTATTAGAGAAATGCAAATCAAAACTACAATGAGGTAAGACCTCACACCTGTTAGAATCGGCATCATCAGATAATCTACAAACAACAAATTCTGGGGAGGGTGTGGACAAAAGGAACCCTCTTCCGCTATTGGTGGGAATGTAAATTGATACAGTCACTATGGAGAACAGTATGGAGGTTCCTTTAAAAAACTAAAAAGAGAATTACCATAGGATCCAGCAATCCCACTTCTGGGCATATACCCAGAGAAAACCATAAATCACAGAGACACATTCACCACAATGTTCATTGCAGCACTATTTACAATAGCCAGGTTATGGAAGCAACATAAATGCCCACAGACAGACGAATGGATAAAGATGTGGTACATATATAAAATGGAATATTACTCAGCCATAAAAAGGAATGAAACTGGGTCATTTGTAGAGAAGTTGATGGATCTAGAGACTGTCATACAGAGTGAAGTAAGCCAGAAAGAGAAAAACAAATATTGTATATTAATGCCTATATGTGGAACCTAGAAAAATGGTAGAGATGAACTGGTTTGCAGGGCAGAAATAGAGACACAGAGGTAGAGAACAAACGTATGGACACAAAGTGGGGGAAGCCATGGGGTGGTGGTGGTGGGATGACTTGGGAGATTAGGATTGACCTGTATACATGTCTATGCATAAAATAGATAACTAATAATAACCTACTGTATAAAAAATAACTAAAATTAAATTTCAAAATTTTAAAAAATAAAATGTAAAAATAAAACAGAAAAAAAGTTCTTCCATTCACACTGCTGTATTTATACGAATGAATTATTTCCATGCTTATATCTATAAATACATAAATGAGGAATAAAATCTAACTTGAACCAAAAAAGAAAAAAAAAAAAACTGAACCTAACAGTTATACAGAGGAAAACACTACCAAGGCACTTGCTCCAGTGGTAAACAATTCTGAAATTGGTCAGAGGTGGGGAATCATCTCCCATACAGCCAGCAGCCCCGCCCGCCCTCGCCAGGAGCATCCTCATTGCAAAGCTGGGAGACCGTGCCGAGGCCTCTGTGAGTAAACGTGAGCTGAGCCAAAGGCCAGCTGCTGCTGAACTGTTCCCACCCTTCCCAGGTGAAACACCTGAATATGTACAAGGGCTTGAAAGCCTAGAGGAAGGGCCGTGGAGCCACACCAGCGACAGCACGCAGGCCAACTTGGTGCCTGCAGGTCAGCCAGGATGGTACTGGCCACGGGCGCTCTTCTGGAAGCTTTCTATTGCCCTGCCTGAGATACCCCTCCTGTCCCGGCCCCCACTCCTTTTTTTCCTTCCTCACCTCAGCCCGGAGAGATATTCCAGTGGAAGTTATGGGTGACACATCCTCTTCTTTACAGGTGGCAGCCTGGCAACTCCTGCCGAAAGTCCAGCAGAGCCCCACTCACACCGGGCCACCCACAAAGCCGTGGACCCTCACACCCTCCCACCAGCACAGCCCCGAGACTGCTGACGGGGCAGAGGATATGGAGTAAGGCACAGCTGCAGGGGCTATTGCTGCCTGGAGTGCTGTTTATATTGACCTCAACCCAGGCACACCTGGGGAGGGCTTGCCGGCAGGGTCAGGCTGCCCAGGTCAGCTAATCCTCAGCCCTCAGGGAATCACATTGCAGAAAATGGACCTCGCTAAGACAGAATATTCGCCAAGGAGAAAAAGGACACAATGCCATTTGCAGCACCGTAGATGAGTCTCGAGGTAATCACGTGACTTGGAGTAAGTCAGAAAGTGAAAGACACATATCATATCATATCACTTATAGGTGTTACCTATAAATTGCTACCAGGGCCGATATTTCCACGGAGAAGGGCAATCACAGATTCATTAAACAAACTTATGGTTCACCAAAGGAAAGGTGTGAGGATTGAATTCATTACGATATTGGGGTTAACAGACAGATACAAACACAGTAGACGTATATAATCACCAAAGACCTACGGAGTACCAAGAGAAGACTACTCAACATTCTGTCATAACGTACATGGGAAAAGGATCCCAGGAAGAACAGACATATGTATATGTGTAAAAGAACCACCTCTTGCACACCTACAACAAGCTAAACGTTGTACTCAAACTTGCTGTAATAAAAAATAAAAAATTAAATTAAAAACACGAACAAGAAGTAGTGAGACAAACTTGAGGGGCTTTCTCCTGGCACATTCCGTTCTACATTCCAATCTCGAACACGACTTCCATTGAGGCTCTGCTGCCCTAGTAACCAGATTTTGTAAGGGAGAACTGCTGCCACCTTGTGGCCGTTTCACACAACTGCAGGTTTAATGCCAGCACTAATGGTCAGTGGATATTCCAAATCATTACAGGCCTGTAAATGACACCTGCCCTGAAAACAAATCCTGGGGTCATATATCGACCAAAAAATTCAAAAGACGTCCATATTTCAAAACGACAGTTTCAAGAGGCATATTTCACGCACATTAGTGTTCTGCTTCTTTTGCTTTCTTTCTTTCTTTGTTAAAAGAACGGGAATGGAAAAAGGCAACCCTCAGAATGGGCGAAAACGTTCACAAACGAATCAATGGACAAAGGTTCAATCTCCAATATATATAAACAGCGCATGCAGCTTAATATTAATAAAACAAACAACCCAATACAAAAATGGGCAGAAGATCTAAAGAGACGTTTCTTCAAAGAAGACACAGAGATGGCCAAGACGCACATGAAAAGCTGCTCAACATCACTAATTATTAGAGAAATGCAAATCAAAACTACAATGAGGTAAGACCTCACACCTGTTAGAATCGGCATCATCAGATAATCTACAAACAACAAATTCTGGGGAGGGTGTGGACAAAAGGAACCCTCTTCCGCTATTGGTGGGAATGTAAATTGATACAGTCACTATGGAGAACAGTATGGAGGTTCCTTTAAAAAACTAAAAAGAGAATTACCATAGGATCCAGCAATCCCACTTCTGGGCATATACCCAGAGAAAACCATAAATCACAGAGACACATTCACCACAATGTTCATTGCAGCACTATTTACAATAGCCAGGTTATGGAAGCAACATAAATGCCCACAGACAGACGAATGGATAAAGATGTGGTACATATATAAAATGGAATATTACTCAGCCATAAAAAGGAATGAAACTGGGTCATTTGTAGAGAAGTTGATGGATCTAGAGACTGTCATACAGAGTGAAGTAAGCCAGAAAGAGAAAAACAAATATTGTATATTAATGCCTATATGTGGAACCTAGAAAAATGGTAGAGATGAACTGGTTTGCAGGGCAGAAATAGAGACACAGAGGTAGAGAACAAACGTATGGACACAAAGTGGGGGAAGCCATGGGGTGGTGGTGGTGGGATGACTTGGGAGATTAGGATTGACCTGTATACATGTCTATGCATAAAATAGATAACTAATAATAACCTATTGTATAAAAAATAACTAAAATTAAATTTCAAAATTTTAAAAAATAAAATGTAAAAATAAAACAGAAAAAATGTTCTTCCATTCACACTGATGTATTTATACGAATGAATTATTTCCATGCTTATATCTATAAATACATAAATGAGGAATAAAATCTAACTTGAACCAAAAAAGAAAAAAAAAAAAACTGAAACTAACAGTTATACAGAGGAAAACACTACCAAGGCACTTGCTCCAGTGGTAAACAATTCTGAAATTGGTCAGAGGTGGGGAATCATCTCCCATACAGCCAGCAGCCCCGCCCGCCCTCGCCAGGAGCATCCTCATTGCAAAGCTGGGAGACCGTGCCGAGGCCTCTGTGAGTAAACGTGAGCTGAGCCAAAGGCCAGCTGCTGCTGAACTGTTCCCACCCTTCCCAGGTGAAACACCTGAATATGTACAAGGGCTTGAAAGCCTAGAGGAAGGGCCGTGGAGCCACACCAGCGACAGCACGCAGGCCAACTTGGTGCCTGCAGGTCAGCCAGGATGGTACTGGCCACGGGCGCTCTTCTGGAAGCTTTCTATTGCCCTGCCTGAGATACCCCTCCTGTCCCGGCCCCCACTCCTTTTTTTCCTTCCTCACCTCAGCCCGGAGAGATATTCCAGTGGAAGTTATGGGTGACACATCCTCTTCTTTACAGGTGGCAGCCTGGCAACTCCTGCCGAAAGTCCAGCAGAGCCCCACTCACACCGGGCCACCCACAAAGCCGTGGACCCTCACACCCTCCCACCAGCACAGCCCCGAGACTGCTGACGGGGCAGAGAATATGGAGTAAGGCACAGCTGCAGGGGCTATTGCTGCCTGGAGTGCTGTTTATATTGACCTCAACCCAGGCACACCTGGGGAGGGCTTGCCGGCAGGGTCAGGCTGCCCAGGTCAGCTAATCCTCAGCCCTCAGGGAATCACATTGCAGAAAATGGACCTCGCTAAGACAGAATATTCGCCAAGGAGAAAAAGGACACAATGCCATTTGCAGCACCGTAGATGAGTCTCGAGGTAATCACGTGACTTGGAGTAAGTCAGAAATTAAAAACACATATCATATCATATCACTTATAGGTGTTACCTATAAATTGATACCAGGGCAGATATTTCCACGGAGAAGGGCAATCACAGATTCATTAAACAAACTTATGGTTCACCAAAGGAAAGGTGTGAGGATTGAATTCATTACGATATTGGGGTTAACAGACAGATACAAACACAGTAGACGTATATAATCACCAAAGACCTACGGAGTACCAAGAGAAGACTACTCAACATTCTGTCATAACGTACATGGGAAAAGGATCCCAGGAAGAACAGACATATATATATGTGTAAAAGAACCACCTCTTGCACACCTACAACAAGCTAAACGTTGTACTCAAACTTGCTGTAATAAAAAATAAAAAATTAAATTAAAAACACGAACAAGAAGTAGTGAGACAAACTTGAGGGGCTTTCTCCTGGCACATTCCGTTCTACATTCCAATCTCGAACACGACCTTCCATTGAGGCTCTGCTGCCCTAGTAACCAGATTTGGTAAGGGAGAACTGCTGCCACCTTGTGGCCGTTTCACACAACTGCAGGTTTAATGCCAGCGCTAATGGTCAGTGGATATTCCAAATCATTACAGGCCTGTAAATGACACCTGCCCTGAAAACAAATCCTGGGGTCATATATCGACCAAAAAATTCAAAAGACGTCCATATTTCAAAACGACAGTTTCAAGAGGCATATTTCACGCACATTAGTGTTCTGCTTCTTTTGCTTTCTTTCTTTCTTTGTTAAAAAAAACGGGAATGGAAAAAGGCAACCCTCAGAATGGGCGAAAACGTTCACAAACGAATCAATGGACAAAGGTTTAATCTCCAATATATATAAACAGCGCATGCAGCTTAATATTAATAAAACAAACAACCCAATACAAAAATGGGCAGAAGATCTAAAGAGACGTTTCTTCAAAGAAGACACAGAGATGGCCAAGACGCACATGAAAAGCTGCTCAACATCACTAATTATTAGAGAAATGCAAATCAAAACTACAATGAGGTAAGACCTCACACCTGTTAGAATCGGCATCATCAGATAATCTACAAACAACAAATTCTGGGGAGGGTGTGGACAAAAGGAACCCTCTTCCGCTATTGGTGGGAATGTAAATTGATACAGTCACTATGGAGAACAGTATGGAGGTTCCTTTAAAAAACTAAAAAGAGAATTACCATAGGATCCAGCAATCCCACTTCTGGGCATATACCCAGAGAAAACCATAAATCACAGAGACACATTCACCACAATGTTCATTGCAGCACTATTTACAATAGCCAGGTTATGGAAGCAACCTAAATGCCCACAGACAGACGAATGGATAAAGATGTGGTACATATATAAAATGGAATATTACTCAGCCATAAAAAGGAATGAAACTGGGTCATTTGTAGAGAAGTTGATGGATCTAGAGACTGTCATACAGAGTGAAGTAAGCCAGAAAGAGAAAAACAAATATTGTATATTAATGCCTATATGTGGAACCTAGAAAAATGGTAGAGATGAACTGGTTTGCAGGGCAGAAATAGAGACACAGAGGTAGAGAACAAACGTATGGACACAAAGTGGGGGAAGCCATGGGGTGGTGGTGGTGGGATGACTTGGGAGATTAGGATTGACCTGTATACATGTCTATGCATAAAATAGATAACTAATAATAACCTACTGTATAAAAAATAACTAAAATTAAATTTCAAAATTTTAAAAAATAAAATGTAAAAATAAAACAGAAAAAAAGTTCTTCCATTCACACTGATGTATTTATACGAATGAATTATTTCCATGCTTATATCTATAAATACATAAATGAGGAATAAAATCTAACTTGAACCAAAAAAGAAAAAAAAAACTGAACCTAACAGTTATACAGAGGAAAACACTACCAAGGCACTTGCTCCAGTGGTAAACAATTCTGAAATTGGTCAGAGGTGGGGAATCATCTCCCATACAGCCAGCAGCCCCGCCCGCCCACGCAAGGAGCATCCTCATTGCAAAGCTGGGAGACCGTGCCGAGGCCTCTGTGAGTAAACGTGAGCTGAGCCCCAGGCCAGATGCTGCTGAACTGTTCCCACCCTTCCCAGGTGAAACACCTGAATATGTACAAGGGCTTGAAAGCCTAGAGGAAGGGCCGTGGAGCCACACCAGCGACAGCACGCAGGCCAACTTGGTGCCTGCAGGTCAGCCAGGATGGTACTGGCCACGGGCGCTCTTCTGGAAGCTTTCTATTGCCCTGCCTGAGATACCCCTCCTGTCCCGGCCCCCACTCCTTTTTTTCCTTCCTCACCTCAGCCCGGAGAGATATTCCAGTGGAAGTTATGGGTGACACATCCTCTTCTTTACAGGTGGCAGCCTGGCAACTCCTGCCGAAAGTCCAGCAGAGCCCCACTCACACCGGGCCACCCACAAAGCCGTGGACCCTCACACCCTCCCACCAGCACAGCCCCGAGACTGCTGACAGGGCAGAGAATATGGAATAAGGCACAGCTGCAGGGGCTATTGCTGCCTGGAGTGCTGTTTATATTGACCTCAACCCAGGCACACCTGGGGAGGGCTTGCCGGCAGGGTCAGGCTGCCCAGGTCAGCTAATCCTCAGCCCTCAGGGAATCACATTGCAGAAAATGGACCTCGCTAAGACAGAATATTTGCCAAGGAGAAAAAGGACACAATGCCATTTGCAGCACCGTAGATGAGTCTCGAGGTAATCACGTGACTTGGAGTAAGTCAGAAAGTGAAAGACACATATCATATCATATCACTTATAGGTGTTACCTATAAATTGATACCAGGGCAGATATTTCCACGGAGAAGGGCAATCACAGATTCATTAAACAAACTTATGGTTCACTAAAGGAAAGTTGTGAGGATTGAATTCATTACGATATTGGGGTTAACAGACAGATACAAACACAGAAGACGTATATAATCACCAATGACCTACGGAGTACCAAGAGAAGACTACTCAACATTCTGTCATAACGTACATGGGAAAAGGATCCCAGGAAGAACAGACATATGTATATGTGTAAAAGAACCACCTCTTGCACACCTACAACAAGCTAAACGTTGTACTCAAACTTGCTGTAATAAAAAATAAAAAATTAAATTAAAAACACGAACAAGAAGTAGTGAGACAAACTTGAGGGGCTTTCTCCTGGCACATTCCGTTCTACATTCCAATCTCGAACACGACTTCCATTGAGGCTCTGCTGCCCTAGTAACCAGATTTGGTAAGGGAGAACTGCTGCCACCTTGTGGCCGTTTCACACAACTGCAGGTTTAATGCCAGCGCTAATGGTCAGTGGATATTCCAAATCATTACAGGCCTGTAAATGACACCTGCCCTGAAAACAAATCCTGGGGTCATATATCGACCAAAAAATTCAAAAGACGTCCATATTTCAAAACGACAGTTTCAAGAGGCATATTTCACGCACATTAGTGTTCTGCTTCTTTTGCTTTCTTTCTTTCTTTGTTAAAAAAAACGGGAATGGAAAAAGGCAACCCTCAGAATGGGCGAAAACGTTCACAAACGAATCAATGGACAAAGGTTCAATCTCCAATATATATAAACAGCTCATGCAGCTTAATATTAATAAAACAAACAACCCAATACAAAAATGGGCAGAAGATCTAAAGAGACGTTTCTTCAAAGAAGACACAGAGATGGCCAAGACGCACATGAAAAGCTGCTCAACATCACTAATTATTAGAGAAATGCAAATCAAAACTACAATGAGGTAAGACCTCACACCTGTTAGAATCGGCATCATCAGATAATCTAGAAACAACAAATTCTGGGGAGGGTGTGGACAAAAGGAACCCTCTTCCGCTATTGGTGGGAATGTAAATTGATACAGTCACTATGGAGAACAGTATGGAGGTTCCTTTAAAAAACTAAAAAGAGAATTACCATAGGATCCAGCAATCCCACTTCTGGGCATATACCCAGAGAAAACCATAAATCACAGAGACACATTCACCACAATGTTCATTGCAGCACTATTTACAATACCCAGGTTATGGAAGCAACATAAATGCCCACAGACAGACGAATGGATAAAGATGTGGTACATATATAAAATGGAATATTACTCAGCCATAAAAAGGAATGAAACTGGGTCATTTGTAGAGAAGTTGATGGATCTAGAGACTGTCATACAGAGTGAAGTAAGCCAGAAAGAGAAAAACAAATATTGTATATTAATGCCTATATGTGGAACCTAGAAAAATGGTAGAGATGAACTGGTTTGCAGGGCAGAAATAGAGACACAGAGGTAGAGAACAAACGTATGGACACAAAGTGGGGGAAGCCATGGGGTGGTGGTGGTGGGATGACTTGGGAGATTAGGATTGACCTGTATACATGTCTATGCATAAAATAGATAACTAATAATAACATATTGTATAAAAAATAAATAAAATTAAATTTCAAAATTTTAAAAAATAAAATGTAAAAATAAAACAGAAAAAATGTTCTTCCATTCACACTGATGTATTTATACGAATGAATTATTTCCATGCTTATATCTATAAATACATAAATGAGGAATAAAATCTAACTTGAACCAAAAAAGAAAAAAAAAAAAACTGAACCTAACAGTTATACAGAGGAAAACACTACCAAGGCACTTGCTCCAGTGGTAAACAATTCTGAAATTGGTCAGAGGTGGGGAATCATCTCCCATACAGCCAGCAGCCCCGCCCGCCCTCGCCAGGAGCATCCTCATTGCAAAGCTGGGAGACCGTGCCGAGGCCTCTGTGAGTAAACGTGAGCTGAGCCCCAGGCCAGATGCTGCTGAACTGTTCCCACCCTTCCCAGGTGAAACACCTGAATATGTACAAGGGCTTGAAAGCCTAGAGGAAGGGCCGTGGAGCCACACCAGCGACAGCACGCAGGCCAACTTGGTGCCTGCAGGTCAGCCAGGATGGTACTGGACACGGGCGCTCTTCTGGAAGCTTTCTATTGCCCTGCCTGAGATACCCCTCCTGTCCTGGCCCCCACTCCTTTTTTTCCTTCCTCACCTCAGCCCGGAGAGATATTCCAGTGGAAGTTATGGGTGACACATCCTCTTCTTTACAGGTGGCAGCCTGGCAACTCCTGCCGAAAGTCCAGCAGAGCCCCACTCACACCGGGCCACCCACAAAGCCGTGGCCCCTCACACCCTCCCACCAGCACAGCCCCGAGACTGCTGACGGGGCAGAGAATATGGAGTAAGGCACAGCTGCAGGGGCTATTGCTGCCTGGAGTGCTGTTTATATTGACCTCAACCCAGGCACACCTGGGGAGGGCTTGCCGGCAGGGTCAGGCTGCCCAGGTCAGCTAATCCTCAGCCCTCAGGGAATCACATTGCAGAAAATGGACCTCGCTAAGACAGAATGTTCGCCAAGGAGAAAAAGGACACAATGCCATTTGCAGCACCGTAGATGAGTCTCGAGGTAATCACGTGACTTGGAGTAAGTCAGAAAGTGAAAGACACATATCATATCATATCACTTATAGGTGTTACCTATAAATTGATACCAGGGCAGATATTTCCACGGAGAAGGGCAATCACAGATTCATTAAACAAACTTATGGTTCACCAAAGGAAAGGTGTGAGGATTGAATTCATTACGATATTGGGGTTAACAGACAGATACAAACACAGTAGACGTATATAATCACCAAAGACCTACGGAGTACCAAGAGAAGACTACTCAACATTCTGTCATAACGTACATGGGAAAAGGATCCCAGGAAGAACAGACATATGTATATGTGTAAAAGAACCACCTCTTGCACACCTACAACAAGCTAAACGTTGTACTCAAACTTGCTGTAATAAAAAATAAAAAATTAAATTAAAAACACGAACAAGAAGTAGTGAGACAAACTTGAGGGGCTTTCTCCTGGCACATTCCGTTCTACATTCCAATCTCGAACACGACTTCCATTGAGGCTCTGCTGCCCTAGTAACCAGATTTGGTAAGGGAGAACTGCTGCCACCTTGTGGCCGTTTCACACAACTGCAGGTTTAATGCCAGCGCTAATGGTCAGTGGATATTCCAAATCATTACAGGCCTGTAAAGGACACCTGCCCTGAAAACAAATCCTGGGGTCATATATCGACCAAAAAATTCAAAAGACGTCCATATTTCAAAACGACAGTTTCAAGAGGCATATTTCACGCACATTAGTGTTCTGCTTCTTTTGCTTTCTTTCTTTCTTTGTTAAAAAAAACGGGAATGGAAAAAGGCAACCCTCAGAATGGGCGAAAACGTTCACAAACGAATCAATGGACAAAGGTTTAATCTCCAATATATATAAACAGCGCATGCAGCTTAATATTAATAAAACAAACAACCCAATACAAAAATGGGCAGAAGATCTAAAGAGACGTTTCTTCAAAGAAGACACAGAGATGGCCAAGACGCACGTGAAAAGCTGCTCAACATCACTAATTATTAGAGAAATGCAAATCAAAACTACAATGAGGTAAGACCTCACACCTGTTAGAATCGGCATCATCAGATAATCTACAAACAACAAATTCTGGGGAGGGTGTGGACAAAAGGAACCCTCTTCCGCTATTGGTGGGAATGTAAATTGATACAGTCACTATGGAGAACAGTATGGAGGTTCCTTTAAAAAACTAAAAAGAGAATTACCATAGGATCCAGCAATCCCACTTCTGGGCATATACCCAGAGAAAACCATAAATCACAGAGACACATTCACCACAATGTTCATTGCAGCACTATTTACAATAGCCAGGTTATGGAAGCAACATAAATGCCCACAGACAGACGAATGGATAAAGATGTGGTACATATATAAAATGGAATATTACTCAGCCATAAAAAGGAATGAAACTGGGTCATTTGTAGAGAAGTTGATGGATCTAGAGACTGTCATACAGAGTGAAGTAAGCCAGAAAGAGAAAAACAAATATTGTATATTAATGCCTATATGTGGAACCTAGAAAAATGGTAGAGATGAACTGGTTTGCAGGGCAGAAATAGAGACACAGAGGTAGAGAACAAACGTATGGACACAAAGTGGGGGAAGCCATGGCGTGGTGGTGGTGGGATGACTTGGGAGATTAGGATTGACCTGTATACATGTCTATGCATAAAATAGATAACTAATAATAACCTATTGTATAAAAAATAACTAAAATTAAATTTCAAAATTTTAAAAAATAAAATGTAAAAATAAAACAGAAAAAATGTTCTTCCATTCACACTGATGTATTTATATGAATGAATTATTTCCATGCTTATATCTATAAATACATAAATGAGGAATAAAATCTAACTTGAACCAAAAAAGAAAAAAAAAAAAAACTGAACCTAACAGTTATACAGAGGAAAACACTACCAAGGCACTTGCTCCAGTGGTAAACAATTCTGAAATTGGTCAGAGGTGGGGAATCATCTCCCATACAGCCAGCAGCCCCGCCCGCCCTCGCCAGGAGCATCCTCATTGCAAAGCTGGGAGACCGTGCCGAGGCCTCTGTGAGTAAACGTGAGCTGAGCCCCAGGCCAGCTGCTGCTGAACTGTTCCCACCCTTCCCAGGTGAAACACCTGAATATGTACAAGGGCTTGAAAGCCTAGAGGAAGGGCCGTGGAGCCACACCAGCGACAGCACGCAGGCCAACTTGGTGCCTGCAGGTCAGCCAGGATGGTACTGGCCACGGGCGCTCTTCTGGAAGCTTTCTATTGCCCTGCCTGAGATACCCCTCCTGTCCCGGCACCCACTCCTTTTTTTCCTTCCTCACCTCAGCCCGGAGAGATATTCCAGTGGAAGTTATGGGTGACACATCCTCTTCTTTACAGGTGGCAGCCTGGCAACTCCTGCCGAAAGTCCAGCAGAGCCCCACTCACACCGGGCCACCCACAAAGCCGTGGACCCTCACACCCTCCCACCAGCACAGCCCCGAGACTGCTGACGGGGCAGAGAATATGGAGTAAGGCACAGCTGCAGGGGCTATTGCTGCCTGGAGTGCTGTTTATATTGACCTCAACCCAGGCACACCTGGGGAGGGCTTGCCGGCAGGGTCAGGCTGCCCAGGTCAGCTAATCCTCAGCCCTCAGGGAATCACATTGCAGAAAATGGACCTCGCTAAGACAGAATATTCGCCAAGGAGAAAAAGGACACAATGCCATTTGCAGCACCGTAGATGAGTCTCGAGGTATCACGTGACTTGGAGTAAGTCAGAAAGTGAAAGACACATATCATATCATATCACTTATAGGTGTTACCTATAAATTGATACCAGGGCAGATATTTCCACGGAGAAGGGCAATCACAGATTCATTAAACAAACTTAGGGTTCACCAAAGGAAAGGTGTGAGGATTGAATTCATTACGATATTGGGGTTAACAGACAGATACAAACACAGTAGACGTATATAATCACCAAAGACCTACGGAGTACCAAGAGAAGACTACTCAACATTCTGTCATAACGTACATGGGAAAAGGATCCCAGGAAGAACAGACATATGTATATGTGTAAAAGAACCACCTCTTGCACACCTACAACAAGCTAAACGTTGTACTCAAACTTGCTGTAATAAAAAATAAAAAATTAAATTAAAAACACGAACAAGAAGTAGTGAGACAAACTTGAGGGGCTTTCTCCTGGCACATTCCGTTCTACATTCCAATCTCGAACACGACTTCCATTGAGGCTCTGCTGCCCTAGTAACCAGATTTGGTAAGGGAGAACTGCTGCCACCTTGTGGCCGTTTCACACAACTGCAGGTTTAATGCCAGCGCTAATGGTCAGTGGATATTCCACATCATTACAGGCCTGTAAATGACACCTGCCCTGAAAACAAATCCTGGGGTCATATATCGACCAAAAAATTCAAAAGACGTCCATATTTCAAAACGACAGTTTCAAGAGGCATATTTCACGCACATTAGTGTTCTGCTTCTTTTGCTTTCTTTCTTTCTTTGTTAAAAAAAACGGGAATGGAAAAAGGCAACCCTCAGAATGGGCGAAAACGTTCACAAACGAATCAATGGACAAAGGTTCAATCTCCAATATATATAAACAGCGCATGCAGCTTAATATTAATAAAACAAACAACCCAATACAAAAATGGGCAGAAGATCTAAAGAGACGTTTCTTCAAAGAAGACACAGAGATGGCCAAGACGCACATGAAAAGCTGCTCAACATCACTAATTATTAGAGAAATGCAAATCAAAACTACAATGAGGTAAGACCTCACACCTGTTAGAATCGGCATCATCAGATAATCTACAAACAACAAATTCTGGGGAGGGTGTGGACAAAAGGAACCCTCTTCCGCTATTGGTGGGAATGTAAATTGATACAGTCACTATGGAGAACAGTGTGGAGGTTCCTTTAAAAAACTAAAAAGAGAATTACCATAGGATCCAGCAATCCCACTTCTGGGCATATACCCAGAGAAAACCATAAATCACAGAGACACATTCACCACAATGTTCATTGCAGCACTATTTACAATAGCCAGGTTATGGAAACAACATAAATGCCCACAGACAGACGAATGGATAAAGATGTGGTACATATATAAAATAGCATATTACTCAGCCATAAAAAGGAATGAAACTGGGTCATTTGTAGAGAAGTTGATGGATCTAGAGACTGTCATTAGGAGTGAAGTAAGCCAGAAAGAGAAAAACAAATATTGTATATTAATGCCTATATGTGGAACCTAGAAAAATGGTAGAGATGAACTGGTTTGCAGGGCAGAAATAGAGACACAGAGGTAGAGAACAAACGTATGGACACAAAGTGGGGGAAGCCATGTGGTGGTGGTGGTGGGATGACCTGGGAGATTAGGATTGACCTGTATACATGTCTATGCATAAAATAGATAACTAATAATAACCTACTGTATAAAAAAATAACTAAAATTAAATTTCAAAATTTTAAAAAATAAAATGTAAAAATAAAACAGAAAAAAAGTTCTTCCATTCACACTGATGTATTTATACGAATGAATTATTTCCATGCTTATATCTATAAATACATAAATGAGGAATAAAATCTAACTTGAACCAAAAAAGAAAAAAAAAACTGAACCTAACAGTTATACAGAGGAAAACACTACCAAGGCACTTGCTCCAGTGGTAAACAATTCTGAAATTGGTCAGAGGTGGGGAATCATCTCCCATACAGCCAGCAGCCCCGCCCGCCCACGCAAGGAGCATCCTCATTGCAAAGCTGGGAGACCGTGCCGAGGCCTCTGTGAGTAAACGTGAGCTGAGCCCCAGGCCAGATGCTGCTGAACTGTTCCCACCCTTCCCAGGTGAAACACCTGAATATGTACAAGGGCTTGAAAGCCTAGAGGAAGGGCCGTGGAGCCACACCAGCGACAGCACGGAGGCCAACTTGGTGCCTGCAGGTCAGCCAGGATGGTACTGGCCACGGGCGCTCTTCTGGAAGCTTTCTATTGCCCTGCCTGAGATACCCCTCCTGTCCCGGCCCCCACTCCTTTTTTTCCTTCCTCACCTCAGCCCGGAGAGATATTCCAGTGGAAGTTATGGGTGACACATCCTCTTCTTTACAGGTGGCAGCCAGGCAACTCCTGCCGAAAGTCCAGCAGAGCCCCACTCACACCGGGCCACCCACAAAGCCGTGGACCCTCACACCCTCCCACCAGCACAGCCCCGAGACTGCTGACGGGGCAGAGGATATGGAGTCAGGCACAGCTGCAGGGACTATTGCTGCCTGGAGTGCTGTTTATATTGACCTCAACCCAGGCACACCTGGGGAGGGCTTGCCGGCAGGGTCAGGCTGCCCAGGTCAGCTAATCCTCAGCCCTCAGAGAATCACATTGCAGAATATGGACCTCGCTAAGACAGAATATTCGCCAAGGAGAAAAAGGACACAATGCCATTTGCAGCACCGTAGATGAGTCTCGAGGTAATCACGTGACTTGGAGTAAGTCAGAAAGTGAAAGACACATATCATATCATATCACTTATAGGTGTTACCTATAAATTGATACCAGGGCAGATATTTCCACGGAGAAGGGCAATCACAGATTCATTAAACAAACTTATGGTTCACCAAAGGAAAGGTGTGAGGATTGAATTCATTACGATATTGGGGTTAACAGACAGATACAAACGCAGTAGACGTATATAATCACCAAAGACCTACGGAGTACCAAGAGAAGACTACTCAACATTCTGTCATAATGTACATGGGAAAAGGATCCCAGGAAGAACAGACATATGTATATGTGTAAAAGAACCACCTCTTGCACACCTACAACAAGCTAAACGTTGTACTCAAACTTGCTGTAATAAAAAATAAAAAATTAAATTAAAAACACGAACAAGAAGTAGTGAGAAAAACTTGAGGGGCTTTCTCCTGGCACATTCCGTTCTACATTCCAATCTCGAACATGACTTCCATTGAGGCTCTGCTGCCCTAGTAACCAGATTTGGTAAGGGAGAACTGCTGCCACCTTGTGGCCGTTTCACACAACTGCAGGTTTAATGCCAGCGCTAATGGTCAGTGGATATTCCAAATCATTACAGGCCTGTAAATGACACCTGCCCTGAAAACAAATCCTGGGGTCATATATCGACCAAAAAATTCAAAAGACGTCCATATTTCAAAACGACAGTTTCAAGAGGCATATTTCACGCACATTAGTGTTCTGCTTCTTTTGCTTTCTTTCTTTCTTTGTTAAAAAAAACGGGAATGGAAAAAGGCAACCCTCAGAATGGGCGAAAACGTTCACAAACGAATCAATGGACAAAGGTTTAATCTCCAATATATATAAACAGCTCATGCAGCTTAATATTAATAAAACAAACAACCCAATACAAAAATGGGCAGAAGATCTAAAGACACGTTTCTTCAAAGAAGACACAGAGATGGCCAAGACGCACATGAAAAGCTGCTCAACATCACTAATTATTAGAGAAATGCAAATCAAAACTACAATGAGGTAAGACCTCACACCTGTGAGAATCGGCCTCATCAGATAATCTAGAAACAACAAATTCTGGGGAGGTTGTGGACAAATGGAACCCTCTTCCGCTATTGGTGGGAATGTAAATTGATACAGTCACTATGGAGAACAGTATGGAGGTTCCTTTAAAAAACTAAAAAGAGAATTACCATAGGATCCAGCAATCCCACTTCTGGGCATATACCCAGAGAAAACCATAAATCACAGAGACACATTCACCACAATGTTCATTGCAGCACTATTTACAATAGCCAGGTTATGGAAGCAACATAAATGCCCACAGACAGACGAATGGATAAAGATGTGGTACATATATAAAATGGAATATTACTCAGCCATAAAAAGGAATGAAACTGGGTCATTTGTAGAGAAGTTGATGGATCTAGAGACTGTCATACAGAGTGAAGTAAGCCAGAAAGAGAAAAACAAATATTGTATATTAATGCCTATATGTGGAACCTAGAAAAATGGTAGAGATGAACTGGTTTGCAGGGCAGAAATAGAGACACAGAGGTAGAGAACAAACGTATGGACACAAAGTGGGGGAAGCCATGGGGTGGTGGTGGTGGGATGACTTGGGAGATTAGGATTGACCTGTATACATGTCTATGCATAAAATAGATAACTAATAATAACCTACTGTATAAAAAAATAACTAAAATTAAATTTCAAAATTTTAAAAAATAAAATGTAAAAATAAAACAGAAAAAAAGTTCTTCCATTCACACTGATGTATTTATACGAATGAATTATTTCCATGCTTATATCTATAAATACATAAATGAGGAATAAAATCTAACTTGAACCAAAAAAGAAAAAAAAAACTGAACCTAACAGTTATACAGAGGAAAACACTACCAAGGCACTTGTTCCAGTGGTAAACAATTCTGAAATTGGTCAGAGGTGGGGAATCATCTCCCATACAGCCAGCAGCCCCGCCCGCCCTCGCCAGGAGCATCCTCATTGCAAAGCTGGGAGACCGTGCCGAGGCCTCTGTGAGTAAACGTGAGCTGAGCCCCAGGCCAGCTGCTGCTGAACTGTTCCCACCCTTCCCAGGTGAAACACCTGAATATGTACAAGGGCTTGAAAGCCTAGAGGAAGGGCCGTGGAGCCACACCAGCGACAGCACGCAGGCCAACTTGGTGCCTGCAGGTCAGCCAGGATGGTACTGGCCACGGGCGCTCTTCTGGAAGCTTTCTATTGCCCTGCCTGAGATACCCCTCCTGTCCCGGCCCCCACTCCTTTTTTTCCTTCCTCACCTCAGCCCGGAGAAATATTCCAGTGGAAGTTATGGGTGACACATCCTCTTCTTTACAGGTGGCAGCCTGGCAACTCCTGCCGAAAGTCCAGCAGAGCCCCACTCACACCGGACCACCCACAAAGCCGTGGACCCTCACACCCTCCAACCAGCACAGCCCCGAGACTGCTGACGGGGCAGAGAATATGGAGTAAGGCACAGCTGCAGGGGCTATTGATGCCTGGAGTGCTGTTTATATTGACCTCAACCCAGGCACACCTGGGGAGGGCTTGCCGGCAGGGTGAGGCTGCCCAGGTCAGCTAATCCTCAGCCCTCAGGGAATCACTTTGCAGAAAATGGACCTCGCTAAGACAGAATATTCGCCAAGGAGAAAAAGGACACAATGCCATTTGTAGCACCGTAGATGAGTCTCGAGGTAATCACGTGACTTGGAGTAAGTCAGAAAGTGAAAGACACATATCATATCATATCACTTATAGGTGTTACCTATAAATTGATACCAGGGCAGATATTTCCACGGAGAAGGGCAATCACAGATTCATTAAACAAACTTATGGTTCACCAAAGGAAAGGTGTGAGGATTGAATTCATTACGATATTGGGGTTAACAGACAGATACAAACACAGTAGACGTATATAATCACCAAAGACCTACGGAGTACCAAGAGAAGACTACTCAACATTCTGTCATAACGTACATGGGAAAAGGATCCCAGGAAGAACAGACATATGTATATGTGTAAAAGAACCACCTCTCGCACACCTACAACAAGCTAAACGTTGTACTCAAACTTGCTGTAATAAAAAATAAAAAATTAAATTAAAAACACGAACAAGAAGTAGTGAGACAAACTTGAGGGGCTTTCTCCTGGCACATTCCGTTCTACATTCCAATCTCGAACACGACTTCCATTGAGGCTCTGCTGCCCTAGTAACCAGATTTGGTAAGGGAGAACTGCAGCCACCTTGTGGCCGTTTCACACAACTGCAGGTTTAATGCCAGCGCTAATGGTCAGTGGATATTCCAAATCATTACAGGCCTGTAAATGACACCTGCCCTGAAAACAAATCCTGGGGTCATATATCGACCAAAAAATTCAAAAGACGTCCATATTTCAAAACGACAGTTTCAAGAGGCATATTTCACGCACATTAGTGTTCTGCTTCTTTTGCTTTCTTTCTTTCTTTGTTAAAAAAAACGGGAATGGAAAAAGGCAACCCTCAGAATGGGCGAAAACGTTCACAAACGAATCAATGGACAAAGGTTTAATCTCCAATATATATAAACAGCGCATGCAGCTTAATATTAATAAAACAAACAACCCAATACAAAAATGGGCAGAAGATCTAAAGAGACGTTTCTTCAAAGAAGACACAGAGATGGCCAAGACGCACATGAAAAGCTGCTCAACATCACTAATTATTAGAGAAATGCAAATCAAAACTACAATGAGGTAAGACCTCACACCTGTTAGAATCGGCATCATCAGATAATCTACAAACAACAAATTCTGGGGAGGGTGTGGACAAAAGGAACCCTCTTCCGCTATTGGTGGGAATGTAAATTGATACAGTCACTATGGAGAACAGTATGGAGGTTCCTTTAAAAAACTAAAAAGAGAATTACCATAGGATCCAGCAATCCCACTTCTGGGCATATACCCAGAGAAAACCATAAATCACAGAGACACATTCACCACAATGTTCATTGCAGCACTATTTACAATAGCCAGGTTATGGAAGCAACCTAAATGGCCACAGACAGACGAATGGATAAAGATGTGGTACATATATAAAATGGAATATTACTCAGCCATAAAAAGGAATGAAACTGGGTCATTTGTAGAGAAGTTGATGGATCTAGAGACTGTCATACAGAGTGAAGTAAGCCAGAAAGAGAAAAACAAATATTGTATATTAATGCCTATATGTGGAACCTAGAAAAATGGTAGAGATGAACTTGTGCCTGCAGGTCAGCCAGGATGGTACTGGCCACGGGCGCTCTTCTGGAAGCTTTCTATTGCCCTGCCTGAGATACCCCTCCTGTCCCGGCCCCCACTCCTTTTTTTCCTTCCTCACCTCAGCCCGGAGAGATATTCCAGTGGAAGTTATGGGTGACACATCCTCTTCTTTACAGGTGGCAGCCTGGCAACTCCTGCCGAAAGTCCAGCAGAGCCCCACTCACACCGGGCCACCCACAAAGCCGTGGACCCTCACACCCTCCCACCAGCACAGCCCCGAGACTGCTGACGGGGCAGAGGATATGGAGTAAGGCACAGCTGCAGGGGCTATTGCTGCCTGGAGTGCTGTTTATATTGACCTCAACCCAGGCACACCTGGGGAGGGCTTGCCGGCAGGGTCAGGCTTCCCAGGTCAGCTAATCCTCAGCCCTCAGGGAATCACATTGCAGAAAATGGACCTCGCTAAGACAGAATATTCGCCAAGGAGAAAAAGGACAGAATGCCATTTGCAGCACCGTAGATGAGTCTCGAGGTAATCACGTGACTTGGAGTAAGTCAGAAAGTGAAAGACACATATCATATCATATCACTTATAGGTGTTACCTATAAATTGATACCAGGGCAGATATTTCCACGGAGAAGGGCAATCACAGATTCATTAAACAAACTTATGGTTCACCAAAGGAAAGGTGTGAGGATTGAATTCATTACGATATTGGGGTTAACAGACAGATACAAACACAGTAGACGTATATAATCACCAAAGACCTACGGAGTACCAAGAGAAGACTACTCAACATTCTGTCATAACGTACATGGGAAAAGGATCCCAGGAAGAACAGACATATGTATATGTGTAAAAGAACCACCTCTCGCACACCTACAACAAGCTAAACGTTGTACTCAAACTTGCTGTAATAAAAAATAAAAAATTAAATTAAAAACACGAACAAGAAGTAGTGAGACAAACTTGAGGGGCTTTCTCCTGGCACATTCCGTTCTACATTCCAATCTCGAACACGACTTCCATTGAGGCTCTGCTGCCCTAGTAACCAGATTTGGTAAGGGAGAACTGCTGCCACCTTGTGGCCGTTTCACACAACTGCAGGTTTAATGCCAGCGCTAATGGTCAGTGGATATTCCAAATCATTACAGGCCTGTAAATGACACCTGCCCTGAAAACAAATCCTGGGGTCATATATCGACCAAAAAATTCAAAAGACGTCCATATTTCAAAACGACAGTTTCAAGAGGCATATTTCACGCACATTAGTGTTCTGCTTCTTTTGCTTTCTTTCTTTCTTTGTTAAAAAAAACGGGAATGGAAAAAGGCAACCCTCAGAATGGGCGAAAACGTTCACAAACGAATCAATGGACAAAGGTTTAATCTCCAATATATATAAACAGCGCATGCAGCTTAATATTAATAAAACAAACAACCCAATACAAAAATGGGCAGAAGATCTAAAGAGACGTTTCTTCAAAGAAGACACAGAGATGGCCAAGACGCACATGAAAAGCTGCTCAACATCACTAATTATTAGAGAAATGCAAATCAAAACTACAATGAGGTAAGACCTCACACCTGTTAGAATCGGCATCATCAGATAATCTACAAACAACAAATTCTGGGGAGGGTGTGGACAAAAGGAACCCTCTTCCGCTATTGGTGGGAATGTAAATTGATACAGTCACTATGGAGAACAGTATGGAGGTTCCTTTAAAAAACTAAAAAGAGAATTACCATAGGATCCAGCAATCCCACTTCTGGGCATATACCCAGAGAAAACCATAAATCACAGAGACACATTCACCACAATGTTCATTGCAGCACTATTTACAATAGCCAGGTTATGGAAGCAACCTAAATGGCCACAGACAGACGAATGGATAAAGATGTGGTACATATATAAAATGGAATATTACTCAGCCATAAAAAGGAATGAAACTGGGTCATTTGTAGAGAAGTTGATGGATCTAGAGACTGTCATACAGAGTGAAGTAAGTCAGAAAGAGAAAAACAAATATTGTATATTAATGCCTATATGTGGAACCTAGAAAAATGGTAGAGATGAACTTGTGCCTGCAGGTCAGCCAGGATGGTACTGGCCACGGGCGCTCTTCTGGAAGCTTTCTATTGCCCTGCCTGAGATACCCCTCCTGTCCCGGCCCCCACTCCTTTTTTTCCTTCCTCACCTCAGCCCGGAGAGATATTCCAGTGGAAGTTATGGGTGACACATCCTCTTCTTTACAGGTGGCAGCCTGGCAACTCCTGCCGAAAGTCCAGCAGAGCCCCACTCACACCGGGCCACCCACAAAGCCGTGGACCCTCACACCCTCCCACCAGCACAGCCCCGAGACTGCTGACGGGGCAGAGGATATGGAGTAAGGCACAGCTGCAGGGGCTATTGCTGCCTGGAGTGCTGTTTATATTGACCTCAACCCAGGCACACCTGGGGAGGGCTTGCCGGCAGGGTCAGGCTGCCCAGGTCAGCTAATCCTCAGCCCTCAGGGAATCACATTGCAGAAAATGGACCTCGCTAAGACAGAATATTCGCCAAGGAGAAAAAGGACACAATGCCATTTGCAGCACCGTAGATGAGTCTCGAGGTAATCACGTGACTTGGAGTAAGTCAGAAAGTGAAAGACACATATCATATCATATCACTTATAGGTGTTACCTATAAATTGATACCAGGGCAGATATTTCCACGGAGAAGGGCAATCACAGATTCATTAAACAAACTTATGGTTCACCAAAGGAAAGGTGTGAGGATTGAATTCATTACGATATTGGGGTTAACAGACAGATACAAACACAGTAGACGTATATAATCACCAAAGACCTACGGAGTACCAAGAGAAGACTACTCAACATTCTGTCATAACGTACATGGGAAAAGGATCCCAGGAAGAACAGACATATGTATATGTGTAAAAGAACCACCTCTCGCACACCTACAACAAGCTAAACGTTGTACTCAAACTTGCTGTAATAAAAAATAAAAAATTAAATTAAAAACACGAACAAGAAGTAGTGAGACAAACTTGAGGGGCTTTCTCCTGGCACATTCCGTTCTACATTCCAATCTCGAACACGACTTCCATTGAGGCTCTGCTGCCCTAGTAACCAGATTTGGTAAGGGAGAACTGCTGCCACCTTGTGGCCGTTTCACACAACTGCAGGTTTAATGCCAGCGCTAATGGTCAGTGGATATTCCAAATCATTACAGGCCTGTAAATGACACCTGCCCTGAAAACAAATCCTGGGGTCATATATCGACCAAAAAATTCAAAAGACGTCCATATTTCAAAACGACAGTTTCAAGAGGCATATTTCACGCACATTAGTGTTCTGCTTCTTTTGCTTTCTTTCTTTCTTTGTTAAAAAAAACGGGAATGGAAAAAGGCAACCCTCAGAATGGGCGAAAACGTTCACAAACGAATCAATGGACAAAGGTTTAATCTCCAATATATATAAACAGCGCATGCAGCTTAATATTAATAAAACAAACAACCCAATACAAAAATGGGCAGAAGATCTAAAGAGACGTTTCTTCAAAGAAGACACAGAGATGGCCAAGACGCACATGAAAAGCTGCTCAACATCACTAATTATTAGAGAAATGCAAATCAAAACTACAATGAGGTAAGACCTCACACCTGTTAGAATCGGCATCATCAGATAATCTACAAACAACAAATTCTGGGGAGGGTGTGGACAAAAGGAACCCTTTTCCGCTATTGGTGGGAATGTAAATTGATACAGTCACTATGGAGAACAGTATGGAGGTTCCTTTAAAAAACTAAAAAGAGAATTACCATAGGATCCAGCAATCCCACTTCTGGGCATATACCCAGAGAAAACCATAAATCACAGAGACACATTCACCACAATGTTCATTGCAGCACTATTTACAATAGCCAGGTTATGGAAGCAACCTAAATGGCCACAGACAGACGAATGGATAAAGATGTGGTACATATATAAAATGGAATATTACTCAGCCATAAAAAGGAATGAAACTGGGTCATTTGTAGAGAAGTTGATGGATCTAGAGACTGTCATACAGAGTGAAGTAAGTCAGAAAGAGAAAAACAAATATTGTATATTAATGCCTATATGTGGAACCTAGAAAAATGGTAGAGATGAACTTGTGCCTGCAGGTCAGCCAGGATGGTACTGGCCACGGGCGCTCTTCTGGAAGCTTTCTATTGCCCTGCCTGAGATACCCCTCCTGTCCCGGCCCCCACTCCTTTTTTTCCTTCCTCACCTCAGCCCGGAGAGATATTCCAGTGGAAATTATGGGTGACACATCCTCTTCTTTACAGGTGGCAGCCTGGCAACTCCTGCCGAAAGTCCAGCAGAGCCCCACTCACACCGGGCCACCCACAAAGCCGTGGACCCTCACACCCTCCCACCAGCACAGCCCCGAGACTGCTGACGGGGCAGAGGATATGGAGTAAGGCACAGCTGCAGGGGCTATTGCTGCCTGGAGTGCTGTTTATATTGACCTCAACCCAGGCACACCTGGGGAGGGCTTGCCGGCAGGGTCAGGCTGCCCAGGTCAGCTAATCCTCAGCCCTCAGGGAATCACATTGCAGAAAATGGACCTCGCTAAGACAGAATATTCGCCAAGGAGAAAAAGGACACAATGCCATTTGCAGCACCGTAGATGAGTCTCGAGGTAATCACGTGACTTGGAGTAAGTCAGAAAGTGAAAGACACATATCATATCATATCACTTATAGGTGTTACCTATAAATTGATACCAGGGCAGATATTTCCACGGAGAAGGGCAATCACAGATTCATTAAACAAACTTATGGTTCACCAAAGGAAAGGTGTGAGGATTGAATTCATTACGATATTGGGGTTAACAGAGAGATACAAACACAGTAGACGTATATAATCACCAAAGACCTACGGAGTACCAAGAGAAGACTACTCAACATTCTGTCATAACGTACATGGGAAAAGGATCCCAGGAAGAACAGACATATGTATATGTGTAAAAGAACCACCTCTTGCACACCTACAACAAGCTAAACGTTGTACTCAAACTTGCTGTAATAAAAAATAAAAAATTAAATTAAAAACACGAACAAGAAGTAGTGAGACAAACTTGAGGGGCTTTCTCCTGGCACATTCCGTTCTACATTCCAATCTCGAACACGACTTCCATTGAGGCTCTGCTGCCCTAGTAACCAGATTTGGTAAGGGAGAACTGCTGCCACCTTGTGGCCGTTTCACACAACTGCAGGTTTAATGCCAGCGCTAATGGTCAGTGGATATTCCAAATCATTACAGGCCTGTAAATGACACCTGCCCTGAAAACAAATCCTGGGGTCATATATCGACCAAAAAATTCAAAAGACGTCCATATTTCAAAACGACAGTTTCAAGAGGCATATTTCACGCACATTAGTGTTCTGCTTCTTTTGCTTTCTTTCTTTCTTTGTTAAAAAAAACGGGAATGGAAAAAGGCAACCCTCAGAATGGGCGAAAACGTTCACAAACGAATCAATGGACAAAGGTTTAATCTCCAATATATATAAACAGCGCATGCAGCTTAATATTAATAAAACAAACAACCCAATACAAAAATGGGCAGAAGATCTAAAGAGACGTTTCTTCAAAGAAGACACAGAGATGGCCAAGACGCACATGAAAAGCTGCTCAACATCACTAATTATTAGAGAAATGCAAATCAAAACTACAATGAGGTAAGACCTCACACCTGTTAGAATCGGCATCATCAGATAATCTACAAACAACAAATTCTGGGGAGGGTGTGGACAAAAGGAACCCTCTTCCGCTATTGGTGGGAATGTAAATTGATACAGTCACTATGGAGAACAGTGTGGAGGTTCCTTTAAAAAACTAAAAAGAGAATTACCATAGGATCCAGCAATCCCACTTCTGGGCATATACCCAGAGAAAACCATAAATCACAGAGACACATTCACCACAATGTTCATTGCAGCACTATTTACAATAGCCAGGTTATGGAAGCAACATAAATGCCCACAGACAGACGAATGGATAAAGATGTGGTACATATATAAAATGGCATATTACTCAGCCATAAAAAGGAATGAAACTGGGTCATTTGTAGAGAAGTTGATGGATCTAGAGACTGTCATTAGGAGTGAAGTAAGCCAGAAAGAGAAAAACAAATATTGTATATTAATGCCTATATGTGGAACCTAGAAAAATGGTAGAGATGAACTGGTTTGCAGGGCAGAAATAGAGACACAGAGGTAGAGAACAAACGTATGGACACAAAGTGGGGGAAGCCACGTGGTGGTGGTGGTGGGATGACTTGGGAGATTAGGATTGACCTGTATACATGTCTATGCATAAAATAGATAACTAATAATAACCTACTGTATAAAAAAATAACTAAAATTAAATTTCAAAATTTTAAAAAATAAAATGTAAAAATAAAACAGAAAAAAAGTTCTTCCATTCACACTGATGTATTTATACGAATGAATTATTTCCATGCTTATATCTATAAATACATAAATGAGGAATAAAATCTAACTTGAACCAAAAAAGAAAAAAAAAACTGAACCTAACAGTTATACAGAAGAAAACACTACCAAGGCACTTGCTCCAGTGGTAAACAATTCTGAAATTGGTCAGAGGTGGGGAATCATCTCCCATACAGCCAGCAGCCCGGCCCGCCCACGCAAGGAGCATCCTCATTGCAAAGCTGGGAGACCGTGCCGAGGCCTCTGTGAGTAAACGTGAGCTGAGCCCCAGGCCAGATGCTGCTGAACTGTTCCCACCCTTCCCAGGTGAAACACCTGAATATGTACAAGGGCTTGAAAGCCTAGAGGAAGGGCCGTGGAGCCACACCAGCGACAGCACGCAGGCCAACTTGGTGCCTGCAGGTCAGCCAGGATGGTACTGCCCACGGGCGCTCTTCTGGAAGCTTTCTATTGCCCTGCCTGAGATACCCCTCCTGTCCCGGCCCCCACTCCTTTTTTTCCTTCCTCACCACAGCCCGGAGAGATATTCCAGTGGAAGTTATGGGTGACACATCCTCTTCTTTACAGGTGGCAGCCAGGCAACTCCTGCCGAAAGTCCAGCAGAGCCCCACTCACACCGGGCCAACCACAAAGCCGTGGACCCTCACACCCTCCCACCAGCACAGCCCCGAGACTGCTGACGGGGCAGAGGATATGGAGTCAGGCACAGCTGCAGGGACTATTGCTGCCTGGAGTGCTGTTTATATTGACCTCAACCCAGGCACACCTGGGGAGGGCTTGCCGGCAGGGTCAGGCTGCCCAGGTCAGCTAATCCTCAGCCCTCAGGGAATCACATTGCAGAATATGGACCTCGCTAAGACAGAATATTCGCCAAGGAGAAAAAGGACACAATGCCATTTGCAGCACCGTAGATGAGTCTCGAGGTAATCACGTGACTTGGAGTAAGTCAGAAAGTGAAAGACACATATCATATCATATCACTTATAGGTGTTACCTATAAATTGATACCAGGGCAGATATTTCCACGGAGAAGGGCAATCACAGATTCATTAAACAAACTTATGGTTCACCAAAGGAAAGGTGTGAGGATTGAATTCATTACGATATTGGGGTTAACAGACAGATACAAACACAGTAGACGTATATAATCACCAAAGACCTACGGAGTACCAAGAGAAGACTACTCAACATTCTGTCATAACGTACATGGGAAAAGGACCCCAGGAAGAACAGACATATGTATATGTGTAAAAGAACCACCTCTCGCACACCTACAACAAGCTAAACGTTGTACTCAAACTTGCTGTAATAAAAAATAAAAAATTAAATTAAAAACACGAACAAGAAGTAGTGAGACAAACTTGAGGGGCTTTCTCCTGGCACATTCCGTTCTACATTCCAATCTCGAACACGACTTCCATTGAGGCTCTGCTGCCCTAGTAACCAGATTTGGTAAGGGAGAACTGCTGCCACCTTGTGGCCGTTTCACACAACTGCAGGTTTAATGCCAGCGCTAATGGTCAGTGGATATTCCAAATCATTACAGGCCTGTAAATGACACCTGCCCTGAAAACAAATCCTGGGGTCATATATCGACCAAAAAATTCAAAAGACGTCCATATTTCAAAACGACAGTTTCAAGAGGCATATTTCACGCACATTAGTGTTCTGCTTCTTTTGCTTTCTTTCTTTCTTTGTTAAAAAAAACGGGAATGGAAAAAGGCAACCCTCAGAATGGGCGAAAACGTTCACAAACGAATCAATGGACAAAGGTTTAATCTCCAATATATATAAACAGCGCATGCAGCTTAATATTAATAAAACAAACAACCCAATACAAAAATGGGCAGAAGATCTAAAGAGACGTTTCTTCAAAGAAGACACAGAGATGGCCAAGACGCACATGAAAAGCTGCTCAACATCACTAATTATTAGAGAAATGCAAATCAAAACTACAATGAGGTAAGACCTCACACCTGTTAGAATCGGCATCATCAGATAATCTACAAACAACAAATTCTGGGGAGGGTGTGGACAAAAGGAACCCTCTTCCGCTATTGGTGGGAATGTAAATTGATACAGTCACTATGGAGAACAGTGTGGAGGTTCCTTTAAAAAACTAAAAAGAGAATTACCATAGGATCCAGCAATCCCACTTCTGGGCATATACCCAGAGAAAACCATAAATCACAGAGACACATTCACCACAATGTTCATTGCAGCACTATTTACAATAGCCAGGTTATGGAAGCAACATAAATGCCCACAGACAGACGAATGGATAAAGATGTGGTACATATATAAAATGGCATATTACTCAGCCATAAAAAGGAATGAAACTGGGTCATTTGTAGAGAAGTTGATGGATCTAGAGACTGTCATTAGGAGTGAAGTAAGCCAGAAAGAGAAAAACAAATATTGTATATTAATGCCTATATGTGGAACCTAGAAAAATGGTAGAGATGAACTGGTTTGCAGGGCAGAAATAGAGACACAGAGGTAGAGAACAAACGTATGGACACAAAGTGGGGGAAGCCACGTGGTGGTGGTGGTGGGATGACTTGGGAGATTAGGATTGACCTGTATACATGTCTATGCATAAAATAGATAACTAATAATAACCTACTGTATAAAAAAATAACTAAAATTAAATTTCAAAATTTTAAAAAATAAAATGTAAAAATAAAACAGAAAAAAAGTTCTTCCATTCACACTGATGTATTTATACGAATGAATTATTTCCATGCTTATATCTATAAATACATAAATGAGGAATAAAATCTAACTTGAACCAAAAAAGAAAAAAAAAACTGAACCTAACAGTTATACAGAAGAAAACACTACCAAGGCACTTGCTCCAGTGGTAAACAATTCTGAAATTGGTCAGAGGTGGGGAATCATCTCCCATACAGCCAGCAGCCCGGCCCGCCCACGCAAGGAGCATCCTCATTGCAAAGCTGGGAGACCGTGCCGAGGCCTCTGTGAGTAAACGTGAGCTGAGCCCCAGGCCAGATGCTGCTGAACTGTTCCCACCCTTCCCAGGTGAAACACCTGAATATGTACAAGGGCTTGAAAGCCTAGAGGAAGGGCCGTGGAGCCACACCAGCGACAGCACGCAGGCCAACTTGGTGCCTGCAGGTCAGCCAGGATGGTACTGCCCACGGGCGCTCTTCTGGAAGCTTTCTATTGCCCTGCCTGAGATACCCCTCCTGTCCCGGCCCCCACTCCTTTTTTTCCTTCCTCACCACAGCCCGGAGAGATATTCCAGTGGAAGTTATGGGTGACACATCCTCTTCTTTACAGGTGGCAGCCAGGCAACTCCTGCCGAAAGTCCAGCAGAGCCCCACTCACACCGGGCCAACCACAAAGCCGTGGACCCTCACACCCTCCCACCAGCACAGCCCCGAGACTGCTGACGGGGCAGAGGATATGGAGTCAGGCACAGCTGCAGGGACTATTGCTGCCTGGAGTGCTGTTTATATTGACCTCAACCCAGGCACACCTGGGGAGGGCTTGCCGGCAGGGTCAGGCTGCCCAGGTCAGCTAATCCTCAGCCCTCAGGGAATCACATTGCAGAATATGGACCTCGCTAAGACAGAATATTCGCCAAGGAGAAAAAGGACACAATGCCATTTGCAGCACCGTAGATGAGTCTCGAGGTAATCACGTGACTTGGAGTAAGTCAGAAAGTGAAAGACACATATCATATCATATCACTTATAGGTGTTACCTATAAATTGATACCAGGGCAGATATTTCCACGGAGAAGGGCAATCACAGATTCATTAAACAAACTTATGGTTCACCAAAGGAAAGGTGTGAGGATTGAATTCATTACGATATTGGGGTTAACAGACAGATACAAACACAGTAGACGTATATAATCACCAAAGACCTACGGAGTACCAAGAGAAGACTACTCAACATTCTGTCATAACGTACATGGGAAAAGGACCCCAGGAAGAACAGACATATGTATATGTGTAAAAGAACCACCTCTCGCACACCTACAACAAGCTAAACGTTGTACTCAAACTTGCTGTAATAAAAAATAAAAAATTAAATTAAAAACACGAACAAGAAGTAGTGAGACAAACTTGAGGGGCTTTCTCCTGGCACATTCCGTTCTACATTCCAATCTCGAACACGACTTCCATTGAGGCTCTGCTGCCCTAGTAACCAGATTTGGTAAGGGAGAACTGCTGCCACCTTGTGGCCGTTTCACACAACTGCAGGTTTAATGCCAGCGCTAATGGTCAGTGGATATTCCAAATCATTACAGGCCTGTAAATGACACCTGCCCTGAAAACAAATCCTGGGGTCATATATCGACCAAAAAATTCAAAAGACGTCCATATTTCAAAACGACAGTTTCAAGAGGCATATTTCACGCACATTAGTGTTCTGCTTCTTTTGCTTTCTTTCTTTCTTTGTTAAAAAAAACGGGAATGGAAAAAGGCAACCCTCAGAATGGGCGAAAACGTTCACAAACGAATCAATGGACAAAGGTTTAATCTCCAATATATATAAACAGCGCATGCAGCTTAATATTAATAAAACAAACAACCCAATACAAAAATGGGCAGAAGATCTAAAGAGACGTTTCTTCAAAGAAGACACAGAGATGGCCAAGACGCACATGAAAAGCTGCTCAACATCACTAATTATTAGAGAAATGCAAATCAAAACTACAATGAGGTAAGACCTCACACCTGTTAGAATCGGCATCATCAGATAATCTACAAACAACAAATTCTGGGGAGGGTGTGGACAAAAGGAACCCTCTTCCGCTATTGGTGGGAATGTAAATTGATACAGTCACTATGGAGAACAGTATGGAGGTTCCTTTAAAAAACTAAAAAGAGAATTACCATAGGATCCAGCAATCCCACTTCTGGGCATATACCCAGAGAAAACCATAAATCACAGAGACACATTCACCACAATGTTCATTGCAGCACTATTTACAATAGCCAGGTTATGGAAGCAACCTAAATGGCCACAGACAGACGAATGGATAAAGATGTGGTACATATATAAAATGGAATATTACTCAGCCATAAAAAGGAATGAAACTGGGTCATTTGTAGAGAAGTTGATGGATCTAGAGACTGTCATACAGAGTGAAGTAAGCCAGAAAGAGAAAAACAAATATTGTATATTAATGCCTATATGTGGAACCTAGAAAAATGGTGGAGATGAACTGGTTTGCAGGGCAGAAATAGAGACACAGAGGTAGAGAACAAACGTATAGACACAAAGTGGGGGAAGCCATGTGGTGGTGGTGGTGGGATGACCTGGGAGATTAGGATTGACCTGTATACATGTCTATGCATAAAATAGATAACTAATAATAACCTACTGTATAAAAAAATAACTAAAATTAAATTTCAAAATTTTTAAAAATAAAATGTAAAAATAAAACAGAAAAAAAGTTCTTCCATTCACACTGATGTATTTATAAGAATGAATTATTTCCATGCTTATATCCATAAATATATAGAAGAGGAATAAAATCTAACTTGAACCAAAAAAGAAAAAAAAAACTGAACCTAACATTTATACAGAGGAAAACACTACCAAGGCACTTGCTCCAGTGGTAAACAATTCTGAAATTGGTCAGAGGTGGGGAATCATCTCCCATACAGCCAGCAGCCCCGCCCGCCCACGCAAGGAGCGTCCTTATTGCAAAGCTGGGGGACCGTGCCGAGGCCTCTGTGAGTAAACGTGAGCTGAGCCCCAGGCCAGCTGCTGTTGAACTCTTTCCACCCTTCCCAGGTGAAACACCTGAATATGTACAAGGGCTTGAAAGCCTAGAGGAAGGGCCGTGGAGCCACACCAGCGACAGCACGCAGGCCAACTTGGTGCCTGCAGGTCAGCCAGGATGGTCCTGGCCACGGGCGCTCTTCTGGAAGCTTTCAATTGCCCTGCCTGAGATACCCCTTCTGTCCCGGCCCCCACTCCTTTTTTTCCTTCCTCACCTCAGCCCGGAGAGATATTCCAGTGGAAGTTATGGGTGACACATCCTCTTCTTTACAGGTGGCAGCCTGGCAACTCCTGCCGAAAGTGCAGCAGAGCCCCACTCACACCGGGCCCACCACAAAGCCATGGACCCTCACACCCTCCCACCAGCACAGCCCTGAGACTGCTGACGGGGCAGAGAATATGGAGTCAGGCACAGCTGCAGGGGCTATTGCTGCCTGCAGTGCTGTTTATATTGACCTCAACCCAGGCACACCTGGGGAGGGCTTGCCGGCAGGGCCAGGCTGCCCAGGTCAGCTAATCCTCAGCCCTCGGGGAATCACACTGCAGAAAATGGACCTCGCTAAGACAGAATATTCGCCAAGGAAAACAAGGACACAATGCCATTTGCAGCACCGTAGATGAGTCTCGAGGTAATCACGTGACTTGGAGTAAGTCAGAAAGTGAAAGACACATATCATATCATATCACTTATAGGTGTTACCTATAAATTGATACCAGGGCAGATATTTCCATGGAGAAGGGCAATCACAGATTCATTAAACAAACATATGGTTCACCAAAGGAAAGGTGTGAGGATTGAATTCATTACGATATTGGGGTTAACAGACATATACAAACACAGTAGACGTATAGATTCACCAAAGACCTACGGAGTACCAAGAGAAGACTACTCAACATTCTGTCATAACGTACATGGGAAAAGGATCCCAGGAAGAACAGACATATGTATATGTGTAAAAGAACCACCTCTTGCACACCTACAACAAGCTAAACGTTGTACTCAAACTTGCTGTAATAAAAAATAAAAAATTAAATTAAAAACACGAACAAGAAGTAGTGAGACAAACTTGAGGGTCTTTCTCCTGGCACATTCCGTTCTACATTCCAATCTAGAACGCGACTTCCATTGAGGCTCTGCTGCCCTAGTAACCAGATTTGGTAAGGGAGAACTGCTGCCACCTTGTGGCCGTTTCACACAACAGCAGCTTTAATCCCAGCGCTAATGGTCAGTGGATATTCCAAATCATTACAGGCCTGTAAATGACACCTGCCCTGAAAACAAATCCTGGGGTCATATATCGACCAAAGAATTCAAAAGACGTCCATATTTCAAAACGACAGTTTCAAGAGGCATATTTCACGCACATTAGTGTTCTGCTTCTTTTGCTTGCTTTCTTTCTTTGTTAAAAAAACGGGAATGGAAAAAGGCAACCCTCAGAATGGGCGAAAACGTTCACAAACGAATCAATGGACAAAGGTTTAATCTCCAATATATATAAACAGCTCATGCAGCTTAATATTAATAAAACAAACAACCCAATACAAAAATGGGCAGAAGATCTAAAGAGACGTTTCTTCAAAGAAGACACAGAGATGGCCAAGACGCACATGAAAAGCTGCTCTACATCACTAATTATTAGAGAAATGCAAATCAAAACTACAATGAGGTAAGACCTCACACCTGTGAGAATCGGCCTCATCAGATAATCTACAAACAACAAATTCTGGGGAGGGTGTGGACAAAAGGAACCCTCTTCCGCTATTGGTGGGAATGTAAATTGATACAGTCACTATGGAGAACAGTATGGAGGTTCCTTTAGAAAACTAAAAAGAGAATTACCATAGGATCCAGCAATCCCACTTCTGGGCATATACCCAGAGAAAACCATAAATCACAAAGACACATTCACCACAATGTTCATTGCAGCACTATTTACAATAGCCAGGTAATGGAAGCAACCTAAATGCCCACAGACAGACGAATGGATAAAGATGTGGTACATATATAAAATGGAATATTACTCAGCCAAAAAAAGGAATGAAACTGGGTCATTTGTAGAGAAGTTGATGGATCTAGAGACTGTCATACAGAGTGAAGTAAGTCAGAAAGAGAAAAACAAATATTGTATATTAATGCCTATATGTGGAACCTAGAAAAATGGTACAGATGAACTGGTTTGCAGGGCAGAAATAGAGACACAGAGGTAGAGAACAAACGTATGGACATGGACACAAAGTGGGGGAAGCCATGGGGTGGTGGTGGTGGGATGAGTTGGGAGATTGGGATTGACCTGTATACATGTATATGCATAAAATAGATAACTAATAATAACCTACTGTATAAAAAAATAAATTAAATTTCAAAATTTTTAAAAATAAAATGTAAAAATAAAACAGAAAAAAAGTTCTTCCATTCACACTGATGTATTTATAAGAATGAATTATTTCCATGCTTATATCCATAAATACATAAAAGAGGAATAAAATCTAACTTGAACCAAAAAAGAAAAAAAAAACTGAACCTAACATTTATACAGAGGAAAACACTACCAAGGCACTTGCTCCAGTGGTAAACAATTCTGAAATTGGTCAGAGGTGGGGAATCATCTCCCATACAGCCAGCAGCCCCGCCCGCCCACGCAAGGAGCGTCCTTATTGCAAAGCTGGGGGACCATGCCGAGGCCTCTGTGAGGAAACGTGAGCTGAGCCCCAGGCCAGCTGCTGCTGAACTCTTCCCACCCTTCCCAGGTGAAACACCTGAATATGTACAAGGGCTTGAAAGCCTAGAGGAAGGGCCGTGGAGCCACACCAGCGACAGCACGCAGGCCAACTTGGTGCCTGCAGGTCAGCCAGGATGGTCCTGGCCACGGGCGCTCTTCTGGAAACTTTCCATTGCCCTGCCTGAGATACCCCTCCTGTCCCGGCCCCCACTCCTTTTTTTCCTTCCTCACCTCAGCCCGGAGAGATATTCCAGTGGAAGTTATGGGTGACACATCCTCTTCTTTACAGGTGGCAGCCTGGCAACTCCTGCCGAAAGTGCAGCAGAGCCCCACTCACACCGGGCCACCCACAAAGCCGTGGACCCTCACACCCTCCCACCAGCACAGCCCCGAGACTGCTGACGGGGCAGAGAATATGGAGTCAGGCACAGTTGCAGGGGCTATTGCTGCCTGGAGTGCTGTTTATATTGACCTCAACCCAGGCACACCTGGGGAGGGCTTGCCGGCAGGGCCAGGCTGCCCAGGTCAGCTAATCCTCAGCCCTCGGGGAATCACACTGCAGAAAATGGACCTCGCTAAGACAGAATATTCGCCAAGGAAAACAAGGACACAATGCCATTTGCAGCACCGTAGATGAGTCTCGAGGTAATCACGTGACTTGGAGTAAGTCAGAAAGTGAAAGACACATATCATATCATATCACTTATAAGTGTTACCTATAAATTGATACCAGGGCAGATATTTCCCCGGAGAAGGGCAATCACAGATTCATTAAACAAACTTATGGTTCACCAAAGGAAAGGTGTGAGGATTGAATTCATTACGATATTGGGGTTAACAGACATATACAAACACAGTAGACGTATAGAATCGCCAAAGACCTACGGAGTACCAAGAGAAGACTACTCAACATTCTGTCATAACGTACATGGGAAAAGGATCCCAGGAAGAACAGACATATGTATATGTGTAAAAGAACCACCTCTTGCACACCTACAACAAGCTAAACGTTGTACTCAAACTTGCTGTAATAAAAAATAAAAAATTAAATTAAAAACACGAACAAGAAGTAGTGAGACAAACTTGAGGGGCTTTCTCCTGGCACATTCCGTTCTACATTCCAATCTAGAACGCGACTTCCATTGAGGCTCTGCTGCCCTAGTAACCAGATTTGGTAAGGGAGAACTGCTGCCACCTTGTGGCCGTTTCACACAACAGCAGCTTTAATCCCAGCGCTAATGGTCAGTGGATATTCCAAATCATTACAGGCCTGTAAATGACACCTGCCCTGAAAACAAATCCTGGGGTCATATATCGACCAAAGAATTCAAAAGACGTCCATATTTCAAAACGACAGTTTCAAGAGGCATATTTCACGCACATTAGTGTTCTGCTTCTTTTGCTTGCTTTCTTTCTTTGTTAAAAAAACGGGAATGGAAAAAGGCAACCCTCAGAATGGGCGAAAACGTTCACAAACGAATCAATGGACAAAGGTTTAATCTCCAATATATATAAACAGCTCATGCAGCTTAATATTAATAAAACAAACAACCCAATACAAAAATGGGCAGAAGATCTAAAGAGACGTTTCTTCAAAGAAGACACAGAGATGGCCAAGACGCACATGAAAAGCTGCTCTACATCACTAATTATTAGAGAAATGCAAATCAAAACTACAATGAGGTAAGACCTCACACCTGTGAGAATCGGCCTCATCAGATAATCTACAAACAACAAATTCTGGGGAGGGTGTGGACAAAAGGAACCCTCTTCCGCTATTGGTGGGAATGTAAATTGATACAGTCACTATGGAGAACAGTATGGAGGTTCCTTTAGAAAACTAAAAAGAGAATTACCATAGGATCCAGCAATCCCACTTCTGGGCATATACCCAGAGAAAACCATAAATCACAAAGACACATTCACCACAATGTTCATTGCAGCACTATTTACAATAGCCAGGTAATGGAAGCAACCTAAATGCCCACAGACAGACGAATGGATAAAGATGTGGTACATATATAAAATGGAATATTACTCAGCCAAAAAAAGGAATGAAACTGGGTCATTTGTAGAGATGTTGATGGATCTAGAGACTGTCATACAGAGTGAAGTAAGTCAGAAAGAGAAAAACAAATATTGTATATTAATGCCTATATGTGGAACCTAGAAAAATGGTACAGATGAACTGGTTTGCAGGGCAGAAATAGAGACACAGAGGTAGAGAACAAACGTATGGACATGGACACAAAGTGGGGGAAGCCATGGGGTGGTGGTGGTGGGATGAGTTGGGAGATTGGGATTGACCTGTATACATGTATATGCATAAAATAGATAACTAATAATAACCTACTGTATAAAAAAATAAATTAAATTTCAAAATTTTTAAAAATAAAATGTAAAAATAAAACAGAAAAAAAGTTCTTCCATTCACACTGATGTATTTATAAGAATGAATTATTTCCATGCTTATATCCATAAATACATAAAAGAGGAATAAAATCTAACTTGAACCAAAAAAGAAAAAAAAAACTGAACCTAACATTTATACAGAGGAAAACACTACCAAGGCACTTGCTCCAGTGGTAAACAATTCTGAAATTGGTCAGAGGTGGGGAATCATCTCCCATACAGCCAGCAGCCCCGCCCGCCCACGCAAGGAGCGTCCTTATTGCAAAGCTGGGGGACCATGCCGAGGCCTCTGTGAGGAAACGTGAGCTGAGCCCCAGGCCAGCTGCTGCTGAACTCTTCCCACCCTTCCCAGGTGAAACACCTGAATATGTACAAGGGCTTGAAAGCCTAGAGGAAGGGCCGTGGAGCCACACCAGCGACAGCACGCAGGCCAACTTGGTGCCTGCAGGTCAGCCAGGATGGTCCTGGCCACGGGCGCTCTTCTGGAAGCTTTCCATTGCCCTGCCTGAGATACCCCTCCTGTCCCGGCCCGCACTCCTTTTTTTCCTTCCTCACCTCAGCCCGGAGAGATATTCCAGTGGAAGTTATGGGTGACACATCCTCTTCTTTACAGGTGGCAGCCTGGCAACTCCTGCCGAAAGTGCAGCAGAGCCCCACTCACACCGGGCCCCCCACAAAGCCGTGGACCCTCACACCCTCCCACCAGCACAGCCCCGAGACTGCTGACGGGGCAGAGAATATGGAGTCAGGCACAGCTGCAGGGGCTATTGCTGCCTGGAGTGCTGTTTATATTGACCTCAACCCAGGCACACCTGGGGAGGGCTTGCCGGCAGGGCCAGGCTGCCCAGGTCAGCTAATCCTCAGCCCTCGGGGAATCACACTGCAGAAAATGGACCTCGCTAAGACAGAATATTCGCCAAGGAAAACAAGGACACAATGCCATTTGCAGCACCGTAGATGAGTCTCGAGGTAATCACGTGACTTGGAGTAAGTCAGAAAGTGAAAGACACATATCATATCATATCACTTATAGGTGTTACCTATAAATTGATACCAGGGCAGATATTTCCACGGAGAAGGGCAATCACAGATTCATTAAACAAACTTATGGTTCACCAAAGGAAAGGTGTGAGGATTGAATTCATTACGATATTGGGGTTAACAGACATATACAAACACAGTAGACGTATAGATTCACCAAAGACCTACGGAGTACCAAGAGAAGACTACTCAACATTCTGTCATAACGTACATGGGAAAAGGATCCCAGGAAGAACAGACATATGTATATGTGTAAAAGAACCACCTCTTGCACACCTACAACAAGCTAAACGTTGTACTCAAACTTGCTGTAATAAAAAATAAAAAATTAAATTAAAAACACGAACAAGAAGTAGTGAGACAAACTTGAGGGGCTTTCTCCTGGCACATTCCGTTCTACATTCCAATCTAGAACGCGACTTCCATTGAGGCTCTGCTGCCCTAGTAACCAGATTTGGTAAGGGAGAACTGCTGCCACCTTGTGGCCGTTTCACACAACAGCAGCTTTAATCCCAGCGCTAATGGTCAGTGTATATTCCAAATCATTACAGGCCTGTAAATGACACCTGCCCTGAAAACAAATCCTGGGGTCATATATCGACCAAAGAATTCAAAAGACGTCCATATTTCAAAACGACAGTTTCAAGAGGCATATTTCACGCACATTAGTGTTCTGCTTCTTTTGCTTGCTTTCTTTCTTTGTTAAAAAAACGGGAATGGAAAAAGGCAACCCTCAGAATGGGCAAAAACGTTCACAAACGAATCAATGGACAAAGGTGTAATCTCCAATATATATAAACAGCTCATGCAGCTTAATATTAATAAAACAAACAACCCAATACAAAAATGGGCAGAAGATCTAAAGAGACGTTTCTTCAAAGAAGACACAGAGATGGCCAAGACGCACATGAAAAGCTGCTCAACATCACTAATTATTAGAGAAATGCAAATCAAAACTACAATGAGGTAAGACCTCACACCTGTGAGAATCGGCCTCATCAGATAATCTACAAACAACAAATTCTGGGGAGGGTGTGGACAAAAGGAACCCTCTTCCGCTATTGGTGGGAATGTAAATTGATACAGTCACTATGGAGAACAGTATGGAGGTTCCTTTAGAAAACTAAAAAGAGAATTACCATAGGATCCAGCAATCCCACTTCTGGGCATATACCCAGAGAAAACCATAAATCACAAAGACACATTCACCACAATGTTCATTGCAGCACTATTTACAATAGCCAGGTAATGGAAGCAACCTAAATGCCCACAGACAGACGAATGGATAAAGATGTGGTACATATATAAAATGGAATATTACTCAGCCAAAAAAAGGAATGAAACTGGGTCATTTGTAGAGAAGTTGATGGATCTAGAGACTGTCATACAGAGTGAAGTAAGTCAGAAAGAGAAAAACAAATATTGTATATTAATGCCTATATGTGGAACCTAGAAAAATGGTACAGATGAACTGGTTTGCAGGGCAGAAATAGAGACACAGAGTTAGAGAACAAACGTATGGACATGGACACAAAGTGGGGGAAGCCATGGGGTGGTGGTGGTGGGATGAGTTGGGAGATTGGGATTGACCTGTATACAGGTATATGCATAAAATAGATAACTAATAATAACCTACTGTATAAAAAATAAATTAAATTTCAAAATTTTAAAAAATAAAATGTAAAAATAAAACAGAAAAAAAGTTCTTCCATTCACACTGATGTATTTATAAGAATGAATTATTTCCATGCTTATATCCATAAATACATAGAAGAGGAATAAAATCTAACTTGAACCAAATAAGAAAAAAAAAACTGAACCTAACATTTATACAGAGGAAAACACTACCAAGGCACTTGCTCCAGTGGTAAACAATTCTGAAATTGGTCAGAGGTGGGGAATCATCTCCCATACAGCCAGCAGCCCCGCCCGCCCACGCAAGGAGCGTCCTTATTGCAAAGCTGGGGGACCGTGCCGAGGCCTCTGTGAGTAAACGTGAGCTGAGCCCCAGGCCAGCTGCTGCTGAACTCTTCCCACCCTTCCCAGGTGAAACACCTGAATATGTACAAGGGCTTGAAAGCCTAGAGGAAGGGCCGTGGAGCCACACCAGCGACAGCACGCAGGCCAACTTGGTGCCTGCAGGTCAGCCAGGATGGTCCTGGCCACGGGCGCTCTTCTGGAAGCTTTCCATTGCCCTGCCTGAGATACCCCTCCTGTCCCGGCCCCCACTCCTTTTTTTCCTTCCTCACCTCAGCCCGGAGAGATATTCCAGTGGAAGATATGGGTGACACATCCTCTTCTTTACAGGTGGCAGCCTGGCAACTCGTCCCGAATGTCCAGCAGAGCCCCACTCACACCGGGCCCCCCACAAAGCCGTGGACCCTCACACCCTCCCACCAGCACAGCCCCGAGACTGCTGACGGGGCAGAGAATATGGAGTCAGGCACAGCTGCAGGGGCTATTGCTGCCTGGAGTGCTGTTTATATTGACCTCAACCCAGGCACACCTGGGGAGGGCTTGCCGGCAGGGCCAGGCTGCCCAGGTCAGCTAATCCTCAGCCCTCGGGGAATCACACTGCAGAAAATGGACCTCGCTAAGACAGAATATTCGCCAAGGAAAACAAGGACACAATGCCATTTGCAGCACCATAGATGAGTCTCGAGGTAATCACGTGACTTGGAGTAAGTCAGAAAGTGAAAGACACATATCATATCATATCACTTATAGGTGTTACCTATAAATTGATACCAGGGCAGATATTTCCACGGAGAAGGGCAATCACAGATTCATTAAACAAACTTATGGTTCACCAAAGGAAAGGTGTGAGGATTGAATTCATTACGATATTGGGGTTAACAGACATATACAAACACAGTAGACGTATAGATTCACCAAACACCTACGGAGTACCAAGAGAAGACTACTCAACATTCTGTCATAACGTACATGGGAAAAGGATCCCAGGAAGAACAGACATATGTACATGTGTAAAAGAACCACCTCTTGCACACCTACAACAAGCTAAACTTTGTACTCAAACTTGCTGTAATAAAAAATAAAAAATTAAATTAAAAACACGAACAAGAAGTAGTGAGACAAACTTGAGGGGCTTTCTCCTGGCACATTCCGTTCTACATTCCAATCTAGAACGCGACTTCCATTGAGGCTCTGCTGCCCTAGTAACCAGATTTGGTAAGGGAGAACTGCTGCCACCTTGTGGCCGTTTCACACAACAGCAGCTTTAATCCCAGCGCTAATGGTCAGTGGATATTCCAAATCATTACAGGCCTGTAAATGACACCTGCCCTGAAAACAAATCCTGGGGTCATATATCGACCAAAGAATTCAAAAGACGTCCATATTTCAAAACGACAGTTTCAAGAGGCATATTTCACGCACATTAGTGTTCTGCTTCTTTTACTTGCTTTCTTTCTTTGTTAAAAAAACGGGAACGGAAAAAGGCAACCCTCAGAATGGGCAAAAACGTTCAAAAACGAATCAATGGACAAAGGTTTAATCTCCAATATATATAAACAGCTCATGCAGCTTAATATTAATAAAACAAACAACCCAATACAAAAATGGGCAGAAGATCTAAAGAGACGTTTCTTCAAAGAAGACACAGAGATGGCCAAGACGCACATGAAAAGCTGCTCAACATCACTAATTATTAGAGAAATGCAAATCAAAACTACAATGAGGTAAGACCTCACACCTGTGAGAATCGGCCTCATCAGATAATCTACAAACAACAAATTCTGGGGAGGGTGTGGACAAAAGGAACCCTCTTCCACTATTGGTGGGAATGTAAATTGATACAGTCACTATGGAGAACAGTATGGAGGTTCCTTTAGAAAACTAAAAAGAGAATTACCATAGGATCCAGCAATCCCACTTCTGGGCATATACCCAGAGAAAACCATAAATCACAAAGACACATTCACCACAATGTTCATTGCAGCACTATTTACAATAGCTAGGTAATGGAAGCAACCTAAATGCCCACAGACAGACGAATGGATAAAGATGTGGTATATATATAAAATGGAATATTACTCAGCCAAAAAAAGGAATGAAACTGGGTCATTTGTAGAGAAGTTGATGGATCTAGAGACTGTCATACAGAGTGAAGTAAGTCAGAAAGAGAAAAACAAATATTGTATATTAATGCCTATATGTGGAACCTAGAAAAATGCTACAGATGAACTGGTTTGCAGGGCAGAAATAGAGACACAGAGGTAGAGAACAAACGTATGGACATGGACACAAAGTGGGGGAAGCCATGGGGTGGTGGTGGTGGGATGAGTTGGGAGATTGGGATTGACCTGTATACATGTATATGCATAAAATAGATAACTAATAATAACCTACTGTATAAAAAAATAAATTAAATTTCAAAATTTTTAAAAATAAAATGTAAAAATAAAACAGAAAAAAAGTTCTTCGATTCACACTGATGTATTTATAAGAATGAATTATTTCCATGCTTATATCCATAAATACATAAAAGAGGAATAAAATCTAACTTGAACCAAAAAAGAAAAAAAAACTGAACCTAACATTTATACAGAGGAAAACACTACCAAGGCACTTGCTCCAGTGGTAAACAATTCTGAAATTGGTCAGAGGTGGGGAATCATCTCCCATACAGCCAGCAGCCCCGCCCACCCACGCAAGGAGCGTCCTTATTGCAAAGCTGGGGGACCATGCCGAGGCCTCTGTGAGGAAACGTGAGCTGAGCCCCAGGCCAGCTGCTGCTGAACTCTTCCCACCCTTCCCAGGTGAAACACCTGAATATGTACAAGGGCTTGAAAGCCTAGAGGAAGGGCCGTGGAGCCACACCAGCGACAGCACGCAGGCCAACTTGGTGCCTGCAGGTCAGCCAGGATGGTCCTGGCCACGGGCGCTCTTCTGGAAGCTTTCCATTGCCCTGCCTGAGATACCCCTCCTGTCCCGGCCCCCACTCCTTTTTTTCCTTCCTCACCTCAGCCCGGAGAGATATTCCAGTGGAAGTTATGGGTGACACATCCTCTTCTTTACAGGTGGCAGCCTGGCAACTCCTGCCGAAAGTGCAGCAGAGCCCCACTCACACCGGGCCCCCCACAAAGCCGTGGACCCTCACACCCTCCCACCAGCACAGCCCCGAGACTGCTGACGGGGCAGAGAATATGGAGTCAGGCACAGCTGCAGGGGCTATTGCTGCCTGGAGTGCTGTTTATATTGACCTCAACCCAGGCACACCTGGGGAGGGCTTGCCGGCAGGGCCAGGCTGCCCAGGTCAGCTAATCCTCAGCCCTCGGGGAATCACACTGCAGAAAATGTACCTCGCTAAGACAGAATATTCGCCAAGGAAAACAAGGACACAATGCCATTTGCAGCACCGTAGATGAGTCTCGAGGTAATCACGTGACTTGGAGTAAGTCAGAAAGTGAAAGACACATATCATATCATATCACTTATAGGTGTTACCTATAAATTGATACCAGGGCAGATATTTCCACGGAGAAGGGCAATCACAGATTCATTAAACAAACTTATGGTTCACCAAAGGAAAGGTGTGAGGATTGAATTCATTACGATATTGGGGTTAACAGACATATACAAACACAGTAGACGTATAGAATCACCAAAGACCTACGGAGTACCAAGAGAAGACTACTCAACATTCTGTCATAACGTACATGGGAAAAGGATCCCAGGAAGAACAGACATATGTATATGTGTAAAAGAACCACCTCTTGCACACCTACAACAAGCTAAACGTTGTACTCAAACTTGCTGTAATAAAAAATAAAAAATTAAATTAAAAACACGAACAAGAAGTAGTGAGACAAACTTGAGGGGCTTTCTCCTGGCACATTCCGTTCTACATTCCAATCTAGAACGCGACTTCCATTGAGGCTCTGCTGCCCTAGTAACCAGATTTGGTAACGGAGAACTGCTGCCACCTTGTGGCCGTTTCACACAACAGCAGCTTTAATCCCAGCGCTAATGGTCAGGGGATATTCCAAATCATTACAGGCCTGTAAATGACACCTGCCCTGAAAACAAATCCTGGGGTCATATATCGACCAAAAAATTCAAAAGACGTCCATATTTCAAAACGACAGTTTCAAGAGGCATATTTCACGCACATTAGTGTTCTGCTTCTTTTGCTTGCTTTCTTTCTTTGTTAAAAAAACGGGAATGGAAAAAGGCAACCCTCAGAATGGACGAAAACGTTCACAAACGAATCAATGGACAAAGGTTTAATCTCCAATATATATAAACAGCTCATGCAGCTTAATATTAATAAAACAAACAACCCAATACAAAAATGGGCAGAAGATCTAAAGAGACGTTTCTTCAAAGAAGACACAGAGATGGCCAAGACGCACATGAAAAGCTGCTCAACATCACTAATTATTAGAGAAATGCAAATCAAAACTACAATGAGGTAAGACCTCACACCTGTGAGAATCGGCCTCATCAGATAATCTACAAACAACAAATTCTGGGGAGGTTGTGGACAAAAGGAACCCTCTTCCGCTATTGGTGGGAATGTAAATTGATACAGTCACTATGGAGAACAGTATGGAGGTTCCTTTAAAAAACTAAAAAGAGAATTACCATAGGATCCAGCAATCCCACTTCTGGGCATATACCCAGAGAAAACCATAAATCACAAAGACACATTCACCACAATGTTCATTACAGCACTATTTACAATAGCCAGGTAATGGAAGCAACCTAAATGCCCACAGACAGACGAATGGATAAAGATGTGGTACATATATAAAATGGAATATTACTCAGCCAAAAAAAGGAATGAAACTGGGTCATTTGTAGAGAAGTTGATGGATCTAGAGACTGTCATACAGAGTGAAGTAAGTCAGAAAGAGAAAAACAAATATTGTATATTAATGCCTATATGTGGAACCCAGAAAAATGGTACAGATGAACTGGTTTGCAGGGCAGAAATAGAGACACAGAGGTAGAGAACAAACGTATAGACATGGACACAAAGTGGGGGAAGCCATGGGGTGGTGGTGGTGGGATGAGTTGGGAGATTGGGATTGACCTGTATACATGAATATGCATAAAATAGATAACTAATAATAACCTACTGTATAAAAAATAAATTAAATTAAATTTCAAAATTTTTAAAAATAAAATGTAAAAATAAAACAGAAAAAAAGTTCTTCGATTCACACTGATGTATTTATAAGAATTAATTATTTCCATGCTTATATCCATAAATACATAAAAGAGGAATAAAATCTAACTTGAACCAAAAAAGAAAAAAAAAACTGAACCTAACATTTATACAGAGGAAAACACTACCAAGGCACTTGCTCCAGTGGTAAACAATTCTGAAATTGGTCAGAGGTGGGGAATCATCTCCCATACAGCCAGCAGCCCCGCCCGCCCACGCAAGGAGCGTCCTTATTGCAAAGCTGGGGGACCGTGCCAAGGCCTCTGTGAGTAAACGTGAGCTGAGCCCCAGGCCAGCTGCTGATGAACTCTTCCCACCCTTCCCAGGTGAAACACCTGAATATGTACAAGGGCTTGAAAGCCTAGAGGAAGGGCCGTGGAGCCACACCAGCGACAGCACGCAGGCCAACTTGGTGCCTGCAGGTCAGCCAGGATGGTCCTGGCCACGGGCGCTCTTCTGGAAGCTTTCCATTGCCCTGCCTGAGATAGCCCTCCTGTCCCGGCCCCCACTCCTTTTTTTCCTTCCTCACCTCAGCCCGGAGAGATATTCCAGTGGAAGTTATGTGTGACACATCCTCTTCTTTACAGGTGGCAGCCTGGCAACTCCTCCCGAATGTCCAGCAGAGCCCCACTCACACCGGGCCCCCCACAAAGCCGTGGACCCTCACACCCTCCCACCAGCACAGCCCCGAGACTGCTGACGGGGCAGAGAATATGGAGTCAGGCACAGCTGCAGGGGCTATTGCTGCCTGGAGTGCTGTTTATATTGACCTCAACCCAGGCACACCTGGGGAGGGCTTGCCGGCAGGGCCAGGCTGCCCAGGTCAGCTAATCCTCAGCCCTCGGGGAATCACACTGCAGAAAATGGACCTCGCTAAGACAGAATATTCGCCAAGGAAAACAAGGACACAATGCCATTTGCAGCACTGTAGATGAGTCTCGAGGTAATCACGTGACTTGGAGTAAGTCAGAAAGTGAAAGACACATATCATATCATATCACTTATAGGTGTTACCTATAAATTGATACCAGGGCAGATATTTCCACGGAGAAGGGCAATCACAGATTCATTAAACAAACTTATGGTTCACCAAAGGAAAGGTGTGAGGATTGAATTCATTACGATATTGGGGTTAACAGACATATACAAACACAGTAGACGTATAGAATCACCAAAGACCTACGGAGTACCAAGAGAAGACTACTCAACATTCTGTCATAACGTACATGGGAAAAGGATCCCAGGAAGAACAGACATATGTATATGTGTAAAAGAACCAACTCTTGCACACCTACAACAAGCTAAACGTTGTACTCAAACTTGCTGTAATAAAAAATAAAAAATTAAATTAAAAACACGAACAAGAAGTAGTGAGACAAACTTGAGGGGCTTTCTCCTGGCACATTCCGTTCTACATTCCAATCTAGAACGCGACTTCCATTGAGGCTCTGCTGCCCTAGTAACCAGATTTGGTAAGGGAGAACTGCTGCCACCTTGTGGCCGTTTCACACAACAGCAGCTTTAATCCCAGCGCTAATGGTCAGTGGATATTCCAAATCATTACAGGCCTGTAAATGACACCTGCCCTGAAAACAAATCCTGGGGTCATATATCGACCAAAAAATTCAAGAGACGTCCATATTTCAAAACGACAGTTTCAAGAGGCATATTTCACGCACATTAGTGTTCTGCTTCTTTTGCTTGCTTTCTTTCTTTGTTAAAAAAACGGGAATGGAAAAAGGCAACCCTCAGAATGGGCAAAAACGTTCACAAACGAATCAATGGACAAAGGTTTAATCTCCAATATATATAAACAGCTCATGCAGCTTAATATTAATAAAACAAACAACCCAATACAAAAATGGGCAGAAGATCTAAAGAGACGTTTCTTCAAAGAAGACACAGAGATGGCCAAGACGCACATGAAAAGCTGCTCAACATCACTAATTATTAGAGAAATGCAAATCAAAACTACAATGAGGTAAGACCTCACACCTGTGAGAATCGGCCTCATCAGATAATCTACAAACAACAAATTCTGGGGAGGGTGTGGACAAAAGGAACCCTATTCCGCTATTGGTGGGAATGTAATTTGATACAGTCACTATGGAGAACAGTATGGAGGTTCCTTTAAAAAACTAAAAAGAGAATTACCATAGGATCCAGCAATCCCACTTCTGGGCATATACCCAGAGAAAACCATAAATCACAAAGACACATTCACCACAATATTCATTGCAGCACTATTTACAATAGCCAGGTAATGGAAGCAACCTAAATGCCCACAGACAGACGAATGGATAAAGATGTGGTACATATATAAAATGGAATATTACTCAGCCAAAAAAAGGAATGAAACTGGGTCATTTGTAGAGAAGTTGATGGATCTAGAGACTGTCATACAGAGTGAAGTAAGTCAGAAAGAGAAAAACAAATATTGTATATTAATGCCTATATGTGGAACCCAGAAAAATGGTACAGATGAACTGGTTTGCAGGGCAGAAATAGAGACACAGAGGTAGAGAACAAACGTATGGACATGGACACAAAGTGGGGGAAGCCATGGAGTGGTGTTGGTGGGATGAGTTGGGAGATTGGGATTGACCTGTATACATGTATATGCATAAAATAGATAACTAATAATAACCTACGGTATAAAAAATAAATTAAATTAAATTTCAAAATTTTTAAAAATAAAATGTAAAAATAAAACAGAAAAAAAGTTCTTCCATTCACACTGATGTATTTATAAGAATGAATTATTTCCATGCTTATATCCATAAATACATAAAAGAGGAATAAAATCTAACTTGAACCAAAAAAGAAAAAAAAACTGAACCTAACATTTATACAGAGGAAAACACTACCAAGGCACTTGCTCCAGTGGTAAACAATTCTGAAATTGGTCAGAGGTGGGGAATCATCTCCCATACAGCCAGCAGCCCCGCCCGCCCACGCAAGGAGCGTCCTTATTGCAAAGCTGGGGGACCGTGCCGAGGCCTCTGTGAGGAAACGTGAGCTGAGCCCCAGGCCAGCTTCTGCTGAACTCTTCCCACCCTTCCCAGGTGAAACACCTGAATATGTACAAGGGCTTGAAAGCCTAGAGGAAGGGCCGTGGAGCCACACCAGCGACAGCACGCAGGCCAACTTGGTGCCTGCAGGTCAGCCAGGATGGTCCTGGCCACGGGCGCTCTTCTGGAAGCTTTCCATTGCCCTGCCTGAGATAGCCCTCCTGTCCCGGCCCCCACTCCTTTTTTTCCTTCCTCACCTCAGCCCGGAGAGATATTCCAGTGGAAGTTATGGGTGACACATCCTCTTCTTTACAGGTGGCAGCCTGGCAACTCGTCCCGAATGTCCAGCAGAGCCCCACTCACACCGGGCCCCCCACAAAGCCGTGGACCCTCACACCCTCCCACCAGCACAGCCCCGAGACTGCTGACGGGGCAGAGAATATGGAGTCAGGCACAGCTGCAGGGGCTATTGCTGCCTGGAGTGCTGTTTATATTGACCTCAACCCAGGCACACCTGGGGAGGGCTTGCCGGCAGGGCCAGGCTGCCCAGGTCAGCTAATCCTCAGCCCTCGGGGAATCACATTGCAGAAAATGGACCTCGCTAAGACAGAATATTCGCCAAGGAAAACAAGGACACAATGCCATTTGCAGCACCGTAGATGAGTCTCGAGGTAATCACGTGACTTGGAGTAAGTCAGAAAGTGAAAGACACATATCATATCATATCACTTATAGGTGTTACCTATAAATTGATACCAGGGCAGATATTTCCACGGAGAAGGGCAATCACAGATTCATTAAACAAACTTATGGTTCACCAAAGGAAAGGTGTGAGGATTGAATTCATTACGATATTGGGGTTAACAGACATATACAAACACAGTAGACGTATAGAATCACCAAAGACCTACGGAGTACCAAGAGAAGACTACTCAACATTCTGTCATAACGTACATGGGAAAAGGATCCCAGGAAGAACAGACATATGTATATGTGTAAAAGAACCACCTCTTGCACACCTACAACAAGCTAAACGTTGTACTCAAACTTGCTGTAATAAAAAATAAAAAATTAAATTAAAAACACGAACAAGAAGTAGTGAGACAAACTTGAGGGGCTTTCTCCTGGCACATTCCGTTCTACATTCCAATCTAGAACGCGACTTCCATTGAGGCTCTGCTGCCCTAGTAACCAGATTTGGTAAGGGAGAACTGCTGCCACCTTGTGGCCGTTTCACACAACAGCAGCTTTAATCCCAGCGCTAATGGTCAGGGGATATTCCAAATCATTACAGGCCTGTAAATGACACCTGCCCTGAAAACAAATCCTGGGGTCATATATCGACCAAAGAATTCAAAAGACGTCCATATTTCAAAACGACAGTTTCAAGAGGCATATTTCACGCACATTAGTGTTCTGCTTCTTTTGCTTGCTTTCTTTCTTTGTTAAAAAAACGGGAATGGAAAAAGGCAACCCTCAGAATGGGCAAAAACGTTCACAAACGAATCAATGGACAAAGGTTTAATCTCCAATATATATAAACAGCTCATGCAGCTTAATATTAATAAAACAAACAACCCAATACAAAAATGGGCAGAAGATCTAAAGAGACGTTTCTTCAAAGAAGACACAGAGATGGCCAAGACGCACATGAAAAGCTGCTCAACATCACTAATTATTAGAGAAATGCAAATCAAAACTACAATGAGGTAAGACCTCACACCTGTGAGAATCGGCCTCATCAGATAATCTACAAACAACAAATTCTGGGGAGGGTGTGGACAAAAGGAACCCTCTTCCGCTATTGGTGGGAATGTAATTTGATACAGTCACTATGGAGAACAGTATGGAGGTTCCTTTAAAAAACTAAAAAGAGAATTACCATAGGATCCAGCAATCCCACTTCTGGGCATATACCCAGAGAAAACCATAAATCACAAAGACACATTCACCACAATATTCATTGCAGCACTATTTACAATAGCCAGGTAATGGAAGCAACCTAAATGCCCACAGACAGACGAATGGATAAAGATGTGGTACATATATAAAATGGAATATTACTCAGCCAAAAAAAGGAATGAAACTGGGTCATTTGTAGAGAAGTTGATGGATCTAGAGACTGTCATACAGAGTGAAGTAAGTCAGAAAGAGAAAAACAAATATTGTATATTAATGCCTATATGTGGAACCTAGAAAAATGGTACAGATGAACTGGTTTGCAGGGCAGAAATAGAGACACAGAGGTAGAGAACAAACGTATGGACATGGACACAAAGTGGGGGAAGCCATGGGGTGGCGGTGGTGGGATGAGTTGGGAGATTGGGATTGACCTGTATACAGGTATATGCATAAAATAGATAACTAATAATAACATACTGTATAAAAAATAAATTAAATTTCAAAATTTTTAAAAATAAAATGTAAAAATAAAACAGAAAAAAAGTTCTTCCATTCACACTGATGTATTTATAAGAATGAATTATTTCCATGCTTATATCCATAAATACATAGAAGAGGAATAAAATCTAACTTGAACCAAATAAGAAAAAAAAAACTGAACCTAACATTTATACAGAGGAAAACACTACCAAGGCACTTGCTCCAGTGGTAAACAATTCTGAAATTGGTCAGAGGTGGGGAATCATCTCCCATACAGCCAGCTGCCCCGCCCGCCCACGCAAGGAGCATCCTCATTGCAAAGCTGGGAGACCGTGCCGAGGCCTCTGTGAGTAAACGTGAGCTGAGCCCCAGGCCAGATGCTGCTGAACTGTTCCCACCCTTCCCAGGTGAAACACCTGAATATGTACAAGGGCTTGAAAGCCTAGAGGAAGGGCCGTGGAGCCACACCAGCGACAGCACGCAGGCCAACTTGGTGCCTGCAGGACAGCCAGGATGGTACTGGCCACGGGCGCTCTTCTGGAAGCTTTCTATTGCCCTGCCTGAGATACACCTCCTGTCCCGGCCCCCACTCCTTTTTTTCCTTCCTCACCTCAGCCCGGAGAGATATTCCAGTGGAAGTTATGGGTGACACATCCTCTTCTTTACAGGTGGCAGCCTGGCAACTCCTGCCGAAAGTCCAGCAGAGCCCCACTCACACCGGGCCACCCACAAAGCCGTGGACCCTCACACCCTCCCACCAGCACAGCCCCGAGACTGCTGACGGGGCAGAGGATATGGAGTCAGGCACAGCTGCAGGGACTATTGCTGCCTGGAGTGCTGTTTATATTGACCTCAACCCAGGCACACCTGGGGAGGTCTTGCCGGCAGGGTCAGGCTGCCCAGGTCAGCTAATCCTCAGCCCTCAGGGAATCACATTGCAGAATATGGACCTCGCTAAGACAGAATATTCGCCAAGGAAAAAAAGGACACAATGCCATTTGCAGCACCGTAGATGAGTCTCGAGGTAATCACGTGACTTGGAGCAAGTCAGAAAGTGAAAGACACATATCATATCATATCACTTATAGGTGTTACCTATAAATTGATACCAGGGCAGATATTTCCACGGAGAAGGGCAATCACAGATTCATTAAACAAACTTATGGTTCACCAAAGGAAAGGTGTGAGGATTGAATTCATTACGATATTGGGGTTAACAGACAGATACAAACACAGTAGACGTATATAATCACCAAAGACCTACGGAGTACCAAGAGAAGACTACTCAACATTCTGTCATAACGTACATGGGAAAAGGATCCCAGGAAGAACAGACATATGTATATGTGTAAAAGAACCACCTCTTGCACACCTACAACAAGCTAAACGTTGTACTCAAACTTGCTGTAATAAAAAATAAAAAATTAAATTAAAAACACGAACAAGAAGTAGTGAGACAAACTTGAGGGGCTTTCTCCTGGCACATTCCGTTCTACATTCCAATCTCGAACACGACTTCCATTGAGGCTCTGCTGCCCTAGTAACCAGATTTGGTAAGGGAGAACTGCTGCCACCTTGTGGCCGTTTCACACAACTGCAGGTTTAATGCCAGCGCTAATGGTCAGTGGATATTCCAAATCATTACAGGCCTGTAAATGACACCTGCCCTGAAAACAAATCCTGGGGTCATATATCGACCAAAAAATTCAAAAGACGTCCATATTTCAAAACGACAGTTTCAAGAGGCATATTTCACGCACATTAGTGTTCTGCTTCTTTTGCTTTCTTTCTTTCTTTGTTAAAAAAAATGGGAATGGAGAAAGGCAACCCTCAGAATGGGCGAAAACGTTCACAAACGAATCAATGGACAAAGGTTTAATCTGCAATATATATAAACAGCTCATGCAGCTTAATATTAATAAAACAAACAACCCAATACAAAAATGGGCAGAAGATCTAAAGAGACGTTTCTTCAAAGAAGACACAGAGATGGCCAAGACGCACATGAAAAGCTGCTCAACATCACTAATTATTAGAGAAATGCAAATCAAAACTACAATGAGGTAAGACCTCACACCTGTTAGAATCGGCATCATCAGATAATCTACAATCAACAAATTCTGGGGAGGGTGTGGACAAAAGGAACCCTCTTCCGCTATTGGTGGGAATGTAAATTGATACAGTCACTATGGAGAACAGTATGGAGGTTCCTTTAAAAAACTAAAAAGAGAATTACCATAGGATCCAGCAATCCCACTTCTGGGCATATACCCAGAGAAAACCATAAATCACAAAGACACATTCACCACAATGTTCATTGCAGCACTATTTACAATAGCCAGGTAATGGAAGCAACCTAAATGCCCACAGACAGACGAATGGATAAAGATGTGGTACATATACAAAATGGAATATTACTCAGCCATAAAAAGGAATGAAACTGGGTCATTTGTAGAGAAGTTGATGGATCTAGAGACTGTCATACAGAGTGAAGTAAGCCAGAAAGAGAAAAACAAATATTGTATATTAATGCCTATATGTGGAACCTAGAAAAATGGTAGAGATGAACTGGTTTGCAGGGCAGAAATAGAGACACAGAGGTAGAGAACAAACGTATGGACACAAAGTGGGGGAAGCCATGGGGTGGTGGTGGTGGGATGAGTTGGGAGATTAGGATTGACCTGTATACATGTCTATGCATAAAATAGATAACTAATAATAACCTACTGTATAAAAAAATAACTAAAATAAAATTTCAAAATTTTAAAAAATAAAATGTAAAAATAAAACAGAAAAAAAGTTCTTCCATTCACACTGATGTATTTATACGAATGAATTATTTCCATGCTTATATCTATAAATACATAAATGAGGAATAAAATCTAACTTGATCCAAAAAAGAAAAAAAAAAACTGAACCTAACAGTTATACAGAGGAAAACACTACCAAGGCACTTGCTCCAGTGGTAAAGAATTCTGAAATTGGTCAGAGGTGGGGAATCATCTCCCATACAGCCAGCAGCCCCGCCCGCCCACGCAAGGAGCATCCTCATTGCAAAGCTGGGAGACCGTGCCAAGGCCTCTGTGAGTAAACGTGAGCTGAGCCCCAGGCCAGATGCTGCTGAACTGTTCCCACCCTTCCCAGGTGAAACACCTGAATATGTACAAGGGCTTGAAAGCCTAGAGGAAGGGCCGTGGAGCCACACCAGAGACAGCACGCAGGCCAACTTGGTGCCTGCAGGTCAGCCAGGATGGTACTGGCCACGGGCGCTCTTCTGGAAGCTTTCTATTGCCCTGCCTGAGTTACCCCTCCTGTCCCGGCCCCCACTCCTTTTTTTCCTTCCTCACCTCAGCCCGGAGAGATATTCCAGTGGAAGTTATGGGTGACACATCCTCTTCTTTACAGGTGGCAGCCTGGCAACTCCTGCCGAAAGTCCAGCAGAGCCCCACTCACACCGGGCCACCCACAAAGCCGTGGACCCTCACACCCTCCCACCAGCACAGCCCCGAGACTGCTGACGGGGCAGAGAATATGGAGTAAGGCACAGCTGCAGGGGCTATTGCTGCCTGGAGTGCTGTTTATATTGACCTCAACCCAGGCACACCTGGGGAGGGCTTGCCGGCAGGGTCAGGCTGCCCAGGTCAGCTAATCCTCAGCCCTCAGGGAATCACATTGCAGAAAATGGACCTCGCTAAGACAGAATATTCGCCAAGGAGAAAAAGGACACAATGCCATTTGCAGCACCGTAGATGAGTCTCGAGGTAATCACGTGACTTGGAGTAAGTCAGAAAGTGAAAGACACATATCATATCATAGCACTTATAGGTGTTACCTATAAATTGATACCAGGGCAGATATTTCCACGGAGAAGGGCAATCACAGATTCATTAAACAAACTTATGGTTCACCAAAGGAAAGGTGTGAGGATTGAATTCATTACGATATTGGGGTTAACAGACATATACAAACACAGTAGACGTATATAATCACCAAAGACCTACGGAGTACCAAGAGAAGACTACTCAACATTCTGTCATAACGTACATGGGAAAAGGATCCCAGGAAGAACAGACATATGTATATGTGTAAAAGAACCACCTCTTGCACACCTACAACAAGCTAAACGTTGTACTCAAACTTGCTGTAATAAAAAATAAAAAATTAAATTAAGAACACGAACAAGAAGTAGTGAGACAAACTTGAGGGGCTTTCTCCTGGCACATTCCGTTCTACATTCCAATCTAGAACACGACTTCCATTGAGTCTCTGCTGCCCTAGTAACCAGAATTGGTAAGGGAGAACTGCTGCCACCTTGTGGCCGTTTCACACAACTGCAGGTTTAATGCCAGCGCTAATGGTCAGTGGATATTCCAAATCATTACAGGCCTGTAAATGACACCTGCCCTGAAAACAAATCCTGGGGTCACATATCGACCAAAAAATTCAAAAGACGTCCATATTTCAAAACGACAGTTTCAAGAGGCATATTACACGCACATTAGTGTTCTGCTTCTTTTGCTTTCTTTCTTTCTTTGTTAAAAAAAACGGGAATGGAGAAAGGCAACCCTCAGAATGGGCGAAAACTTTCACAAACGAATCAATGGACAAAGGTTTAATCTCCAATATATAGAAACAGCTCATGCAGCTTAATATTAATAAAACAAACAACCCAATACAAAAATGGGCAGAAGATCTAAAGAGACGTTTCTTCAAAGAAGACACAGAGATGGCCAAGACGCACATGAAAAGCTGCTCAACATCACTAATTATTAGAGAAATGCAAATCAAAACTACAATGAGGTAAGACCTCACACCTGTTAGAATCGGCATCATCAGATAATCTACAAACAACAAACTCTGGGGAGGGTGTGGACAAAAGGAACCCCCTTCCGCTATTGGTGGGAATGTAAATTGATACAGTCACTATGGAGAACAGTATGGAGGTTCCTTTAAAAAACTAAAAAGAGAATTACCATAGGATCCAGCAATCCCACTTCTGGGCATATACCCAGAGAAAACCATAAATCACAAAGACACATTCACCACAATGTTCATTGCAGCACTATTTACAATAGCCAGGTAATGGAAGCAACCTAAATGCCCACAGACAGACGAATGGATAAAGATGTGGTACATATACAAAATGGAATATTACTCAGCCATAAAAAGGAATGAAACTGGGTCATTTGTAGAGAAGTTGATGGATCTAGAGACTGTCATACAGAGTGAAGTAAGTCAGAAAGAGAAAAACAAATATTGTATATTAATGCCTATATGTGGAACCTAGAAAAATGGTGGAGATGAACTGGTTTGCAGGGCAGAACTAGAGACACAGAGGTAGAGAACAAACGTATGGACACCAAGTGGGGGAAGCCATGGGGTGGTGGTGGTGGGATGAGTTGGGAGATTAGGATTGACCTGTATACATGTCTATGCATAAAATAGATAACTAATAATAACCTACTGTATAAAAAAATAACTAAAATTAAATTTCAAAATTTTAAAAAATAAAATGTAAAAATAAAACAGAAAAAAAGTTCTTCCATTCACACTGATGTATTTATACGAATGAATTATTTCCATGCTTATATCTATAAATACATAAATGAGGAATAAAATCTAACTTGAACCAAAAAAGAAAAAAAAACTGAACCTAAGAATTATACAGAGGAAAACACTACGAAGGCACTTGCTCCAGTGGTAAACAATTCTGAAATTGGTCAGAGGTGGGGAATCATCTCCCATACAGCCAGCAGCCCCGCCCGCCCACGCAAGGAGCATCCTCATTGCAAAGCTGGGAGACCGTGCTGAGGCCTCTGTGAGTAAACGTGAGCTGAGCCCCAGGCCAGATGCTGCTGAACTGTTCCCACCCTTCCCAGGTGAAACACCTGAATATGTACAAGGGCTTGAAAGCCTAGAGGAAGGGCCGTGGAGCCACACCAGCGACAGCACGCAGGCCAACTTGGTGCCTGCAGGTCAGCCAGGATGGTACTGGCCACGGGCGCTCTTCTGGAAGCTTTCTATTGCCCTGCCTGAGATACCCCTCCTGTCCCGGCCCCCACTCCTTTTTTTCCTTCCTCACCTCAGCCCGGAGAGATATTCCAGTGGAAGTTATGGGTGACACATCCTCTTCTTTACAGGTGGCAGCCTGGCAACTCCTGCCGAAAGTCCAGCAGAGCCCCACTCACACCGGGCCACCCACAAAGCCGTGGACCCTCACACCCTCCCACCAGCACAGCCCCGAGACTGCTGACGGGGCAGAGAATATGGAGTAAGGCACAGCTGCAGGGGCTATTGCTGCCTGGAGTGCTGTTTATATTGACCTCAACCCAGGCACACCTGGGGAGGGCTTGCCGGCAGGGTCAGGCTGCCCAGGTCAGCTAATCCTCAGCCCTCAGGGAATCACATTGCAGAAAATGGCCCTCGCTAAGACAGAATATTCGCCAAGGAGAAAAAGGACACAATGCCATTTGCAGCACCGTAGATGAGTCTCGAGGTAATCACGTGACTTGGAGTAAGTCAGAAAGTGAAAGACAAATATCATATCATAGCACTTATAGGTGTTACCTATAAATTGATACCAGGGCAGATATTTCCACGGAGAAGGGCAATCACAGATTCATTAAACAAACTTATGGTTCACCAAAGGAAAGGTGTGAGGATTGAATTCATTACGATATTGGGGTTAACAGACATATACAAACACAGTAGACGTATATAATCACCAAAAACCTACGGAGTACCAAGAGAAGACTACTCAACATTCTGTCATAACGTACATGGGAAAACGATCCCAGGAAGAACAGACATATGTATATGTGTAAAAGAACCACCTCTTGCACACCTACAACAAGCTAAACGTTGTACTCAAACTTGCTGTAATAAAAAATAAAAAATTAAATTAAGAACACGAACAAGAAGTAGTGAGACAAACTTGAGGGGCTTTCTCCTGGCACATTCCGTTCTACATTCCAATCTAGAACACGACTTCCATTGAGTCTCTGCTGCCCTAGTAACCAGAATTGGTAAGGGAGAACTGCTGCCACCTTGTGGCCGTTTCACACAACTGCAGGTTTAATGCCAGCGCTAATGGTCAGTGGATATTCCAAATCATTACAGGCCTGTAAATGACACCTGCCCTGAAAACAAATCCTGGGGTCATATATCGACCAAAAAATTCAAAAGACGTCCATATTTCAAAACGACAGTTTCAAGAGGCATATTACACGCACATTAGTGTTCTGCTTCTTTTGCTTTCTTTCTTTGTTAAAAAAAACGGGAATGGAGAAAGGCAACCCTCAGAATGGGCGAAAATGTTCACAAACGAATCAATGGACAAAGGTTTAATCTCCAATATATATAAACAGCTCATGCAGCTTAATATTAATAAAACAAACAACCCAATACAAAAATGGGCAGAAGATCTAAAGAGACGTTTCTTCAAAGACACAGAGATGGCCAAGACGCACATGAAAAGCTGCTCAACATCACTAATTATTAGAGAAATGCAAATCAAAACTACAATGAGGTAAGACCTCACACCTGTTAGAATCGGCATCATCAGATAATCTACAAACAACAAACTCTGGGGAGGGTGTGGACAAAAGGAACCCTCTTCCGCTATTGGTGGGAATGTAAATTGATACAGTCACTATGGAGAACAGTATGGAGGTTCCTTTAAAAAACTAAAAAGAGAATTACCATAGGATCCAGCAATCCCACTTCTGGGCATATACCCAGAGAAAACCATAAATCACAAAGACACATTCACCACAATGTTCATTGCAGCACTATTTACAATAGCCAGGTAATGGAAGCAACCTAAATGCCCACAGACAGACGAATGGATAAAGATGTGGTACATATACAAAATGGAATATTACTCAGCCATAAAAAGGAATGAAACTGGGTCATTTGTAGAGAAGTTGATGGATCTAGAGACTGTCATACAGAGTGAAGTAAGTCAGAAAGAGAAAAACAAATATTGTATATTAATGCCTATATGTGGAACCTAGAAAAATGGTGGAGATGAACTGGTTTGCAGGGCAGAAATAGAGACACAGAGGTAGAGAACAAACGTATGGACACAAAGTGGGGGAAGCCATGGGGTGGTGGTGGTGGGATGAGTTGGGAGATTAGGATTGACCTGTATACATGTCTATGCATAAAATAGATAACTAATAATAACCTACTGTATAAAAAAATAACTAAAATTAAATTTCAAAATTTTAAAAAATAAAATGTAAAAATAAAACAGAAAAAAAGTTCTTCCATTCACACTGATGTATTTATACGAATGAATTATTTCCATGCTTATATCTATAAATACATAAATGAGGAATAAAATCTAACTTGAACCAAAAAAGAAAAAAAAACTGAACCTAAGAATTATACAGAGGAAAACACTACGAAGGCACTTGCTCCAGTGGTAAACAATTCTGAAATTGGTCAGAGGTGGGGAATCATCTCCCATACAGCCAGCAGCCCCGCCCGCCCACGCAAGGAGCATCCTCATTGCAAAGCTGGGAGACCGTGCCGAGGCCTCTGTGAGTAAACGTGAGCTGAGCCCCAGGCCAGATGCTGCTGAACTGTTCCCACCCTTCCCAGGTGAAACACCTGAATATGTACAAGGGCTTGAAAGCCTAGAGGAAGGGCCGTGGAGCCACACCAGCGACAGCACGCAGGCCAACTTGGTGCCTGCAGGTCAGCCAGGATGGTACTGGCCACGGGCGCTCTTCTGGAAGCTTTCTATTGCCCTGCCTGAGACACCCCTCCTGTCCCGGCCCCCACTCCTTTTTTTCCTTCCTCACCTCAGCCCGGAGAGATATTCCAGTGGAAGTTATGGGTGACACATCCTCTTCTTTACAGGTGGCAGCCTGGCAACTCCTGCCGAAAGTCCAGCAGAGCCCCACTCACACCGGGCCACCCACAAAGCCGTGGACCCTCACACCCTCCCACCAGCACAGCCCCGAGACTGCTGACGGGGCAGAGAATATGGAGTAAGGCACAGCTGCAGGGGCTATTGCTGCCTGGAGTGCTGTTTATATTGACCTCAACCCAGGCACACCTGGGGAGGGCTTGCCGGCAGGGTCAGGCTGCCCAGGTCAGCTAATCCTCAGCCCTCAGGGAATCACATTGCAGAAAATGGACCTCGCTAAGACAGAATATTCGCCAAGGAGAAAAAGGACACAATGCCATTTGCAGCACCGTAGATGAGTCTCGAGGTAATCACGTGACTTGGAGTAAGTCAGAAAGTGAAAGACAAATATCATATCATAGCACTTATAGGTGTTACCTATAAATTGATACCAGGGCAGATATTTCCACGGAGAAGGGCAATCACAGATTCATTAAACAAACTTATGGTTCACCAAAGGAAAGGTGTGAGGATTGAATTCATTACGATATTGGGGTTAACAGACATATACAAACACAGTAGACGTATATAATCACCAAAGACCTACGGAGTACCAAGAGAAGACTACTCAACATTCTGTCATAACGTACATGGGAAAAGGATCCCAGGAAGAACAGACATATGTATATGTGTAAAAGAACCACCTCTTGCACACCTACAACAAGCTAAACGTTGTACTCAAACTTGCTCTAATAAAAAATAAAAAATTAAATTAAGAACACGAACAAGAAGTAGTGAGACAAACTTGAGGGGCTTTCTCCTGGCACATTCCGTTCTACATTCCAATCTAGAACACGACTTCCATTGAGTCTCTGCTGCCCTAGTAACCAGAATTGGTAAGGGAGAACTGCTGCCACCTTGTGGCCGTTTCACACAACTGCAGGTTTAATGCCAGCGCTAATGGTCAGTGGATATTCCAAATCATTACAGGCCTGTAAATGACACCTGCCCTGAAAACAAATCCTGGGGTCATATATCGACCAAAAAATTCAAAAGACGTCCATATTTCAAAACGACAGTTTCAAGAGGCATATTACACGCACATTAGTGTTCTGCTTCTTTTGCTTTCTTTCTTTCTTTGTTAAAAAAAACGGGAATGGAGAAAGGCAACCCTCAGAATGGGCGAAAACGTTCACAAACGAATCAATGGACAAAGGTTTAATCTCCAATATATAGAAACAGCTCATGCAGCTTAATATTAATAAAACAAACAACCCAATACAAAAATGGGCAGAAGATCTAAAGAGACGTTTCTTCAAAGAAGACACAGAGATGGCCAAGACGCACATGAAAAGCTGCTCAACATCACTAATTATTAGAGAAATGCAAATCAAAACTACAATGGGGTAAGACCTCACACCTGTTAGAATCGGCATCATCAGATAATCTACATACAACAAATTCTGGGGAGGGTGTGGACAAAAGGAACCCTCTTCCGCTATTGGTGGGAATGTAAATTGATACAGTCACTATGGAGAACAGTATGGAGGTTCCTTTAAAAAACTAAAAAGAGAATTACCATAGGATCCAGCAATCCCACTTCTGGGCATATACCCAGAGAAAACCATAAATCGCAAAGACACATTCACCACAATGTTCATTGCAGCACTATTTACAATAGCCAGGTAATGGAAGCAACCTAAATGCCCACAGACAGACGAATGGATAAAGATGTGGTACATATATAAAATGGAATATTACTCAGCCATAAAAAGGAATGAAACTGGGTCATTTGTAGAGAAGTTGATGGATCTAGACACTGTCATACAGAGTGAAGTAAGTCAGAAAGAGAAAAACAAATATTGTATATTAATGCCTATATGTGGAACCTAGAAAAATGGTAGAGATGAACTGGTTTGCAGGGCAGAAATAGAGACTCAGAGGTAGAGAACAAACGTATGGACACAAAGTGGTGGAAGCCATGGGGTGGTGGTGGTGGGATGAGTTGGGAGATTAGGATTGACCAGTATACATGTCTATGCATAAAATAGATAACTAATAATAACCTACTGTATAAAAAAATAACTAAAATTTAATTTCAAAATTTTAAAAAATAAAACAGAAAAAAAGTTCTTCCATTCACACTGATGTATTTATACGAATGAATTATTTCCATGCTTATATCTATAAATACATAAATGAGGAATAAAATCTAACTTGAACCAAAAAAGAAAAAAAAAACTGAACCTAACAGTTATACAGAGGAAAACACTACCAAGGCACTTGCTCCAGTGGTAAACAATTCTGAAATTGGTCAGAGGTGGGGAATCATCTCCCATACAGCCAGCAGCCCCGCCCGCCCACGCAAGGAGCATCCTCATTGCAAAGCTGGGAGACCATGCCAAGGCCTCTGTGAGTAAACGTGAGCTGAGCCCCAGGCCAGATGCTGCTGAACTGTTCCCACCCTTCCCAGGTGAAACACCTGAATATGTACAAGGGCTTGAAAGCCTAGAGGAAGGGCCGTGGAGCCACACCAGCGACAGCACGCAGGCCAACTTGGTGCCTGCAGGTCAGCCAGGATGGTACTGGCCACGGGCGCTCTTCTGGAAGCTTTCTATTGCCCTGCCTGAGATACCCCTCCTGTCCCGGCCCCCACTCCTTTTTTTCCTTCCTCACCTCAGCCCGGAGAGATATTCCAGTGGAAGTTATGGGTGACACATCCTCTTCTTTACAGGTGGCAGCCTGGCAACTCCTGCCGAAAGTCCAGCAGAGCCCCACTCACACCGGGCCACCCACAAAGCCGTGGACCCTCACACCCTCCCACAAGCACAGCCCCGAGACTGCTGACGGGGCAGAGGATATGGAGTCAGGCACAGCTGCAGGGGCTATTGCTGCCTGGAGTGCTGTTTATATTGACCTCAACCCAGGCACACCTGGGGAGGGCTTGCCGGCAGGGTCAGGCTGCCCAGGTCAGCTAATCCTCAGCCCTCAGGGAATCACATTTCAGAATATGGACCTCGCTAAGACAGAATATTCGCCAAGGAAAAAAAGGACACAATGCCATTTGCAGCACCGTAGATGAGTCTCGAGGTAATCACGTGACTTGGAGTAAGTCAGAAAGTGAAAGACACATATCATATCATATCACTTATAGGTGTTACCTATAAATTGATACCAGGGCAGATATTTCCACGGAGAAGGGCAATCACAGATTCATTAAACAAACTTATGGTTCACCAAAGGAAAGGTGTGAGGATTGAATTCATTACGATATTGGGGTTAACAGACATATACAAACACAGTAGACGTATATAATCACCAAAGACCTACGGAGTACCAAGAGAAGACTACTCAACATTCTGTCATAACGTACATGGGAAAAGGATCCCAGGAAGAACAGACATATGTATATGTGTAAAAGAACCACCTCTTGCCCACCTACAACAAGCTAAACGTTGTACTCAAACTTGCTGTAATAAAAAATAAAAAATTAAATTAAAAACACGAACAAGAAGTAGTGAGACAAACTTGAGGGGCTTTCTCCTGGCACATTCCGTTCTACATTCCAATCTAGAACACGACTTCCTTTGAGGCTCTGCTGCCCTAGTAACCAGATTTGGTAAGGGAGAACTGCTGCCACCTTGTGGCCATTTCACTCAACTGCAGGTTTAATGCCAGCGCTAATGGTCAGTGGATATTCCAAATCATTACAGGCCTGTAAATGACACCTGCCCTGAAAGCAAATCCTGGGGTCATATATCGACCAAAAAATTCAAAAGACGTCCATATTTCAAAACGACAGTTTCAAGAGGCATATTTCACGCACATTAGTGTTCTGCTTCTTTTGCTTTCTTTCTTTCTTTGTTAAAAAAAACGGGAATGGAGAAAGGCAACCCTCAGAATGGGCGAAAACGTTCACAAACGAATCAATGGACAAAGGTTTAATCTCCAATATATATAAACAGCTCATGCAGCTTAATATTAATAAAACAAACAACCCAATACTAAAATGGGCAGAAGATCTAAAGAGACGTTTCTTCAAAGAAGACACAGAGATGGCCAAGACGCACATGAAAAGCTGCTCAACATCACTAATTATTAGAGAAATGCAAATCAAAACTACAATGAGGTAAGACCTCACACCTGTTAGAATCGGCATCATCAGATAATCTACAAACAACAAACTCTGGGGAGGGTGTGGACAAAAGGAACCCTCTTCCGCTATTGGTGGGAATGTAAATTGATACAGTCACTATGGAGAACAGTATGGAGGTTCCTTTAAAAAACTAAAAAGAGAATTACCATAGGATCCAGCAATCCCACTTCTGGGCATATACCCAGATAAAACCATACATCACAGAGACACATTCACCACAATGTTCATTGCAGCACTATTTACAATAGCCAGGTTATGGAAGCAACATAAATGCTCACAGACAGACGAATGGATAAAGATGTGGTACATATATAAAATGGAATATTACTCAGCCATAAAAAGGAATGAAACTGGGTCATTTGTAGAGAAGTTGATGGATCTAGAGACTGTCATACAGAGTGAAGTAAGCCAGAAAGAGAAAAACAAATATTGTATATTAATGCCTATATGTGGAACCTAGAAAAATGGTAGAGATGAACTGGTTTGCAGGGCAGAAATAGAGACACAGAGGTAGAGAACAAACGTATGGACACAAAGTGGGGGAAGCCATGGGGTGGTGGTGGTGGGATGAGTTGGGAGATTAGTATTGACATGTATACATGTCTATGCATAAAATAGATAACTAATAATAACCTACTGTATAAAAAAATAACTAAAATTAAATTTCAAAATTTTAAAAAATAAAATGTAAAAATAAAACAGAAAAAAATTTCTTCCATTCACACTGATGTATTTATACGAATGAATTATTTGCATGCTTATATCTATAAATACATAAATGAGGAATAAAATCTAACTTGAACCAAAAAAGAAAAAAAAAAACTGAACCTAACAGTTATACAGAGGAAAACACTACCAAGGCACTTGCTCCAGTGGTAAACAATTGTGAAATTGGTCAGAGGTGGGGAATCATCTCCCATACAGCCAGCAGCCCCGCCCGCCCACGCAAGGAGCATCCTCATTGCAAACCTGGGAGACCGTGCCGAGGCCTCTGTGAGTAAACGTGAGCTGAGCCCCAGGCCAGATGCTGCTGAACTGTTCCCACCCTTCCCAGGTGAAACACCTGAATATGTACAAGGGCTTGAAAGCCTAGAGGAAGGGCCGTGGAGCCACACCAGCGACAGCACGCAGGCCAACTTGGTGCCTGCAGGTCAGCCAGGATGGTCCTGGCCACGGGCGCTCTTCTGGAAGCTTTCCATTGCCCTGCCAGAGATAGCCCTCCTGTCCCGGCCCCCACTCCTTTTTTTCCTTCCTCACCTCAGCCCGGAGAGATATTCCAGTGGAAGTTATGGGTGACACATCCTCTTCTTTACAGGTGGCAGCCTGGCAACTCCTCCCGAAAGTCCAGCAGCGCCCCACTCACACCGGGCCCCCCACAAAGCCGTGGACCCTCACACCCTCCCACCAGCACAGCCCCGAGACTGCTGACGGGGCAGAGAATATGGAGTCAGGCACAGCTGCAGGGGCTATTGCTGCCTGGAGTGCTGTTTATATTGACCTCAACCCAGGCACACCTGGGGAGGGCTTGCCGGCAGGGCCAGGCTGCCCAGGTCAGCTAATCCTCAGCCCTCGGGGAATCACACTGCAGAAAATGGACCTCGCTAAGACAGAATATTCGCCAAGGAAAACAAGGACACAATGCCATTTGCAGCACCGTAGATGAGTCTCGAGGTAATCACGTGACTTGGAGTAAGTCAGAAAGTGAAAGACACATATCATATCATATCACTTATAAGTGTTACCTATAAATTGATACCAGGGCAGATATTTCCACGGAGAAGGGCAATCACAGATTCATTAAACAAACTTATGGTTCACCAAAGGAAAGGTGTGAGGATTGAATTCATTACGATATTGGGGTTAACAGACATATACAAACACAGTAGACCTATAGAATCACCAAAGACCTACGGAGTACCAAGAGAAGACTACTCAACATTCTGTCATAACGTACATGGGAAAAGGATCCCAGGAAGAACAGACATATGTATATGTGTAAAAGAACCACCTCTTGCCCACCTACAACAAGCTAAACGTTGTACTCAAACTTGCTGTAATAAAAAATAAAAAATTAAATTAAAAACACGAACAAGAAGTAGTGAGACAAACTTGAGGGGCTTTCTCCTGGCACATTCCGTTCTACATTCCAATCTAGAACGCGACTTCCATTGAGGCTCTGCTGCCCTAGTAACCAGATTTGGTAAGGGAGAACTGCTGCCACCTTCTGGCCGTTTCACACAACAGCAGCTTTAATCCCAGCGCTAATGGTCAGGGGATATTCCAAATCATTACAGGCCTGTAAATGACACCTGCCCTGAAAACAAATCCTGGGGTCATATATCGACCAAAGAATTCAAAAGACGTCCATATTTCAAAACGACAGTTTCAAGAGGCATATTTCACGCACATTAGTGTTCTGCTTCTTTTGCTTGCTTTCTTTCTTTGTTAAAAATACGGGAATGGAAAAAGTCAACCCTCAGAATGGGCGAAAACGTTCACAAACGAATCAATGGACAAAGGGTTAATCTCCAATATATATAAACAGCTCATGCAGCTTAATATTAATAAAACAAACAACCCAATACAAAAATGGGCAGAAGATCTAAAGAGACGTTTTTTCAAAGAAGACACAGAGATGGCCAAGACGCACATGAAAAGCTGCTCTACATCACTAATTATTAGAGAAATGCAAATCAAAACTACAATGAGGTAAGACCTCACACCTGTGAGAATCGGCCTCATCAGATAATCTACAAACAACAAATTCTGGGGAGGGTGTGGACAAAAGTAACCCTCTTCCGCTATTGGTGGGAATGTAAATTGATACAGTCACTATGGAGAACAGTATGGAGGTTCCTTTAGAAAACTAAAAAGAGAATTACCATAGGATCCAGCAATCCCACTTCTGGGCATATACCCAGAGAAAACCATAAATCACAAAGACACATTCACCACAATGTTCATTGCAGCACTATTTACAATAGCCAGGTAATGGAAGCAACCTAAATGCCCACAGACAGACGAATGGATAAAGATGTGGTACATATATAAAATGGAATATTACTCAGCCAAAAAAAGGAATGAAACTGGGTCATTTGTAGAGAAGTTGATGGATCTAGAGACTGTCATACAGAGTGAAGTAAGTCAGAAAGAGAAAAACAAATATTGTATATTAATGCCTATATGTGGAACCTAGAAAAATGGTACAGATGAACTGTTTTGCAGGGCAGAAATAGAGACACAGAGGTAGAGAACAAACGTATGGACATGGACACAAAGTGGGGGAAGCCATGGGGTGGTGGTGGTGGGATGAGTTGGGAGATTGGGATTGACCTGTATACATGTATATGCATAAAATAGATAACTAATAATAACCTACTGTATAAAAAAATAAATTAAATTTCAAAATTTTTAAAAATAAAATGTAAAAATAAAACAGAAAAAAAGTTCTTCCATTCACACTGATGTATTTATAAGAATGAATTATTTCCATGCTTATATCCATAAATATATAGAAGAGGAATAAAATCTAACTTGAACCAAAAAAGAAAAAAAAAACTGAACCTAACATTTATACAGAGGAAAACACTACCAAGGCACTTGCTCCAGTGGTAAACAATTCTGAAATTGGTCAGAGGTGGGGAATCATCTCCCATACAGCCAGCAGCCCCGCCCACCCACGCAAGGAGCGTCCTTATTGCAAAGCTGGGGGACCGTGCCGAGGCCTCTGTGAGTAAACGTGAGCTGAGCCCCAGGCCAGCTGCTGCTGAACTCTTCCCACCCTTCCCAGGTGAAACACCTGAATATGTACAAGGGCTTGAAAGCCTAGAGGAAGGGCCGTGAAGCCACACCAGCGACAGCACGCAGACCAACTTGGTGCCTGCAGGTCAGCCAGGATGGTCCTGGCCACGGGCGCTCTTCTGGAAGCTTTCCATTGCCCTGCCTGAGATACCCCTCCTGTCCCGGCCCCCACTCCTTTTTTTCCTTCCTCACCTCAGCCCGGAGAGATATTCCAGTGGAAGTTATGGGTGACACATCCTCTTCTTTACAGGTGGCAGCCTGGCAACTCCTGCCGAAAGTGCAGCAGAGCCCCACTCACACCGGGCCCCCCACAAAGCCGTGGACCCTCACACCCTCCCACCAGCACAGCCCCGAGACTGCTGACGGGGCAGAGAATATGGAGTCAGGCACAGCTGCAGGGGCTATTGCTCCCTGGAGTGCTGTTTATATTGACCTCAACCCAGGCACACCTGGGGAGGGCTTGCCGGCAGGGCCAGGCTGCCCAGGTCAGCTAATCCTCAGCCCTCGGGGAATCACACTGCAGAAAATGGACCTCGCTAAGAGAGAATATTCGCCAAGGAAAACAAGGACACAATGCCATTTGCAGCACCATAGATGAGTCTCGAGGTAATCACGTGACTTGGAGTAAGTCAGAAAGTGAAAGACACATATCATATCATATCACTTATAGGTGTTACCTATAAATTGATACCAGGGCAGATATTTCCCCGGAGAAGGGCAATCACAGATTCATTAAACAAACTTATGGTTCACCAAAGGAAAGGTGTGAGGATTGAATTCATTACGATATTGGGGTTAACAGACATATACAAACACAGTAGACGTATAGATTCACCAAAGACCTACGGAGTACCAAGAGAAGACTACTCAACATTCTGTCATAACGTACATGGGAAAAGGATCCCAGGAAGAACAGACATATGTATATGTGTAAAAGAACCACCTCTTGCACACCTACAACAAGCTAAACGTTGTACTCAAACTTGCTGTAATAAAAAATAAAAAATTAAATTAAAAACACGAACAAGAAGTAGTGAGACAAACTTGAGGGGCTTTCTCCTGGCACATTCCGTTCTACATTCCAATCTAGAACGCGACTTCCATTGAGGCTCTGCTGCCCTAGTAACCAGATTTGGTAAGGGAGAACTGCTGCCACCTTGTGGCCGTTTCACACAACAGCAGCTTTAATCCCAGCGCTAATGGTCAGGGGATATTCCAAATCATTACAGGCCTGTAAATGACACCTGCCCTGAAAACAAATCCTGGGGTCATATATCGACCAAAGAATTCAAAAGACGTCCATATTTCAAAACGACGGTTTCAAGAGGCATATTTCACGCACATTAGTGTTCTGCTTCTTTTGCTTGCTTTCTTTCTTTGTTAAAAAAACGGGAATGGAAAAAGGCAACCCTCAGAATGGGCGAAAACGTTCACAAACGAATCAATGGACAAAGGTTTAATCTCCAATATATATAAACAGCTCATGCAGCTTAATATTAATAAAACAAACAACCCAATACAAAAATGGGCAGAAGATCTAAAGAGACGTTTCTTCAAAGAAGACACAGAGATGGCCAAGACGCACATGAAAAGCTGCTCAACATCACTAATTATTAGAGAAATGCAAATCAAAACTACAATGAGGTAAGACCTCACACCTGTGAGAATCGGCCTCATCAGATAATCTACAAACAACAAATTCTGGGGAGGGTGTGGACAAAAGGAACCCTATTCCGCTATTGGTGGGAATGTAAATTGATACAGTCACTATGGAGAACAGTATGGAGGTTCCTTTAGAAAACTAAAAAGAGAATTACCATAGGATCCAGCAGTCCCACTTCTGGGCATATACCCAGAGAAAACCATAAATCACAAAGACACATTCACCACAATGTTCATTGCAGCACTATTTACAATAGCCAGGTAATGGAAGCAACCTAAATGCCCACAGACAGACGAATGGATAAAGATGTGGTACATATATAAAATGGAATATTACTCAGCCAAAAAAAGGAATGAAACTGGGTCATTTGTAGAGAAGTTGATGGATCTAGAGACTGTCATACAGAGTGAAGTAAGTCAGAAAGAGAAAAACAAATATTGTATATTAATGCCTATATGTGGAACCTAGAAAAATGGTACAGATGAACTGGTTTGCAGGGCAGAAATAGAGACACAGAGGTAGAGAACAAACGTATGGACATGGACACAAAGTGGGGGAAGCCATGGGGTGGTGGTGGTGGGATGAGTTGGGAGATTGGGATTGACCTGTATACATGTATATGCATAAAATAGATAACTAATAATAACCTACTGTATAAAAAAATAAATTAAATTTCAAAATTTTTAAAAATAAAATGTAAAAATAAAACAGAAAAAAAGTTCTTCCATTCACACTGATGTATTTATAAGAATGAATTATTTCCATGCTTATATCCATAAATATATAGAAGAGGAATAAAATCTAACTTGAACCAAAAAAGAAAAAAAAACTGAACCTAACATTTATACAGAGGAAAACACTACCAAGGCACTTGCTCCAGTGGTAAACAATTCTGAAATTGGTCAGAGGTGGGGAATCATCTCCCATACAGCCAGCAGCCCCGCCCACCCACGCAAGGAGCGTCCTTATTGCAAAGCTGGGGGACCGTGCCGAGGCCTCTGTGAGTAAACGTGAGCTGAGCCCCAGGCCAGCTGCTGCTGAACTCTTTCCACCCTTCCCAGGTGAAACACCTGAATATGTACAAGGGCTTGAAAGCCTAGAGGAAGGGCCGGGGAGCCACACCAGCGACAGCACGCAGGCCAACTTGGTGCCTGCAGGTCAGCCAGGATGGTCCTGGCCACGGGCGCTCTTCTGGAAGCTTTCCATTGCCCTGCCTGAGATACCCCTCCTGTCCCGGCCCGCACTCCTTTTTTTCCTTCCTCACCTCAGCCCGGAGAGATATTCCAGTGGAAGTTATGGGTGACACATCCTCTTCTTTACAGGTGGCAGCCTGGCAACTCCTGCCGAAAGTGCAGCAGAGCCCCACTCACACCGGGCCCCCCACAAAGCCGTGGACCCTCACACCCTCCCACCAGCACAGCCCCGAGACTGCTGACGGGGCAGAGAATATGGAGTCAGGCACAGCTGCAGGGGCTATTGCTGCCTGCAGTGCTGTTTATATTGACCTCAACCCAGGCACACCTGGGGAGGGCTTGCCGGCAGGGCCAGGCTGCCCAGGTCAGCTAATCCTCAGCCCTCGGGGAATCACACTGCAGAAAATGGACCTCGCTAAGACAGAATATTCGCCAAGGAAAACAAGGACACAATGCCATTTGCAGCACCGTAGATGAGTCTCGAGGTAATCACGTGACTTGGAGTAAGTCAGAAAGTGAAAGACACATATCATATCATATCACTTATAGGTGTTACCTATAAATTGATACCAGGGCAGATATTTCCACGGAGAAGGGCAATCACAGATTCATTAAACAAACATATGGTTCACCAAAGGAAAGGTGTGAGGATTGAATTCATTACGATATTGGGGTTAACAGACATATACAAACACAGTAGACGTATAGAATCACCAAAGACCTACGGAGTACCAAGAGAAGACTACTCAACATTCTGTCATAACGTACATGGGAAAAGGATCCCAGGAAGAACAGACATATGTATATGTGTAAAAGAACCACCTCTTGCAAACCTACAACAAGCTAAACGTTGTACTCAAACTTGCTGTAATAAAAAATAAAAAATTAAATTAAAAACACGAACAAGAAGTAGTGAGACAAACTTGTGGGGCTTTCTCCTGGCACATTCCGTTCTACATTCCAATCTAGAACGCGACTTCCATTGAGGCTCTGCTGCCCTAGTAACCAGATTTGGTAAGGGAGAACTGCTGCCACCTTGTGGCCGTTTCACACAACAGCAGCTTTAATCCCAGCGCTAATGGTCAGTGGATATTCCAAATCATTACAGGCCTGTAAATGACACCTGCCCTGAAAACAAATCCTGGGGTCATATATCGACCAAAGAATTCAAAAGACGTCCATATTTCAAAACGACAGTTTCAAGAGGCATATTTCACGCACATTAGTGTTCTGCTTCTTTTGCTTGCTTTCTTTCTTTGTTAAAAAAACGGGAATGGAAAAAGGCAACCCTCAGAATGGGCGAAAACGTTCACAAACGAATCAATGGACAAAGGTTTAATCTCCAATATATATAAACAGCTCATGCAGCTTAATATTAATAAAACAAACAACCCAATACAAAAATGGGCAGAAGATCTAGAGACGTTTCTTCAAAGAAGACACAGAGATGGCCAAGACGCAGATGAAAAGCTGCTCAATATCACTAATTATTAGAGAAATGCAAATCAAAACTACAATGAGGTAAGACCTCACACCTGTGAGAATCGGCCTCATCAGATAATCTACAAACAACAAATTCTGGGGAGGGTGTGGACAAAATGACCCCTCTTCCGCTATTGGTGGGAATGTAAATTGATACAGTCACTATGGAGAACAGTATGGAGGTTCCTTTAAAAAACTAAAAAGAGAATTACCATAGGATCCAGCAATCCCACTTCTGGGCATATACCCAGAGAAAACCATAAATCACAAAGACACATTCACCACAATGTTCATTGCAGCACTATTTACAATAGCCAGGTAATGGAAGCAACCTAAATGCCCACAGAAAGACGAATGGATAAAGATGTGGTACATAGATAAAATGGAATATTAGTCAGCCCAAAAAAGGAATGAAACTGGGTCATTTGTAGGGAAGTTGATGGATCTAGAGACTGTCATACAGAGTGAAGTAAGTCAGAAAGAGAAAAACAAATATTGTATATTAATGCCTATATGTGGAACCTAGAAAAATGGTACAGATGAACTGGTTTGCAGGGCAGAAATAGAGACACAGAGGTAGAGAACAAACGTATGGACATGGACACAAAGTGGGGGAAGCCATGGGGTGGTGGTGGTGGGATGAGTTGGGAGATTGGGATTGACCTGTATACAGGTATATGCATAAAATAGATAACTAATAATAACCTACTGTATAAAAAAATAAACTAAATTTCAAAATTTTTAAAAATAAAATGTAAAAATAAAACAGAAAAAAAGTTCTTCCATTCACACTGATGTATTTATAAGAATGAATTATTTCCATGCTTATATCCATAAATACATAGAAGAGGAATAAAATCTAACTTGAACCAAATAAGAAAAAAAAAACTGAACCTAACATTTATACAGAGGAAAACACTACCAAGGCACTTGCTCCAGTGGTAAACAATTCTGAAATTGGTCAGAGGTGGGGAATCATCTCCCATACAGCCAGCAGCCCCGCCCGCCCACGCAAGGAGCGTCCTTATTGCAAAGCTGGGGGACCTTGCCGAGGCCTCTGTGAGTAAACGTGAGCTGAGCCCCAGGCCAGCTGCTGCTGAACTCTTCCCACCCTTCCCAGGTGAAACACCTGAATATGTACAAGGGCTTGAAAGCCTAGAGGAAGGGCCGTGGAGCCACACCAGCGACAGCACGCAGGCCAACTTGGTGCCTGCAGGTCACCCAGGGTGGTCCTGGCCACGGGCGCTCTTCTGGAAGCTTTCCATTGCCCTGCCTGAGATACCCCTCCTATCCCGGCCCCCACTCCTTTTTTTCCTTCCTCACCTCAGCCCGGAGAGATATTCCAGTGGAAGTTATGGGTGACACATGCTCTTCTTTACAGGTGGCAGCCTGGCAACTCCTGCCGAAAGTGCAGCAGAGCCCCACTCACACCGGGCCCCCCACAAAGCCGTGGACCCTCACACCCTCCCACCAGCACAGCCCCGAGACTGCTGACGGGGCAGAGAATATGGAGTCAGGCACAGCTGCAGGGGCTATTGCTGCCTGGAGTGCTGTTTATATTGACCTCAACCCAGGCACACCTGGGTAGGGCTTGCCGGCAGGGCCAGGCTGCCCAGGTCAGCTAATCCTCAGCCCTCGGGGAATCACACTGCAGAAAATGGACCTCGCTAAGACAGAATATTCGCCAAGGAAAACAAGGACACAATGCGATTTGCAGCACCATAGATGAGTCTCGAGGTAATCACGTGACTTGGAGTAAGTCAGAAAGTGAAAGACACATATCATATCATATCACTTATAGGTGTTACCTATAAATTGATACCAGGGCAGATATTTCCACGGAGAAGGGCAATCACAGATTCATTAAACAAACATATGGTTCACCAAAGGAAAGGTGTGAGGATTGAATTCATTACGATATTGGGGTTAACAGACATATACAAACACAGTAGACGTATAGATTCACCAAAGACCTACGGAGTACCAAGAGAAGACTACTCAACATTCTGTCATAACGTACATGGGAAAAGGATCCCAGGAAGAACAGACATATGTATATGTGTAAAAGAACCACCTCTTGCACACCTACAACAAGCTAAACGTTGTACTCAAACTTGCTGTAATAAAAAATAAAAAATTAAATTAAAAACACGAACAAGAAGTAGTAAGACAAAATTGAGGGGCTTTCTCCTGGCACATTCCGTTCTACATTCCAATCTAGAACGCGACTTCCATTGAGGCTCTGCTGCCCTAGTAACCAGATTTGGTAAGGGAGAACTGCTGCCACCTTGTGGCCGTTTCACACAACAGCAGCTTTAATCCCAGCGCTAATGGTCAGGGGATATTCCAAATCATTACAGGCCTGTAAATGACACCTGCCCTGAAAACAAATCCTGGGGTCATATATCGACCAAAAAATTCTAAAGACGTCCATATTTCAAAACGACAGTTTCAAGAGGCATATTTCACGCACATTAGTGTTCTGCTTCTTTTGCTCGCTTTCTTTCTTTGTTAAAAAAACGGGAATGGAAAAAGGCAACCCTAAGAATGGGCGAAAACGTTCACAAACGAATCAATGGACAAAGGTTTAATCTCCAATATATATAAACAGCTCATGCAGCTTAATATTAATAAAACAAACAACCCAATACAAAAATGGGCAGAAGATCTAAAGAGACGTTTCTTCAAAGAAGACACAGAGATGGCCAAGACGCACATGAAAAGCTGCTCAACATCACTAATTATTAGAGAAATGCAAATCAAAACTACAATGAGGTAAGACCTCACACCTGTGAGAATCGGCCTCATCAGATAATCTACAAACAACAAATTCTGGGGAGGGTGTAGACAAAAGGAACCCTCTTCCGCTATTGGTGGGAATGTAAATTGATACAGTCACTATGGAGAACAGTATGGAGGTTCCTTTAGAAAACTAAAAAGAGAATTACCATAGGATCCAGCAATCCCACTTCTGGGCATATACCCAGAGAAAACCATAAATCACAAAGACACATTCACCACAATGTTCATTGCAGCACTATTTACAATAGCCAGGTAATGGAAGCAACCTAAATGCCCACAGACAGACGAATGGATAAAGATGTGGTACATATATAAAATGGAATATTACTCAGCCAAAAAAAGGAATGAAACTGGGTCATTTGTAGGGAAGTTGATGGATCTAGAGACTGTCATACAGAGTGAAGTAAGTCAGAAAGAGAAAAACAAATATTGTATATTAATGCCTATATGTGGAACCTAGAAAAATGGTACAGATGAACTGGTTTGCAGGGCAGAAATAGAGACACAGAGGTAGAGAACAAACGTATGGACATGGACACAAAGTGGGGGAAGCCATGGGGTGGTGGTGGTGGGATGAGTTGGGAGATTGGGATTGACCTGTATACAGGTATATGCATAAAATAGATAACTAATAATAACCTACTGTATAAAAAAATAAACTAAATTTCAAAATTTTTAAAAATAAAATGTAAAAATAAAACAGAAAAAAAGTTCTTCCATTCACACTGATGTATTTATAAGAATGAATTATTTCCATGCTTATATCCATAAATACATAGAAGAGGAATAAAATCTAACTTGAACCAAATAAGAAAAAAAAAACTGAACCTAACATTTATACAGAGGAAAACAATACCAAGGCACTTGCTCCAGTGGTAAACAATTCTGAAATTGGTCAGAGGTGGGGAATCATCTCCCATACAGCCAGCAGCCCCGCCCGCCCACGCAAGGAGCGTCCTTATTGCAAAGCTGGGGGACCGTGCCGAGGCCTCTGTGAGGAAACGTGAGCTGAGCCCCAGGCCAGCTGCTGCTGAACTCTTCCCACCCTTCCCAGGTGAAACACCTGAATATGTACAAGGGCTTGAAAGCCTAGAGGAAGGGCCGTGGAGCCACACCAGCGACAGCACGCAGGCCAACTTGGTGCCTGCAGGTCAGCCAGGATGGTCCTGGCCACGGGCGCTCTTCTGGAAGCTTTCCATTGCCCTGCCTGAGATACCCCTCCTGTCCCGGCCCCCACTCCTTTTTTTCCTTCCTCACCTCAGCCCGGAGAGATATTCCAGTGGAAGTTATGGGTGACACATGCTCTTCTTTACAGGTGGCAGCCTGGCAACTCCTGCCGAAAGTGCAGCAGAGCCCCACTCACACCGGGCCCCCCACAAAGCCGTGGACCCTCACACCCTCCCACCAGCACAGCCCCGAGACTGCTGACGGGGCAGAGAATATGGAGTCAGGCACAGCTGCAGGGGCTATTGCTGCCTGGAGTGCTGTTTATATTGACCTCAACCCAGGCACACCTGGGGAGGGCTTGCCGGCAGGGCCAGGCTGCCCAGGTCAGCTAATCCTCAGCCCTCGGGGAATCACACTGCAGAAAATGGACCTCGCTAAGACAGAATATTCGCCAAGGAAAACAAGGACACAATGCCATTTGCAGCACCGTAGATGAGTCTCGAGGTAATCACGTGACTTGGAGTAAGTCAGAAAGTGAAAGACACATATCATATCATATCACTTATAGGTGTTACCTATAAATTGATACCAGGGCAGATATTTCCCCGGAGAAGGGCAATCACAGATTCATTAAACAAACTTATGGTTCACCAAAGGAAAGGTGTGAGGATTGAATTCATTACGATATTGGGGTTAACAGACATATACAAACACAGTAGACGTATAGATTCACCAAAGACCTACGGAGTACCAAGAGAAGACTACTCAACATTCTGTCATAACGTACATGGGAAAAGGATCCCAGGAAGAACAGACATATGTATATGTGTAAAAGAACCACCTCTTGCACACCTACAACAAGCTAAACGTTGTACTCAAACTTGCTGTAATAAAAAATAAAAAATTAAATTAAAAACACGAACAAGAAGTAGTGAGACAAACTTGAGGGGCTTTCTCCTGGCACATTCCGTTCTACATTCCAATCTAGAACGCGACTTCCATTGAGGCTCTGCTGCCCTAGTAACCAGATTTGGTAAGGGAGAACTGCTGCCACCTTGTGGCCGTTTCACACAACAGCAGCTTTAATCCCAGCGCTAATGGTCAGGGGATATTCCAAATCATTACAGGCCTGTAAATGACACCTGCCCTGAAAACAAATCCTGGGGTCATATATCGACCAAAGAATTCAAAAGACGTCCATATTTCAAAACGACAGTTTCAAGAGGCATATTTCACGCACATTAGTGTTCTGCTTCTTTTGCTTGCTTTCTTTCTTTGTTAAAAAAACGGGAATGGAAAAAGGCAACCCTCAGAATGGGCAAAAACGTTCACAAACGAATCAATGGACAAAGGTTTAATCTCCAATATATATAAACAGCTCATGCAGCTTAATATTAATAAAACAAACAACCCAATACAAAAATGGGCAGAAGATCTAAAGAGACGTTTCTTCAAAGAAGACACAGAGATGGCCAAGACGCACATGAAAAGCTGCTCTACATCACTAATTATTAGAGAAATGCAAATCAAAACTACAATGAGGTAAGACCTCACACCTGTGAGAATCGGCCTCATCAGATAATCTACAAACAACAAATTCTGGGGAGGGTGTGGACAAAAGGAACCCTCTTCCGCTATTGGTGGGAATGTAAATTGATACAGTCACTATGGAGAACAGTATGGAGGTTCCTTTAGAAAACTAAAAAGAGAATTACCATAGGATCCAGCAATCCCACTTCTGGGCATATACCCAGAGAAAACCATAAATCACAAAGACACATTCACCACAATGTTCATTGCAGCACTATTTACAATAGCCAGGTAATGGAAGCAACCTAAATGCCCACAGACAGACGAATGGATAAAGATGTGGTACATAGATAAAATGGAATATTAGTCAGCCAAAAAAAGGAATGAAACTGGGTCATTTGTAGAGAAGTTGATGGATCTAGAGACTGTCATACAGAGTGAAGTAAGTCAGAAAGAGAAAAACAAATATTGTATATTAATGCCTATATGTGGAACCCAGAAAAATGGTACAGATGAACTGATTTGCAGGGCAGAAATAGAGACACAGAGGTAGAGAACAAACGTATGGACATGGACACAAAGTGGGGGAAGCCATGGGGTGGTGGTGGTGGGATGAGTTGGGAGATTGGGATTGACCTGTATACATGTATATGCATAAAATAGATAACTAATAATAACCTACTGTATAAAAAAATAAATTAAATTAAATTTCAAAATTTTTAAAAATAAAATGTAAAAATAAAACAGAAAAAAAGTTCTTCCATTCACACTGATGTATTTATAAGAATGAATTATTTCCATGCTTATATCCATAAATACATAAAAGAGGAATAAAATCTAACTTGAACCAAAAAAGAAAAAAAAACTGAACCTAACATTTATACAGAGGAAAACACTACCAAGGCACTTGCTCCAGTGGTAAACAATTCTGAAATTGGTCAGAGGTGGGGAATCATCTCCCATACAGCCAGCAGCCCCGCCCGCCCACGCAAGGAGCGTCCTTATTGCAAAGCTGGGGGACCGTGCCGAGGCCTCTGTGAGGAAACGTGAGCTGAGCCCCAGGCCAGCTTCTGCTGAACTCTTCCCACCCTTCCCAGGTGAAACACCTGAATATGTACAAGGGCTTGAAAGCCTAGAGGAAGGGCCGTGGAGCCACACCAGCGACAGCACGCAGGCCAACTTGGTGCCTGCAGGTCAGCCAGGATGGTCCTGGCCACGGGCGCTCTTCTGGAAGCTTTCCATTGCCCTGCCTGAGATACCCCTCCTGTCCCGGCCCCCACTCCTTTTTTTCCTTCCTCACCTCAGCCCGGAGAGATATTCCAGTGGAAGTTATGGGTGACACATCCTCTTCTTTACAGGTGGCAGCCTGGCAACTCCTCCCGAATGTCCAGCAGAGCCCCACTCACACCGGGCCCCCCACAAAGCCGTGGACCCTCACACCCGCCCACCAGCACAGCCCCGAGACTGCTGACGGCGCAGAGAATATGGAGTCAGGCACAGCTGCAGGGGCTATTGCTGCCTGGAGTGCTGTTTATATTGACCTCAACCCAGGCACACCTGGGGAGGGCTTGCCGGCAGGGCCAGGCTGCCCAGGTCAGCTAATCCTCAGCCCTCGGGGAATCACATTGCAGAAAATGGACCTCGCTAAGACAGAATATTCGCCAAGGAAAACAAGGACACAATGCCATTTGCAGCACCGTAGATGAGTCTCGAGGTAATCACGTGACTTGGAGTAAGTCAGAAAGTGGAAGACACATATCATATCATATCACTTATAGGTGTTACCTATAAATTGATACCAGGGCAGATATTTCCACGGAGAAGGGCAATCACAGATTCATTAAACAAACTTATGGTTCACCAAAGGAAAGGTGTGAGGATTGAATTCATTACGATATTGGGGTTAACAGACATATACAAACACAGTAGACGTATAGAATCACCAAAGACCTACGGAGTACCAAGAGAAGACTACTCAACATTCTGTCATAACGTACATGGGAAAAGGATCCCAGGAAGAACAGACATATGTATATGTGTAAAAGAACCACCTCTTGCACACCTACAACAAGCTAAACGTTGTACTCAAACTTGCTGTAATAAAAAATAAAAAATTAAATTAAAAACACGAACAAGAAGTAGTGAGACAAACTTGAGGGGCTTTCTCCTGGCACATTCCGTTCTACATTCCAATCTAGAACGCGACTTCCATTGAGGCTCTGCTGCCCTAGTAACCAGATTTGGTAAGGGAGAACTGCTGCCACCTTGTGGCCGTTTCACACAACAGCAGCTTTAATCCCAGCGCTAATGGTCAGGGGATATTCCAAATCATTACAGGCCTGTAAAGGACACCTGCCCTGAAAACAAATCCTGGGGTCATATATCGACCAAAGAATTCAAAAGACGTCCATATTTCAAAACGACAGTTTCAAGAGGCATATTTCACGCACATTAGTGTTCTGCTTCTTTTGCTTGCTTTCTTTCTTTGTTAAAAATACGGGAATGGAAAAAGGCAACCCTCAGAATGGGCGAAAACGTTCACAAACGAATCAATGGACAAAGGTTTAATCTCCAATATATATAAACAGCTCATGCAGCTTAATATTAATAAAACAAACAACCCAATACAAAAATGGGCAGAAGATCTAAAGAGACGTTTCTTCAAAGAAGACACAGAGATGGCCAAGACGCACATGAAAAGCTGCTCTACATCACTAATTATTAGAGAAATGCAAATCAAAACTACAATGAGGTAAGACCTCACACCTGTGAGAATCGGCCTCATCAGATAATCTACAAACAACAAATTCTGGGGAGGGTGTGGACAAAAGGAACCCTCTTCCGCTATTGGTGGGAATGTAAATTGATACAGTCACTATGGAGAACAGTATGGAGGTTCCTTTAGAAAACTAAAAAGAGAATTACCATAGGATCCAGCAATCCCACTTCTGGGCATATACCCAGAGAAAACCATAAATCACAAAGACACATTCACCACAATGTTCATTGCAGCACTATTTACAATAGCCAGGTAATGGAAGCAACCTAAATGCCCACAGACAGACGAATGGATAAAGATGTGGTACATAGATAAAATGGAATATTAGTCAGCCAAAAAAACGAATGAAACTGGGTCATTTGTAGGGAAGTTGATGGATCTAGAGACTGTCATACAGAGTGAAGTAAGTCAGAAAGAGAAAAACAAATATTGTATATTAATGCCTATATGTGGAACCTAGAAAAATGGTACAGATGAACTGGTTTGCAGGGCAGAAATAGAGACACAGAGGTAGAGAACAAACGTATGGACATGGACACAAAGTGGGGGAAGCCATGGGGTGGTGGTGGTGGGATGAGTTGGGAGATTGGGATTGACCTGTATACATGTATATGCATAAAATAGATAACTAATAATAACCTACTGTATAAAAAAATAAATTAAATTTCAAAATTTTTAAAAATAAAATGTAAAAATAAAACAGAAAAAAAGTTCTTCCATTCACACTGATGTATTTATAAGAATGAATTATTTCCATGCTTATATCCACAAATACATAGAAGACGAATAAAATCTAACTTGAACCAAATAAGAAAAAAAAAACTGAACCTAACATTTATACAGAGGAAAACACTACCAAGGCACTTGCTCCAGTGGTAAACAATTCTGAAATTGGTCAGAGGTGGGGAATCATCTCCCATACAGCCAGCAGCCCCGCCCGCCCACGCAAGGAGCGTCCTTATTGCAAAGCTGGGGGACCGTGCCGAGGCCTCTGTGAGTAAACGTGAGCTGAGCCCCAGGCCAGCTGCTGCTGAACTCTTCCCACCCTTCCCAGGTGAAACACCTGAATATGTACAAGGGCTTGAAAGCCTAGAGGAAGGGCCGTGGAGCCACACCAGCGACAGCACGCAGGCCAACTTGGTGCCTGCAGGTCACCCAGGGTGGTCCTGGCCACGGGCGCTCTTCTGGAAGCTTTCCATTGCCCTGCCTGAGATACCCCTCCTATCCCGGCCCCCACTCCTTTTTTTCCTTCCTCACCTCAGCCCGGAGAGATATTCCAGTGGAAGTTATGGGTGACACATGCTCTTCTTTACAGGTGGCAGCCTGGCAACTCCTGCCGAAAGTGCAGCAGAGCCCCACTCACACCGGGCCCCCCACAAAGCCGTGGACCCTCACACCCGCCCACCAGCACAGCCCCGAGACTGCTGACGGGGCAGAGAATATGGAGTCAGGCACAGCTGCAGGGGCTATTGCTGCCTGGAGTGCTGTTTATATTGACCTCAACCCAGGCACACCTGGGGAGGGCTTGCCGGCAGGGCCAGGCTGCCCAGGTCAGCTAATCCTCAGCCCTCGGGGAATCACACTGCAGAAAATGGACCTCGCTAAGACAGAATATTCGCCAAGGAAAACAAGGACACAATGCCATTTGCAGCACCGTAGATGAGTCTCGAGGTAATCACGTGACTTGGAGTAAGTCAGAAAGTGAAAGACACATATCATATCATATCACTTATAGGTGTTACCTATAAATTGATACCAGGGCAGATATTTCCACGGAGAAGGGCAATCACAGATTCATTAAACAAACATATGGTTCACCAAAGGAAAGGTGTGAGGATTGAATTCATTACGATATTGGGGTTAACAGACATATACAAACACAGTAGACGTATAGATTCACCAAAGACCTACGGAGTACCAAGAGAAGACTACTCAACATTCTGTCATAACGTACATGGGAAAAGGATCCCAGGAAGAACAGACATATGTATATGTGTAAAAGAACCACCTCTTGCACACCTACAACAAGCTAAACGTTGTACTCAAACTTGCTGTAATAAAAAATAAAAAATTAAATTAAAAACACGAACAAGAAGTAGTGAGACAAACTTGAGGGGCTTTCTCCTGGCACATTCCGTTCTACATTCCAATCTAGAACGCGACTTCCATTGAGGCTCTGCTGCCCTAGTAACCAGATTTGGTAAGGGAGAACTGCTGCCACCTTGTGGCCGTTTCACACAACAGCAGCTTTAATCCCAGCGCTAATGGTCAGGGGATATTCCAAATCATTACAGGCCTGTAAATGACACCTGCCCTGAAAACAAATCCTGGGGTCATATATCGACCAAAGAATTCAAAAGACGTCCATATTTCAAAACGACAGTTTCAAGAGGCATATTTCACGCACATTAGTGTTCTGCTTCTTTTGCTTGCTTTCTTTCTTTGTTAAAAAAACGGGAATGGAAAAAGGCAACCCTCAGAATGGGCAAAAACGTTCACAAACGAATCAATGGACAAAGGTTTAATCTCCAATATATATAAACAGCTCATGCAGCTTAATATTAATAAAACAAACAACCCAATACAAAAATGGGCAGAAGATCTAAAGAGACGTTTCTTCAAAGAAGACACAGAGATGGCCAAGACGCACATGAAAAGCTGCTCTACATCACTAATTATTAGAGAAATGCAAATCAAAACTACAATGAGGTAAGACCTCACACCTGTGAGAATCGGCCTCATCAGATAATCTACAAACAACAAATTCTGGGGAGGGTGTGGACAAAAGGAACCCTCTTCCGCTATTGGTGGGAATGTAAATTGATACAGTCACTATGGAGAACAGTATGGAGGTTCCTTTAGAAAACTAAAAAGAGAATTACCATAGGATCCAGCAATCCCACTTCTGGGCATATACCCAGAGAAAACCATAAATCACAAAGACACATTCACCACAATGTTCATTGCAGCACTATTTACAATAGCCAGGTAATGGAAGCAACCTAAATGCCCACAGACAGACGAATGGATAAAGATGTGGTACATAGATAAAATGGAATATTAGTCAGCCAAAAAAAGGAATGAAACTGGGTCATTTGTAGAGAAGTTGATGGATCTAGAGACTGTCATACAGAGTGAAGTAAGTCAGAAAGAGAAAAACAAATATTGTATATTAATGCCTATATGTGGAACCCAGAAAAATGGTACAGATGAACTGATTTGCAGGGCAGAAATAGAGACACAGAGGTAGAGAACAAACGTATGGACATGGACACAAAGTGGGGGAAGCCATGGGGTGGTGGTGGTGGGATGAGTTGGGAGATTGGGATTGACCTGTATACATGTATATGCATAAAATAGATAACTAATAATAACCTACTGTATAAAAAAATAAATTAAATTAAATTTCAAAATTTTTAAAAATAAAATGTAAAAATAAAACAGAAAAAAAGTTCTTCCATTCACACTGATGTATTTATAAGAATGAATTATTTCCATGCTTATATCCATAAATACATAAAAGAGGAATAAAATCTAACTTGAACCAAAAAAGAAAAAAAAACTGAACCTAACATTTATACAGAGGAAAACACTACCAAGGCACTTGCTCCAGTGGTAAACAATTCTGAAATTGGTCAGAGGTGGGGAATCATCTCCCATACAGCCAGCAGCCCCGCCCGCCCACGCAAGGAGCGTCCTTATTGCAAAGCTGGGGGACCGTGCCGAGGCCTCTGTGAGGAAACGTGAGCTGAGCCCCAGGCCAGCTTCTGCTGAACTCTTCCCACCCTTCCCAGGTGAAACACCTGAATATGTACAAGGGCTTGAAAGCCTAGAGGAAGGGCCGTGGAGCCACACCAGCGACAGCACGCAGGCCAACTTGGTGCCTGCAGGTCAGCCAGGATGGTCCTGGCCACGGGCGCTCTTCTGGAAGCTTTCCATTGCCCTGCCTGAGATACCCCTCCTGTCCCGGCCCCCACTCCTTTTTTTCCTTCCTCACCTCAGCCCGGAGAGATATTCCAGTGGAAGTTATGGGTGACACATCCTCTTCTTTACAGGTGGCAGCCTGGCAACTCCTCCCGAATGTCCAGCAGAGCCCCACTCACACCGGGCCCCCCACAAAGCCGTGGACCCTCACACCCGCCCACCAGCACAGCCCCGAGACTGCTGACGGCGCAGAGAATATGGAGTCAGGCACAGCTGCAGGGGCTATTGCTGCCTGGAGTGCTGTTTATATTGACCTCAACCCAGGCACACCTGGGGAGGGCTTGCCGGCAGGGCCAGGCTGCCCAGGTCAGCTAATCCTCAGCCCTCGGGGAATCACATTGCAGAAAATGGACCTCGCTAAGACAGAATATTCGCCAAGGAAAACAAGGACACAATGCCATTTGCAGCACCGTAGATGAGTCTCGAGGTAATCACGTGACTTGGAGTAAGTCAGAAAGTGGAAGACACATATCATATCATATCACTTATAGGTGTTACCTATAAATTGATACCAGGGCAGATATTTCCACGGAGAAGGGCAATCACAGATTCATTAAACAAACTTATGGTTCACCAAAGGAAAGGTGTGAGGATTGAATTCATTACGATATTGGGGTTAACAGACATATACAAACACAGTAGACGTATAGAATCACCAAAGACCTACGGAGTACCAAGAGAAGACTACTCAACATTCTGTCATAACGTACATGGGAAAAGGATCCCAGGAAGAACAGACATATGTATATGTGTAAAAGAACCACCTCTTGCACACCTACAACAAGCTAAACGTTGTACTCAAACTTGCTGTAATAAAAAATAAAAAATTAAATTAAAAACACGAACAAGAAGTAGTGAGACAAACTTGAGGGGCTTTCTCCTGGCACATTCCGTTCTACATTCCAATCTAGAACGCGACTTCCATTGAGGCTCTGCTGCCCTAGTAACCAGATTTGGTAAGGGAGAACTGCTGCCACCTTGTGGCCGTTTCACACAACAGCAGCTTTAATCCCAGCGCTAATGGTCAGGGGATATTCCAAATCATTACAGGCCTGTAAAGGACACCTGCCCTGAAAACAAATCCTGGGGTCATATATCGACCAAAGAATTCAAAAGACGTCCATATTTCAAAACGACAGTTTCAAGAGGCATATTTCACGCACATTAGTGTTCTGCTTCTTTTGCTTGCTTTCTTTCTTTGTTAAAAATACGGGAATGGAAAAAGGCAACCCTCAGAATGGGCGAAAACGTTCACAAACGAATCAATGGACAAAGGTTTAATCTCCAATATATATAAACAGCTCATGCAGCTTAATATTAATAAAACAAACAACCCAATACAAAAATGGGCAGAAGATCTAAAGAGACGTTTCTTCAAAGAAGACACAGAGATGGCCAAGACGCACATGAAAAGCTGCTCTACATCACTAATTATTAGAGAAATGCAAATCAAAACTACAATGAGGTAAGACCTCACACCTGTGAGAATCGGCCTCATCAGATAATCTACAAACAACAAATTCTGGGGAGGGTGTGGACAAAAGGAACCCTCTTCCGCTATTGGTGGGAATGTAAATTGATACAGTCACTATGGAGAACAGTATGGAGGTTCCTTTAGAAAACTAAAAAGAGAATTACCATAGGATCCAGCAATCCCACTTCTGGGCATATACCCAGAGAAAACCATAAATCACAAAGACACATTCACCACAATGTTCATTGCAGCACTATTTACAATAGCCAGGTAATGGAAGCAACCTAAATGCCCACAGACAGACGAATGGATAAAGATGTGGTACATAGATAAAATGGAATATTAGTCAGCCAAAAAAACGAATGAAACTGGGTCATTTGTAGGGAAGTTGATGGATCTAGAGACTGTCATACAGAGTGAAGTAAGTCAGAAAGAGAAAAACAAATATTGTATATTAATGCCTATATGTGGAACCTAGAAAAATGGTACAGATGAACTGGTTTGCAGGGCAGAAATAGAGACACAGAGGTAGAGAACAAACGTATGGACATGGACACAAAGTGGGGGAAGCCATGGGGTGGTGGTGGTGGGATGAGTTGGGAGATTGGGATTGACCTGTATACATGTATATGCATAAAATAGATAACTAATAATAACCTACTGTATAAAAAAATAAATTAAATTTCAAAATTTTTAAAAATAAAATGTAAAAATAAAACAGAAAAAAAGTTCTTCCATTCACACTGATGTATTTATAAGAATGAATTATTTCCATGCTTATATCCACAAATACATAGAAGACGAATAAAATCTAACTTGAACCAAATAAGAAAAAAAAAACTGAACCTAACATTTATACAGAGGAAAACACTACCAAGGCACTTGCTCCAGTGGTAAACAATTCTGAAATTGGTCAGAGGTGGGGAATCATCTCCATACAGCCAGCAGCCCCGCCCGCCCACGCAAGGAGCGTCCTTATTGCAAAGCTGGGGGACCGTGCCGAGGCCTCTGTGAGGAAACGTGAGCTGAGCCCCAGGCCAGCTGCTGCTGAACTCTTCCCACCCTTCCCAGGTGAAACACCTGAATATGTACAAGGGCTTGAAAGCCTAGAGGAAGGGCCGTGGAGCCACACCAGCGAGAGCACGCAGGCCAACTTGGTGCCTGCAGGTCAGCCAGGATGGTCCTGGCCACGGGCGCTCTTCTGGAAGCTTTCCATTGCCCTGCCTGAGATACCCATCCTGTCCCGGCCCCCACTCCTTTTTTTCCTTCCTCACCTCAGCCCGGAGAGATATTCCAGTGGAAGTTATGGGTGACACATCCTGTTCTTTACAGGTGGCAGCCTGGCAACTCCTGCCGAAAGTGCAGCAGAGCCCCACTCACACCGGGCCCCCCACAAAGCCGTGGACCCTCACACCCTCCCACCAGCACAGCCCCGAGACTGCTGACGGGGCAGAGAATATGGAGTCAGGCACAGCTGCAGGGGCTATTGCTGCCTGGAGTGCTGTTTATATTGACCTCAACCCAGGCACACCTGGGGAGGGCTTGCCGGCAGGGCCAGGCTGCCCAGGTCAGCTAATCCTCAGCCCTCGGGGAATCACACTGCAGAAAATGGACCTCGCTAAGACAGAATATTCGCCAAGGAAAACAAGGACACAATGCCATTTGCAGCACCGTAGATGAGTCTCGAGGTAATCACGTGACTTGGAGTAAGTCAGAAAGTGAAAGACACATATCATATCATATCACTTATAGGTGTTACCTATAAATTGATACCAGGGCAGATATTTCCACGGAGAAGGGCAATCACAGATTCATTAAACAAACATATGGTTCACCAAAGGAAAGGTGTGAGGATTGAATTCATTACGATATTGGGGTTAACAGACATATACAAACACAGTAGACGTATAGATTCACCAAAGACCTACGGAGTACCAAGAGAAGACTACTCAACATTCTGTCATAACGTACATGGGAAAAGGATCCCAGGAAGAACAGACATATGTATATGTGTAAAAGAACCACCTCTTGCACACCTACAACAAGCTAAACGTTGTACTCAAACTTGCTGTAATAAAAAATAAAAAATTAAATTAAAAACACGAACAAGAAGTAGTGAGACAAACTTGAGGGGCTTTCTCCTGGCACATTCCGTTCTACATTCCAATCTAGAACGCGACTTCCATTGAGGCTCTGCTGCCCTAGTAACCAGATTTGGTAAGGGAGAACTGCTGCCACCTTGTGGCCGTTTCACACAACAGCAGCTTTAATCCCAGCGCTAATGGTCAGGGGATATTCCAAATCATTACAGGCCTGTAAATGACACCTGCCCTGAAAACAAATCCTGGGGTCATATATCGACCAAAGAATTCAAAAGACGTCCATATTTCAAAACGACAGTTTCAAGAGGCATATTTCACGCACATTAGTGTTCTGCTTCTTTTGCTTGCTTTCTTTCTTTGTTAAAAAAACGGGAATGGAAAAAGGCAACCCTCAGAATGGGCGAAAACGTTCACAAACGAATCAATGGACAAAGGTTTAATCTCCAATATATATAAACAGCTCATGCAGCTTAATATTAATAAAACACACAACCCAATACAAAAATGGGCAGAAGATCTAAAGAGACGTTTCTTCAAAGAAGACACAGAGATGGCCAAGACGCACATGAAAAGCTGCTCTACATCACTAATTATTAGAGAAATGCAAATCAAAACTACAATGAGGTAAGACCTCACACCTGTGAGAATCGGCCTCATCAGATAATCTACAAACAACAAATTCTGGGGAGGGTGTAGACAAAAGGAACCCTCTTCCGCTATTGGTGGGAATGTAAATTGATACAGTCACTATGGAGAACAGTATGGAGGTTCCTTTAGAAAACTAAAAAGAGAATTACCATAGGATCCAGCAATCCCACTTCTGGGCATATACCCAGAGAAAACCATAAATCACAAAGACACATTCACCACAATGTTCATTGCAGCACTATTTACAATAGCCAGGTAATGGAAGCAACCTAAATGCCCACAGACAGACGAATGGATAAAGATGTGGTACATATATAAAATGGAATATTACTCAGCCCAAAAAAGGAATGAAACTGGGTCATTTGTAGGGAAGTTGATGGATCTAGAGACTGTCATACAGAGTGAAGTAAGTCAGAAAGAGAAAAACAAATATTGTATATTAATGCCTATATGTGGAACCTAGAAAAATGGTACAGATGAACTGGTTTGCAGGGCAGAAATAGAGACACAGAGGTAGAGAACAAACGTATGGACATGGACACAAAGTGGGGGAAGCCATGGGGTGGTGGTGGTGGGATGAGTTGGGAGATTGGGATTGACCTGTATACAGGTATATGCATAAAATAGATAACTAATAATAACCTACTGTATAAAAAAATAAACTAAATTTCAAAATTTTTAAAAATAAAATGTAAAAATAAAACAGAAAAAAAGTTCTTCCATTCACACTGATGTATTTATAAGAATGAATTATTTCCATGCTTATATCCATAAATACATAGAAGAGGAATAAAATCTAACTTGAACCAAATAAGAAAAAAAAAACTGAACCTAACATTTATACAGAGGAAAACACTACCAAGGCACTTGCTCCAGTGGTAAACAATTCTGAAATTGGTCAGAGGTGGGGAATCATCTCCCATACAGCCAGCAGCCCCGCCCGCCCACGCAAGGAGCGTCCTTATTGCAAAGCTGGGGGACCGTGCCGAGGCCTCTGTGAGGAAACGTGAGCTGAGCCCCAGGCCAGCTGCTGCTGAACTCTTCCCACCCTTCCCAGGTGAAACACCTGAATATGTACAAGGGCTTGAAAGCCTAGAGGAAGGGCCGTGGAGCCACACCAGCGACAGCACGCAGGCCAACTTGGTGCCTGCAGGTCACCCAGGATGGTCCTGGCCACGGGCGCTCTTCTGGAAGCTTTCCATTGCCCTGCCTGAGATACCCCTCCTATCCCGGCCCCCACTCCTTTTTTTCCTTCCTCACCTCAGCCCGGAGAGATATTCCAGTGGAAGTTATGGGTGACACATGCTCTTCTTTACAGGTGGCAGCCTGGCAACTCCTGCCGAAAGTGCAGCAGAGCCCCACTCACACCGGGCCCCCCACAAAGCCGTGGACCCTCACACCCTCCCACCAGCACAGCCCCGAGACTGCTGACGGGGCAGAGAATATGGAGTCAGGCACAGCTGCAGGGGCTATTGCTGCCTGGAGTGCTGTTTATATTGACCTCAACCCAGGCACACCTGGGGAGGGCTTGCCGGCAGGGCCAGGCTGCCCAGGTCAGCTAATCCTCAGCCCTCGGGGAATCACACTGCAGAAAATGGACCTCGCTAAGACAGAATATTCGCCAAGGAAAACAAGGACACAATGCCATTTGCAGCACCGTAGATGAGTCTCGAGGTAATCACGTGACTTGGAGTAAGTCAGAAAGTGAAAGACACATATCATATCATATCACTTATAGGTGTTACCTATAAATTGATACCAGGGCAGATATTTCCACGGAGAAGGGCAATCACAGATTCATTAAACAAACATATGGTTCACCAAAGGAAAGGTGTGAGGATTGAATTCATTACGATATTGGGGTTAACAGACATATACAAACACAGTAGACGTATAGATTCACCAAAGACCTACGGAGTACCAAGAGAAGACTACTCAACATTCTGTCATAACGTACATGGGAAAAGGATCCCAGGAAGAACAGACATATGTATATGTGTAAAAGAACCACCTCTTGCACACCTACAACAAGCTAAATGTTGTACTCAAACATGCTGTAATAAAAAATAAAAAATTAAATTAAAAACACGAACAAGAAGTAGTGAGACAAACTTGAGGGGCTTTCTCCTGGCACATTCCGTTCTACATTCCAATCTAGAACGCGACTTCCATTGAGGCTCTGCTGCCCTAGTAACCAGATTTGGTAAGGGAGAACTGCTGCCACCTTGTGGCCGTTTCACACAACAGCAGCTTTAATCCCAGCGCTAATGGTCAGGGGATATTCCAAATCATTACAGGCCTGTAAAGGACACCTGCCCTGAAAACAAATCCTGGGGTCATATATCGACCAAAGAATTCAAAAGACGTCCATATTTCAAAACGACAGTTTCAAGAGGCATATTTCACGCACATTAGTGTTCTGCTTCTTTTGCTTGCTTTCTTTCTTTGTTAAAAATACGGGAATGGAAAAAGGCAACCCTCAGAATGGGCAAAAACGTTCACAAACGAATCAATGGACAAAGGTTTAATCTCCAATATATATAAACAGCTCATGCAGCTTAATATTAATAAAACAAACAACCCAATACAAAAATGGGCAGAAGATCTAAAGAGACGTTTCTTCAAAGAAGACACAGAGATGGCCAAGACGCACATGAAAAGCTGCTCTACATCACTAATTATTAGAGAAATGCAAATCAAAACTACAATGAGGTAAGACCTCACACCTGTGAGAATCGGCCTCATCAGATAATCTACAAACAACAAATTCTGGGGAGGGTGTGGACAAAAGGAACCCTCTTCCGCTATTGGTGGGAATGTAAATTGATACAGTCACTATGGAGAACAGTATGGAGGTTCCTTTAGAAAACTAAAAAGAGAATTACCATAGGATCCAGCAATCCCACTTCTGGGCATATACCCAGAGAAAACCATAAATCACAAAGACACATTCACCACAATGTTCATTGCAGCACTATTTACAATAGCCAGGTAATGGAAGCAACCTAAATGCCCACAGACAGACGAATGGATAAAGATGTGGTACATAGATAAAATGGAATATTAGTCAGCCCAAAAAAGGAATGAAACTGGGTCATTTGTAGGGAAGTTGATGGATCTAGAGACTGTCATACAGAGTGAAGTAAGTCAGAAAGAGAAAAACAAATATTGTATATTAATGCCTATATGTGGAACCTAGAAAAATGGTACAGATGAACTGGTTTGCAGGGCAGAAATAGAGACACAGAGGTAGAGAACAAACGTATGGACATGGACACAAAGTGGGGGAAGCCATGGGGTGGTGGTGGTGGGATGAGTTGGGAGATTGGGATTGACCTGTATACAGGTATATGCATAAAATAGATAACTAATAATAACCTACTGTATAAAAAAATAAACTAAATTTCAAAATTTTTAAAAATAAAATGTAAAAATAAAACAGAAAAAAAGTTCTTCCATTCACACTGATGTATTTATAAGAATGAATTATTTCCATGCTTATATCCATAAATACATAGAAGAGGAATAAAATCTAACTTGAACCAAATAAGAAAAAAAAAACTGAACCTAACATTTATACAGAGGAAAACACTACCAAGGCACTTGCTCCAGTGGTAAACAATTCTGAAATTGGTCAGAGGTGGGGAATCATCTCCCATACAGCCAGCAGCCCCGCCCGCCCACGCAAGGAGCGTCCTTATTGCAAAGCTGGGGGACCGTGCCGAGGCCTCTGTGAGTAAACGTGAGCTGAGCCCCAGGCCAGCTGCTGCTGAACTCTTCCCACCCTTCCCAGGTGAAACACCTGAATATGTACAAGGGCTTGAAAGCCTAGAGGAAGGGCCGTGGAGCCACACCAGCGACAGCACGCAGGCCAACTTGGTGCCTGCAGGTCACCCAGGGTGGTCCTGGCCACGGGCGCTCTTCTGGAAGCTTTCCATTGCCCTGCCTGAGATACCCCTCCTATCCCGGCCCCCACTCCTTTTTTTCCTTCCTCACCTCAGCCCGGAGAGATATTCCAGTGGAAGTTATGGGTGACACATGCTCTTCTTTACAGGTGGCAGCCTGGCAACTCCTGCCGAAAGTGCAGCAGAGCCCCACTCACACCGGGCCCCCCACAAAGCCGTGGACCCTCACACCCTCCCACCAGCACAGCCCCGAGACTGCTGACGGGGCAGAGAATATGGAGTCAGGCACAGCTGCAGGGGCTATTGCTGCCTGGAGTGCTGTTTATATTGACCTCAACCCAGGCACACCTGGGTAGGGCTTGCCGGCAGGGCCAGGCTGCCCAGGTCAGCTAATCCTCAGCCCTCGGGGAATCACACTGCAGAAAATGGACCTCGCTAAGACAGAATATTCGCCAAGGAAAACAAGGACACAATGCGATTTGCAGCACCATAGATGAGTCTCGAGGTAATCACGTGACTTGGAGTATGTCAGAAAGTGAAAGACACATATCATATCATATCACTTATATGTGTTACCTATAAATTGATACCAGGGCAGATATTTCCACGGAGAAGGGCAATCACAGATTCATTAAACAAACTTATGGTTCACCAAAGGAAAGGTGTGAGGATTGAATTCATTACGATATTGGGGTTAACAGACATATACAAACACAGTAGACGTATAGATTCACCAAAGACCTACGGAGTACCAAGAGAAGACTACTCAACATTCTGTCATAACGTACATGGGAAAAGGATCCCAGGAAGAACAGACATATGTATATGTGTAAAAGAACCACCTCTTGCACACCTACAACAAGCTAAACGTTGTACTCAAACTTGCTGTAATAAAAAATAAAAAATTAAATTAAAAACACGAACAAGAAGTAGTGAGACAAACTTGAGGGGCTTTCTCCTGGCACATTCCGTTCTACATTCCAATCTAGAACGCGACTTCCATTGAGGCTCTGCTGCCCTAGTAACCAGATTTGGTAAGGGAGAACTGCTGCCACCTTGTGGCCGTTTCACACAACAGCAGCTTTAATCCCAGCGCTAATGGTCAGGGGATATTCCAAATCATTACAGGCCTGTAAAGGACACCTGCCCTGAAAACAAATCCTGGGGTCATATATCGACCAAAGAATTCAAAAGACGTCCATATTTCAAAACGACAGTTTCAAGAGGCATATTTCACGCACATTAGTGTTCTGCTTCTTTTGCTTGCTTTCTTTCTTTGTTAAAAAAACGGGAATGGAAAAAGGCAACCCTCAGAATGGGCGAAAACGTTCACAAACGAATCAATGGACAAAGGTTTAATCTCCAATATATATAAACAGCTCATGCAGCTTAATATTAATAAAACAAACAACCCAATACAAAAATGGGCAGAAGATCTAAAGAGACGTTTCTTCAAAGAAGACACAGAGATGGCCAAGACGCACATGAAAAGCTGCTCTACATCACTAATTATTAGAGAAATGCAAATCAAAACTACAATGAGGTAAGACCTCACACCTGTGAGAATCGGCCTCATCAGATAATCTACAAACAACAAATTCTGGGGAGGGTGTGGACAAAAGGAACCCTCTTCCGCTATTGGTGGGAATGTAAATTGATACAGTCACTATGGAGAACAGTATGGAGGTTCCTTTAGAAAACTAAAAAGAGAATTACCATAGGATCCAGCAATCCCACTTCTGGGCATATACCCAGAGAAAACCATAAATCACAAAGACACATTCACCACAATGTTCATTGCAGCACTATTTACAATAGCCAGGTAATGGAAGCAACCTAAATGCCCACAGACAGACGAATGGATAAAGATGTGGTACATAGATAAAATGGAATATTAGTCAGCCAAAAAAGGAATGAAACTGGGTCATTTGTAGGGAAGTTGATGGATCTAGAGACTGTCATACAGAGTGAAGTAAGTCAGAAAGAGAAAAACAAATATTGTATATTAATGCCTATATGTGGAACCTAGAAAAATGGTACAGATGAACTGGTTTGCAGGGCAGAAATAGAGACACAGAGGTAGAGAACAAACGTATGGACATGGACACAAAGTGGGGGAAGCCATGGGGTGGTGGTGGTGGGATGAGTTGGGAGATTGGGATTGACCTGTATACAGGTATACGCATAAAATAGATAACTAATAATAACCTACTGTATAAAAAAATAAATTAAATTTCAAAATTTTTAAAAATAAAATGTAAAAATAAAACAGAAAAAAAGTTCTTCCATTCACACTGATGTATTTATAAGAATGAATTATTTCCATGCTTATATCCACAAATACATAGAAGACGAATAAAATCTAACTTGAACCAAATAATAAAAAAAAAACTGAACCTAACATTTATACAGAGGAAAACACTACCAAGGCACTTGCTCCAGTGGTAAACAATTCTGAAATTGGTCAGAGGTGGGGAATCATCTCCATACAGCCAGCAGCCCCGCCCGCCCACGCAAGGAGCGTCCTTATTGCAAAGCTGGGGGACCGTGCCGAGGCCTCTGTGAGGAAACGTGAGCTGAGCCCCAGGCCAGCTGCTGCTGAACTCTTCCCACCCTTCCCAGGTGAAACACCTGAATATGTACAAGGGCTTGAAAGCCTAGAGGAAGGGCCGTGGAGCCACACCAGCGACAGCACGCAGGCCAACTTGGTGCCTGCAGGTCAGCCAGGATGGTCCTGGCCACGGGCGCTCTTCTGGAAGCTTTCCATTGCCCTGCCTGAGATACCCCTCCTGTCCCGGCCCCCACTCCTTTTTTTCCTTCCTCACCTCAGCCCGGAGAGATATTCCAGTGGAAGTTATGGGTGACACATGCTCTTCTTTACAGGTGGCAGCCTGGCAACTCCTGCCGAAAGTGCAGCAGAGCCCCACTCACACCGGGCCCCCCACAAAGCCGTGGACCCTCACACCCTCCCACCAGCACAGCCCCGAGACTGCTGACGGGGCAGAGAATATGGAGTCAGGCACAGCTGCAGGGGCTATTGCTGCCTGGAGTGCTGTTTATATTGACCTCAACCCAGGCACACCTGGGGAGGGCTTGCCGGCAGGGCCAGGCTGCCCAGGTCAGCTAATCCTCAGCCCTCGGGGAATCACACTGCAGAAAATGGACCTCGCTAAGACAGAATATTCGCCAAGGAAAACAAGGACACAATGCCATTTGCAGCACCGTAGATGAGTCTCGAGGTAATCACGTGACTTGGAGTAAGTCAGAAAGTGAAAGACACATATCATATCATATCACTTATAGGTGTTACCTATAAATTGATACCAGGGCAGATATTTCCACGGAGAAGGGCAATCACAGATTCATTAAACAAACATATGGTTCACCAAAGGAAAGGTGTGAGGATTGAATTCATTACGATATTGGGGTTAACAGACATATACAAACACAGTAGACGTATAGATTCACCAAAGACCTACGGAGTACCAAGAGAAGACTACTCAACATTCTGTCATAACGTACATGGGAAAAGGATCCCAGGAAGAACAGACATATGTATATGTGTAAAAGAACCACCTCTTGCACACCTACAACAAGCTAAACGTTGTACTCAAACTTGCTGTAATAAAAAATAAAAAATTAAATTAAAAACACGAACAAGAAGTAGTGAGACAAACTTGAGGGGCTTTCTCCTGGCACATTCCGTTCTACATTCCAATCTAGAACGCGACTTCCATTGAGGCTCTGCTGCCCTAGTAACCAGATTTGGTAAGGGAGAACTGCTGCCACCTTGTGGCCGTTTCACACAACAGCAGCTTTAATCCCAGCGCTAATGGTCAGGGGATATTCCAAATCATTACAGGCCTGTAAAGGACACCTGCCCTGAAAACAAATCCTGGGGTCATATATCGACCAAAGAATTCAAAAGACGTCCATATTTCAAAACGACAGTTTCAAGAGGCATATTTCACGCACATTAGTGTTCTGCTTCTTTTGCTTGCTTTCTTTCTTTGTTAAAAATACGGGAATGGAAAAAGGCAACCCTCAGAATGGGCGAAAACGTTCACAAACGAATCAATGGACAAAGGTTTAATCTCCAATATATATAAACAGCTCATGCAGCTTAATATTAATAAAACAAACAACCCAATACAAAAATGGGCAGAAGATCTAAAGAGACGTTTCTTCAAAGAAGACACAGAGATGGCCAAGACGCACATGAAAAGCTGCTCTACATCACTAATTATTAGAGAAATGCAAATCAAAACTACAATGAGGTAAGACCTCACACCTGTGAGAATCGGCCTCATCAGATAATCTACAAACAACAAATTCTGGGGAGGGTGTGGACAAAAGGAACCCTCTTCCGCTATTGGTGGGAATGTAAATTGATACAGTCACTATGGAGAACAGTATGGAGGTTCCTTTAGAAAACTAAAAAGAGAATTACCATAGGATCCAGCAATCCCACTTCTGGGCATATACCCAGAGAAAACCATAAATCACAAAGACACATTCACCACAATGTTCATTGCAGCACTATTTACAATAGCCAGGTAATGGAAGCAACCTAAATGCCCACAGACAGACGAATGGATAAAGATGTGGTACATAGATAAAATGGAATATTAGTCAGCCAAAAAAGGAATGAAACTGGGTCATTTGTAGGGAAGTTGATGGATCTAGAGACTGTCATACAGAGTGAAGTAAGTCAGAAAGAGAAAAACAAATATTGTATATTAATGCCTATATGTGGAACCTAGAAAAATGGTACAGATGAACTGGTTTGCAGGGCAGAAATAGAGACACAGAGGTAGAGAACAAACGTATGGACATGGACACAAAGTGGGGGAAGCCATGGGGTGGTGGTGGTGGGATGAGTTGGGAGATTGGGATTGACCTGTATACAGGTATACGCATAAAATAGATAACTAATAATAACCTACTGTATAAAAAAATAAATTAAATTTCAAAATTTTTAAAAATAAAATGTAAAAATAAAACAGAAAAAAAGTTCTTCCATTCACACTGATGTATTTATAAGAATGAATTATTTCCATGCTTATATCCACAAATACATAGAAGACGAATAAAATCTAACTTGAACCAAATAATAAAAAAAAAACTGAACCTAACATTTATACAGAGGAAAACACTACCAAGGCACTTGCTCCAGTGGTAAACAATTCTGAAATTGGTCAGAGGTGGGGAATCATCTCCATACAGCCAGCAGCCCCGCCCGCCCACGCAAGGAGCGTCCTTATTGCAAAGCTGGGGGACCGTGCCGAGGCCTCTGTGAGGAAACGTGAGCTGAGCCCCAGGCCAGCTGCTGCTGAACTCTTCCCACCCTTCCCAGGTGAAACACCTGAATATGTACAAGGGCTTGAAAGCCTAGAGGAAGGGCCGTGGAGCCACACCAGCGACAGCACGCAGGCCAACTTGGTGCCTGCAGGTCAGCCAGGATGGTCCTGGCCACGGGCGCTCTTCTGGAAGCTTTCCATTGCCCTGCCTGAGATACCCCTCCTGTCCCGGCCCCCACTCCTTTTTTTCCTTCCTCACCTCAGCCCGGAGAGATATTCCAGTGGAAGTTATGGGTGACACATGCTCTTCTTTACAGGTGGCAGCCTGGCAACTCCTGCCGAAAGTGCAGCAGAGCCCCACTCACACCGGGCCCCCCACAAAGCCGTGGACCCTCACACCCTCCCACCAGCACAGCCCCGAGACTGCTGACGGGGCAGAGAATATGGAGTCAGGCACAGCTGCAGGGGCTATTGCTGCCTGGAGTGCTGTTTATATTGACCTCAACCCAGGCACACCTGGGGAGGGCTTGCCGGCAGGGCCAGGCTGCCCAGGTCAGCTAATCCTCAGCCCTCGGGGAATCACACTGCAGAAAATGGACCTCGCTAAGACAGAATATTCGCCAAGGAAAACAAGGACACAATGCCATTTGCAGCACCGTAGATGAGTCTCGAGGTAATCACGTGACTTGGAGTAAGTCAGAAAGTGAAAGACACATATCATATCATATCACTTATAGGTGTTACCTATAAATTGATACCAGGGCAGATATTTCCACGGAGAAGGGCAATCACAGATTCATTAAACAAACATATGGTTCACCAAAGGAAAGGTGTGAGGATTGAATTCATTACGATATTGGGGTTAACAGACATATACAAACACAGTAGACGTATAGATTCACCAAAGACCTACGGAGTACCAAGAGAAGACTACTCAACATTCTGTCATAACGTACATGGGAAAAGGATCCCAGGAAGAACAGACATATGTATATGTGTAAAAGAACCACCTCTTGCACACCTACAACAAGCTAAACGTTGTACTCAAACTTGCTGTAATAAAAAATAAAAAATTAAATTAAAAACACGAACAAGAAGTAGTGAGACAAACTTGAGGGGCTTTCTCCTGGCACATTCCGTTCTACATTCCAATCTAGAACGCGACTTCCATTGAGGCTCTGCTGCCCTAGTAACCAGATTTGGTAAGGGAGAACTGCTGCCACCTTGTGGCCGTTTCACACAACAGCAGCTTTAATCCCAGCGCTAATGGTCAGGGGATATTCCAAATCATTACAGGCCTGTAAAGGACACCTGCCCTGAAAACAAATCCTGGGGTCATATATCGACCAAAGAATTCAAAAGACGTCCATATTTCAAAACGACAGTTTCAAGAGGCATATTTCACGCACATTAGTGTTCTGCTTCTTTTGCTTGCTTTCTTTCTTTGTTAAAAATACGGGAATGGAAAAAGGCAACCCTCAGAATGGGCGAAAACGTTCACAAACGAATCAATGGACAAAGGTTTAATCTCCAATATATATAAACAGCTCATGCAGCTTAATATTAATAAAACAAACAACCCAATACAAAAATGGGCAGAAGATCTAAAGAGACGTTTCTTCAAAGAAGACACAGAGATGGCCAAGACGCACATGAAAAGCTGCTCTACATCACTAATTATTAGAGAAATGCAAATCAAAACTACAATGAGGTAAGACCTCACACCTGTGAGAATCGGCCTCATCAGATAATCTACAAACAACAAATTCTGGGGAGGGTGTGGACAAAAGGAACCCTCTTCCGCTATTGGTGGGAATGTAAATTGATACAGTCACTATGGAGAACAGTATGGAGGTTCCTTTAGAAAACTAAAAAGAGAATTACCATAGGATCCAGCAATCCCACTTCTGGGCATATACCCAGAGAAAACCATAAATCACAAAGACACATTCACCACAATGTTCATTGCAGCACTATTTACAATAGCCAGGTAATGGAAGCAACCTAAATGCCCACAGACAGACGAATGGATAAAGATGTGGTACATAGATAAAATGGAATATTAGTCAGCCCAAAAAAGGAATGAAACTGGGTCATTTGTAGGGAAGTTGATGGATCTAGAGACTGTCATACAGAGTGAAGTAAGTCAGAAAGAGAAAAACAAATATTGTATATTAATGCCTATATGTGGAACCTAGAAAAATGGTACAGATGAACTGGATTGCAGGGCAGAAATAGAGACACAGAGGTAGAGAACAAACGTATGGACATGGACACAAAGTGGGGGAAGCCATGGGGTGGTGGTGGTGGGATGAGTTGGGAGATTGGGATTGACCTGTATACAGGTATACGCATAAAATAGATAACTAATAATAACCTACTGTATAAAAAAATAAACTAAATTTCAAAATTTTTAAAAATAAAATGTAAAAATAAAACAGAAAAAAAGTTCTTCCATTCACACTGATGTATTTATAAGAATGAATTATTTCCATGCTTATATCCATAAATACATAGAAGAGGAATAAAATCTAACTTGAACCAAATAAGAAAAAAAAACTGAACCTAACATTTATACAGAGGAAAACACTACCAAGGCACTTGCTCCAGTGGTAAACAATTCTGAAATTGGTCAGAGGTGGGGAATCATCTCCCATACAGCCAGCAGCCCCGCCCGCCCACGCAAGGAGCGTCCTTATTGCAAAGCTGGGGGACCGTGCCGAGGCCTCTGTGAGTAAACGTGAGCTGAGCCCCAGGCCAGCTGCTGCTGAACTCTTCCCACCCTTCCCAGGTGAAAGACCTGAATATGTACAAGGGCTTGAAAGCCTAGAGGAAGGGCCGTGGAGCCACACCAGCGACAGCACGCAGGCCAACTTGGTGCCTGCAGGTCAGCCAGGATGGTCCTGGCCACGGGCGCTCTTCTGGAAGCTTTCCATTGCCCTGCCTGAGATACCCCTCCTATCCCGGCCCCCACTCCTTTTTTTCCTTCCTCACCTCAGCCCGGAGAGATATTCCAGTGGAAGTTATGGGTGACACATGCTCTTCTTTACAGGTGGCAGCCTGGCAACTCCTGCCGAAAGTGCAGCAGAGCCCCACTCACACCGGGCCCCCCACAAAGCCGTGGACCCTCACACCCTCCCACCAGCACAGCCCCGAGACTGCTGACGGGGCAGAGAATATGGAGTCAGGCACAGCTGCAGGGGCTATTGCTGCCTGGAGTGCTGTTTATATTGACCTCAACCCAGGCACACCTGGGGAGGGCTTGCCGGCAGGGCCAGGCTGCCCAGGTCAGCTAATCCTCAGCCCTCGGGGAATCACACTGCAGAAAATGGACCTCGCTAAGACAGAATATTCGCCAAGGAAAACAAGGACACAATGCCATTTGCAGCACCGTAGATGAGTCTCGAGGTAATCACGTGACTTGGAGTAAGTCAGAAAGTGAAAGACACATATCATATCATATCACTTATAGGTGTTACCTATAAATTGATACCAGGGCAGATATTTCCACGGAGAAGGGCAATCACAGATTCATTAAACAAACATATGGTTCACCAAAGGAAAGGTGTGAGGATTGAATTCATTACGATATTGGGGTTAACAGACATATACAAACACAGTAGACGTATAGATTCACCAAAGACCTACGGAGTACCAAGAGAAGACTACTCAACATTCTGTCATAACGTACATGGGAAAAGGATCCCAGGAAGAACAGACATATGTATATGTGTAAAAGAACCACCTCTTGCACACCTACAACAAGCTAAACGTTGTACTCAAACTTGCTGTAATAAAAAATAAAAAATTAAATTAAAAACACGAACAAGAAGTAGTGAGACAAACTTGAGGGGCTTTCTCCTGGCACATTCCGTTCTACATTCCAATCTAGAACGCGACTTCCATTGAGGCTCTGCTGCCCTAGTAACCAGATTTGGTAAGGGAGAACTGCTGCCACCTTGTGGCCGTTTCACACAACAGCAGCTTTAATCCCAGCGCTAATGGTCAGGGGATATTCCAAATCATTACAGGCCTGTAAAGGACACCTGCCCTGAAAACAAATCCTGGGGTCATATATCGACCAAAGAATTCAAAAGACGTCCATATTTCAAAACGACAGTTTCAAGAGGCATATTTCACGCACATTAGTGTTCTGCTTCTTTTGCTTGCTTTCTTTCTTTGTTAAAAATACGGGAATGGAAAAAGGCAACCCTCAGAATGGGCGAAAACGTTCACAAACGAATCAATGGACAAAGGTTTAATCTCCAATATATATAAACAGCTCATGCAGCTTAATATTAATAAAACAAACAACCCAATACAAAAATGGGCAGAAGATCTAAAGAGACGTTTCTTCAAAGAAGACACAGAGATGGCCAAGACGCACATGAAAAGCTGCTCTACATCACTAATTATTAGAGAAATGCAAATCAAAACTACAATGAGGTAAGACCTCACACCTGTGAGAATCGGCCTCATCAGATAATCTACAAACAACAAATTCTGGGGAGGGTGTGGACAAAAGGAACCCTCTTCCGCTATTGGTGGGAATGTAAATTGATACAGTCACTATGGAGAACAGTATGGAGGTTCCTTTAGAAAACTAAAAAGAGAATTACCATAGGATCCAGCAATCCCACTTCTGGGCATATACCCAGAGAAAACCATAAATCACAAAGACACATTCACCACAATGTTCATTGCAGCACTATTTACAATAGCCAGGTAATGGAAGCAACCTAAATGCCCACAGACAGACGAATGGATAAAGATGTGGTACATAGATAAAATGGAATATTAGTCAGCCAAAAAAAGGAATGAAACTGGGTCATTTGTAGGGAAGTTGATGGATCTAGAGACTGTCATACAGAGTGAAGTAAGTCAGAAAGAGAAAAACAAATATTGTATATTAATGCCTATATGTGGAACCTAGAAAAATGGTACAGATGAACTGGTTTGCAGGGCAGAAATAGAGACACAGAGGTAGAGAACAAACGTATGGACATGGACACAAAGTGGGGGAAGCCATGGGGTGGTGGTGGTGGGATGAGTTGGGAGATTGGGATTGACCTGTATACAGGTATACGCATAAAATAGATAACTAATAATAACCTACTGTATAAAAAAATAAACTAAATTTCAAAATTTTTAAAAATAAAATGTAAAAATAAAACAGAAAAAAAGTTCTTCCATTCACACTGATGTATTTATAAGAATGAATTATTTCCATGCTTATATCCATAAATACATAGAAGAGGAATAAAATCTAACTTGAACCAAATAAGAAAAAAAAACTGAACCTAACATTTATACAGAGGAAAACACTACCAAGGCACTTGCTCCAGTGGTAAACAATTCTGAAATTGGTCAGAGGTGGGGAATCATCTCCCATACAGCCAGCAGCCCCGCCCGCCCACGCAAGGAGCGTCCTTATTGCAAAGCTGGGGGACCGTGCCGAGGCCTCTGTGAGTAAACGTGAGCTGAGCCCCAGGCCAGCTGCTGCTGAACTCTTCCCACCCTTCCCAGGTGAAAGACCTGAATATGTACAAGGGCTTGAAAGCCTAGAGGAAGGGCCGTGGAGCCACACCAGCGACAGCACGCAGGCCAACTTGGTGCCTGCAGGTCAGCCAGGATGGTCCTGGCCACGGGCGCTCTTCTGGAAGCTTTCCATTGCCCTGCCTGAGATACCCCTCCTATCCCGGCCCCCACTCCTTTTTTTCCTTCCTCACCTCAGCCCGGAGAGATATTCCAGTGGAAGTTATGGGTGCCACATGCTCTTCTTTACAGGTGGCAGCCTGGCAACTCCTGCCGAAAGTGCAGCAGAGCCCCACTCACACCGGGCCCCCCACAAAGCCGTGGACCCTCACACCCTCCCACCAGCACAGCCCCGAGACTGCTGACGGGGCAGAGAATATGGAGTCAGGCACAGCTGCAGGGGCTATTGCTGCCTGGAGTGCTGTTTATATTGACCTCAACCCAGGCACACCTGGGGAGGGCTTGCCGGCAGGGCCAGGCTGCCCAGGTCAGCTAATCCTCAGCCCTCGGGGAATCACACTGCAGAAAATGGACCTCGCTAAGACAGAATATTCGCCAAGGAAAACAAGGACACAATGCCATTTGCAGCACCGTAGATGAGTCTCGAGGTAATCACGTGACTTGGAGTAAGTCAGAAAGTGAAAGACACATATCATATCATATCACTTATAGGTGTTACCTATAAATTGATACCAGGGCAGATATTTCCACGGAGAAGGGCAATCACAGATTCATTAAACAAACATATGGTTCACCAAAGGAAAGGTGTGAGGATTGAATTCATTACGATATTGGGGTTAACAGACATATACAAACACAGTAGACGTATAGATTCACCAAAGACCTACGGAGTACCAAGAGAAGACTACTCAACATTCTGTCATAACGTACATGGGAAAAGGATCCCAGGAAGAACAGACATATGTATATGTGTAAAAGAACCACCTCTTGCACACCTACAACAAGCTAAACGTTGTACTCAAACTTGCTGTAATAAAAAATAAAAAATTAAATTAAAAACACGAACAAGAAGTAGTGAGACAAACTTGAGGGGCTTTCTCCTGGCACATTCCGTTCTACATTCCAATCTAGAACGCGACTTCCATTGAGGCTCTGCTGCCCTAGTAACCAGATTTGGTAAGGGAGAACTGCTGCCACCTTGTGGCCGTTTCACACAACAGCAGCTTTAATCCCAGCGCTAATGGTCAGGGGATATTCCAAATCATTACAGGCCTGTAAAGGACACCTGCCCTGAAAACAAATCCTGGGGTCATATATCGACCAAAGAATTCAAAAGACGTCCATATTTCAAAACGACAGTTTCAAGAGGCATATTTCACGCACATTAGTGTTCTGCTTCTTTTGCTTGCTTTCTTTCTTTGTTAAAAATACGGGAATGGAAAAAGGCAACCCTCAGAATGGGCGAAAACGTTCACAAACGAATCAATGGACAAAGGTTTAATCTCCAATATATATAAACAGCTCATGCAGCTTAATATTAATAAAACAAACAACCCAATACAAAAATGGGCAGAAGATCTAAAGAGACGTTTCTTCAAAGAAGACACAGAGATGGCCAAGACGCACATGAAAAGCTGCTCTACATCACTAATTATTAGAGAAATGCAAATCAAAACTACAATGAGGTAAGACCTCACACCTGTGAGAATCGGCCTCATCAGATAATCTACAAACAACAAATTCTGGGGAGGGTGTGGACAAAAGGAACCCTCTTCCGCTATTGGTGGGAATGTAAATTGATACAGTCACTATGGAGAACAGTATGGAGGTTCCTTTAGAAAACTAAAAAGAGAATTACCATAGGATCCAGCAATCCCACTTCTGGGCATATACCCAGAGAAAACCATAAATCACAAAGACACATTCACCACAATGTTCATTGCAGCACTATTTACAATAGCCAGGTAATGGAAGCAACCTAAATGCCCACAGACAGACGAATGGATAAAGATGTGGTACATAGATAAAATGGAATATTAGTCAGCCAAAAAAAGAAATGAAACTGGGTCATTTGTAGGGAAGTTGATGGATCTAGAGACTGTCATACAGAGTGAAGTAAGTCAGAAAGAGAAAAACAAATATTGTATATTAATGCCTATATGTGGAACCTAGAAAAATGGTACAGATGAACTGGTTGGCAGGGCAGAAATAGAGACACAGAGGTAGAGAACAAACGTATGGACATGGACACAAAGTGGGGGAAGCCATGGGGTGGTGGTGGTGGGATGAGTTGGGAGATTGGGATTGACCTGTATACAGGTATACGCATAAAATAGATAACTAATAATAACCTACTGTATAAAAAAATAAATTAAATTTCAAAATTTTTAAAAATAAAATGTAAAAATAAAACAGAAAAAAAGTTCTTCCATTCACACTGATGTATTTATAAGAATGAATTATTTCCATGCTTATATCCACAAATACATAGAAGACGAATAAAATCTAACTTGAACCAAATAATAAAAAAAAAAGTGAACCTAACATTTATACAGAGGAAAACACTACCAAGGCACTTGCTCCAGTGGTAAACAATTCTGAAATTGGTCAGAGGTGGGGAATCATCTCCATACAGCCAGCAGCCCCGCCCGCCCACGCAAGGAGCGTCCTTATTGCAAAGCTGGGGGACCGTGCCGAGGCCTCTGTGAGGAAACGTGAGCTGAGCCCCAGGCCAGCTGCTGCTGAACTCTTCCCACCCTTCCCAGGTGAAACACCTGAATATGTACAAGGGCTTGAAAGCCTAGAGGAAGGGCCGTGGAGCCACACCAGCGACAGCACGCAGGCCAACTTGGTGCCTGCAGGTCAGCCAGGATGGTCCTGGCCACGGGCGCTCTTCTGGAAGCTTTCCATTGCCCTGCCTGAGATACCCCTCCTGTCCCGGCCCCCACTCCTTTTTTTCCTTCCTCACCTCAGCCCGGAGAGATATTCCAGTGGAAGTTATGGGTGACACATCCTCTTCTTTACAGGTGGCAGCCTGGCAACTCCTGCCGAAAGTGCAGCAGAGCCCCACTCACACCGGGCCCCCCACAAAGCCGTGGACCCTCACACCCTCCCACCAGCACAGCCCCGAGACTGCTGACGGGGCAGAGAATATGGAGTCAGGCACAGCTGCAGGGGCTATTGCTGCCTGGAGTGCTGTTTATATTGACCTCAACCCAGGCACACCTGGGGAGGGCTTGCCGGCAGGGCCAGGCTGCCCAGGTCAGCTAATCCTCAGCCCTCGGGGAATCACACTGCAGAAAATGGACCTCGCTAAGACAGAATATTCGCCAAGGAAAACAAGGACACAATGCCATTTGCAGCACCGTAGATGAGTCTCGAGGTAATCACGTGACTTGGAGTATGTCAGAAAGTGAAAGACACATATCATATCATATCACTTATATGTGTTACCTATAAATTGATACCAGGGCAGATATTTCCACGGAGAAGGGCAATCACAGATTCATTAAACAAACTTATGGTTCACCAAAGGAAAGGTGTGAGGATTGAATTCATTACGATATTGGGGTTAACAGACATATACAAACACAGTAGACGTATAGATTCACCAAAGACCTACGGAGTACCAAGAGAAGACTACTCAACATTCTGTCATAACGTACATGGGAAAAGGATCCCAGGAAGAACAGACATATGTATATGTGTAAAAGAACCACCTCTTGCACACCTACAACAAGCTAAACGTTGTACTCAAACTTGCTGTAATAAAAAATAAAAAATTAAATTAAAAACACGAACAAGAAGTAGTGAGACAAACTTGAGGGGCTTTCTCCTGGCACATTCCGTTCTACATTCCAATCTAGAACGCGACTTCCATTGAGGCTCTGCTGCCCTAGTAACCAGATTTGGTAAGGGAGAACTGCTGCCACCTTGTGGCCGTTTCACACAACAGCAGCTTTAATCCCAGCGCTAATGGTCAGGGGATATTCCAAATCATTACAGGCCTGTAAAGGACACCTGCCCTGAAAACAAATCCTGGGGTCATATATCGACCAAAGAATTCAAAAGACGTCCATATTTCAAAACGACAGTTTCAAGAGGCATATTTCACGCACATTAGTGTTCTGCTTCTTTTGCTTGCTTTCTTTCTTTGTTAAAAAAACGGGAATGGAAAAGGGCAACCCTCAGAATGGGCGAAAACGTTCACAAACGAATCAATGGACAAAGGTTTAATCTCCAATATATATAAACAGCTCATGCAGCTTAATATTAATAAAACAAACAACCCAATACAAAAATGGGCAGAAGATCTAAAGAGACGTTTCTTCAAAGAAGACACAGAGATGGTCAAGACGCACATGAAAAGCTGCTCAACATCACTAATTATTAGAGAAATGCAAATCAAAACTACAATGAGGTAAGACCTCACACCTGTGAGAATCGGCCTCATCAGATAATCTACAAACAACAAATTCTGGGGAGGGTGTGGACAAAAGGAACCCTCTTCCGCTATTGGTGGGAATGTAAATTGATACAGTCACTATGGAGAACAGTATGGAGGTTCCTTTAGAAAACTAAAAAGAGAATTACCATAGGATCCAGCAATCCCACTTCTGGGCATATACCCAGAGAAAACCATAAATCACAAAGACACATTCACCACAATGTTCATTGCAGCACTATTTACAATAGCCAGGTAATGGAAGCAACCTAAATGCCCACAGACAGACGAATGGATAAAGATGTGGTACATAGATAAAATGGAATATTACTCAGCCAAAAAAAGGAACGAAACTGGGTCATTTGTAGGGAAGTTGATGGATCTAGAGACTGTCATACAGAGTGAAGTAAGTCAGAAAGAGAAAAACAAATATTGTATATTAATGCCTATATGTGGAACCTAGAAAAATGGTACAGATGAACTGGTTGGCAGGGCAGAAATAGAGACACAGAGGTAGAGAACAAACGTATGGACATGGACACAAAGTGGGGGAAGCCATGGGGTGGTGGTGGTGGGATGAGTTGGGAGATTGGGATTGACCTGTATACAGGTATACGCATAAAATAGATAACTAATAATAACCTACTGTATAAAAAAATAAATTAAATTTCAAAATTTTTAAAAATAAAATGTAAAAATAAAACAGAAAAAAAGTTCTTCCATTCACACTGATGTATTTATAAGAATGAATTATTTCCATGCTTATATCCATAAATACATAGAAGAGGAATAAAATCTAACTTGAACCAAATAAGAAAAAAAAAACTGAACCTAACATTTATACAGAGGAAAACACTACCAATGCACTTGCTCCAGTGGTAAACAATTCTGAAATTGGTCAGAGGTGGGGAATCATCTCCCATACAGCCAGCAGCCCCGCCCGCCCACGCAAGGAGCGTCCTTATTGCAAAGCTGGGGGACCGTGCCGAGGCCTCTGTTAGGAAACGTGAGCTGAGCCCCAGGCCAGCTGCTGCTGAACTCTTCCCACCCTTCCCAGGTGAAACACCTGAATATGTACAAGGGCTTGAAAGCCTAGAGGAAGGGCCGTGGAGCCACACCAGCGACAGCACGCAGGCCAACTTGGTGCCTGCAGGTCAGCCAGGATGGTCCTGGCCACGGGCGCTCTTCTGGAAGCTTTCCATTGCCCTGCCTGAGATACCCCTCCTGTCCCGGCCCCCAGTCCTTTTTTTCCTTCCTCACCTCAGCCCGGAGAGATATTCCAGTGGAAGTTATGGGTGACACATCCTCTTCTTTACAGGTGGCAGCCTGGCAACTCCTGCGGAAAGTGCAGCAGAGCCCCACTCAAACCGGGCCCTCCACAAAGCCGTGGACCCTCACACCCTCCCACCAGCACAGCCCCGAGACTGCTGACGGGGCAGAGAATATGGAGTCAGGCACAGCTGCAGGGGCTATTGCTGCCTGGAGTGCTGTTTATATTGACCTCAACCCAGGCACACCAGGGGAGGGCTTGCCGGCAGGGCCAGGCTGCCCAGGTCAGCTAATCCTCAGCCCTCGGGGAATCACACTGCAGAAAATGGACCTCGCTAAGACAGAATATTCGCCAAGGAAAACAAGGACACAATGCCATTTGCAGCACCGTAGATGAGTCTCGAGGTAATCACGTGACTTGGAGTAAGTCAGAAAGTGAAAGACACATATCATATCATATCACTTATAGGTGTTACCTATAAATTGATACCAGGGCAGATATTTCCACGGAGAAGGGCAATCACAGATTCATTAAACAAACATATGGTTCACCAAAGGAAAGGTGTGAGGATTGAATTCATTACGATATTGGGGTTAACAGACATATACAAACACAGTAGACGTATAGATTCACCAAAGACCTACGGAGTACCAAGAGAAGACTACTCAACATTCTGTCATAACGTACATGGGAAAAGGATCCCAGGAAGAACAGACATATGTATATGTGTAAAAGAACCACCTCTTGCACACCTACAACAAGCTAAACGTTGTACTCAAACTTGCTGTAATAAAAAATAAAAAATTAAATTAAAAACACGAACAAGAAGTAGTAAGACAAACTTGAGGGGCTTTCTCCTGGCACATTCCGTTCTACATTCCAATCTAGAACGCGACTTCCATTGAGGCTCTGCTGCCCTAGTAACCAGATTTGGTAAGGGAGAACTGCTGCCACCTTGTGGCCGTTTCACACAACAGCAGCTTTAATCCCAGCGCTAATGGTCAGGGGATATTCCAAATCATTACAGGCCTGTAAATGACACCTGCCCTGAAAACAAATCCTGGGGTCATATATCGACCAAAAAATTCAAAAGACGTCCATATTTCAAAACGACAGTTTCAAGAGGCATATTTCACGCACATTAGTGTTCTGCTTCTTTTGCTTGCTTTCTTTCTTTGTTAAAAAAACGGGAATGGAAAAAGGCAACCCTCAGAATGGGCGAAAACGTTCACAAACGAATCAATGGACAAAGGTTTAATCTCCAATATATATAAACAGCTCATGCAGCTTAATATTAATAAAACAAACAACCCAATACAAAAATGGGCAGAAGATCTAAAGACACGTTTCTTCAAAGAAGACACAGAGATGGCCAAGACGCACATGAAAAGCTGCTCAACATCACTAATTATTAGAGAAATGCAAATCAAAACTACAATGAGGTAAGACCTCACACCTGTGAGAATCGGCCTCATCAGATAATCTACAAACAACAAATTCTGGGTAGGGTGTAGACAAAAGGAACCCTCTTCCGCTATTGGTGGGAATGTAAATTGATACAGTCACTATGGAGAACAGTATGGAGGTTCCTTTAGAAAACTAAAAAGAGAATTACCATAGGATCCAGCAATCCCACTTCTGGGCATATACCCAGAGAAAACCATAAATCACAAAGACACATTCACCACAATGTTCATTGCAGCACTATTTACAATAGCCAGGTAATGGAAGCAACATAAATGCCCACAGACAGACGAATGGATAAAGATGTGGTACATATATAAAATGGAATATTACTCAGCCAAAAAAAGGAATGAAACTGGGTCATTTGTAGGGAAGTTGATGGATCTAGAGACTGTCATACAGAGTGAAGTAAGTCAGAAAGAGAAAAACAAATATTGTATATTAATGCCTATATGTGGAACCTAGAAAAATGGTACAGATGAACTGGTTTGCAGGGCAGAAATAGAGACACAGAGGTAGAGAACAAACGTATGGACATGGACACAAAGTGGGGGAAGCCATGGGGTGGTGGTGGTGGGATGAGTTGGGAGATTGGGATTGACCTGTATACAGGTATATGCATAAAATAGATAACTAATAATAACCTACTGTATAAAAAAATAAACTAAATTTCAAAATTTTTAAAAATAAAATGTAAAAATAAAACAGAAAAAAAGTTCTTCCATTCACACTGATGTATTTATAAGAATGAATTATTTCCATGCTTATATCCATAAATACATAGAAGACGAATAAAATCTAACTTGAACCAAATAAGAAAAAAAAAACTGAACCTAACATTTATACAGAGGAAAACACTACCAAGGCACTTGCTCCAGTGGTAAACAATTCTGAAATTGGTCAGAGGTGGGGAATCATCTCCCATACAGCCAGCAGCCCCGCCCGCCCACGCAAGGAGCGTCCTTATTGCAAAGCTGGGGGACCGTGCCGAGGCCTCTGTGAGGAAACGTGAGCTGAGCCCCAGGCCAGCTGCTGCTGAACTCTTCCCACCCTTCCCAGGTGAAACACCTGAATATGTACAAGGGCTTGAAAGCCTAGAGGAAGGGCCGTGGAGCCACACCAGCGACAGCACGCAGGCCAACTTGGTGCCTGCAGGTCAGCCAGGATGGTCCTGGCCACGGGCGCTCTTCTGGAAGCTTTCCATTGCCCTGCCTGAGATACCCCTCCTATCCCGGCCCCCACTCCTTTTTTTCCTTCCTCACCTCAGCCCGGAGAGATATTCCAGTGGAAGTTATGGGTGACACATGCTCTTCTTTACAGGTGGCAGCCTGGCAACTCCTGCCGAAAGTGCAGCAGAGCCCCACTCACACCGGGCCCCCCACAAAGCCGTGGACCCTCACACCCGCCCACCAGCACAGCCCCGAGACTGCTGACGGGGCAGAGAATATGGAGTCAGGCACAGCTGCAGGGGCTATTGCTGCCTGGAGTGCTGTTTATATTGACCTCAACCCAGGCACACCTGGGGAGGGCTTGCCGGCAGGGCCAGGCTGCCCAGGTCAGCTAATCCTCAGCCCTCGGGGAATCACACTGCAGAAAATGGACCTCGCTAAGACAGAATATTCGCCAAGGAAAACAAGGACACAATGCCATTTGCAGCACCGTAGATGAGTCTCGAGGTAATCACGTGACTTGGAGTAAGTCAGAAAGTGAAAGACACATATCATATCATATCACTTATAGGTGTTACCTATAAATTGATACCAGGGCAGATATTTCCACGGAGAAGGGCAATCACAGATTCATTAAACAAACATATGGTTCACCAAAGGAAAGGTGTGAGGATTGAATTCATTACGATATTGGGGTTAACAGACATATACAAACACAGTAGACGTATAGATTCACCAAAGACCTACGGAGTACCAAGAGAAGACTACTCAACATTCTGTCATAACGTACATGGGAAAAGGATCCCAGGAAGAACAGACATATGTATATGTGTAAAAGAACCACCTCTTGCACACCTACAACAAGCTAAACGTTGTACTCAAACTTGCTGTAATAAAAAATAAAAAATTAAATTAAAAACACGAACAAGAAGTAGTGAGACAAACTTGAGGGGCTTTCTCCTGGCACATTCCGTTCTACATTCCAATCAAGAACGCGACTTCCATTGAGGCTCTGCTGCCCTAGTAACCAGATTTGGTAAGGGAGAACTGCTGCCACCTTGTGGCCGTTTCACACAACAGCAGCTTTAATCCCAGCGCTAATGGTCAGGGGATATTCCAAATCATTACAGGCCTGTAAAGGACACCTGCCCTGAAAACAAATCCTGGGGTCATATATCGACCAAAGAATTCAAAAGACGTCCATATTTCAAAACGACAGTTTCAAGAGGCATATTTCACGCACATTAGTGTTCTGCTTCTTTTGCTTGCTTTCTTTCTTTGTTAAAAAAACGGGAATGGAAAAAGGCAACCCTCAGAATGGGCGAAAACGTTCACAAACGAATCAATGGACAAAGGTTTAATCTCCAATATATATAAACAGCTCATGCAGCTTAATATTAATAAAACAAACAACCCAATACAAAAATGGGCAGAAGATCTAAAGAGACGTTTCTTCAAAGAAGACACAGAGATGGCCAAGACGCACATGAAAAGCTGCTCAACATCACTAATTATTAGAGAAATGCAAATCAAAACTACAATGAGGTAAGACCTCACACCTGTGAGAATCGGCCTCATCAGATAATCTACAAACAACAAATTCTGGGTAGGGTGTAGACAAAAGGAACCCTCTTCCGCTATTGGTGGGAATGTAAATTGATACAGTCACTATGGAGAACAGTATGGAGGTTCCTTTAGAAAACTAAAAAGAGAATTACCATAGGATCCAGCAATCCCACTTCTGGGCATATACCCAGAGAAAACCATAAATCACAAAGACACATTCACCACAATGTTCATTGCAGCACTATTTACAATAGCCAGGTAATGGAAGCAACATAAATGCCCACAGACAGACGAATGGATAAAGATGTGGTACATATATAAAATGGAATATTACTCAGCCAAAAAAAGGAATGAAACTGGGTCATTTGTAGGGAAGTTGATGGATCTAGAGACTGTCATACAGAGTGAAGTAAGTCAGAAAGAGAAAAACAAATATTGTATATTAATGCCTATATGTGGAACCTAGAAAAATGGTACAGATGAACTGGTTTGCAGGGCAGAAATAGAGACACAGAGGTAGAGAACAAACGTATGGACATGGACACAAAGTGGGGGAAGCCATGGGGTGGTGGTGGTGGGATGAGTTGGGAGATTGGGATTGACCTGTATACAGGTATATGCATAAAATAGATAACTAATAATAACCTACTGTATAAAAAAATAAACTAAATTTCAAAATTTTTAAAAATAAAATGTAAAAATAAAACAGAAAAAAAGTTCTTCCATTCACACTGATGTATTTATAAGAATGAATTATTTCCATGCTTATATCCATAAATACATAGAAGACGAATAAAATCTAACTTGAACCAAATAAGAAAAAAAAAACTGAACCTAACATTTATACAGAGGAAAACACTACCAAGGCACTTGCTCCAGTGGTAAACAATTCTGAAATTGGTCAGAGGTGGGGAATCATCTCCCATACAGCCAGCAGCCCCGCCCGCCCACGCAAGGAGCGTCCTTATTGCAAAGCTGGGGGACCGTGCCGAGGCCTCTGTGAGGAAACGTGAGCTGAGCCCCAGGCCAGCTGCTGCTGAACTCTTCCCACCCTTCCCAGGTGAAACACCTGAATATGTACAAGGGCTTGAAAGCCTAGAGGAAGGGCCGTGGAGCCACACCAGCGACAGCACGCAGGCCAACTTGGTGCCTGCAGGTCAGCCAGGATGGTCCTGGCCACGGGCGCTCTTCTGGAAGCTTTCCATTGCCCTGCCTGAGATACCCCTCCTATCCCGGCCCCCACTCCTTTTTTTCCTTCCTCACCTCAGCCCGGAGAGATATTCCAGTGGAAGTTATGGGTGACACATGCTCTTCTTTACAGGTGGCAGCCTGGCAACTCCTGCCGAAAGTGCAGCAGAGCCCCACTCACACCGGGCCCCCCACAAAGCCGTGGACCCTCACACCCGCCCACCAGCACAGCCCCGAGACTGCTGACGGGGCAGAGAATATGGAGTCAGGCACAGCTGCAGGGGCTATTGCTGCCTGGAGTGCTGTTTATATTGACCTCAACCCAGGCACACCTGGGGAGGGCTTGCCGGCAGGGCCAGGCTGCCCAGGTCAGCTAATCCTCAGCCCTCGGGGAATCACACTGCAGAAAATGGACCTCGCTAAGACAGAATATTCGCCAAGGAAAACAAGGACACAATGCCATTTGCAGCACCGTAGATGAGTCTCGAGGTAATCACGTGACTTGGAGTAAGTCAGAAAGTGAAAGACACATATCATATCATATCACTTATAGGTGTTACCTATAAATTGATACCAGGGCAGATATTTCCACGGAGAAGGGCAATCACAGATTCATTAAACAAACATATGGTTCACCAAAGGAAAGGTGTGAGGATTGAATTCATTACGATATTGGGGTTAACAGACATATACAAACACAGTAGACGTATAGATTCACCAAAGACCTACGGAGTACCAAGAGAAGACTACTCAACATTCTGTCATAACGTACATGGGAAAAGGATCCCAGGAAGAACAGACATATGTATATGTGTAAAAGAACCACCTCTTGCACACCTACAACAAGCTAAACGTTGTACTCAAACTTGCTGTAATAAAAAATAAAAAATTAAATTAAAAACACGAACAAGAAGTAGTGAGACAAACTTGAGGGGCTTTCTCCTGGCACATTCCGTTCTACATTCCAATCTAGAACGCGACTTCCATTGAGGCTCTGCTGCCCTAGTAACCAGATTTGGTAAGGGAGAACTGCTGCCACCTTGTGGCCGTTTCACACAACAGCAGCTTTAATCCCAGCGCTAATGGTCAGGGGATATTCCAAATCATTACAGGCCTGTAAAGGACACCTGCCCTGAAAACAAATCCTGGGGTCATATATCGACCAAAGAATTCAAAAGACGTCCATATTTCAAAACGACAGTTTCAAGAGGCATATTTCACGCACATTAGTGTTCTGCTTCTTTTGCTTGCTTTCTTTCTTTGTTAAAAAAACGGGAATGGAAAAAGGCAACCCTCAGAATGGGCGAAAACGTTCACAAACGAATCAATGGACAAAGGTTTAATCTCCAATATATATAAACAGCTCATGCAGCTTAATATTAATAAAACAAACAACCCAATACAAAAATGGGCAGAAGATCTAAAGAGACGTTTCTTCAAAGAAGACACAGAGATGGCCAAGACGCACATGAAAAGCTGCTCTACATCACTAATTATTAGAGAAATGCAAATCAAAACTACAATGAGGTAAGACCTAACACCTGTGAGAATCGGCCTCATCAGATAATCTACAAACAACAAATTCTGGGGAGGGTGTGGACAAAAGGAACCCTCTTCTGCTATTGGTGGGAATGTAAATTGATACAGTCACTATGGAGAACAGTATGGAGGTTCCTTTAGAAAACTAAAAAGAGAATTACCATAGGATCCAGCAATCCCACTTCTGGGCATATACCCAGAGAAAACCATAAATCACAAAGACACATTCACCACAATGTTCATTGCAGCTCTATTTACAATAGCCAGGTAATGGAAGCAACCTAAATGCCCACAGACAGACGAATGGATAAAGATGTGGTACATAGATAAAATGGAATATTAGTCAGCCAAAAAAAGGAATGAAACTGGGTCATTTGTAGGGAAGTTGATGGATCTAGAGACTGTCATACAGAGTGAAGTAAGTCAGAAAGAGAAAAACAAATATTGTATATTAATGCCTATATGTGGAACTTAGAAAAATGGTACAGATGAACTGGTTTGCAGGGCAGAAATAGAGACACAGAGGTAGAGAACAAACGTATGGACATGGACACAAAGTGGGGGAAGCCATGGGGTGGTGGTGGTGGGATGAGTTGGGAGATTGGGATTGACCTGTATACAGGTATACGCATAAAATAGATAACTAATAATAACCTACTGTATAAAAAAATAAATTAAATTTCAATATTTTTAAAAATAAAATGTAAAAATAAAACAGAAAAAAAGTTCTTCCATTCACACTGATGTATTTATAAGAATGAATTATTTCCATGCTTATATCCACAAATACATAGAAGACGAATAAAATCTAACTTGAACCAAATAAGAAAAAAAAAAACTGAACCTAACATTTATACAGAGGAAAACACTACCAAGGCACTTGCTCCAGTGGTAAACAATTCTGAAATTGGTCAGAGGTGGGGAATCATCTCCATACAGCCAGCAGCCCCGCCCGCCCACGCAAGGAGCGTCCTTATTGCAAAGCTGGGGGACCGTGCCGAGGCCTCTGTGAGGAAACGTGAGCTGAGCCCCAGGCCAGCTGCTGCTGAACTCTTCCCACCCTTCCCAGGTGAAACACCTGAATATGTACAAGGGCTTGAAAGCCTAGAGGAAGGGCCGTGGAGCCACACCAGCGACAGCACGCAGGCCAACTTGGTGCCTGCAGGTCAGCCAGGATGGTCCTGGCCACGGGCGCTCTTCTGGAAGCTTTCCATTGCCCTGCCTGAGATACCCCTCCTATCCCGGCCCCCACTCCTTTTTTTCCTTCCTCACCTCAGCCCGGAGAGATATTCCAGTGGAAGTTATGGGTGACACATCCTCTTCTTTACAGGTGGCAGCCTGGCAACTCCTGCCGAAAGTGCAGCAGAGCCCCACTCACACCGGGCCCCCCACAAAGCCGTGGACCCTCACACCCTCCCACCAGCACAGCCCCGAGACTGCTGACGGGGCAGAGAATATGGAGTCAGGCACAGCTGCAGGGGCTATTGCTGCCTGGAGTGCTGTTTATATTGACCTCAACCCAGGCACACCTGGGGAGGGCTTGCCGGCAGGGCCAGGCTGCCCAGGTCAGCTAATCCTCAGCCCTCGGGGAATCACACTGCAGAAAATGGACCTCGCTAAGACAGAATATTCGCCAAGGAAAACAAGGACACAATGCCATTTGCAGCACCATAGATGACTCTCGAGGTAATCACGTGACTTGGAGTATGTCAAAGTGAAAGACACATATCATATCATATCACTTATATGTGTTACCTATAAATTGATACCAGGGCAGATATTTCCACGGAGAAGGGCAATCACAGATTCATTAAACAAACTTATGGTTCACCAAAGGAAAGGTGTGAGGATTGAATTCATTACGATATTGGGGTTAACAGACATATACAAACACAGTAGACGTATAGACTCACCAAAGACCTACGGAGTACCAAGAGAAGACTACTCAACATTCTGTCATAACGTACATGGGAAAAGGATCCCAGGAAGAACAGACATATGTATATGTGTAAAAGAACCACCTCTTGCACACCTACAACAAGCTAAACGTTGTACTCAAACTTGCTGTAATAAAAAATAAAAAATTAAATTAAAAACACGAACAAGAAGTAGTGAGACAAACTTGAGGGGCTTTCTCCTGGCACATTCCGTTCTACATTCCAATCTAGAACGCGACTTCCATTGAGGCTCTGCTGCCCTAGTAACCAGATTTGGTAAGGGAGAACTGCTGCCACCTTGTGGCCGTTTCACACAACAGCAGCTTTAATCCCAGCGCTAATGGTCAGTGGATATTCCAAATCATTACAGGCCTGTAAATGACACCTGCCCTGAAAACAAATCCTGGGGTCATATATCGACCAAAAAATTCAAGAGACGTCCATATTTCAAAACGACAGTTTCAAGAGGCATATTTCACGCACATTAGTGTTCTGCTTCTTTTGCTTGCTTTCTTTCTTTGTTAAAAAAACGGGAATGGAAAAAGGCAACCCTCAGAATGGGCAAAAACGTTCACAAACGAATCAATGGACAAAGGTTTAATCTCCAATATATATAAACAGCTCATGCAGCTTAATATTAATAAAACAAACAACCCAATACAAAAATGGGCAGAAGATCTAAAGAGACGTTTCTTCAAAGAAGACACAGAGATGGCCAAGACGCACATGAAAAGCTGCTCAACATCACTAATTATTAGAGAAATGCAAATCAAAACTACAATGAGGTAAGACCTCACACCTGTGAGAATCGGCCTCATCAGATAATCTACAAACAACAAATTCTGGGGAGGGTGTGGACAAAAGGAACCCTCTTCCGCTATTGGTGGGAATGTAATTTGATACAGTCACTATGGAGAACAGTATGGAGGTTCCTTTAAAAAACTAAAAAGAGAATTACCATAGGATCCAGCAATCCCACTTCTGGGCATATACCCAGAGAAAACCATAAATCATAAAGACACATTCACCACAATGTTCATTGCAGCACTATTTACAATAGCCAGGTAATGGAAGCAACCTAAATGCCCACAGACAGACGAATGGATAAAGATGTGGTACATATATGAAATGGAATATTACTCAGCCAAATAAAGGAATGAAACTGGGTCATTTGTAGAGAAGTTGATGGATCTAGAGACTGTCATACAGAGTGAAGTAAGTCAGAAAGAGAAAAACAAATATTGTATATTAATGCCTATATGTGGAACCCAGAAAAATGGTACAGATGAACTGGTTTGCAGGGCAGAAATAGAGACACAGAGGTAGAGAACAAACGTATGGACATGGACACAAAGTGGGGGAAGCCATGGGGTGGTGGTGGTGGGATGAGTTGGGAGATTGGGATTGACCTGTATACATGTATATGCATAAAATAGATAACTAATAATAACCTACTGTATAAAAAAATAAATTAAATTAAATTTCAAAATTTTTAAAAATAAAATGTAAAAATAAAACAGAAAAAAAGTTCTTCCATTCACACTGATGTATTTATAAGAATGAATTATTTCCATGCTTATATCCATAAATACATAAAAGAGGAATAAAATCTAACTTGAACCAAAAAAGAAAAAAAAACTGAACCTAACATTTATACAGAGGAAAACACTACCAAGGCACTTGCTCCAGTGGTAAACAATTCTGAAATTGGTCAGAGGTGGGGAATCATCTCCCATACAGCCAGCAGCCCCGCCCGCCCACGCAAGGAGCGTCCTTATTGCAAAGCTGGGGGACCGTGCCGAGGCCTCTGTGAGGAAACGTGAGCTGAGCCCCAGGCCAGCTGCTGCTGAACTCTTCCCACCCTTCCCAGGTGAAACACCTGAATATGTACAAGGGCTTGAAAGCCTAGAGGAAGGGCCGTGGAGCCACACCAGCGACAGCACGCAGGCCAACTTGGTGCCTGCAGGTCAGCCAGGATGGTCCTGGCCACGGGCGCTCTTCTGGAAGCTTTCCATTGCCCTGCCTGAGATAGCCCTCCTGTCCCGGCCCCCACTCCTTTTTTTCCTTCCTCACCTCAGCCCGGAGAGATATTCCAGTGGAAGTTATGGGTGACACATCCTCTTCTTTACAGGTGGCAGCCTGGCAACTCCTGCCGAAAGTGCAGCAGAGCCCCACTCACACCGGGCCCCCCACAAAGCCGTGGACCCTCACACCCTCCCACCAGCACAGCCCCGAGACTGCTGACGGGGCAGAGAATATGGAGTCAGGCACAGCTGCAGGGGCTATTGCTGCCTGGAGTGCTGTTTATATTGACCTCAACCCAGGCACACCTGGGGAGGGCTTGCCGGCAGGGCCAGGCTGCCCAGGTCAGCTAATCCTCAGCCCTCGGGGAATCACATTGCAGAAAATGGACCTCGCTAAGACAGAATATTCGCCAAGGAAAACAAGGACACAATGCCATTTGCAGCACCGTAGATGAGTCTCGAGGTAATCACGTGACTTGGAGTAAGTCAGAAAGTGAAAGACACATATCATATCATATCACTTATAGGTGTTACCTATAAATTGATACCAGGGCAGATATTTCCACGGAGAAGGGCAATCACAGATTTATTAAACAAACTTATGGTTCACCAAAGGAAAGGTGTGAGGATTGAATTCATTACGATATTGGGGTTAACAGACATATACAAACACAGTAGACGTATAGAATCACCAAAGACCTACGGAGTACCAAGAGAAGACTACTCAACATTCTGTCATAACGTACATGGGAAAAGGATCCCAGGAAGAACAGACATATGTATATGTGTAAAAGAACCACCTCTTGCACACCTACAACAAGCTAAACGTTGTACTCAAACTTGCTGTAATAAAAAATAAAAAATTAAATTAAAAACACGAACAAGAAGTAGTGAGACAAACTTGAGGGGCTTTCTCCTGGCACATTCCGTTCTACATTCCAATCTAGAACGCGACATCCATTGAGGCTCTGCTGCCCTAGTAACCAGATTTGGTAAGGGAGAACTGCTGCCACCTTGTGGCCGTTTCACACAACAGCAGATTTAATCCCAGCGCTAATGGTCAGGGGATATTCCAAATCATTACAGGCCTGTAAAGGACACCTGCCCTGAAAACAAATCCTGGGGTCATATATCGACCAAAGAATTCAAAAGACGTCCATATTTCAAAACGACAGTTTCAAGAGGCATATTTCACGCACATTAGTGTTCTGCTTCTTTTGCTTGCTTTCTTTCTTTGTTAAAAAAACGGGAATGGAAAAAGGCAACCCTCAGAATGGGCGAAAACGTTCACAAACGAATCAATGGACAAAGGTTTAATCTCCAATATATATAAACAGCTCATGCAGCTTAATATTAATAAAACAAACAACCCAATACAAAAATGGGCAGAAGATCTAAAGAGACGTTTCTTCAAAGAAGACACAGAGATGGTCAAGACGCACATGAAAAGCTGCTCAACATCACTAATTATTAGAGAAATGCAAATCAAAACTACAATGAGGTAAGACCTCACACCTGTGAGAATCGGCCTCATCAGATAATCTACAAACAACAAATTCTGGGGAGGGTGTGGACAAAAGGAACCCTCTTCCGCTATTGGTGGGAATGTAAATTGATACAGTCACTATGGAGAACAGTATGGAGGTTCCTTTAGAAAACTAAAAAGAGAATTACCATAGGATCCAGCAATCCCACTTCTGGGCATATACCCAGAGAAAACCATAAATCACAAAGACACATTCACCACAATGTTCATTGCAGCACTATTTACAATAGCCAGGTAATGGAAGCAACCTAAATGCCCACAGACAGACGAATGGATAAAGATGTGGTACATAGATAAAATGGAATATTACTCAGCCAAAAAAAGGAACGAAACTGGGTCATTTGTAGGGAAGTTGATGGATCTAGAGACTGTCATACAGAGTGAAGTAAGTCAGAAAGAGAAAAACAAATATTGTATATTAATGCCTATATGTGGAACCTAGAAAAATGGTACAGATGAACTGGTTGGCAGGGCAGAAATAGAGACACAGAGGTAGAGAACAAACGTATGGACATGGACACAAAGTGGGGGAAGCCATGGGGTGGTGGTGGTGGGATGAGTTGGGAGATTGGGATTGACCTGTATACAGGTATACGCATAAAATAGATAACTAATAATAACCTACTGTATAAAAAAATAAATTAAATTTCAAAATTTTTAAAAATAAAATGTAAAAATAAAACAGAAAAAAAGTTCTTCCATTCACACTGATGTATTTATAAGAATGAATTATTTCCATGCTTATATCCATAAATACATAGAAGAGGAATAAAATCTAACTTGAACCAAATAAGAAAAAAAAAACTGAACCTAACATTTATACAGAGGAAAACACTACCAATGCACTTGCTCCAGTGGTAAACAATTCTGAAATTGGTCAGAGGTGGGGAATCATCTCCCATACAGCCAGCAGCCCCGCCCGCCCACGCAAGGAGCGTCCTTATTGCAAAGCTGGGGGACCGTGCCGAGGCCTCTGTTAGGAAACGTGAGCTGAGCCCCAGGCCAGCTGCTGCTGAACTCTTCCCACCCTTCCCAGGTGAAACACCTGAATATGTACAAGGGCTTGAAAGCCTAGAGGAAGGGCCGTGGAGCCACACCAGCGACAGCACGCAGGCCAACTTGGTGCCTGCAGGTCAGCCAGGATGGTCCTGGCCACGGGCGCTCTTCTGGAAGCTTTCCATTGCCCTGCCTGAGATACCCCTCCTGTCCCGGCCCCCACTCCTTTTTTTCCTTCCTCACCTCAGCCCGGAGAGATATTCCAGTGGAAGTTATGGGTGACACATCCTCTTCTTTACAGGTGGCAGCCTGGCAACTCCTGCGGAAAGTGCAGCAGAGCCCCACTCAAACCGGGCCCTCCACAAAGCCGTGGACCCTCACACCCTCCCACCAGCACAGCCCCGAGACTGCTGACGGGGCAGAGAATATGGAGTCAGGCACAGCTGCAGGGGCTATTGCTGCCTGGAGTGCTGTTTATATTGACCTCAACCCAGGCACACCAGGGGAGGGCTTGCCGGCAGGGCCAGGCTGCCCAGGTCAGCTAATCCTCAGCCCTCGGGGAATCACACTGCAGAAAATGGACCTCGCTAAGACAGAATATTCGCCAAGGAAAACAAGGACACAATGCCATTTGCAGCACCGTAGATGAGTCTCGAGGTAATCACGTGACTTGGAGTAAGTCAGAAAGTGAAAGACACATATCATATCATATCACTTATAGGTGTTACCTATAAATTGATACCAGGGCAGATATTTCCACGGAGAAGGGCAATCACAGATTCATTAAACAAACATATGGTTCACCAAAGGAAAGGTGTGAGGATTGAATTCATTACGATATTGGGGTTAACAGACATATACAAACACAGTAGACGTATAGATTCACCAAAGACCTACGGAGTACCAAGAGAAGACTACTCAACATTCTGTCATAACGTACATGGGAAAAGGATCCCAGGAAGAACAGACATATGTATATGTGTAAAAGAACCACCTCTTGCACACCTACAACAAGCTAAACGTTGTACTCAAACTTGCTGTAATAAAAAATAAAAAATTAAATTAAAAACACGAACAAGAAGTAGTAAGACAAACTTGAGGGGCTTTCTCCTGGCACATTCCGTTCTACATTCCAATCTAGAACGCGACTTCCATTGAGGCTCTGCTGCCCTAGTAACCAGATTTGGTAAGGGAGAACTGCTGCCACCTTGTGGCCGTTTCACACAACAGCAGCTTTAATCCCAGCGCTAATGGTCAGGGGATATTCCAAATCATTACAGGCCTGTAAATGACACCTGCCCTGAAAACAAATCCTGGGGTCATATATCGACCAAAAAATTCAAAAGACGTCCATATTTCAAAACGACAGTTTCAAGAGGCATATTTCACGCACATTAGTGTTCTGCTTCTTTTGCTTGCTTTCTTTCTTTGTTAAAAAAACGGGAATGGAAAAAGGCAACCCTCAGAATGGGCGAAAACGTTCACAAACGAATCAATGGACAAAGGTTTAATCTCCAATATATATAAACAGCTCATGCAGCTTAATATTAATAAAACAAACAACCCAATACAAAAATGGGCAGAAGATCTAAAGAGACGTTTCTTCAAAGAAGACACAGAGATGGCCAAGACGCACATGAAAAGCTGCTCAACATCACTAATTATTAGAGAAATGCAAATCAAAACTACAATGAGGTAAGACCTCACACCTGTGAGAATCGGCCTCATCAGATAATCTACAAACAACAAATTCTGGGTAGGGTGTAGACAAAAGGAACCCTCTTCCGCTATTGGTGGGAATGTAAATTGATACAGTCACTATGGAGAACAGTATGGAGGTTCCTTTAGAAAACTAAAAAGAGAATTACCATAGGATCCAGCAATCCCACTTCTGGGCATATACCCAGAGAAAACCATAAATCACAAAGACACATTCACCACAATGTTCATTGCAGCACTATTTACAATAGCCAGGTAATGGAAGCAACATAAATGCCCACAGACAGACGAATGGATAAAGATGTGGTACATATATAAAATGGAATATTACTCAGCCAAAAAAAGGAATGAAACTGGGTCATTTGTAGGGAAGTTGATGGATCTAGAGACTGTCATACAGAGTGAAGTAAGTCAGAAAGAGAAAAACAAATATTGTATATTAATGCCTATATGTGGAACCTAGAAAAATGGTACAGATGAACTGGTTTGCAGGGCAGAAATAGAGACACAGAGGTAGAGAACAAACGTATGGACATGGACACAAAGTGGGGGAAGCCATGGGGTGGTGGTGGTGGGATGAGTTGGGAGATTGGGATTGACCTGTATACAGGTATATGCATAAAATAGATAACTAATAATAACCTACTGTATAAAAAAATAAACTAAATTTCAAAATTTTTAAAAATAAAATGTAAAAATAAAACAGAAAAAAAGTTCTTCCATTCACACTGATGTATTTATAAGAATGAATTATTTCCATGCTTATATCCATAAATACATAGAAGACGAATAAAATCTAACTTGAACCAAATAAGAAAAAAAAAACTGAACCTAACATTTATACAGAGGAAAACACTACCAAGGCACTTGCTCCAGTGGTAAACAATTCTGAAATTGGTCAGAGGTGGGGAATCATCTCCCATACAGCCAGCAGCCCCGCCCGCCCACGCAAGGAGCGTCCTTATTGCAAAGCTGGGGGACCGTGCCGAGGCCTCTGTGAGGAAACGTGAGCTGAGCCCCAGGCCAGCTGCTGCTGAACTCTTCCCACCCTTCCCAGGTGAAACACCTGAATATGTACAAGGGCTTGAAAGCCTAGAGGAAGGGCCGTGGAGCCACACCAGCGACAGCACGCAGGCCAACTTGGTGCCTGCAGGTCAGCCAGGATGGTCCTGGCCACGGGCGCTCTTCTGGAAGCTTTCCATTGCCCTGCCTGAGATACCCCTCCTATCCCGGCCCCCACTCCTTTTTTTCCTTCCTCACCTCAGCCCGGAGAGATATTCCAGTGGAAGTTATGGGTGACACATGCTCTTCTTTACAGGTGGCAGCCTGGCAACTCCTGCCGAAAGTGCAGCAGAGCCCCACTCACACCGGGCCCCCCACAAAGCCGTGGACCCTCACACCCGCCCACCAGCACAGCCCCGAGACTGCTGACGGGGCAGAGAATATGGAGTCAGGCACAGCTGCAGGGGCTATTGCTGCCTGGAGTGCTGTTTATATTGACCTCAACCCAGGCACACCTGGGGAGGGCTTGCCGGCAGGGCCAGGCTGCCCAGGTCAGCTAATCCTCAGCCCTCGGGGAATCACACTGCAGAAAATGGACCTCGCTAAGACAGAATATTCGCCAAGGAAAACAAGGACACAATGCCATTTGCAGCACCGTAGATGAGTCTCGAGGTAATCACGTGACTTGGAGTAAGTCAGAAAGTGAAAGACACATATCATATCATATCACTTATAGGTGTTACCTATAAATTGATACCAGGGCAGATATTTCCACGGAGAAGGGCAATCACAGATTCATTAAACAAACATATGGTTCACCAAAGGAAAGGTGTGAGGATTGAATTCATTACGATATTGGGGTTAACAGACATATACAAACACAGTAGACGTATAGATTCACCAAAGACCTACGGAGTACCAAGAGAAGACTACTCAACATTCTGTCATAACGTACATGGGAAAAGGATCCCAGGAAGAACAGACATATGTATATGTGTAAAAGAACCACCTCTTGCACACCTACAACAAGCTAAACGTTGTACTCAAACTTGCTGTAATAAAAAATAAAAAATTAAATTAAAAACACGAACAAGAAGTAGTGAGACAAACTTGAGGGGCTTTCTCCTGGCACATTCCGTTCTACATTCCAATCTAGAACGCGACTTCCATTGAGGCTCTGCTGCCCTAGTAACCAGATTTGGTAAGGGAGAACTGCTGCCACCTTGTGGCCGTTTCACACAACAGCAGCTTTAATCCCAGCGCTAATGGTCAGGGGATATTCCAAATCATTACAGGCCTGTAAAGGACACCTGCCCTGAAAACAAATCCTGGGGTCATATATCGACCAAAGAATTCAAAAGACGTCCATATTTCAAAACGACAGTTTCAAGAGGCATATTTCACGCACATTAGTGTTCTGCTTCTTTTGCTTGCTTTCTTTCTTTGTTAAAAAAACGGGAATGGAAAAAGGCAACCCTCAGAATGGGCGAAAACGTTCACAAACGAATCAATGGACAAAGGTTTAATCTCCAATATATATAAACAGCTCATGCAGCTTAATATTAATAAAACAAACAACCCAATACAAAAATGGGCAGAAGATCTAAAGAGACGTTTCTTCAAAGAAGACACAGAGATGGCCAAGACGCACATGAAAAGCTGCTCAACATCACTAATTATTAGAGAAATGCAAATCAAAACTACAATGAGGTAAGACCTCACACCTGTGAGAATCGGCCTCATCAGATAATCTACAAACAACAAATTCTGGGTAGGGTGTAGACAAAAGGAACCCTCTTCCGCTATTGGTGGGAATGTAAATTGATACAGTCACTATGGAGAACAGTATGGAGGTTCCTTTAGAAAACTAAAAAGAGAATTACCATAGGATCCAGCAATCCCACTTCTGGGCATATACCCAGAGAAAACCATAAATCACAAAGACACATTCACCACAATGTTCATTGCAGCACTATTTACAATAGCCAGGTAATGGAAGCAACATAAATGCCCACAGACAGACGAATGGATAAAGATGTGGTACATATATAAAATGGAATATTACTCAGCCAAAAAAAGGAATGAAACTGGGTCATTTGTAGGGAAGTTGATGGATCTAGAGACTGTCATACAGAGTGAAGTAAGTCAGAAAGAGAAAAACAAATATTGTATATTAATGCCTATATGTGGAACCTAGAAAAATGGTACAGATGAACTGGTTTGCAGGGCAGAAATAGAGACACAGAGGTAGAGAACAAACGTATGGACATGGACACAAAGTGGGGGAAGCCATGGGGTGGTGGTGGTGGGATGAGTTGGGAGATTGGGATTGACCTGTATACAGGTATATGCATAAAATAGATAACTAATAATAACCTACTGTATAAAAAAATAAACTAAATTTCAAAATTTTTAAAAATAAAATGTAAAAATAAAACAGAAAAAAAGTTCTTCCATTCACACTGATGTATTTATAAGAATGAATTATTTCCATGCTTATATCCATAAATACATAGAAGACGAATAAAATCTAACTTGAACCAAATAAGAAAAAAAAAACTGAACCTAACATTTATACAGAGGAAAACACTACCAAGGCACTTGCTCCAGTGGTAAACAATTCTGAAATTGGTCAGAGGTGGGGAATCATCTCCCATACAGCCAGCAGCCCCGCCCGCCCACGCAAGGAGCGTCCTTATTGCAAAGCTGGGGGACCGTGCCGAGGCCTCTGTGAGGAAACGTGAGCTGAGCCCCAGGCCAGCTGCTGCTGAACTCTTCCCACCCTTCCCAGGTGAAACACCTGAATATGTACAAGGGCTTGAAAGCCTAGAGGAAGGGCCGTGGAGCCACACCAGCGACAGCACGCAGGCCAACTTGGTGCCTGCAGGTCAGCCAGGATGGTCCTGGCCACGGGCGCTCTTCTGGAAGCTTTCCATTGCCCTGCCTGAGATACCCCTCCTATCCCGGCCCCCACTCCTTTTTTTCCTTCCTCACCTCAGCCCGGAGAGATATTCCAGTGGAAGTTATGGGTGACACATGCTCTTCTTTACAGGTGGCAGCCTGGCAACTCCTGCCGAAAGTGCAGCAGAGCCCCACTCACACCGGGCCCCCCACAAAGCCGTGGACCCTCACACCCGCCCACCAGCACAGCCCCGAGACTGCTGACGGGGCAGAGAATATGGAGTCAGGCACAGCTGCAGGGGCTATTGCTGCCTGGAGTGCTGTTTATATTGACCTCAACCCAGGCACACCTGGGGAGGGCTTGCCGGCAGGGCCAGGCTGCCCAGGTCAGCTAATCCTCAGCCCTCGGGGAATCACACTGCAGAAAATGGACCTCGCTAAGACAGAATATTCGCCAAGGAAAACAAGGACACAATGCCATTTGCAGCACCGTAGATGAGTCTCGAGGTAATCACGTGACTTGGAGTAAGTCAGAAAGTGAAAGACACATATCATATCATATCACTTATAGGTGTTACCTATAAATTGATACCAGGGCAGATATTTCCACGGAGAAGGGCAATCACAGATTCATTAAACAAACATATGGTTCACCAAAGGAAAGGTGTGAGGATTGAATTCATTACGATATTGGGGTTAACAGACATATACAAACACAGTAGACGTATAGATTCACCAAAGACCTACGGAGTACCAAGAGAAGACTACTCAACATTCTGTCATAACGTACATGGGAAAAGGATCCCAGGAAGAACAGACATATGTATATGTGTAAAAGAACCACCTCTTGCACACCTACAACAAGCTAAACGTTGTACTCAAACTTGCTGTAATAAAAAATAAAAAATTAAATTAAAAACACGAACAAGAAGTAGTGAGACAAACTTGAGGGGCTTTCTCCTGGCACATTCCGTTCTACATTCCAATCTAGAACGCGACTTCCATTGAGGCTCTGCTGCCCTAGTAACCAGATTTGGTAAGGGAGAACTGCTGCCACCTTGTGGCCGTTTCACACAACAGCAGCTTTAATCCCAGCGCTAATGGTCAGGGGATATTCCAAATCATTACAGGCCTGTAAAGGACACCTGCCCTGAAAACAAATCCTGGGGTCATATATCGACCAAAGAATTCAAAAGACGTCCATATTTCAAAACGACAGTTTCAAGAGGCATATTTCACGCACATTAGTGTTCTGCTTCTTTTGCTTGCTTTCTTTCTTTGTTAAAAAAACGGGAATGGAAAAAGGCAACCCTCAGAATGGGCGAAAACGTTCACAAACGAATCAATGGACAAAGGTTTAATCTCCAATATATATAAACAGCTCATGCAGCTTAATATTAATAAAACAAACAACCCAATACAAAAATGGGCAGAAGATCTAAAGAGACGTTTCTTCAAAGAAGACACAGAGATGGCCAAGACGCACATGAAAAGCTGCTCTACATCACTAATTATTAGAGAAATGCAAATCAAAACTACAATGAGGTAAGACCTAACACCTGTGAGAATCGGCCTCATCAGATAATCTACAAACAACAAATTCTGGGGAGGGTGTGGACAAAAGGAACCCTCTTCTGCTATTGGTGGGAATGTAAATTGATACAGTCACTATGGAGAACAGTATGGAGGTTCCTTTAGAAAACTAAAAAGAGAATTACCATAGGATCCAGCAATCCCACTTCTGGGCATATACCCAGAGAAAACCATAAATCACAAAGACACATTCACCACAATGTTCATTGCAGCTCTATTTACAATAGCCAGGTAATGGAAGCAACCTAAATGCCCACAGACAGACGAATGGATAAAGATGTGGTACATAGATAAAATGGAATATTAGTCAGCCAAAAAAAGGAATGAAACTGGGTCATTTGTAGGGAAGTTGATGGATCTAGAGACTGTCATACAGAGTGAAGTAAGTCAGAAAGAGAAAAACAAATATTGTATATTAATGCCTATATGTGGAACTTAGAAAAATGGTACAGATGAACTGGTTTGCAGGGCAGAAATAGAGACACAGAGGTAGAGAACAAACGTATGGACATGGACACAAAGTGGGGGAAGCCATGGGGTGGTGGTGGTGGGATGAGTTGGGAGATTGGGATTGACCTGTATACAGGTATACGCATAAAATAGATAACTAATAATAACCTACTGTATAAAAAAATAAATTAAATTTCAATATTTTTAAAAATAAAATGTAAAAATAAAACAGAAAAAAAGTTCGTCCATTCACACTGATGTATTTATAAGAATGAATTATTTCCATGCTTATATCCACAAATACATAGAAGACGAATAAAATCTAACTTGAACCAAATAAGAAAAAAAAAAACTGAACCTAACATTTATACAGAGGAAAACACTACCAAGGCACTTGCTCCAGTGGTAAACAATTCTGAAATTGGTCAGAGGTGGGGAATCATCTCCATACAGCCAGCAGCCCCGCCCGCCCACGCAAGGAGCGTCCTTATTGCAAAGCTGGGGGACCGTGCCGAGGCCTCTGTGAGGAAACGTGAGCTGAGCCCCAGGCCAGCTGCTGCTGAACTCTTCCCACCCTTCCCAGGTGAAACACCTGAATATGTACAAGGGCTTGAAAGCCTAGAGGAAGGGCCGTGGAGCCACACCAGCGACAGCACGCAGGCCAACTTGGTGCCTGCAGGTCAGCCAGGATGGTCCTGGCCACGGGCGCTCTTCTGGAAGCTTTCCATTGCCCTGCCTGAGATACCCCTCCTATCCCGGCCCCCACTCCTTTTTTTCCTTCCTCACCTCAGCCCGGAGAGATATTCCAGTGGAAGTTATGGGTGACACATCCTCTTCTTTACAGGTGGCAGCCTGGCAACTCCTGCCGAAAGTGCAGCAGAGCCCCACTCACACCGGGCCCCCCACAAAGCCGTGGACCCTCACACCCTCCCACCAGCACAGCCCCGAGACTGCTGACGGGGCAGAGAATATGGAGTCAGGCACAGCTGCAGGGGCTATTGCTGCCTGGAGTGCTGTTTATATTGACCTCAACCCAGGCACACCTGGGGAGGGCTTGCCGGCAGGGCCAGGCTGCCCAGGTCAGCTAATCCTCAGCCCTCGGGGAATCACACTGCAGAAAATGGACCTCGCTAAGACAGAATATTCGCCAAGGAAAACAAGGACACAATGCCATTTGCAGCACCATAGATGACTCTCGAGGTAATCACGTGACTTGGAGTATGTCAAAGTGAAAGACACATATCATATCATATCACTTATATGTGTTACCTATAAATTGATACCAGGGCAGATATTTCCACGGAGAAGGGCAATCACAGATTCATTAAACAAACTTATGGTTCACCAAAGGAAAGGTGTGAGGATTGAATTCATTACGATATTGGGGTTAACAGACATATACAAACACAGTAGACGTATAGACTCACCAAAGACCTACGGAGTACCAAGAGAAGACTACTCAACATTCTGTCATAACGTACATGGGAAAAGGATCCCAGGAAGAACAGACATATGTATATGTGTAAAAGAACCACCTCTTGCACACCTACAACAAGCTAAACGTTGTACTCAAACTTGCTGTAATAAAAAATAAAAAATTAAATTAAAAACACGAACAAGAAGTAGTGAGACAAACTTGAGGGGCTTTCTCCTGGCACATTCCGTTCTACATTCCAATCTAGAACGCGACTTCCATTGAGGCTCTGCTGCCCTAGTAACCAGATTTGGTAAGGGAGAACTGCTGCCACCTTGTGGCCGTTTCACACAACAGCAGCTTTAATCCCAGCGCTAATGGTCAGTGGATATTCCAAATCATTACAGGCCTGTAAATGACACCTGCCCTGAAAACAAATCCTGGGGTCATATATCGACCAAAAAATTCAAGAGACGTCCATATTTCAAAACGACAGTTTCAAGAGGCATATTTCACGCACATTAGTGTTCTGCTTCTTTTGCTTGCTTTCTTTCTTTGTTAAAAAAACGGGAATGGAAAAAGGCAACCCTCAGAATGGGCAAAAACGTTCACAAACGAATCAATGGACAAAGGTTTAATCTCCAATATATATAAACAGCTCATGCAGCTTAATATTAATAAAACAAACAACCCAATACAAAAATGGGCAGAAGATCTAAAGAGACGTTTCTTCAAAGAAGACACAGAGATGGCCAAGACGCACATGAAAAGCTGCTCAACATCACTAATTATTAGAGAAATGCAAATCAAAACTACAATGAGGTAAGACCTCACACCTGTGAGAATCGGCCTCATCAGATAATCTACAAACAACAAATTCTGGTGAGGGTGTGGACAAAAGGAACCCTCTTCCGCTATTGGTGGGAATGTAATTTGATACAGTCACTATGGAGAACAGTATGGAGGTTCCTTTAAAAAACTAAAAAGAGAATTACCATAGGATCCAGCAATCCCACTTCTGGGCATATACCCAGAGAAAACCATAAATCATAAAGACACATTCACCACAATGTTCATTGCAGCACTATTTACAATAGCCAGGTAATGGAAGCAACCTAAATGCCCACAGACAGACGAATGGATAAAGATGTGGTACATATATGAAATGGAATATTACTCAGCCAAATAAAGGAATGAAACTGGGTCATTTGTAGAGAAGTTGATGGATCTAGAGACTGTCATACAGAGTGAAGTAAGTCAGAAAGAGAAAAACAAATATTGTATATTAATGCCTATATGTGGAACCCAGAAAAATGGTACAGATGAACTGGTTTGCAGGGCAGAAATAGAGACACAGAGGTAGAGAACAAACGTATGGACATGGACACAAAGTGGGGGAAGCCATGGGGTGGTGGTGGTGGGATGAGTTGGGAGATTGGGATTGACCTGTATACATGTATATGCATAAAATAGATAACTAATAATAACCTACTGTATAAAAAAATAAATTAAATTAAATTTCAAAATTTTTAAAAATAAAATGTAAAAATAAAACAGAAAAAAAGTTCTTCCATTCACACTGATGTATTTATAAGAATGAATTATTTCCATGCTTATATCCATAAATACATAAAAGAGGAATAAAATCTAACTTGAACCAAAAAAGAAAAAAAAACTGAACCTAACATTTATACAGAGGAAAACACTACCAAGGCACTTGCTCCAGTGGTAAACAATTCTGAAATTGGTCAGAGGTGGGGAATCATCTCCCATACAGCCAGCAGCCCCGCCCGCCCACGCAAGGAGCGTCCTTATTGCAAAGCTGGGGGACCGTGCCGAGGCCTCTGTGAGGAAACGTGAGCTGAGCCCCAGGCCAGCTGCTGCTGAACTCTTCCCACCCTTCCCAGGTGAAACACCTGAATATGTACAAGGGCTTGAAAGCCTAGAGGAAGGGCCGTGGAGCCACACCAGCGACAGCACGCAGGCCAACTTGGTGCCTGCAGGTCAGCCAGGATGGTCCTGGCCACGGGCGCTCTTCTGGAAGCTTTCCATTGCCCTGCCTGAGATAGCCCTCCTGTCCCGGCCCCCACTCCTTTTTTTCCTTCCTCACCTCAGCCCGGAGAGATATTCCAGTGGAAGTTATGGGTGACACATCCTCTTCTTTACAGGTGGCAGCCTGGCAACTCCTCCCGAATGTCCAGCAGAGCCCCACTCACACCGGGCCCCCCACAAAGCCGTGGACCCTCACACCCTCCCACCAGCACAGCCCCGAGACTGCTGACGGGGCAGAGAATATGGAGTCAGGCACAGCTGCAGGGGCTATTGCTGCCTGGAGTGCTGTTTATATTGACCTCAACCCAGGCACACCTGGGGAGGGCTTGCCGGCAGGGCCAGGCTGCCCAGGTCAGCTAATCCTCAGCCCTCGGGGAATCACATTGCAGAAAATGGACCTCGCTAAGACAGAATATTCGCCAAGGAAAACAAGGACACAATGCCATTTGCAGCACCGTAGATGAGTCTCGAGGTAATCACGTGACTTGGAGTAAGTCAGAAAGTGAAAGACACATATCATATCATATCACTTATAGGTGTTACCTATAAATTGATACCAGGGCAGATATTTCCACGGAGAAGGGCAATCACAGATTTATTAAACAAACTTATGGTTCACCAAAGGAAAGGTGTGAGGATTGAATTCATTACGATATTGGGGTTAACAGACATATACAAACACAGTAGACGTATAGAATCACCAAAGACCTACGGAGTACCAAGAGAAGACTACTCAACATTCTGTCATAACGTACATGGGAAAAGGATCCCAGGAAGAACAGACATATGTATATGTGTAAAAGAACCACCTCTTGCACACCTACAACAAGCTAAACGTTGTACTCAAACTTGCTGTAATAAAAAATAAAAAATTAAATTAAAAACACGAACAAGAAGTAGTGAGACAAACTTGAGGGGCTTTCTCCTGGCACATTCCGTTCTACATTCCAATCTAGAACGCGACATCCATTGAGGCTCTGCTGCCCTAGTAACCAGATTTGGTAAGGGAGAACTGCTGCCACCTTGTGGCCGTTTCACACAACAGCAGCTTTAATCCCAGCGCTAATGGTCAGGGGATATTCCAAATCATTACAGGCCTGTAAATGACACCTGCCCTGAAAACAAATCCTGGGGTCATATATCGACCAAAGAATTCAAAAGACGTCCATATTTCAAAACGACAGTTTCAAGAGGCATATTTCACGCACATTAGTGTTCTGCTTCTTTTGCTTGCTTTCTTTCTTTGTTAAAAATACGGGAATGGAAAAAGGCAACCCTCAGAATGGGCGAAAACGTTCACAAACGAATCAATGGACAAAGGTTTAATCTCCAATATATATAAACAGCTCATGCAGCTTAATATTAATAAAACAAACAACCCAATACAAAAATGGGCAGAAGATCTAAAGAGACGTTTCTTCAAAGAAGACACAGAGATGGCCAAGACGCACATGAAAAGCTGCTCTACATCACTAATTATTAGAGAAATGCAAATCAAAACTACAATGAGGTAAGACCTCACACCTGTGAGAATCGGCCTCATCAGATAATCTACAAACAACAAATTCTGGGGAGGGTGTGGACAAAAGGAACTCTCTTCCGCTATTGGTGGGAATGTAAATTGATACAGTCACTATGGAGAACAGTATGGAGGTTCCTTTAGAAAACTAAAAAGAGAATTACCATAGGACCCAGCAATCCAACTTCTGGGCATATACTCAGAGAAAACCATAAATCACAAAGACACATTCACCACAATGTTCATTGCAGCACTATTTACAATAGCCAGGTAATGGAAGCAACCTAAATGCCCACAGACAGACGAATGGATAAAGATGTGGTACATAGATAAAATGGAATATTACTCAGCCAAAAAAAGGAACGAAACTGGGTCATTTGTAGGGAAGTTGATGGATCTAGAGACTGTCATACAGAGTGAAGTAAGTCAGAAAGAGAAAAACAAATATTGTATATTAATGCCTATATGTGGAACCTAGAAAAATGGTACAGATGAACTGGTTTGCAGGGCAGAAATAGAGACACAGAGGTAGAGAAGAAACGTATGGACATGGACACAAAGTGGGGGAAGCCATGGGGTGGTGGTGGTGGGATGAGTTGGGAGATTCGGATTGACCTGTATACATGTATATGCATAAAATAGATAACTAATAATAACCTACTGTATAAAAAAATAAATTAAATTTCAAAATTTTTAAAAATAAAATGTAAAAATAAAACAGAAAAAAAGTTCTTCCATTCACACTGATGTATTTATAAGAATGAATTATTTCCATGCTTATATCCATAAATATATAGAAGAGGAATAAAATCTAACTTGAACCAAAAAAGAAAAAAAAAACTGAACCTAACATTTATACAGAGGAAAACACTACCAAGGCACTTGCTCCAGTGGTAAACAATTCTGAAATTGGTCAGAGGTGGGGAATCATCTCCCATACAGCCAGCAGCCCCGCCCGCCCACGCAAGGAGCGTCCTTATTGCAAAGCTGGGGGACCGTGCCGAGGCCTCTGTGAGGAAACGTGAGCTGAGCCCCAGGCCAGCTGCTGCTGAACTCTTCCCACCCTTCCCAGGTGAAACACCTGAATATGTACAAGGGCTTGAAAGCCTAGAGGAAGGGCCGTGGAGCCACACCAGCGACAGCACGCAGGCCAACTTGGTGCCTGCAGGTCAGCCAGGATGGTCCTGGCCACGGGCGCTCTTCTGGAAGCTTTCCATTGCCCTGCCTGAGATACCCCTCCTGTCCCGGCCCGCACTCCTTTTTTTCCTTCCTCACCTCAGCCCGGAGAGATATTCCAGTGGAAGTTATGGGTGACACATCCTCTTCTTTACAGGTGGCAGCCTGGCAACTCCTGCCGAAAGTGCAGCAGAGCCCCACTCACACCGGGTCCCCCACAAAGCCGTGGACCCTCACACCCTCCCACCAGCACAGCCCCGAGACTGCTGACGGGGCAGAGAATATGGAGTCAGGCACAGCTGCAGGGGCTATTGCTGCCTGGAGTGCTGTTTATATTGACCTCAACCCAGGCACACCTGGGGAGGGCTTGCCGGCAGGGCCAGGCTGCCCAGGTCAGCTAATACTCAGCCCTCGGGGAATCACACTGCAGAAAATGGACCTCGCTAAGACAGAATATTCGCCAAGGAAAACAAGGACACAATGCCATTTGCAGCACCGTACATGAGTCTCGAGGTAATCACGTGACTTGGAGTAAGTCAGAAAGTGAAAGACACATATCATATCATATCACTTATAGGTGTTACCTATAAATTGATACCAGGGCAGATATTTCCACGGAGAAGGGCAATCACAGATTCATTAAACAAACATATGGTTCACCAAAGGAAAGGTGTGAGGATTGAATTCATTACGATATTGGGGTTAACAGACATATACAAACACAGTAGACGTATAGATTCACCAAAGACCTACGGAGTACCAAGAGAAGACTACTCAACATTCTGTCATAACGTACATGGGAAAAGGATCCCAGGAAGAACAGACATATGTATATGTGTAAAAGAACCACCTCTTGCACACCTACAACAAGCTAAACGTTGTACTCAAACTTGCTGTAATAAAAAATAAATAATTAAATTAAAAACACGAACAGGAAGTAGTGAGACAAACTTGAGGGGCTTTCTCCTGGCACATTCCGTTCTACATTCCAATCTAGAACGCGACTTCCATTGAGGCTCTGCTGCCCTAGTAACCAGATTTGGTAAGGGAGAACTGCTGCCACCTTGTGGCCGTTTCACACAACAGCAGCTTTAATCCCAGCGCTAATGGTCAGGGGATATTCCAAATCATTACAGGCCTGTAAATGACACCTGCCCTGAAAACAAATCCTGGGGTCATATATCGACCAAAGAATTCAAAAGACGTCCATATTTCAAAACGACAGTTTCAAGAGGCATATTTCACGCACATTAGTGTTCTGCTTCTTTTGCTTTCTTTCTTTCTTTGTTAAAAAAACGGGAATGGAAAAAGGCAACCCTCAGAATGGGCGAAAACGTTCACAAACGAATCAATGGACAAAGGTTTAATCTCCAATATATATAAACAGCTCATGCAGCTTAATATTAATAAAACAAACAACCCAATACAAAAATGGGCAGAAGATCTAAAGAGACGTTTCTTCAAAGAAGACACAGAGATGGCCAAGACGCACATGAAAAGCTGCTCTACATCACTAATTATTAGAGAAATGCAAATCAAAACTACAATGAGGTAAGACCTCACACCTGTGAGAATCGGCCTCATCAGATAATCTACAAACAACAAATTCTGGGGAGGGTGTGGACAAAAGGAACCCTCTTCCGCTATTGGTGGGAATGTAAATTGATACAGTCACTATGGAGAACAGTATGGAGGTTCCTTTAGAAAACTAAAAAGAGAATTACCATAGGATCCAGCAATCCCACTTCTGGGCATATACCCAGAGAAAACCATAAATCACAAAGACACATTCACCACAATGTTCATTGCAGCACTATTTACAATAGCCAGGTAATGGAAGCAACCTAAATGCCCACAGACAGACGAATGGATAAAGATGTGGTACATATATAAAATGGAATATTACTCAGCCAAAAAAAGGAATGAAACTGGGTCATTTGTAGGGAAGTTGATGGATCTAGAGACTGTCATACAGAGTGAAGTAAGTCAGAAAGAGAAAAACAAATATTGTATATTAATGCCTATATGTGGAACCTAGAAAAATGGTACAGATGAACTGGTTTGCAGGGCAGAAATAGAGACACAGAGGTAGAGAACAAACGTAAGGACATGGACACAAAGTGGGGGAAGCCATGGGGTGGTGGTGGTGGGATGAGTTGGGAGATTGGGATTGACCTGTATACAGGTATATGCATAAAATAGATAACTAATAATAACCTACTGCATAAAAAAATAAATTAAATTTCAAAATTATTAAAAATAAAATGTAAAAATAAAACAGAAAAAAAGTTCTTCCATTCACACTGATGTATTTATAAGAATGAATTATTTCCATGCTTATATCCATAAATACATAGAAGAGGAATAAAATCTAACTTGAACCAAAAAAGAAAAAAAAAACTGAACCTAACATTTATACAGAGGAAAACACTACCAAGGCACTTGCTCCAGTGGTAAACAATTCTGAAATTGGTCAGAGGTGGGGAATCATCTCCCATACAGCCAGCAGCCCCGCCCGCCCACGCAAGGAGCGTCCTTATTGCAAAGCTGGGGGACCATGCCGAGGCCTCTGTGAGTAAACGTGAGCTGAGCCCCAGGCCAGCTGCTGCTGAACTCTTCCCACCCTTCCCAGGTGAAACACCTGAATATGTACAAGGGCTTGAAAGCCTAGAGGAAGGGCCGTGGAGCCACACCAGCGACAGCACGCAGGCCAACTTGGTGCCTGCAGGTCAGCCAGGATGGTCCTGGCCACGGGCGCTCTTCTGGAAGCTTTCCATTGCCCTGCCTGAGATACCCCTCCTGTCCCGGCCCCCACTCCTTTTTTTCCTTCCTCACCTCAGCCCGGAGAGATATTCCAGTGGAAGTTATGGGTGACACATCCTCTTCTTTACAGGTGGCAGCCTGGCAACTCCTGCCGAAAGTGCAGCAGATCCCCACTCACACCGGGCCCCCCACAAAGCCGTGGACCCTCACACCCTCCCACCAGCACAGCCCCGAGACTGCTGACGGGGCAGAGAATATGGAGTCAGGCACAGCTGCAGGGGCTATTGCTGCCTGGAGTGCTGTTTATATTGACCTCAACCCAGGCACACCTGGGGAGGGCTTGCCGGCAGGGCCAGGCTGCCCAGGTCAGCTAATCCTCAGCCCTCGGGGAATCACACTGCAGAAAATGGACCTCGCTAAGACAGAATATTCGCCAAGGAAAACAAGGACACACTGCCATTTGCAGCACCGTAGATGAGTCTCGAGGTAATCACGTGACTTGGAGTAAGTCAGAAAGTGAAAGACACATATCATATCATATCACTTATAGGTGTTACCTATAAATTGATACCAGGGCAGATATTTCCACGGAGAAGGGCAATCACAGATTCATTAAACAAACTTATGGTTCACCAAAGGAAAGGTGTGAGGATTGAATTCATTACGATATTGGGGTTAACAGACATATACAAACACAGTAGACGTATAGATTCACCAAAGACCTACGGAGTACCAAGAGAAGACTACTCAACATTCTGTCATAACGTACATGGGAAAAGGATCACAGGAAGAACAGACATATGTATATGTGTAAAAGAACCACCTCTTGCACACCTACAACAAGCTAAACGTTGTACTCAAACTTGCTGTAATAAAAAATAAAAAATTAAATTAAAAACACGAACAAGAAGTAGTGAGACAAACTTGAGGGGCTTTCTCCTGGCACATTCCGTTCTACATTCCAATCTAGAACGCGACTTCCATTGAGGCTCTGCTGCCCTAGTAACCAGATTTGGTAAGGGAGAACTGCTGCCACCTTGTGGCCGTTTCACACAACAGCAGCTTTAATCCCAGCGCTAATGGTCAGGGGATATTCCAAATCATTACAGGCCTGTAAATGACACCTGCCCTGAAAACAAATCCTGGGGTCATATATCGACCAAAGAATTCAAAAGACGTCCATATTTCAAAACGACAGTTTCAAGAGGCATATTTCACGCACATTAGTGTTCTGCTTCTTTTGCTTGCTTTCTTTCTTTGTTAAAAAAACGGGAATGGAAAAAGGCAACCCTCAGAATGGGCGAAAACGTTCACAAACGAATCAATGGACAAAGGTTTAATCTCCAATATATATAAACAGCTCATGCAGCTTAATATTAATAAAACAAACAACCCAATACAAAAATGGGCAGAAGATCTAAAGAGACGTTTCTTCAAAGAAGACACAGAGATGGCCAAGACGCACATGAAAAGCTGCTCAACATCACTAATTATTAGAGAAATGCAAATCAAAACTACAATGAGGTAAGACCTCACACCTGTGAGAATCGGCCTCATCAGATAATCTACAAACAACAAATTCTGGGGAGGGTGTGGACAAAAGGAACCCTCTTCCGCTATTGGTGGGAATGTAAATTGATACAGTCACTATGGAGAACAGTATGGAGGTTCCTTTAGAAAACTAAAAAGAGAATTACCATAGGATCCAGCAATCCCACTTCTGGGCATATACCCAGAGAAAACCATAAATCACAAAGACACATTCACCACAATGTTCATTGCAGCACTATTTACAATAGCCAGGTAATGGAAGCAACCTAAATGCCCACAGACAGACGAATGGATAAAGATGTGGTACATAGATAAAATGGAATATTACTCAGCCAAAAAAAGGAACGAAACTGGGTCATTTGTAGGGAAGTTGATGGATCTAGAGACTGTCATACAGAGTGAAGTAAGTCAGAAAGAGAAAAACAAATATTGTATATTAATGCCTATATGTGGAACCTAGAAAAATGGTACAGATGAACTGGTTGGCAGGGCAGAAATAGAGACACAGAGGTAGAGAACAAACGTATGGACATGGACACAAAGTGGGGGAAGCCATGGGGTGGTGGTGGTGGGATGAGTTGGGAGATTGGGATTGACCTGTATACAGGTATACGCATAAAATAGATAACTAATAATAACCTACTGTATAAAAAAATAAATTAAATTTCAAAATTTTTAAAAATAAAATGTAAAAATAAAACAGAAAAAAAGTTCTTCCATTCACACTGATGTATTTATAAGAATGAATTATTTCCATGCTTATATCCATAAATACATAGAAGAGGAATAAAATCTAACTTGAACCAAATAAGAAAAAAAAAACTGAACCTAACATTTATACAGAGGAAAACACTACCAAGGCACTTGCTCCAGTGGTAAACAATTCTGAAATTGGTCAGAGGTGGGGAATCATCTCCCATACAGCCAGCAGCCCCGCCCGCCCACGCAAGGAGCGTCCTTATTGCAAAGCTGGGGGACCGTGCCGAGGCCTCTGTGAGGAAACGTGAGCTGAGCCCCAGGCCAGCTGCTGCTGAACTCTTCCCACCCTTCCCAGGTGAAACACCTGAATATGTACAAGGGCTTGAAAGCCTAGAGGAAGGGCCGTGGAGCCACACCAGCGACAGCACGCAGGCCAACTTGGTGCCTGCAGGTCAGCCAGGATGGTCCTGGCCACGGGCGCTCTTCTGGAAGCTTTCCATTGCCCTGCCTGAGATACCCCTCCTGTCCCGGCCCCCACTCCTTTTTTTCCTTCCTCACCTCAGCCCGGAGAGATATTCCAGTGGAAGTTATGGGTGACACATCCTCTTCTTTACAGGTGGCAGCCTGGCAACTCCTGCCGAAAGTGCAGCAGAGCCCCACTCAAACCGGGCCCCCCACAAAGCCGTGGACCCTCACACCCTCCCACCAGCACAGCCCCGAGACTGCTGACGGGGCAGAGAATATGGAGTCAGGCACAGCTGCAGGGGCTATTGCTGCCTGGAGTGCTGTTTATATTGACCTCAACCCAGGCACACCTGGGGAGGGCTTGCCGGCAGGGCCAGGCTGCCCAGGTCAGCTAATCCTCAGCCCTCGGGGAATCACATTGCAGAAAATGGACCTCGCTAAGACAGAATATTCGCCAAGGAAAACAAGGACACAATGCCATTTGCAGCACCGTAGATGAGTCTCGAGGTAATCACGTGACTTGGAGTAAGTCAGAAAGTGAAAGACACATATCATATCATATCACTTATAGGTGTTACCTATAAATTGATACCAGGGCAGATATTTCCACGGAGAAGGGCAATCACAGATTTATTAAACAAACTTATGGTTCACCAAAGGAAAGGTGTGAGGATTGAATTCATTACGATATTGGGGTTAACAGACATATACAAACACAGTAGACGTATAGAATCACCAAAGACCTACGGAGTACCAAGAGAAGACTACTCAACATTCTGTCATAACGTACATGGGAAAAGGATCCCAGGAAGAACAGACATATGTATATGTGTAAAAGAACCACCTCTTGCACACCTACAACAAGCTAAACGTTGTACTCAAACTTGCTGTAATAAAAAATAAAAAATTAAATTAAAAACACGAACAAGAAGTAGTGAGACAAACTTGAGGGGCTTTCTCCTGGCACATTCCGTTCTACATTCCAATCTAGAACGCGACATCCATTGAGGCTCTGCTGCCCTAGTAACCAGATTTGGTAAGGGAGAACTGCTGCCACCTTGTGGCCGTTTCACACAACAGCAGCTTTAATCCCAGCGCTAATGGTCAGGGGATATTCCAAATCATTACAGGCCTGTAAATGACACCTGCCCTGAAAACAAATCCTGGGGTCATATATCGACCAAAGAATTCAAAAGACGTCCATATTTCAAAACGACAGTTTCAAGAGGCATATTTCACGCACATTAGTGTTCTGCTTCTTTTGCTTGCTTTCTTTCTTTGTTAAAAATACGGGAATGGAAAAAGGCAACCCTCAGAATGGGCGAAAACGTTCACAAACGAATCAATGGACAAAGGTTTAATCTCCAATATATATAAACAGCTCATGCAGCTTAATATTAATAAAACAAACAACCCAATACAAAAATGGGCAGAAGATCTAAAGAGACGTTTCTTCAAAGAAGACACAGAGATGGCCAAGACGCACATGAAAAGCTGCTCTACATCACTAATTATTAGAGAAATGCAAATCAAAACTACAATGAGGTAAGACCTCACACCTGTGAGAATCGGCCTCATCAGATAATCTACAAACAACAAATTCTGGGGAGGGTGTGGACAAAAGGAACTCTCTTCCGCTATTGGTGGGAATGTAAATTGATACAGTCACTATGGAGAACAGTATGGAGGTTCCTTTAGAAAACTAAAAAGAGAATTACCATAGGACCCAGCAATCCAACTTCTGGGCATATACTCAGAGAAAACCATAAATCACAAAGACACATTCACCACAATGTTCATTGCAGCACTATTTACAATAGCCAGGTAATGGAAGCAACCTAAATGCCCACAGACAGACGAATGGATAAAGATGTGGTACATAGATAAAATGGAATATTACTCAGCCAAAAAAAGGAACGAAACTGGGTCATTTGTAGGGAAGTTGATGGATCTAGAGACTGTCATACAGAGTGAAGTAAGTCAGAAAGAGAAAAACAAATATTGTATATTAATGCCTATATGTGGAACCTAGAAAAATGGTACAGATGAACTGGTTTGCAGGGCAGAAATAGAGACACAGAGGTAGAGAACAAACGTATGGACATGGACACAAAGTGGGGGAAGCCATGGGGTGGTGGTGGTGGGATGAGTTGGGAGATTCGGATTGACCTGTATACATGTATATGCATAAAATAGATAACTAATAATAACCTACTGTATAAAAAAATAAATTAAATTTCAAAATTTTTAAAAATAAAATGTAAAAATAAAACAGAAAAAAAGTTCTTCCATTCACACTGATGTATTTATAAGAATGAATTATTTCCATGCTTATATCCATAAATATATAGAAGAGGAATAAAATCTAACTTGAACCAAAAAAGAAAAAAAAAACTGAACCTAACATTTATACAGAGGAAAACACTACCAAGGCACTTGCTCCAGTGGTAAACAATTCTGAAATTGGTCAGAGGTGGGGAATCATCTCCCATACAGCCAGCAGCCCCGCCCGCCCACGCAAGGAGCGTCCTTATTGCAAAGCTGGGGGACCGTGCCGAGGCCTCTGTGAGGAAACGTGAGCTGAGCCCCAGGCCAGCTGCTGCTGAACTCTTCCCACCCTTCCCAGGTGAAACACCTGAATATGTACAAGGGCTTGAAAGCCTAGAGGAAGGGCCGTGGAGCCACACCAGCGACAGCACGCAGGCCAACTTGGTGCCTGCAGGTCAGCCAGGATGGTCCTGGCCACGGGCGCTCTTCTGGAAGCTTTCCATTGCCCTGCCTGAGATACCCCTCCTGTCCCGGCCCGCACTCCTTTTTTTCCTTCCTCACCTCAGCCCGGAGAGATATTCCAGTGGAAGTTATGGGTGACACATCCTCTTCTTTACAGGTGGCAGCCTGGCAACTCCTGCCGAAAGTGCAGCAGAGCCCCACTCACACCGGGTCCCCCACAAAGCCGTGGACCCTCACACCCTCCCACCAGCACAGCCCCGAGACTGCTGACGGGGCAGAGAATATGGAGTCAGGCACAGCTGCAGGGGCTATTGCTGCCTGGAGTGCTGTTTATATTGACCTCAACCCAGGCACACCTGGGGAGGGCTTGCCGGCAGGGCCAGGCTGCCCAGGTCAGCTAATACTCAGCCCTCGGGGAATCACACTGCAGAAAATGGACCTCGCTAAGACAGAATATTCGCCAAGGAAAACAAGGACACAATGCCATTTGCAGCACCGTACATGAGTCTCGAGGTAATCACGTGACTTGGAGTAAGTCAGAAAGTGAAAGACACATATCATATCATATCACTTATAGGTGTTACCTATAAATTGATACCAGGGCAGATATTTCCACGGAGAAGGGCAATCACAGATTCATTAAACAAACATATGGTTCACCAAAGGAAAGGTGTGAGGATTGAATTCATTACGATATTGGGGTTAACAGACATATACAAACACAGTAGACGTATAGATTCACCAAAGACCTACGGAGTACCAAGAGAAGACTACTCAACATTCTGTCATAACGTACATGGGAAAAGGATCCCAGGAAGAACAGACATATGTATATGTGTAAAAGAACCACCTCTTGCACACCTACAACAAGCTAAACGTTGTACTCAAACTTGCTGTAATAAAAAATAAATAATTAAATTAAAAACACGAACAGGAAGTAGTGAGACAAACTTGAGGGGCTTTCTCCTGGCACATTCCGTTCTACATTCCAATCTAGAACGCGACTTCCATTGAGGCTCTGCTGCCCTAGTAACCAGATTTGGTAAGGGAGAACTGCTGCCACCTTGTGGCCGTTTCACACAACAGCAGCTTTAATCCCAGCGCTAATGGTCAGGGGATATTCCAAATCATTACAGGCCTGTAAATGACACCTGCCCTGAAAACAAATCCTGGGGTCATATATCGACCAAAGAATTCAAAAGACGTCCATATTTCAAAACGACAGTTTCAAGAGGCATATTTCACGCACATTAGTGTTCTGCTTCTTTTGCTTTCTTTCTTTCTTTGTTAAAAAAACGGGAATGGAAAAAGGCAACCCTCAGAATGGGCGAAAACGTTCACAAACGAATCAATGGACAAAGGTTTAATCTCCAATATATATAAACAGCTCATGCAGCTTAATATTAATAAAACAAACAACCCAATACAAAAATGGGCAGAAGATCTAAAGAGACGTTTCTTCAAAGAAGACACAGAGATGGCCAAGACGCACATGAAAAGCTGCTCTACATCACTAATTATTAGAGAAATGCAAATCAAAACTACAATGAGGTAAGACCTCACACCTGTGAGAATCGGCCTCATCAGATAATCTACAAACAACAAATTCTGGGGAGGGTGTGGACAAAAGGAACCCTCTTCCGCTATTGGTGGGAATGTAAATTGATACAGTCACTATGGAGAACAGTATGGAGGTTCCTTTAGAAAACTAAAAAGAGAATTACCATAGGATCCAGCAATCCCACTTCTGGGCATATACCCAGAGAAAACCATAAATCACAAAGACACATTCACCACAATGTTCATTGCAGCACTATTTACAATAGCCAGGTAATGGAAGCAACCTAAATGCCCACAGACAGACGAATGGATAAAGATGTGGTACATATATAAAATGGAATATTACTCAGCCAAAAAAAGGAATGAAACTGGGTCATTTGTAGGGAAGTTGATGGATCTAGAGACTGTCATACAGAGTGAAGTAAGTCAGAAAGAGAAAAACAAATATTGTATATTAATGCCTATATGTGGAACCTAGAAAAATGGTACAGATGAACTGGTTTGCAGGGCAGAAATAGAGACACAGAGGTAGAGAACAAACGTAAGGACATGGACACAAAGTGGGGGAAGCCATGGGGTGGTGGTGGTGGGATGAGTTGGGAGATTGGGATTGACCTGTATACAGGTATATGCATAAAATAGATAACTAATAATAACCTACTGCATAAAAAAATAAATTAAATTTCAAAATTATTAAAAATAAAATGTAAAAATAAAACAGAAAAAAAGTTCTTCCATTCACACTGATGTATTTATAAGAATGAATTATTTCCATGCTTATATCCATAAATACATAGAAGAGGAATAAAATCTAACTTGAACCAAAAAAGAAAAAAAAAACTGAACCTAACATTTATACAGAGGAAAACACTACCAAGGCACTTGCTCCAGTGGTAAACAATTCTGAAATTGGTCAGAGGTGGGGAATCATCTCCCATACAGCCAGCAGCCCCGCCCGCCCACGCAAGGAGCGTCCTTATTGCAAAGCTGGGGGACCATGCCGAGGCCTCTGTGAGTAAACGTGAGCTGAGCCCCAGGCCAGCTGCTGCTGAACTCTTCCCACCCTTCCCAGGTGAAACACCTGAATATGTACAAGGGCTTGAAAGCCTAGAGGAAGGGCCGTGGAGCCACACCAGCGACAGCACGCAGGCCAACTTGGTGCCTGCAGGTCAGCCAGGATGGTCCTGGCCACGGGCGCTCTTCTGGAAGCTTTCCATTGCCCTGCCTGAGATACCCCTCCTGTCCCGGCCCCCACTCCTTTTTTTCCTTCCTCACCTCAGCCCGGAGAGATATTCCAGTGGAAGTTATGGGTGACACATCCTCTTCTTTACAGGTGGCAGCCTGGCAACTCCTGCCGAAAGTGCAGCAGATCCCCACTCACACCGGGCCCCCCACAAAGCCGTGGACCCTCACACCCTCCCACCAGCACAGCCCCGAGACTGCTGACGGGGCAGAGAATATGGAGTCAGGCACAGCTGCAGGGGCTATTGCTGCCTGGAGTGCTGTTTATATTGACCTCAACCCAGGCACACCTGGGGAGGGCTTGCCGGCAGGGCCAGGCTGCCCAGGTCAGCTAATCCTCAGCCCTCGGGGAATCACACTGCAGAAAATGGACCTCGCTAAGACAGAATATTCGCCAAGGAAAACAAGGACACACTGCCATTTGCAGCACCGTAGATGAGTCTCGAGGTAATCACGTGACTTGGAGTAAGTCAGAAAGTGAAAGACACATATCATATCATATCACTTATAGGTGTTACCTATAAATTGATACCAGGGCAGATATTTCCACGGAGAAGGGCAATCACAGATTCATTAAACAAACTTATGGTTCACCAAAGGAAAGGTGTGAGGATTGAATTCATTACGATATTGGGGTTAACAGACATATACAAACACAGTAGACGTATAGATTCACCAAAGACCTACGGAGTACCAAGAGAAGACTACTCAACATTCTGTCATAACGTACATGGGAAAAGGATCCCAGGAAGAACAGACATATGTATATGTGTAAAAGAACCACCTCTTGCACACCTACAACAAGCTAAACGTTGTACTCAAACTTGCTGTAATAAAAAATAAAAAATTAAATTAAAAACACGAACAAGAAGTAGTGAGACAAACTTGAGGGGCTTTCTCCTGGCACATTCCGTTCTACATTCCAATCTAGAACGCGACTTCCATTGAGGCTCTGCTGCCCTAGTAACCAGATTTGGTAAGGGAGAACTGCTGCCACCTTGTGGCCGTTTCACACAACAGCAGCTTTAATCCCAGCGCTAATGGTCAGGGGATATTCCAAATCATTACAGGCCTGTAAATGACACCTGCCCTGAAAACAAATCCTGGGGTCATATATCGACCAAAGAATTCAAAAGACGTCCATATTTCAAAACGACAGTTTCAAGAGGCATATTTCACGCACATTAGTGTTCTGCTTCTTTTGCTTGCTTTCTTTCTTTGTTAAAAAAACGGGAATGGAAAAAGGCAACCCTCAGAATGGGCGAAAACGTTCACAAACGAATCAATGGACAAAGGTTTAATCTCCAATATATATAAACAGCTCATGCAGCTTAATATTAATAAAACAAACAACCCAATACAAAAATGGGCAGAAGATCTAAAGAGACGTTTCTTCAAAGAAGACACAGAGATGGCCAAGACGCACATGAAAAGCTGCTCAACATCACTAATTATTAGAGAAATGCAAATCAAAACTACAATGAGGTAAGACCTCACACCTGTGAGAATCGGCCTCATCAGATAATCTACAAACAACAAATTCTGGGGAGGGTGTGGACAAAAGGAACCCTCTTCCGCTATTGGTGGGAATGTAAATTGATACAGTCACTATGGAGAACAGTATGGAGGTTCCTTTAGAAAACTAAAAAGAGAATTACCATAGGATCCAGCAATCCCACTTCTGGGCATATACCCAGAGAAAACCATAAATCACAAAGACACATTCACCACAATGTTCATTGCAGCACTATTTACAATAGCCAGGTAATGGAAGCAACCTAAATGCCCACAGACAGACGAATGGATAAAGATGTGGTACATAGATAAAATGGAATATTGCTCAGCCAAAAAAAGGAACGAAACTGGGTCATTTGTAGGGAAGTTGATGGATCTAGAGACTGTCATACAGAGTGAAGTAAGTCAGAAAGAGAAAAACAAATATTGTATATTAATGCCTATATGTGGAACCTAGAAAAATGGTACAGATGAACTGGTTGGCAGGGCAGAAATAGAGACACAGAGGTAGAGAACAAACGTATGGACATGGACACAAAGTGGGGGAAGCCATGGGGTGGTGGTGGTGGGATGAGTTGGGAGATTGGGATTGACCTGTATACAGGTATACGCATAAAATAGATAACTAATAATAACCTACTGTATAAAAAAATAAATTAAATTTCAAAATTTTTAAAAATAAAATGTAAAAATAAAACAGAAAAAAAGTTCTTCCATTCACACTGATGTATTTATAAGAATGAATTATTTCCATGCTTATATCCATAAATACATAGAAGAGGAATAAAATCTAACTTGAACCAAATAAGAAAAAAAAAACTGAACCTAACATTTATACAGAGGAAAACACTACCAAGGCACTTGCTCCAGTGGTAAACAATTCTGAAATTGGTCAGAGGTGGGGAATCATCTCCCATACAGCCAGCAGCCCCGCCCGCCCACGCAAGGAGCGTCCTTATTGCAAAGCTGGGGGACCGTGCCGAGGCCTCTGTGAGGAAACGTGAGCTGAGCCCCAGGCCAGCTGCTGCTGAACTCTTCCCACCCTTCCCAGGTGAAACACCTGAATATGTACAAGGGCTTGAAAGCCTAGAGGAAGGGCCGTGGAGCCACACCAGCGACAGCACGCAGGCCAACTTGGTGCCTGCAGGTCAGCCAGGATGGTCCTGGCCACGGGCGCTCTTCTGGAAGCTTTCCATTGCCCTGCCTGAGATACCCCTCCTGTCCCGGCCCCCACTCCTTTTTTTCCTTCCTCACCTCAGCCCGGAGAGATATTCCAGTGGAAGTTATGGGTGACACATCCTCTTCTTTACAGGTGGCAGCCTGGCAACTCCTGCCGAAAGTGCAGCAGAGCCCCACTCAAACCGGGCCCCCCACAAAGCCGTGGACCCTCACACCCTCCCACCAGCACAGCCCCGAGACTGCTGACGGGGCAGAGAATATGGAGTCAGGCACAGCTGCAGGGGCTATTGCTGCCTGGAGTGCTGTTTATATTGACCTCAACCCAGGCACACCTGGGGAGGGCTTGCCGGCAGGGCCAGGCTGCCCAGGTCAGCTAATCCTCAGCCCTCGGGGAATCACACTGCAGAAAATGGACCTCGCTAAGACAGAATATTCGCCAAGGAAAACAAGGACACAATGCCATTTGCAGCACCGTAGATGAGTCTCGAGGTAATCACGTGACTTGGAGTAAGTCAGAAAGTGAAAGACACATATCATATCATATCACTTATAGGTGTTACCTATAAATTGATACCAGGGCAGATATTTCCACGGAGAAGGGCAATCACAGATTCATTAAACAAACATATGGTTCACCAAAGGAAAGGTGTGAGGATTGAATTCATTACGATATTGGGGTTAACAGACATATACAAACACAGTAGACGTATAGATTCACCAAAGACCTACGGAGTACCAAGAGAAGACTACTCAACATTCTGTCATAACGTACATGGGAAAAGGATCCCAGGAAGAACAGACATATGTATATGTGTAAAAGAACCACCTCTTGCACACCTACAACAAGCTAAACGTTGTACTCAAACTTGCTGTAATAAAAAATAAAAAATTAAATTAAAAACACGAACAAGAAGTAGTGAGACAAACTTGAGGGGCTTTCTCCTGGCACATTCCGTTCTACATTCCAATCTAGAACGCGACTTCCATTGAGGCTCTGCTGCCCTAGTAACCAGATTTGGTAAGGGAGAACTGCTGCCACCTTGTGGCCGTTTCACACAACAGCAGCTTTAATCCCAGCGCTAATGGTCAGGGGATATTCCAAATCATTACAGGCCTGTAAATGACACCTGCCCTGAAAACAAATCCTGGGGTCATATATCGACCAAAGAATTCAAAAGACGTCCATATTTCAAAACGACAGTTTCAAGAGGCATATTTCACGCACATTAGTGTTCTGCTTCTTTTGCTTGCTTTCTTTCTTTGTTAAAAAAACGGGAATGGAAAAAGGCAACCCTCAGAATGGGCGAAAACGTTCACAAACGAATCAATGGACAAAGGTTTCATCTCCAATATATATAAACAGCTCATGCAGCTTAATATTAATAAAACAAACAACCCAATACAAAAATGGGCAGAAGATCTAAAGAGACGTTTCTTCAAAGAAGACACAGAGATGGCCAAGACGCACATGAAAAGCTGCTCAACATCACTAATTATTAGAGAAATGCAAATCAAAACTACAATGAGGTAAGACCTCACACCTGTGAGAATCGGCCTCATCAGATAATCTACAAACAACAAATTCTGGGGAGGGTGTGGACAAAAGGAACCCTCTTCCGCTATTGGTGGGAATGTAAATTGATACAGTCACTATGGAGAACAGTATGGAGGTTCCTTTAGAAAACTAAAAAGAGAATTACCATAGGATCCAGCAATCCCACTTCTGGGCATATACCCAGAGAAAACCATAAATCACAAAGACACATTCACCACAATGTTCATTGCAGCACTATTTACAATAGCCAGGTAATGGAAGCAACCTAAATGCCCACAGACAGACGAATGGATAAAGATGTGGTACATAGATAAAATGGAATATTACTCAGCCAAAAAAAGGAACGAAACTGGGTCATTTGTAGGGAAGTTGATGGATCTAGAGACTGTCATACAGAGTGAAGTAAGTCAGAAAGAGAAAAACAAATATTGTATATTAATGCCTATATGTGGAACCTAGAAAAATGGTACAGATGAACTGGTTGGCAGGGCAGAAATAGAGACACAGAGGTAGAGAACAAACGTATGGACATGGACACAAAGTGGGGGAAGCCATGGGGTGGTGGTGGTGGGATGAGTTGGGAGATTGGGATTGACCTGTATACAGGTATACGCATAAAATAGATAACTAATAATAACCTACTGTATAAAAAAATAAATTAAATTTCAAAATTTTTAAAAATAAAATGTAAAAATAAAACAGAAAAAAAGTTCTTCCATTCACACTGATGTATTTATAAGAATGAATTATTTCCATGCTTATATCCATAAATACATAGAAGAGGAATAAAATCTAACTTGAACCAAATAAGAAAAAAAAAACTGAACCTAACATTTATACAGAGGAAAACACTACCAAGGCACTTGCTCCAGTGGTAAACAATTCTGAAATTGGTCAGAGGTGGGGAATCATCTCCCATACAGCCAGCAGCCCCGCCCGCCCACGCAAGGAGCGTCCTTATTGCAAAGCTGGGGGACCGTGCCGAGGCCTCTGTGAGGAAACGTGAGCTGAGCCCCAGGCCAGCTGCTGCTGAACTCTTCCCACCCTTCCCAGGTGAAACACCTGAATATGTACAAGGGCTTGAAAGCCTAGAGGAAGGGCCGTGGAGCCACACCAGCGACAGCACGCAGGCCAACTTGGTGCCTGCAGGTCAGCCAGGATGGTCCTGGCCACGGGCGCTCTTCTGGAAGCTTTCCATTGCCCTGCCTGAGATACCCCTCCTGTCCCGGCCCCCACTCCTTTTTTTCCTTCCTCACCTCAGCCCGGAGAGATATTCCAGTGGAAGTTATGGGTGACACATCCTCTTCTTTACAGGTGGCAGCCTGGCAACTCCTGCGGAAAGTGCAGCAGAGCCCCACTCAAACCGGGCCCCCCACAAAGCCGTGGACCCTCACACCCTCCCACCAGCACAGCCCCGAGACTGCTGACGGGGCAGAGAATATGGAGTCAGGCACAGCTGCAGGGGCTATTGCTGCCTGGAGTGCTGTTTATATTGACCTCAACCCAGGCACACCTGGGGAGGGCTTGCCGGCAGGGCCAGGCTGCCCAGGTCAGCTAATCCTCAGCCCTCGGGGAATCACACTGCAGAAAATGGACCTCGCTAAGACAGAATATTCGCCAAGGAAAACAAGGACACAATGCCATTTGCAGCACCGTAGATGAGTCTCGAGGTAATCACGTGACTTGGAGTAAGTCAGAAAGTGAAAGACACATATCATATCATATCACTTATAGGTGTTACCTATAAATTGATACCAGGGCAGATATTTCCACGGAGAAGGGCAATCACAGATTCATTAAACAAACATATGGTTCACCAAAGGAAAGGTGTGAGGATTGAATTCATTACGATATTGGGGTTAACAGACATATACAAACACAGTAGACGTATAGATTCACCAAAGACCTACGGAGTACCAAGAGAAGACTACTCAACATTCTGTCATAACGTACATGGGAAAAGGATCCCAGGAAGAACAGACATATGTATATGTGTAAAAGAACCACCTCTTGCACACCTACAACAAGCTAAACGTTGTACTCAAACTTGCTGTAATAAAAAATAAAAAATTAAATTAAAAACACGAACAAGAAGTAGTGAGACAAACTTGAGGGGCTTTCTCCTGGCACATTCCGTTCTACATTCCAATCTAGAACGCGACTTCCATTGAGGCTCTGCTGCCCTAGTAACCAGATTTGGTAAGGGAGAACTGCTGCCACCTTGTGGCCGTTTCACACAACAGCAGCTTTAATCCCAGCGCTAATGGTCAGGGGATATTCCAAATCATTACAGGCCTGTAAATGACACCTGCCCTGAAAACAAATCCTGGGGTCATATATCGACCAAAGAATTCAAAAGACGTCCATATTTCAAAACGACAGTTTCAAGAGGCATATTTCACGCACATTAGTGTTCTGCTTCTTTTGCTTGCTTTCTTTCTTTGTTAAAAAAACGGGAATGGAAAAAGGCAACCCTCAGAATGGGCGAAAACGTTCACAAACGAATCAATGGACAAAGGTTTAATCTCCAATATATATAAACAGCTCATGCAGCTTAATATTAATAAAACAAACAACCCAATACAAAAATGGGCAGAAGATCTAAAGAGACGTTTCTTCAAAGAAGACACAGAGATGGCCAAGACGCACATGAAAAGCTGCTCAACATCACTAATTATTAGAGAAATGCAAATCAAAACTACAATGAGGTAAGACCTCACACCTGTGAGAATCGGCCTCATCAGATAATCTACAAACAACAAATTCTGGGGAGGGTGTGGACAAAAGGAACCCTCTTCCGCTATTGGTGGGAATGTAAATTGATACAGTCACTATGGAGAACAGTATGGAGGTTCCTTTAGAAAACTAAAAAGAGAATTACCATAGGATCCAGCAATCCCACTTCTGGGCATATACCAAGAGAAAACCATAAATCACAAAGACACATTCACCACAATGTTCATTGCAGCACTATTTACAATAGCCAGGTAATGGAAGCAACCTAAATGCCCACAGACAGACGAATGGATAAAGATGTGGTACATAGATAAAATGGAATATTACTCAGCCAAAAAAAGGAACGAAACTGGGTCATTTGTAGGGAAGTTGATGGATCTAGAGACTGTCATACAGAGTGAAGTAAGTCAGAAAGAGAAAAACAAATATTGTATATTAATGCCTATATGTGGAACCTAGAAAAATGGTACAGATGAACTGGTTTGCAGGGCAGAAATAGAGACACAGAGGTAGAGAACAAACGTATGGACATGGACACAAAGTGGGGGAAGCCATGGGGTGGTGGTGGTGGGATGAGTTGGGAGATTGGGATTGACCTGTATACAGGTATACGCATAAAATAGATAACTAATAATAACCTACGGTATAAAAAAATAAATTAAATTTCAAAATTTTTAAAAATAAAATGTAAAAATAAAACAGAAAAAAAGTTCTTCCATTCACACTGATGTATTTATAAGAATGAATTATTTCCATGCTTATATCCATAAATACATAGAAGAGGAATAAAATCTAACTTGAACCAAATAAGAAAAAAAAACTGAACCTAACATTTATACAGAGGAAAACACTACCAAGGCACTTGCTCCAGTGGTAAACAATTCTGAAATTGGTCAGAGGTGGGGAATCATCTCCCATACAGCCAGCAGCCCCGCCCGCCCACGCAAGGAGCGTCCTTATTGCAAAGCTGGGGGACCGTGCCGAGGCCTCTGTGAGGAAACGTGAGCTGAGCCCCAGGCCAGCTGCTGCTGAACTCTTCCCACCCTTCCCAGGTGAAACACCTGAATATGTACAAGGGCTTGAAAGCCTAGAGGAAGGGCCGTGGAGCCACACCAGCGACAGCACGCAGGCCAACTTGGTGCCTGCAGGTCAGCCAGGATGGTCCTGGCCACGGGCGCTCTTCTGGAAGCTTTCCATTGCCCTGCCTGAGATACCCCTCCTGTCCCGGCCCCCACTCCTTTTTTTCCTTCCTCACCTCAGCCCGGGGAGATATTCCAGTGGAAGTTATGGGTGACACATCCTCTTCTTTACAGGTGGCAGCCTGGCAACTCCTGCCGAAAGTGCAGCAGAGCCCCACTCACACCGGGCCACCCACAAAGCCGTGGACCCTCACACCCTCCCACCAGCACAGCCCCGAGACTGCTGACGGGGCAGAGAATATGGAGTCAGGCACAGCTGCAGGGGCTATTGCTGCCTGGAGTGCTGTTTATATTGACCTCAACCCAGGCACACCTGGGGAGGGCTTGCCGGCAGGGCCAGGCTGCCCAGGTCAGCTAATCCTCAGCCCTCGGGGAATCACACTGCAGAAAATGGACCTCGCTAAGACAGAATATTCGCCAAGGAAAACAAGGACACAATGCCATTTGCAGCACCGTAGATGAGTCTCGAGGTAATCACGTGACTTGGAGTAAGTCAGAAAGTGAAAGACACATATCATATCATATCACTTATAGGTGTTACCTATAAATTGATACCAGGGCAGATATTTCCACGGAGAAGGGCAATCACAGATTCATTAAACAAACATATGGTTCACCAAAGGAAAGGTGTGAGGATTGAATTCATTACGATATTGGGGTTAACAGACATATACAAACACAGTAGACGTATAGATTCACCAAAGACCTACGGAGTACCAAGAGAAGACTACTCAACATTCTGTCATAACGTACATGGGAAAAGGATCCCAGGAAGAACAGACATATGTATATGTGTAAAAGAACCACCTCTTGCACACCTACAACAAGCTAAACGTTGTACTCAAACTTGCTGTAATAAAAAATAAAAAATTAAATTAAAAACACGAACAAGAAGTAGTGAGACAAACTTGAGGGGCTTTCTCCTGGCACATTCCGTTCTACATTCCAATCTAGAACGCGACTTCCATTGAGGCTCTGCTGCCCTAGTAACCAGATTTGGTAAGGGAGAACTGCTGCCACCTTGTGGCCGTTTCACACAACAGCAGCTTTAATCCCAGCGCTAATGGTCAGGGGATATTCCAAATCATTACAGGCCTGTAAATGACACCTGCCCTGAAAACAAATCCTGGGGTCATATATCGACCAAAGAATTCAAAAGACGTCCATATTTCAAAACGACAGTTTCAAGAGGCATATTTCACGCACATTAGTGTTCTGCTTCTTTTGCTTGCTTTCTTTCTTTGTTAAAAAAACGGGAATGGAAAAAGGCAACCCTCAGAATGGGCGAAAACGTTCACAAACGAATCAATGGACAAAGGTTTAATCTCCAATATATATAAACAGCTCATGCAGCTTAATATTAATAAAACAAACAACCCAATACAAAAATGGGCAGAAGATCTAAAGAGACGTTTCTTCAAAGAAGACACAGAGATGGCCAAGACGCACATGAAAAGCTGCTCAACATCACTAATTATTAGAGAAATGCAAATCAAAACTACAATGAGGTAAGACCTCACACCTGTGAGAATCGGCCTCATCAGATAATCTACAAACAACAAATTCTGGGGAGGGTGTGGACAAAAGGAACCCTCTTCCGCTATTGGTGGGAATGTAAATTGATACAGTCACTATGGAGAACAGTATGGAGGTTCCTTTAGAAAACTAAAAAGAGAATTACCATAGGATCCAGCAATCCCACTTCTGGGCATATACCCAGAGAAAACCATAAATCACAAAGACACATTCACCACAATGTTCATTGCAGCACTATTTACAATAGCCAGGTAATGGAAGCAACCTAAATGCCCACAGACAGACGAATGGATAAAGATGAGGTACATAGATAAAATGGAATATTACTCAGCCAAAAAAAGGAACGAAACTGGGTCATTTGTAGGGAAGTTGATGGATCTAGAGACTGTCATACAGAGTGAAGTAAGTCAGAAAGAGAAAAACAAATATTGTATATTAATGCCTATATGTGGAACCTAGAAAAATGGTACAGATGAACTGGTTTGCAGGGCAGAAATAGAGACACAGAGGTAGAGAACAAACGTATGGACATGGACACAAAGTGGGGGAAGCCATGGGGTGGTGGTGGTGGGATGAGTTGGGAGATTGGGATTGACCTGTATACAGGTATACGCATAAAATAGATAACTAATAATAACCTACTGTATAAAAAAATAAATTAAATTTCAAAATTTTTAAAAATAAAATGTAAAAATAAAACAGAAAAAAAGTTCTTCCATTCACACTGATGTATTTATAAGAATGAATTATTTCCATGCTTATATCCATAAATACATAAAAGAGGAATAAAATCTAACTTGAACCAAATAAGAAAAAAAAAACTGAACCTAACATTTATACAGAGGAAAACACTACCAAGGCACTTGCTCCAGTGGTAAACAATTCTGAAATTGGTCAGAGGTGGGGAATCATCTCCCATACAGCCAGCAGCCCCGCCCGCCCACGCAAGGAGCGTCCTTATTGCAAAGCTGGGGGACCGTGCCGAGGCCTCTGTGAGGAAACGTGAGCTGAGCCCCAGGCCAGCTGCTGCTGAACTCTTCCCACCCTTCCCAGGTGAAACACCTGAATATGTACAAGGGCTTGAAAGCCTAGAGGAAGGGCCGTGGAGCCACACCAGCGACAGCACGCAGGCCAACTTGGTGCCTGCAGGTCAGCCAGGATGGTCCTGGCCACGGGCGCTCTTCTGGAAGCTTTCCATTGCCCTGCCTGAGATACCCCTCCTGTCCCGGCCCCCACTCCTTTTTTTCCTTCCTCACCTCAGCCCGGAGAGATATTCCAGTGGAAGTTATGGGTGACACATCCTCTTCTTTACAGGTGGCAGCCTGGCAACTCCTGCGGAAAGTGCAGCAGAGCCCCACTCAAACCGGGCACCCCACAAAGCCGTGGACCCTCACACCCTCCCACCAGCACAGCCCCGAGACTGCTGACGGGGCAGAGAATATGGAGTCAGGCACAGCTGCAGGGGCTATTGCTGCCTGGAGTGCTGTTTATATTGACCTCAACCCAGGCACACCTGGGGAGGGCTTGCCGGCAGGGCCAGGCTGCCCAGGTCAGCTAATCCTCAGCCCTCGGGGAATCACACTGCAGAAAATGGACCTCGCTAAGACAGAATATTCGCCAAGGAAAACAAGGACACAATGCCATTTGCAGCACCGTAGATGAGTCTCGAGGTAATCACGTGACTTGGAGTAAGTCAGAAAGTGAAAGACACATATCATATCATATCACTTATAGGTGTTACCTATAAATTGATACCAGGGCAGATATTTCCACGGAGAAGGGCAATCACAGATTCATTAAACAAACATATGGTTCACCAAAGGAAAGGTGTGAGGATTGAATTCATTACGATATTGGGGTTAACAGACATATACAAACACAGTAGACGTATAGATTCACCAAAGACCTACGGAGTACCAAGAGAAGACTACTCAACATTCTGTCATAACGTACATGGGAAAAGGATCCCAGGAAGAACAGACATATGTATATGTGTAAAAGAACCACCTCTTGCACACCTACAACAAGCTAAACGTTGTACTCAAACTTGCTGTAATAAAAAATAAAAAATTAAATTAAAAACACGAACAAGAAGTAGTGAGACAAACTTGAGGGGCTTTCTCCTGGCACATTCCGTTCTACATTCCAATCTAGAACGCGACTTCCATTGAGGCTCTGCTGCCCTAGTAACCAGATTTGGTAAGGGAGAACTGCTGCCACCTTGTGGCCGTTTCACACAACAGCAGCTTTAATCCCAGCGCTAATGGTCAGGGGATATTCCAAATCATTACAGGCCTGTAAATGACACCTGCCCTGAAAACAAATCCTGGGGTCATATATCGACCAAAAAATTCAAAAGACGTCCATATTTCAAAACGACAGTTTCAAGAGGCATATTTCACGCACATTAGTGTTCTGCTTCTTTTGCTTGCTTTCTTTCTTTGTTAAAAAAACGGGAATGGAAAAAGGCAACCCTCAGAATGGGCGAAAACGTTCACAAACGAATCAATGGACAAAGGTTTAATCTCCAATATATATAAACAGCTCATGCAGCTTAATATTAATAAAACAAACAACCCAATACAAAAATGGGCAGAAGATCTAAAGAGACGTTTCTTCAAAGAAGACACAGAGATGGCCAAGACGCACATGAAAAGCTGCTCAACATCACTAATTATTAGAGAAATGCAAATCAAAACTACAATGAGGTAAGACCTCACACCTGTGAGAATCGGCCTCATCAGATAATCTACAAACAACAAATTCTGGGGAGGGTGTGGACAAAAGGAACCCTCTTCCGCTATTGGTGGGAATGTAAATTGATACAGTCACTATGGAGAACAGTATGGAGGTTCCTTTAGAAAACTAAAAAGAGAATTACCATAGGATCCAGCAATCCCACTTCTGGGCATATACCCAGAGAAAACCATAAATCACAAAGACACATTCACCACAATGTTCATTGCAGCACTATTTACAATAGCCAGGTAATGGAAGCAACCTAAATGCCCACAGACAGACGAATGGATAAAGATGTGGCACATATATAAAATGGAATATTACTCAGCCAAAAAAAGGAATGAAACTGGGTCATTTGTAGGGAAGTTGATGGATGTAGAGACTGTCATACAGAGTGAAGTAAGTCAGAAAGAGAAAAACAAATATTGTATATTAATGCCTATATGTGGAACCTAGAAAAATGGTACAGATGAACTGGTTTGCAGGGCAGAAATAGAGACACAGAGGTAGAGAACAAACGTATGGACATGGACACAAAGTGGGGGAAGCCATGGGGTGGTGGTGGTGGGATGAGTTGGGAGATTGGGATTGACCTGTATACAGGTATATGCATAAAATAGATAACTAATAATAACCTACTGTATAAAAAAATAAACTAAATTTCAAAATTTTTAAAAATAAAATGTAAAAATAAAACAGAAAAAAAGTTCTTCCATTCACACTGATGTATTTATAAGAATGAATTATTTCCATGCTTATATCCACAAATACAAAGAAGACGAATAAAATCTAACTTGAACCAAATAAGAAAAAAAAAACTGAACCTAACATTTATACAGAGGAAAACACTACCAAGGCACTTGCTCCAGTGGTAAACAATTCTGAAATTGGTCAGAGGTGGGGAATCATCTCCATACAGCCAGCAGCCCCGCCCGCCCACGCAAGGAGCGTCCTTATTGCAAAGCTGGGGGACCGTGCCGAGGCCTCTGTGAGGAAACGTGAGCTGAGCCCCAGGCCAGCTGCTGCTGAACTCTTCCCACCCTTCCCAGGTGAAACACCTGAATATGTACAAGGGCTTGAAAGCCTAGAGGAAGGGCCGTGGAGCCACACCAGCGACAGCACGCAGGCCAACTTGGTGCCTGCAGGTCAGCCAGGATGGTCCTGGCCACGGGCGCTCTTCTGGAAGCTTTCCATTGCCCTGCCTGAGATACCCCTCCTGTCCCGGCCCCCACTCCTTTTTTTCCTTCCTCACCTCAGCCCGGAGAGATATTCCAGTGGAAGTTATGGGTGACACATCCTCTTCTTTACAGGTGGCAGCCTGGCAACTCCTGCTGAAAGTGCAGCAGAGCCCCACTCACACCGGGCCCCCCACAAAGTCGTGGACCCTCACACCCTCCCACCAGCACAGCCCCGAGACTGCTGACGGGGCAGAGAATATGGAGTCAGGCACAGCTGCAGGGGCTATTGCTGCCTGGAGTGCTGTTTATATTGACCTCAACCCAGGCACACCTGGGGAGGGCTTGCCGGCAGGGCCAGGCTGCCCAGGTCAGCTAATCCTCAGCCCTCGGGGAATCACACTGCAGAAAATGGACCTCGCTAAGACAGAATATTCGCCAAGGAAAACAAGGACACAATGCCATTTGCAGCACCATAGATGACTCTCGAGGTAATCACGTGACTTGGAGTATGTCAGAAAGTGAAAGACACATATCATATCATATCACTTATATGTGTTACCTATAAATTGATACCAGGGCAGATATTTCCACGGAGAAGGGCAATCACAGATTCATTAAACAAACTTATGGTTCACCAAAGGAAAGGTGTGAGGATTGAATTCATTACGATATTGGGGTTAACAGACATATACAAACACAGTAGACGTATAGATTCACCAAAGACCTACGGAGTACCAAGAGAAGACTACTCAACATTCTGTCATAACGTACATGGGAAAAGGATCCCAGGAAGAACAGACATATGTATATGTGTAAAAGAACCACCTCTTGCACACCTACAACAAGCTAAACGTTGTACTCAAACTTGCTGTAATAAAAAATAAAAAATTAAATTAAAAACACGAACAAGAAGTAGTGAGACAAACTTGAGGGGCTTTCTCCTGGCACATTCCGTTCTACATTCCAATCTAGAACGCGACTTCCATTGAGGCTCTGCTGCCCTAGTAACCAGATTTGGTAAGGGAGAACTGCTGCCACCTTGTGGCCGTTTCACACAACAGCAGCTTTAATCCCAGCGCTAATGGTCAGTGGATATTCCAAATCATTACAGGCCTGTAAATGACACCTGCCCTGAAAACAAATCCTGGGGTCATATATCGACCAAAGAATTCAAAAGACGTCCATATTTCAAAACGACAGTTTCAAGAGGCATATTTCACGCACATTAGTGTTCTGCTTCTTTTGCTTGCTTTCTTTCTTTGTTAAAAAAACGGGAATGGAAAAAGGCAACCCTCAGAATGGGCGAAAACGTTCACAAACGAATCAATGGACAAAGGTTTAATCTCCAATATATATAAACAGCTCATGCAGCTTAATATTAATAAAACAAACAACCCAATACAAAAATGGGCAGAAGATCTAAAGAGACGTTTCTTCAAAGAAGACACAGAGATGGCCAAGACGCACATGAAAAGCTGCTCAACATCACTAATTATTAGAGAAATGCAAATCAAAACTACAATGAGGTAAGACCTCACACCTGTGAGAATCGGCCTCATCAGATAATCTACAAACAACAAATTCTGGGGAGGGTGTGGACAAAAGGAACCCTCTTCCGCTATTGGTGGGAATGTAAATTGATAGAGTCACTGTGGAGAACAGTATGGAGGTTCCTTTAAAAAACTAAAAAGAGAATTACCATAGGATCCAGCAATCCCACTTCTGGGCATATACCCAGAGAAAACCATAAATCACAAAGACACATTCACCACAATGTTCATTGCAGCACTATTTACAATAGCCAGGTAATGGAAGCAACCTAAATGCCCACAGACAGACGAATGGATAAAGATGTGGTACATATATAAAATGGAATATTACTCAGCCAAAAAAAGGAATGAAACTGGGTCATTTGTAGAGAAGTTGATGGATCTAGAGACTGTCATACAGAGTGAAGTAAGTCAGAAAGAGAAAAACAAATATTGTATATTAATGCCTATATGTGGAACCTAGAAAAATGGTACAGATGAACTGTTTGCAGGGCAGAAATAGAGACACAGAGGTAGAGAACAAACGTATGGACATGGACACAAAGTGGGGGAAGCCATGGGGTGGTGGTGGTGGGATGAGTTGGGAGATTGGGATTGATCTGTATACATGAATATGCATAAAATAGATAACTAATAATAACCTACTGTATAAAAAAATAAATTAAATTAAATTTCAAAATTTTTAAAAATAAAATGTAAAAATAAAACAGAAAAAAAGTTCTTCCTTTCACACTGATATATTTATAAGAATGAATTATTTCCATGCTTATATCCATAAATACATAAAAGAGGAATAAAATCTAACTTGAACCAAAAAAGAAAAAAAAAAACTGAACCTAACACTTATACAAAGGAAAACACTACCAAGGCACTTGCTCCAGTGGTAAACAATTCTGAAATTGGTCAGAGGTGGGGAATCATCTCCCATATAGCCAGCAGCCCCGCCCACCCACGCAAGGAGCGTCCTTATTGCAAAGCTGGGGGACCGTGCCGAGGCCTCTGTGAGGAAACGTGAGCTGAGCCCCAGGCCAGCTGCTGCTGAACTCTTCCCACCCTTCCCAGGTGAAACACCTGAATATGTACAAGGGCTTGAAAGCCTAGAGGAAGGGCCGTGGAGCCCACACCAGCGACAGCACGCAGGCCAACTTGGTGCCTGCAGGTCAGCCAGGATGGTCCTGGCCACGGGCGCTCTTCTGGAAGCTTTCCATTGCCCTGCCTGAGATACCCCTCCTGTCCCGGCCCCCACTCCTTTTTTTCCTTCCTCACCTCAGCCCGGAGAGATATTCCAGTGGAAGTTATGGGTGACACATCCTCTTCTTTACAGGTGGCAGCCTGGCAACTCCTCCCGAATGTCCAGCAGAGCCCCACTCACACCGGGCCACCCACAAAGCCGTGGACCCTCAAACCCTCCCACCAGCACAGCCCCGAGACTGCTGACGGGGCAGAGAATATGGAGTCAGGCACAGCTGCAGGGGCTATTGCTGCCTGGAGTGCTGTTTATATTGACCTCAACCCAGGCACACCTGGGGAGGGCTTGCCGGCAGGGTCAGGCTGCCCAGGTCAGCTAATCCTCAGCCCTCGGGGAATCACATTGCAGAAAATGGACCTCGCTAAGACAGAATATTCGCCAAGGAAAAAAAGGACACAATGCCATTTGCAGCACCGTAGATGAGTCTCGAGGTAATCACGTGACTTGGAGTAAGTCAGAAAGTGAAAGACACATATCATATCATATCACTTATAGGTGTTACCTATAAATTGATACCAGGGCAGATATTTCCACGGAGAAGGGCAATCACAGATTCATTAAACAAACTTATGGTTCACCAAAGGAAAGGTGTGAGGATTGAATTCATTACGATATTGGGGTTAACAGACATATACAAACACAGTAGACGTATAGAATCGCCAAAGACCTACGGAGTACCAAGAGAAGACTACTCAACATTCTGTCATAACGTACATGGGAAAAGGATCCCAGGAAGAACAGACATATGTATATGTGTAAAAGAACCACCTCTTGCACACCTACAACAAGCTAAACGTTGTACTCAAACTTGCTGTAATAAAAAATAAAAAATTAAATTAAAAACACGAACAAGAAGTAGTGAGACAAACTTGAGGGGCTTTCTCCTGGCACATTCCGTTCTACATTCCAATCTAGAACGCGACTTCCATTGAGGCTCTGCTGCCCTAGTAACCAGATTTGGTAAGGGAGAACTGCTGCCACCTTGTGGCCGTTTCACACAACAGCAGCTGTAATCCCAGCGCTAATGGTCAGTGGATATTCCAAATCATTACAGGCCTGTAAATGACACCTGCCCTGAAAACATATCCTGGGGTCATATATCGACCAAAAAATTCAAAAGACGTCCATATTTCAAAACGACATTTTCAAGAGGCATATTTCACGCACATTAGTGTTCTGCTTCTTTTGCTTGCTTTCTTTCTTTGTTAAAAAAACGGGAATGGAAAAAGGCAACCCTCAGAATGGGCGAAAACGTTCACAAACGAATCAATGGACAAAGGTTTCATCTCCAATATATATAAACAGCTCATGCAGCTTAATATTAATAAAACAAACAACCCAATACAAAAATGGGCAGAAGATCTAAAGAGACGTTTCTTCAAAGAAGACACAGAGATGGCCAAGACGCACATGAAAAGCTGCTCAACATCACTAATTATTAGAGAAATGCAAATCAAAACTACAATGAGGTAAGACCTCACACCTGTGAGAATCGGCCTCATCAGATAATCTACAAACAACAAATTCTGGGGAGGGTGTGGACAAAAGGAACCCTCTTCCGCTATTGGTGGGAATGTAAATTGATACAGTCACGATGGAGAACAGTATGGAGGTTCCTTTAAAAAACTAAAAAGAGAATTACCATAGGATCCAGCAATCCCACTTCTGGGCATATACCCAGAGAAAACCATAAATCACAAAGACACATTCACCACAATGTTCATTGCAGCACTATTTACAATAGCCAGGCAATGGAAGCAACCTAAATGCCCACAGACAGACGAATGGATAAAGATGTGGTACATATATAAAATGGAATATTACTCAGCCAAAAAAAGGAATGAAACTGGGTCATTTGTAGAGAAGTTGATGGATCTAGAGACTGTCATACAGAGTGAAGTAAGTCAGAAAGAGAAAAACAAATATTGTATATTAATGCCTATATGTGGAACCTAGAAAAATGGTACAGATGAACTGGTTTGCAGGGCAGAAATAGAGACACAGAGGTAGAGAACAAACGTATGGACATGGACACAAAGTGGGGGAAGCCATGGGGTGGTGGTGGTGGGATGAGTTGGGAGATTGGGATTGACCTGTATACATGTATATGCATAAAATAGATAACTAATAATAACCTACTGTATAAAAAATAAATTAAATTTCAAAATTTTTAAAAATAAAATGTAAAAATAAAACAGAAAAAAAGTTCTTCCATTCACACTGATGTATTTATAAGAATGAATTATTTCCATGCTTATATCCATAAATACATAAAAGAGGAATAAAATCTAACTTGAACCAAAAAAGAAAAAAAAAACTGAACCTAACATTTATACAGAGGAAAACACTACCAAGGCACTTGCTCCAGTGGTAAACAATTCTGAAATTGGTCAGAGGTGGGGAATCATCTCCCATACAGCCAGCAGCCCCGCCCGCCCACGCAAGGAGCGTCCTTATTGCAAAGCTGGGGGACCGTGCCGAGGCCTCTGTGAGGAAACGTGAGCTGAGCCCCAGGCCAGCTGCTGCTGAACTCTTCCCACCCTTCCCAGGTGAAACACCTGAATATGTACAAGGGCTTGAAAGCCTAGAGGAAGGGCCGTGGAGCCACACCAGCGACAGCACGCAGGCCAACTTGGTGCCTGCAGGTCAGCCAGGATGGTCCTGGCCACGGGCGCTCTTCTGGAAGCTTTCCATTGCCCTGCCTGAGATACCCCTCCTGTCCCGGCCCCCACTCCTTTTTTTCCTTCCTCACCTCAGCCCGGAGAGATATTCCAGTGGAAGTTATGGGTGACACATCCTCTTCTTTACAGGTGGCAGCCTGGCAACTCCTGCCGAAAGTCCAGCAGAGCCCCACTCACACCGGGCCCCCCACAAAGCCGTGGACCCTCACACCCTCCCACCAGCACAGCCCCGAGACTGCTGACGGGGCAGAGAATATGGAGTCAGGCACAGCTGCAGGGGCTATTGCTGCCTGGAGTGCTGTTTATATTGACCTCAACCCAGGCACACCTGGGGAGGGCTTGCCGGCAGGGTCAGGCTGCCCAGGTCAGCTAATCCTCAGCCCTCGGGGAATCACATTGCAGAAAATGGACCTCGCTAAGACAGAATATTCGCCAAGGAAAAAAAAGGACACAATGCCATTTGCAGCACCGTAGATGAGTCTCGAGGTAATCACGTGACTTGGAGTAAGTCAGAAAGTGAAAGACACATATCATATCATATCACTTATAGGTGTTACCTATAAATTGATACCAGGGCAGATATTTCCACGGAGAAGGGCAATCACAGATTCATTAAACAAACTTATGGTTCACCAAAGGAAAGGTGTGAGGATTGAATTCATTACGATATTGGGGTTAACAGACATATACAAACACAGTAGACGTATAGAATCGCCAAAGACCTACGGAGTACCAAGAGAAGACTACTCAACATTCTGTCATAACGTACATGGGAAAAGGATCCCAGGAAGAACAGACATATGTATATGTGTAAAAGAACCACCTCTTGCACACCTACAACAAGCTAAACGTTGTACTCAAACTTGCTGTAATAAAAAATAAAAAATTAAATTAAAAACACGAACAAGAAGTAGTGAGACAAACTTGAGGGGCTTTCTCCTGGCACATTCCGTTCTACATTCCAATCTAGAACGCGACTTCCATTGAGGCTCTGCTGCCCTAGTAACCAGATTTGGTAAGGGAGAACTGCTGCCACCTTGTGGCCGTTTCACACAACAGCAGCTTTAATCCCAGCGCTAATGGTCAGTGGATATTCCAAATCATTACAGGCCTGTAAATGACACCTGCCCTGAAAACATATCCTGGGGTCATATATCGACCAAAAAATTCAAAAGACGTCCATATTTCAAAACGACAGTTTCAAGAGGCATATTTCACGCACATTAGTGTTCTGCTTCTTTTGCTTGCTTTCTTTCTTTGTTAAAAAAACGGGAATGGAAAAAGGCAACCCTCAGAATGGGCGAAAACGTTGACAAACGAATCAATGGACAAAGGTTTCATCTCCAATATATATAAACAGCTCATGCAGCTTAATATTAATAAAACAAACAACCCAATACAAAAATGGGCAGAAGATCTAAAGAGACGTTTCTTCAAAGAAGACACAGAGATGGCCAAGACGCACATGAAAAGCTGCTCTACATCACTAATTATTAGAGAAATGCAAATCAAAACTACAATGAGGTAAGACCTCACACCTGTGAGAATCGGCCTCATCAGATAATCTACAAACAACAAATTCTGGGGAGGGTGTGGACAAAAGGAACCCTCTTCCGCTATTGGTGGGAATGTAAATTGATACAGTCACGATGGAGAACAGTATGGAGGTTCCTTTAAAAAACTAAAAAGAGAATTACCATAGGATCCAGCAATCCCACTTCTGGGCATATACCCAGAGAAAACCATAAATCACAAAGACTCATTCACCACAATGTTCATTGCAGCACTATTTACAATAGCCAGGCAATGGAAGCAACCTAAATGCCCACAGACAGACGAATGGATAAAGATGTGGTACATATATAAAATGGAATATTACTCAGCCAAAAAAAGAATGAAACTGTGTCATTTGTAGAGAAGTTGATGGATCTAGAGACTGTCATACAGAGTGAAGTAAGTCAGAAAGAGAAAAACAAATATTGTATATTAATGCCTATATGTGGAACCTAGAAAAATGGTACAGATGAACTGGTTTGCAGGGCAGAAATAGAGACACAGAGGTAGAGAACAATCGTATGGACATGGACACAAAGTGGGGGAAGCCATGGGGTGGTGGTGGTGGGATGAGTTGGGAGATTGGGATTGACCTGTATACATGTATATGCATAAAATAGATAACTAATAATAACCTACTGTATAAAAAAATAAATTAAATTTCAAAATTTTTAAAAATAAAACAGAAAAAAAGTTCTTCCATTCACACTGATGTATTTATAAGAATGAATTATTTCCATGCTTATATCCATAAATACATAAAAGAGGAATAAAATCTAACTTGAACCAAAAAAGAAAAAAAAAACTGAACCTAACATTTATACAGAGGAAAACACTACCAAGGCACTTGCTCCAGTGGTAAACAATTCTGAAATTGGTCAGAGGTGGGGAATCATCTCCCATACAGCCAGCAGCCCCGCCCGCCCACGCAAGGAGCGTCCTTATTGCAAAGCTGGGGGACCGTGCCGAGGCCTCTGTGAGGAAACGTGAGCTGAGCCCCAGGCCAGCTGCTGCTGAACTCTTCCCACCCTTCCCAGGTGAAACACCTGAATATGTACAAGGGCTTGAAAGCCTAGAGGAAGGGCCGTGGAGCCACACCAGCGACAGCACGCAGGCCAACTTGGTGCCTGCAGGTCAGCCAGGATGGTCCTGGCCACGGGCGCTCTTCTGGAAGCTTTCCATTGCCCTGCCTGAGATACCCCTCCTGTCCCGGCCCCCACTCCTTTTTTTCCTTCCTCACCTCAGCCCGGAGAGATATTCCAGTGGAAGTTATGGGTGACACATCCTCTTCTTTACAGGTGGCAGCCTGGCAACTCCTGCCGAAAGTCCAGCAGAGCCCCACTCACACCGGGCCCCCCACAAAGCCGTGGACCCTCACACCCTCCCACCAGCACAGCCCCGAGACTGCTGACGGGGCAGAGAATATGGAGTCAGGCACAGCTGCAGGGGCTATTGCTGCCTGGAGTGCTGTTTATATTGACCTCAACCCAGGCACACCTGGGGAGGGCTTGCCGGCAGGGTCAGGCTGCCCAGGTCAGCTAATCCTCAGCCCTCGGGGAATCACATTGCAGAAAATGGACCTCGCTAAGACAGAATATTCGCCAAGGAAAAAAAAGGACACAATGCCATTTGCAGCACCGTAGATGAGTCTCGAGGTAATCACGTGACTTGGAGTAAGTCAGAAAGTGAAAGACACATATCATATCATATCACTTATAGGTGTTACCTATAAATTGATACCAGAGCAGATATTTCCACGGAGAAGGGCAATCACAGATTCATTAAACAAACTTATGGTTCACCAAAGGAAAGGTGTGAGGATTGAATTCATTACGATATTGGGGTTAACAGACATATACAAACACAGTAGACGTATAGAATCGCCAAAGACCTACGGAGTACCAAGAGAAGACTACTCAACATTCTGTCATAACGTACATGGGAAAAGGATCCCAGGAAGAACAGACATATGTATATGTGTAAAAGAACCACCTCTTGCACACCTACAACAAGCTAAACGTTGTACTCAAACTTGCTGTAATAAAAAATAAAAAATTAAATTAAAAACACGAACAAGAAGTAGTGAGACAAACTTGAGGGGCTTTCTCCTGGCACATTCCGTTCTACATTCCAATCTAGAACGCGACTTCCATTGAGGCTCTGCTGCCCTAGTAACCAGATTTGGTAAGGGAGAACTGCTGCCACCTTGTGGCCGTTTCACACAACAGCAGCTTTAATCCCAGCGCTAATGGTCAGTGGATATTCCAAATCATTACAGGCCTGTAAATGACACCTGCCCTGAAAACATATCCTGGGGTCATATATCGACCAAAAAATTCAAAAGACGTCCATATTTCAAAACGACAGTTTCAAGAGGCATATTTCACGCACATTAGTGTTCTGCTTCTTTTGCTTGCTTTCTTTCTTTGTTAAAAAAACGGGAATGGAAAAAGGCAACCCTCAGAATGGGCGAAAACGTTCACAAACGAATCAATGGACAAAGGTTTCATCTCCAATATATATAAACAGCTCATGCAGCTTAATATTAATAAAACAAACAACCCAATACAAAAATGGGCAGAAGATCTAAAGAGACGTTTCTTCAAAGAAGACACAGAGATGGCCAAGACGCACATGAAAAGCTGCTCAACATCACTAATTATTAGAGAAATGCAAATCAAAACTACAATGAGGTAAGACCTCACACCTGTGAGAATCGGCCTCATCAGATAATCTACAAACAACAAATTCTGGGGAGGGTGTGGACAAAAGGAACCCTCTTCCGCTATTGGTGGGAATGTAAATTGATACAGTCACGATGGAGAACAGTATGGAGGTTCCTTTAAAAAACTAAAAAGAGAATTACCATAGGATCCAGCAATCCCACTTCTGGGCATATACCCAGAGAAAACCATAAATCACAAAGACACATTCACCACAATGTTCATTGCAGCACTATTTACAATAGCCAGGCAATGGAAGCAACCTAAATGCCCACAGACAGACGAATGGATAAAGATGTGGTACATATATAAAATGGAATATTACTCAGCCAAAAAACGGAATGAAACTGGGTCATTTGTAGAGAAGTTGATGGATCTAGAGACTGTCATACAGAGTGAAGTAAGTCAGAAAGAGAAAAACAAATATTGTATATTAATGCCTATATGTGGAACCTAGAAAAATGGTACAGATGAACTGGTTTGCAGGGCAGAAATAGAGACACAGAGGTAGAGAACAAACGTATGGACATGGACACAAAGTGGGGGAAGCCATGGGGTGGTGGTGGTGGGATGAGTTGGGAGATTGGGATTGACCTGTATACATGTATATGCATAAAATAGATAACTAATAATAACCTACTGTATAAAAAAATAAATTAAATTAAATTTCAAAATTTTTAAAAATAAAATGTAAAAATAAAACAGAAAAAATGTTCTTCCATTCACACTGATGTATTTATAAGAATGAATTATTTCCATGCTTATATCCATAAATACATAAAAGAGGAATAAAATCTAACTTGAACCAAAAAAGAAAAAAAAAACTGAACCTAACATTTATACAGAGGAAAACACTACCAAGGCACTTGCTCCAGTGGTAAACAATTCTGAAATTGGTCAGAGGTGGGGAATCATCTCCCATACAGCCAGCAGCCCCGCCCGCCCACGCAAGGAGCGTCCTTATTGCAAAGCTGGGGGACCGTGCCGAGGCCTCTGTGAGGAAACGTGAGCTGAGCCCCAGGCCAGCTGCTGCTGAACTCTTCCCACCCTTCCCAGGTGAAACACCTGAATATGTACAAGGGCTTGAAAGCCTAGAGGAAGGGCCGTGGAGCCACACCAGCGACAGCACGCAGGCCAACTTGGTGCCTGCAGGTCAGCCAGGATGGTCCTGGCCACGGGCGCTCTTCTGGAAGCTTTCCATTGCCCTGCCTGAGATACCCCTCCTGTCCCGGCCCCCACTCCTTTTTTTCCTTCCTCACCTCAGCCCGGAGAGATATTCCAGTGGAAGTTATGGGTGACACATCCTCTTCTTTACAGGTGGCAGCCTGGCAACTCCTGCGGAAAGAGCAGCAGAGCCCCACTCACACCGGGCCCCCCACAAAGCCGTGGACCCTCACACCCTCCCACCAGCACAGCCCCGAGACTGCTGACGGGGCAGAGAATATGCATTCAGGCACAGCTGCAGGGGCTATTGCTGCCTGGAGTGCTGTTTATATTGACCTCAACCCAGGCACACCTGGGGAGGGCTTGCCGGCAGGGTCAGGCTGCCCAGGTCAGCTAATCCTCAGCCCTCGGGGAATCACATTGCAGAAAATGGACCTCGCTAAGACAGAATATTCGCCAAGGAAAAAAAAGGACACAATGCCATTTGCAGCACCGTAGATGAGTCTCGAGGTAATCACGTGACTTGGAGTAAGTCAGAAAGTGAAAGACACATATCATATCATATCACTTATAGGTGTTACCTATAAATTGATACCAGGGCAGATATTTCCACGGAGAAGGGCAATCACAGATTCATTAAACAAACTTATGGTTCACCAAAGGAAAGGTGTGAGGATTGAATTCATTACGATATTGGGGTTAACAGACATATACAAACACAGTAGACGTATAGAATCGCCAAAGACCTACGGAGTACCAAGAGAAGACTACTCAACATTCTGTCATAACGTACATGGGAAAAGGATCCCAGGAAGAACAGACATATGTATATGTGTAAAAGAACCACCTCTTGCACACCTACAACAAGCTAAACGTTGTACTCAAACTTGCTGTAATAAAAAATAAAAAATTAAATTAAAAACACGAACAAGAAGTAGTGAGACAAACTTGAGGGGCTTTCTCCTGGCACATTCCGTTCTACATTCCAATCTAGAACGCGACTTCCATTGAGGCTCTGCTGCCCTAGTAACCAGATTTGGTAAGGGAGAACTGCTGCCACCTTGTGGCCGTTTCACACAACAGCAGCTTTAATCCCAGCGCTAATGGTCAGTGGATATTCCAAATCATTACAGGCCTGTAAATGACACCTGCCCTGAAAACATATCCTGGGGTCATATATCGACCAAAAAATTCAAAAGACGTCCATATTTCAAAACGACAGTTTCAAGAGGCATATTTCACGCACATTAGTGTTCTGCTTCTTTTGCTTGCTTTCTTTCTTTGTTAGAAAAACGGGAATGGAAAAAGGCAACCCTCAGAATGGGCGAAAACGTTCACAAACGAATCAATGGACAAAGGTTTAATCTCCAATATATATAAACAGCTCATGCAGCTTAATATTAATAAAACAAACAACCCAATACAAAAATGGGCAGAAGATCTAAAGAGACGTTTCTTCAAAGAAGACACAGAGATGGCCAAGACGCACATGAAAAGCTGCTCAACATCACTAATTATTAGAGAAATGCAAATCAAAACTACAATGAGGTAAGACCTCACACCTGTGAGAATCGGCCTCATCAGATAATCTACAAACAACAAATTCTGGGGAGGGTGTGGACAAAAGGAACCCTCTTCCGCTATTGGTGGGAATGTAAATTGATACAGTCACGATGGAGAACAGTATGGAGGTTCCTTTAAAAAACTAAAAAGAGAATTACCATAGGATCCAGCAATCCCACTTCTGGGCATATACCCAGAGAAAACCATAAATCACAAAGACACATTCACCACAATGTTCATTGCAGCACTATTTACAATAGCCAGGCAATGGAAGCAACCTAAATGCCCACAGACAGACGAATGGATAAAGATGTGGTACATATATAAAATGGAATATTACTCAGCCAAAAAAAGGAATGAAACTGGGTCATTTGTAGAGAAGTTGATGGATCTAGAGACTGTCATACAGAGTGAAGTCAGTCAGAAAGAGAAAAACAAATATTGTATATTAATGCCTATATGTGGAACCTAGAAAAATGGTACAGATGAACTGGTTTGCAGGGCAGAAATAGAGACACAGAGGTAGAGAACAAACGTATGGACATGGACACAATGTGGGGGAAGCCATGGGGTGGTGGTGGTGGGATGAGTTGGGAGATTGGGATTGACCTGTATACATGTATATGCATAAAATAGATAACTAATAATAACCTACTGTATAAAAAAATAAATTAAATTTCAAAATTTTTAAAAATAAAATGTAAAAATAAAACAGAAAAAAAGTTCTTCCATTCACACTGATGTATTTATAAGAATGAATTATTTCCATGCTTATATCCATAAATACATAAAAGAGGAATAAAATCTAACTTGAACCAAAAAAGAAAAAAAAAAACTGAACCTAACATTTATACAGAGGAAAACACTACCAAGGCACTTGCTCCAGTGGTAAACAATTCTGAAATTGGTCAGAGGTGGGGAATCATCTCCCATACAGCCAGCAGCCCCGCCCGCTCACGCAAGGAGCGTCCTTATTGCAAAGCTGGGGGACCGTGCCGAGGCCTCTGTGAGGAAACGTGAGCTGAGCCCCAGGCCAGCTGCTGCTGAACTCTTCCCACCCTTCCCAGGTGAAACACCTGAATATGTACAAGGGCTTGAAAGCCTAGAGGAAGGGCCGTGGAGCCACACCAGCGACAGCACGCAGGCCAACTTGGTGCCTGCAGGTCAGCCAGGATGGTCCTGGCCACGGGCGCTCTTCTGGAAGCTTTCCATTGCCCTGCCTGAGATACCCCTCCTGTCCCGGCCCCCACTCCTTTTTTTCCTTCCTCACCTCAGCCCGGAGAGATATTCCAGTGGAAGTTATGGGTGACACATCCTCTTCTTTACAGGTGGCAGCCTGGCAACTCCTGCCGAAAGTCCAGCAGAGCCCCACTCACACCGGGCCCCCCACAAAGCCGTGGACCCTCACACCCTCCCACCAGCACAGCCCCGAGACTGCTGACGGGGCAGAGAATATGCAGTCAGGCACAGCTGCAGGGGCTATTGCTGCCTGGAGTGCTGTTTATATTGACCTCAACCCAGGCACACCTGGGGAGGGCTTGCCGGCAGGGTCAGGCTGCCCAGGTCAGCTAATCCTCAGCCCTCGGGGAATCACATTGCAGAAAATGGACCTCGCTAAGACAGAATATTCGCCAAGGAAAAAAAAGGACACAATGCCATTTGCAGCACCGTAGATGAGTCTCGAGGTAATCACGTGACTTGGAGTAAGTCAGAAAGTGAAAGACACATATCATATCATATCACTTATAGGTGTTACCTATAAATTGATACCAGGGCAGATATTTCCACGGAGAAGGGCAATCACAGATTCATTAAACAAACTTATGGTTCACCAAAGGAAAGGTGTGAGGATTGAATTCATTACGATATTGGGGTTAACAGACATATACAAACACAGTAGACGTATAGAATCGCCAAAGACCTACGGAGTACCAAGAGAAGACTACTCAACATTCTGTCATAACGTACATGGGAAAAGGATCCCAGGAAGAACAGACATATGTATATGTGTAAAAGAACCACCTCTTGCACACCTACAACAAGCTAAACGTTGTACTCAAACTTGCTGTAATAAAAAATAAAAAATTAAATTAAAAACACGAACAAGAAGTAGTGAGACAAACTTGAGGGGCTTTCTCCTGGCACATTCCGTTCTACATTCCAATCTAGAACGCGACTTCCATTGAGGCTCTGCTGCCCTAGTAACCAGATTTGGTAAGGGAGAACTGCTGCCACCTTGTGGCCGTTTCACACAACAGCAGCTTTAATCCCAGCGCTATTGGTCAGTGGATATTCCAAATCATTACAGGCCTGTAAATGACACCTGCCCTGAAAACATATCCTGGGGTCATATATCGACCAAAAAATTCAAAAGACGTCCATATTTCAAAACGACAGTTTCAAGAGGCATATTTCACGCACATTAGTGTTCTGCTTCTTTTGCTTGCTTTCTTTCTTTGTTAAAAAAAAGGGAATGGAAAAAGGCAACCCTCAGAATGGGCGAAAACGTTCACAAACGAATCAATGGACAAAGGTTTAATCTCCAATATATATAAACAGCTCATGCAGCTTAATATTAATAAAACAAACAACCCAATACAAAAATGGGCAGAAGATCTAAAGAGACGTTTCTTCAAAGAAGACACAGAGATGGCCAAGACGCACATGAAAAGCTGCTCAACATCACTAATTATTAGAGAAATGCAAATCAAAACTACAATGAGGTAAGACCTCACACCTGTGAGAATCGGCATCATCAGATAATCTACAAACAACAAATTCTGGGGAGGGTGTGGACAAAAGGAACCCTCTTCCGCTATTGGTGGGAATGTAAATTGATACAGTCACGATGGAGAACAGTATGGAGGTTCCTTTAAAAAACTAAAAAGAGAATTACCATAGGATCCAGCAATCCCACTTCTGGGCATATACCCAGAGAAAACCATAAATCACAAAGACACATTCACCACAATGTTCATTGCAGCACTATTTACAATAGCCAGGCAATGGAAGCAACCTAAATGCCCACAGACAGACGAATGGATAAAGATGTGGTACATATATAAAATGGAATATTACTCAGCCAAAAAAAGGAATGAAACTGGGTCATTTGTAGAGAAGTTGATGGATCTAGAGACTGTCATACAGAGTGAAGTAAGTCAGAAAGAGAAAAACAAATATTGTATATTAATGCCTATATGTGGAACCTAGAAAAATGGTACAGATGAACTGGTTTGCAGGGCAGAAATAGAGACACAGAGGTAGAGAACAAACGTATGGACATGGACACAAAGTGGGGGAAGCCATGGGGTGGTGGTGGTGGGATGAGTTGGGAGATTGGGATTGACCTGTATACATGTATATGCATAAAATAGATAACTAATAATAACCTACTGTATAAAAAAATAAATTAAATTAAATTTCAAAATTTTTAAAAATAAAATGTAAAAATAAAACAGAAAAAAAGTACTTCCATTCACACTGATGTATTTATAAGAATGAATTATTTCCATGCTTATATCCATAAATACATAAAAGAGGAATAAAATCTAACTTGAACCAAAAAAGAAAAAAAAACTGAACCTAACATTTATACAGAGGAAAACACTACCAAGGCACTTGCTCCAGTGGTAAACAATTCTGAAATTGGTCAGAGGTGGGGAATCATCTCCCATACAGCCAGCAGCCCCGCCCGCCCACGCAAGGAGCGTCCTTATTGCAAAGCTGGGGGACCGTGCCGAGGCCTCTGTGAGGAAACGTGAGCTGAGCCCCAGGCCAGCTGCTGCTGAACTCTTCCCACCCTTCCCAGGTGAAACACCTGAATATGTACAAGGGCTTGAAAGCCTAGAGGAAGGGCCGTGGAGCCACACCAGCGACAGCACGCAGGCCAACTTGGTGCCTGCAGGTCAGCCAGGATGGTCCTGGCCACGGGCGCTCTTCTGGAAGCTTTCCATTGCCCTGCCTGAGATACCCCTCCTGTCCCGGCCCCCACTCCTTTTTTTCCTTCCTCACCTCAGCCCGGAGAGATATTCCAGTGGAAGTTATGGGTGACACATCCTCTTCTTTACAGGTGGCAGCCTGGCAACTCCTGCCGAAAGTCCAGCAGAGCCCCACTCACACCGGGCCCCCCACAAAGCCGTGGACCCTCACACCCTCCCACCAGCACAGCCCCGAGACTGCTGACGGGGCAGAGAATATGCAGTCAGGCACAGCTGCAGGGGCTATTGCTGCCTGGAGTGCTGTTTATATTGACCTCAACCCAGGCACACCTGGGGAGGGCTTGCCGGCAGGGTCAGGCTGCCCAGGTCAGCTAATCCTCAGCCCTCGGGGAATCACATTGCAGAAAATGGACCTCGCTAAGACAGAATATTCGCCAAGGAAAAAAAAGGACACAATGCCATTTGCAGCACCGTAGATGAGTCTCGAGGTAATCACGTGACTTGGAGTAAGTCAGAAAGTAAAAGACACATATCATATCATATCACTTATAGGTGTTACCTATAAATTGATACCAGGGCAGATATTTCCACGGAGAAGGGCAATCACAGATTCATTAAACAAACTTATGGTTCACCAAAGGAAAGGTGTGAGGATTGAATTCATTACGATATTGGGGTTAACAGACATATACAAAAACAGTAGACATATAGAATCGCCAAAGACCTACGGAGTACCAAGAGAAGACTACTCAACATTCTGTCATAACGTACATGGGAAAAGGATCCCAGGAAGAACAGACATATGTATATGTGTAAAAGAACCACCTCTTGCACACCTACAACAATCTAAACGTTGTACTCAAACTTGCTGTAATAAAAAATAAAAAATTAAATTAAAAACACGAACAAGAATTAGTGAGACAAACTTGAGGGGCTTTCTCCTGGCACATTCCGTTCTACATTCCAATCTAGAACGCGACTTCCATTGAGGCTCTGCTGCCCTAGTAACCAGATTTGGTAAGGGAGAACTGCTGCCACCTTGTGGCCGTTTCACACAACAGCAGCTTTAATCCCAGCGCTATTGGTCAGTGGATATTCCAAATCATTACAGGCCTGTAAATGACACCTGCCCTGAAAACATATCCTGGGGTCATATATCGACCAAAAAATTCAAAAGACGTCCATATTTCAAAACGACAGTTTCAAGAGGCATATTTCACGCACATTAGTGTTCTGCTTCTTTTGCTTGCTTTCTTTCTTTGTTAAAAAAAAGGGAATGGAAAAAGGCAACCCTCAGAATGGGCGAAAACGTTCACAAACGAATCAATGGACAAAGGTTTAATCTCCAATATATATAAACAGCTCATGCAGCTTAATATTAATAAAACAAACAACCCAATACAAAAATGGGCAGAAGATCTAAAGAGACGTTTCTTCAAAGAAGACACAGAGATGGCCAAGACGCACATGAAAAGCTGCTCAACATCACTAATTATTAGAGAAATGCAAATCAAAACTACAATGAGGTAAGACCTCACACCTGTGAGAATCGGCATCATCAGATAATCTACAAACAACAAATTCTGGGGAGGGTGTGGACAAAAGGAACCCTCTTCCGCTATTGGTGGGAATGTAAATTGATACAGTCACGATGGAGAACAGTATGGAGGTTCCTTTAAAAAACTAAAAAGAGAATTACCATAGGATCCAGCAATCCCACTTCTGGGCATATACCCAGAGAAAACCATAAATCACAAAGACACATTCACCACAATGTTCATTGCAGCACTATTTACAATAGCCAGGCAATGGAAGCAACCTAAATGCCCACAGACAGACGAATGGATAAAGATGTGGTACATATATAAAATGGAATATTACTCAGCCAAAAAAAGGAATGAAACTGGGTCATTTGTAGAGAAGTTGATGGATCTAGAGACTGTCATACAGAGTGAAGTAAGTCAGAAAGAGAAAAACAAATATTGTATATTAATGCCTATATGTGGAACCTAGAAAAATGGTACAGATGAACTGGTTTGCAGGGCAGAAATAGAGACACAGAGGTAGAGAACAAACGTATGGACATGGACACAAAGTGGGGGAAGCCATGGGGTGGTGGTGGTGGGATGAGTTGGGAGATTGGGATTGACCTGTATACATGTATATGCATAAAATAGATAACTAATAATAACCTACTGTATAAAAAAATAAATTAAATTAAATTTCAAAATTTTTAAAAATAAAATGTAAAAATAAAACAGAAAAAAAGTACTTCCATTCACACTGATGTATTTATAAGAATGAATTATTTCCATGCTTATATCCATAAATACATAAAAGAGGAATAAAATCTAACTTGAACCAAAAAAGAAAAAAAAACTGAACCTAACATTTATACAGAGGAAAACACTACCAAGGCACTTGCTCCAGTGGTAAACAATTCTGAAATTGGTCAGAGGTGGGGAATCATCTCCCATACAGCCAGCAGCCCCGCCCGCCCACGCAAGGAGCGTCCTTATTGCAAAGCTGGGGGACCGTGCCGAGGCCTCTGTGAGGAAACGTGAGCTGAGCCCCAGGCCAGCTGCTGCTGAACTCTTCCCACCCTTCCCAGGTGAAACACCTGAATATGTACAAGGGCTTGAAAGCCTAGAGGAAGGGCCGTGGAGCCACACCAGCGACAGCACGCAGGCCAACTTGGTGCCTGCAGGTCAGCCAGGATGGTCCTGGCCACGGGCGCTCTTCTGGAAGCTTTCCATTGCCCTGCCTGAGATACCCCTCCTGTCCCGGCCCCCACTCCTTTTTTTCCTTCCTCACCTCAGCCCGGAGAGATATTCCAGTGGAAGTTATGGGTGACACATCCTCTTCTTTACAGGTGGCAGCCTGGCAACTCCTGCCGAAAGTCCAGCAGAGCCCCACTCACACCGGGCCCCCCACAAAGCCGTGGACCCTCACACCCTCCCACCAGCACAGCCCCGAGACTGCTGACGGGGCAGAGAATATGCAGTCAGGCACAGCTGCAGGGGCTATTGCTGCCTGGAGTGCTGTTTATATTGACCTCAACCCAGGCACACCTGGGGAGGGCTTGCCGGCAGGGTCAGGCTGCCCAGGTCAGCTAATCCTCAGCCCTCGGGGAATCACATTGCAGAAAATGGACCTCGCTAAGACAGAATATTCGCCAAGGAAAAAAAAGGACACAATGCCATTTGCAGCACCGTAGATGAGTCTCGAGGTAATCACGTGACTTGGAGTAAGTCAGAAAGTGAAAGACACATATCATATCATATCACTTATAGGTGTTACCTATAAATTGATACCAGGGCAGATATTTCCACGGAGAAGGGCAATCACAGATTCATTAAACAAACTTATGGTTCACCAAAGGAAAGGTGTGAGGATTGAATTCATTACGATATTGGGGTTAACAGACATATACAAACACAGTAGACGTATAGAATCGCCAAAGACCTACGGAGTACCAAGAGAAGACTACTCAACATTCTGTCATAACGTACATGGGAAAAGGATCCCAGGAAGAACAGACATATGTATATGTGTAAAAGAACCACCTCTTGCACACCTACAACAAGCTAAACGTTGTACTCAAACTTGCTGTAATAAAAAATAAAAAATTAAATTAAAAACACGAACAAGAAGTAGTGAGACAAACTTGAGGGGCTTTCTCCTGGCACATTCCGTTCTACATTCCAATCTAGAACGCGACTTCCATTGAGGCTCTGCTGCCCTAGTAACCAGATTTGGTAAGGGAGAACTGCTGCCACCTTGTGGCCGTTTCACACAACAGCAGCTTTAATCCCAGCGCTAATGGTCAGTGGATATTCCAAATCATTACAGGCCTGTAAATGACACCTGCCCTGAAAACATATCCTGGGGTCATATATCGACCAAAAAATTCAAAAGACGTCCATATTTCAAAACGACAGTTTCAAGAGGCATATTTCACGCACATTAGTGTTCTGCTTCTTTTGCTTGCTTTCTTTCTTTGTTAAAAAAACGGGAATGGAAAAAGGCAACCCTCAGAATGGGCGAAAACGTTCACAAACGAATCAATGGACAAAGGTTTCATCTCCAATATATATAAACAGCTCATGCAGCTTAATATTAATAAAACAAACAACCCAATACAAAAATGGGCAGAAGATCTAAAGAGACGTTTCTTCAAAGAAGACACAGAGATGGCCAAGACGCACATGAAAAGCTGCTCAACATCACTAATTATTAGAGAAATGCAAATCAAAACTACAATGAGGTAAGACCTCACACCTGTGAGAATCGGCCTCATCAGATAATCTACAAACAACAAATTCTGGGGAGGGTGTGGACAAAAGGAACCCTCTTCCGCTATTGGTGGGAATGTAAATTGATACAGTCACTATGGAGAACAGTATGGAGGTTCCTTTAAAAAACTAAAAAGAGAATTACCATAGGATCCAGCAATCCCACTTCTGGGCATATACCCAGAGAAAACCATAAATCACAAAGACACATTCACCACAATGTTCATTGCAGCACTATTTACAATAGCCAGGCAATGGAAGCAACCTAAATGCCCACAGACAGACGAATGGATAAAGATGTGGTACATATATAAAATGGAATATTACTCAGCCAAAAAAAGGAATGAAACTGGGTCATTTGTAGAGAAGTTGATGGATCTAGAGACTGTCATACAGAGTGAAGTAAGTCAGAAAGAGAAAAACAAATATTGTATATTAATGCCTATATGTGGAACCTAGAAAAATGGTACAGATGAACTGGTTTGCAGGGCAGAAATAGAGACACAGAGGTAGAGAACAAACGTATGGACATGGACACAATGTGGGGGAAGCCATGGGGTGGTGGTGGTGGGATGAGTTGGGAGATTGGGATTGACCTGTATACATGTATATGCATAAAATAGATAACTAATAATAACCTACTGTATAAAAAAATAAATTAAATTTCAAAATTTTTAAAAATAAAATGTAAAAATAAAACAGAAAAAAAGTTCTTCCATTCACACTGATGTATTTATAAGAATGAATTATTTCCATGCTTATATCCATAAATACATAAAAGAGGAATAAAATCTAACTTGAACCAAAAAAGAAAAAAAAAACTGAACCTAACATTTATACAGAGGAAAACACTACCAAGGCACTTGCTCCAGTGGTAAACAATTCTGAAATTGGTCAGAGGTGGGGAATCATCTCCCATACAGCCAGCAGCCCCGCCCGCCCACGCAAGGAGCGTCCTTATTGCAAAGCTGGGGGACCGTGCCGAGGCCTCTGTGAGGAAACGTGAGCTGAGCCCCAGGCCAGCTGCTGCTGAACTCTTCCCACCCTTCCCAGGTGAAACACCTGAATATGTACAAGGGCTTGAAAGCCTAGAGGAAGGGCCGTGGAGCCACACCAGCGACAGCACGCAGGCCAACTTGGTGCCTACAGGTCAGCCAGGATGGTCCTGGCCACGGGCGCTCTTCTGGAAGCTTTCCATTGCCCTGCCAGAGATACCCCTCCTGTCCCGGCCCCCACTCCTTTTTTTCCTTCCTCACCTCAGCCCGGAGAGATATTCCAGTGGAAGTTATGGGTGACACATCCTCTTCTTTACAGGTGGCAGCCTGGCAACTCCTGCCGAAAGTCCAGCAGAGCCCCACTCACACCGGGCCCCCCACAAAGCCGTGGACCCTCACACCCTCCCACCAGCACAGCCCCGAGACTGCTGACGGGGCAGAGAATATGCAGTCAGGCACAGCTGCAGGGGCTATTGCTGCCTGGAGTGCTGTTTATATTGACCTCAACCCAGGCACACCTGGGGAGGGCTTGCCGGCAGGGTCAGGCTGCCCAGGTCAGCTAATCCTCAGCCCTCGGGGAATCACATTGCAGAAAATGGACCTCGCTAAGACAGAATATTCGCCAAGGAAAAAAAAGGACACAATGCCATTTGCAGCACCGTAGATGAGTCTCGAGGTAATCACGTGACTTGGAGTAAGTCAGAAAGTGAAAGACACATATCATATCATATCACTTATAGGTGTTACCTATAAATTGATACCAGGGCAGATATTTCCACGGAGAAGGGCAATCACAGATTCATTAAACAAACTTATGGTTCACCAAAGGAAAGGTGTGAGGATTGAATTCATTACGATATTGGGGTTAACAGACATATACAAACACAGTAGACGTATAGAATCGCCAAAGACCTACGGAGTACCAAGAGAAGACTACTCAACATTCTGTCATAACGTACATGGGAAAAGGATCCCAGGAAGAACAGACATATGTATATGTGTAAAAGAACCACCTCTTGCACACCTACAACAAGCTAAACGTTGTACTCAAACTTGCTGTAATAAAAAATAAAAAATTAAATTAAAAACACGAACAAGAAGTAGTGAGACAAACTTGAGGGGCTTTCTCCTGGCACATTCCGTTCTACATTCCAATCTAGAACGCGACTTCCATTGAGGCTCTGCTGCCCTAGTAACCAGATTTGGTAAGGGAGAACTGCTGCCACCTTGTGGCCGTTTCACACAACAGCAGCTTTAATCCCAGCGCTAATGGTCAGTGGATATTCCAAATCATTACAGGCCTGTAAATGACACCTGCCCTGAAAACATATCCTGGGGTCATATATCGACCAAAAAATTCAAAAGACGTCCATATTTCAAAACGACAGTTTCAAGAGGCATATTTCACGCACATTAGTGTTCTGCTTCTTTTGCTTGCTTTCTTTCTTTGTTAGAAAAACGGGAATGGAAAAAGGCAACCCTCAGAATGGGCGAAAACGTTCACAAACGAATCAATGGACAAAGGTTTAATCTCCAATATATATAAACAGCTCATGCAGCTTAATATTAATAAAACAAACAACCCAATACAAAAATGGGCAGAAGATCTAAAGAGACGTTTCTTCAAAGAAGACACAGAGATGGCCAAGACGCACATGAAAAGCTGCTCAACATCACTAATTATTAGAGAAATGCAAATCAAAACTACAATGAGGTAAGACCTCACACCTGTGAGAATCGGCATCATCAGATAATCTACAAACAACAAATTCTGGGGAGGGTGTGGACAAAAGGAACCCTCTTCCGCTATTGGTGGGAATGTAAATTGATACAGTCACGATGGAGAACAGTATGGAGGTTCCTTTAAAAAACTAAAAAGAGAATTACCATAGGATCCAGCAATCCCACTTCTGGGCATATACCCAGAGAAAACCATAAATCACAAAGACACATTCACCACAATGTTCATTGCAGCACTATTTACAATAGCCAGGCAATGGAAGCAACCTAAATGCCCACAGACAGACGAATGGATAAAGATGTGGTACATATATAAAATGGAATATTACTCAGCCAAAAAAAGGAATGAAACTGGGTCATTTGTAGAGAAGTTGATGGATCTAGAGACTGTCATACAGAGTGAAGTAAGTCAGAAAGAGAAAAACAAATATTGTATATTAATGCCTATATGTGGAACCTAGAAAAATGGTACAGATGAACTGGTTTGCAGGGCAGAAATAGAGACACAGAGGTAGAGAACAAACGTATGGACATGGACACAAAGTGGGGGAAGCCATGGGGTGGTGGTGGTGGGATGAGTTGGGAGATTGGGATTGACCTGTATACATGTATATGCATAAAATAGATAACTAATAATAACCTACTGTATAAAAAAATAAATTAAATTAAATTTCAAAATTTTTAAAAATAAAATGTAAAAATAAAACAGAAAAAAAGTACTTCCATTCACACTGATGTATTTATAAGAATGAATTATTTCCATGCTTATATCCATAAATACATAAAAGAGGAATAAAATCTAACTTGAACCAAAAAAGAAAAAAAAACTGAACCTAACATTTATACAGAGGAAAACACTACCAAGGCACTTGCTCCAGTGGTAAACAATTCTGAAATTGGTCAGAGGTGGGGAATCATCTCCCATACAGCCAGCAGCCCCGCCCGCCCACGCAAGGAGCGTCCTTATTGCAAAGCTGGGGGACCGTGCCGAGGCCTCTGTGAGGAAACGTGAGCTGAGCCCCAGGCCAGCTGCTGCTGAACTCTTCCCACCCTTCCCAGGTGAAAGACCTGAATATGTACAAGGGCTTGAAAGCCTAGAGGAAGGGCCGTGGAGCCACACCAGCGACAGCACGCAGGCCAACTTGGTGCCTACAGGTCAGCCAGGATGGTCCTGGCCACGGGCGCTCTTCTGGAAGCTTTCCATTGCCCTGCCTGAGATACCCCTCCTGTCCCGGCCCCCACTCCTTTTTTTCCTTCCTCACCTCAGCCCGGAGAGATATTCCAGTGGAAGTTATGGGTGACACATCCTCTTCTTTACAGGTGGCAGCCTGGCAACTCCTGCCGAAAGTCCAGCAGAGCCCCACTCACACCGGGCCCCCCACAAAGCCGTGGACCCTCACACCCTCCCACCAGCACAGCCCCGAGACTGCTGACGGTGCAGAGAATATGCAGTCAGGCACAGCTGCAGGGGCTATTGCTGCCTGGAGTGCTGTTTATATTGACCTCAACCCAGGCACACCTGGGGAGGGCTTGCCGGCAGGGTCAGGCTGCCCAGGTCAGCTAATCCTCAGCCCTCGGGGAATCACATTGCAGAAAATGGACCTCGCTAAGACAGAATATTCGCCAAGGAAAAAAAAGGACACAATGCCATTTGCAGCACCGTAGATGAGTCTCGAGGTAATCACGTGACTTGGAGTAAGTCAGAAAGTGAAAGACACATATCATATCATATCACTTATAGGTGTTACCTATAAATTGATACCAGGGCAGATATTTCCACGGAGAAGGGCAATCACAGATTCATTAAACAAACTTATGGTTCACCAAAGGAAAGGTGTGAGGATTGAATTCATTACGATATTGGGGTTAACAGACATATACAAACACAGTAGACGTATAGAATCGCCAAAGACCTACGGAGTACCAAGAGAAGACTACTCAACATTCTGTCATAACGTACATGGGAAAAGGATCCCAGGAAGAACAGACATATGTATATGTGTAAAAGAACCACCTCTTGCACACCTACAACAAGCTAAACGTTGTACTCAAACTTGCTGTAATAAAAAATAAAAAATTAAATTAAAGGGCTTCCCTGGTGGCGCAGTGGTTGAGAGTCCGCCTGCCGATGCAGGGGACACGGGTTCGTGCCCCTATCCCGGAAGATCCCACATGCCGCGCAGCGGCTGGGCCCGCGAGCCATGGCCGTGGAGCCTGTGTGTCCGGAGCCTGTGCTCCGCAACGGGAGAGGCCACAGCAGTGAGAGGCCCGCGTACAGCAAAAAAAAAAAAAAAAAAAAAAAAAAAAAAAAAAAAAAAAAAAAAAAAAAAAAAAAATTAAATTAAAAACACGAACAAGAAGTAGTGAGACAAACTTGAGGGGCTTTCTCCTGGCACATTCCGTTCTACATTCCAATCTAGAACGCGACTTCCATTGAGGCTCTGCTGCCCTAGTAACCAGATTTGGTAAGGGAGAACTGCTGCCACCTTGTGGCCGTTTCACACAACAGCAGCTTTAATCCCAGCGCTATTGGTCAGTGGATATTCCAAATCATTACAGGCCTGTAAATGACACCTGCCCTGAAAACATATCCTGGGGTCATATATCGACCAAAAAATTCAAAAGACGTCCATATTTCAAAACGACAGTTTCAAGAGGCATATTTCACGCACATTAGTGTTCTGCTTCTTTTGCTTGCGTTCTTTCTTTGTTAAAAAAACGGGAATGGAAAAAGGCAACCCTCAGAATGGGCGAAAACGTTCACAAACGAATCAATGGACAAAGGTTTCATCTCCAATATATATAAACAGCTCATGCAGCTTAATATTAATAAAACAAACAACCCAATACAAAAATGGGCAGAAGATCTAAAGAGACGTTTCTTCAAAGAAGACACAGAGATGGCCAAGACGCACATGAAAAGCTGCTCAACATCACTAATTATTAGAGAAATGCAAATCAAAACTACAATGAGGTAAGACCTCACACCTGTGAGAATCGGCATCATCAGATAATCTACAAACAACAAATTCTGGGGAGGGTGTGGACAAAAGGAACCCTCTTCCGCTATTGGTGGGAATGTAAATTGATACAGTCACGATGGAGAACAGTATGGAGGTTCCTTTAAAAAACTAAAAAGAGAATTACCATAGGATCCAGCAATCCCACTTCTGGGCATATACCCAGAGAAAACCATAAATCACAAAGACACATTCACCACAATGTTCATTGCAGCACTATTTACAATAGCCAGGCAATGGAAGCAACCTAAATGCCCACAGACAGACGAATGGATAAAGATGTGGTACATATATAAAATGGAATATTACTCAGCCAAAAAAAGGAATGAAACTGGGTCATTTGTAGAGAAGTTGATGGATCTAGAGACTGTCATACAGAGTGAAGTAAGTCAGAAAGAGAAAAACAAATATTGTATATTAATGCCTATATGTGGAACCTAGAAAAATGGTACAGATGAACTGGTTTGCAGGGCAGAAATAGAGACACAGAGGTAGAGAACAAACGTATGGACATGGACACAAAGTGGGGGAAGCCATGGGGTGGTGGTGGTGGGATGAGTTGGGAGATTGGGATTGACCTGTATACATGTATATGCATAAAATAGATAACTAATAATAACCTACTGTATAAAAAAATAAATTAAATTAAATTTCAAAATTTTTAAAAATAAAATGTAAAAATAAAACAGAAAAAAAGTACTTCCATTCACACTGATGTATTTATAAGAATGAATTATTTCCATGCTTATATCCATAAATACATAAAAGAGGAATAAAATCTAACTTGAACCAAAAAAGAAAAAAAAACTGAACCTAACATTTATACAGAGGAAAACACTACCAAGGCACTTGCTCCAGTTGTAAACAATTCTGAAATTGGTCAGAGGTGGGGAATCATCTCCCATACAGCCAGCAGCCCCGCCCGCCCACACAAGGAGCGTCCTTATTGCAAAGCTGGGGGACCGTGCCGAGGCCTCTGTGAGGAAACGTGAGCTGAGCCCCAGGCCAGCTGCTGCTGAACTCTTCCCACCCTTCCCAGGTGAAACACCTGAATATGTACAAGGGCTTGGAAGCCTAGAGGAAGGGCCGTGGAGCCACACCAGCGACAGCACGCAGGCCAACTTGGTGCCTGCAGGTCAGCCAGGATGGTCCTGGCCACGGGCGCTCTTCTGGAAGCTTTCCATTGCCCTGCCTGAGATACCCCTCCTGTCCCGGCCCCCACTCCTTTTTTTCCTTCCTCACCTCAGCCCGGAGAGATATTCCAGTGGAAGTTATGGGTGACACATCCTCTTCTTTACAGGTGGCAGCCTGGCAACTCCTGCCGAAAGTCCAGCAGAGCCCCACTCACACCGGGCCCCCCACAAAGCCGTGGACCCTCACACCCTCCCACCAGCACAGCCCCGAGACTGCTGACGGGGCAGAGAATATGCAGTCAGGCACAGCTGCAGGGGCTATTGCTGCCTGGAGTGCTGTTTATATTGACCTCAACCCAGGCACACCTGGGGAGGGCTTGCCGGCAGGGTCAGGCTGCCCAGGTCAGCTAATCCTCAGCCCTCGGGGAATCACATTGCAGAAAATGGACCTCGCTAAGACAGAATATTCGCCAAGGAAAAAAAAGGACACAATGCCATTTGCAGCACCGTAGATGAGTCTCGAGGTAATCACGTGACTTGGAGTAAGTCAGAAAGTGAAAGACACATATCATATCATATCACTTATAGGTGTTACCTATAAATTGATACCAGGGCAGATATTTCCACGGAGAAGGGCAATCACAGATTCATTAAACAAACTTATGGTTCACCAAAGGAAAGGTGTGAGGATTGAATTCATTACGATATTGGGGTTAACAGACATATACAAACACAGTAGACGTATAGAATCGCCAAAGACCTACGGAGTACCAAGAGAAGACTACTCAACATTCTGTCATAACGTACATGGGAAAAGGATCCCAGGAAGAACAGACATATGTATATGTGTAAAAGAACCACCTCTTGCACACCTACAACAAGCTAAACGTTGTACTCAAACTTGCTGTAATAAAAAATAAAAAAATTAAATTAAAAACACGAACAAGAAGTAGTGAGACAAACTTGAGGGGCTTTCTCCTGGCACATTCCGTTCTACATTCCAATCTAGAACGCGACTTCCATTGAGGCTCTGCTGCCCTAGTAACCAGATTTGGTAAGGGAGAACTGCTGCCACCTTGTGGCCGTTTCACACAACAGCAGCTTTAATCCCAGCGCTAATGGTCAGTGGATATTCCAAATCATTACAGGCCTGTAAATGACACCTGCCCTGAAAACATATCCTGGGGTCATATATCGACCAAAAAATTCAAAAGACGTCCATATTTCAAAACGACAGTTTCAAGAGGCATATTTCACGCACATTAGTGTTCTGCTTCTTTTGCTTGCTTTCTTTCTTTGTTAAAAAAACGGGAATGGAAAAAGGCAACCCTCAGAATGGGCGAAAACGTTCACAAACGAATCAATGGACAAAGGTTTCATCTCCAATATATATAAACAGCTCATGCAGCTTAATATTAATAAAACAAACAACCCAATACAAAAATGGGCAGAAGATCTAAAGAGACGTTTCTTCAAAGAAGACACAGAGATGGCCAAGACGCACATGAAAAGCTGCTCAACATCACTAATTATTAGAGAAATGCAAATCAAAACTACAATGAGGTAAGACCTCACACCTGTGAGAATCGGCCTCATCAGATAATCTACAAACAACAAATTCTGGGGAGGGTGTGGACAAAAGGAACCCTCTTCCGCTATTGGTGGGAATGTAAATTGATACAGTCACTATGGAGAACAGTATGGAGGTTCCTTTAAAAAACTAAAAAGAGAATTACCATAGGATCCAGCAATCCCACTTCTGGGCATATACCCAGAGAAAACCATAAATCACAAAGACACATTCACCACAATGTTCATTGCAGCACTATTTACAATAGCCAGGCAATGGAAGCAACCTAAATGCCCACAGACAGACGAATGGATAAAGATGTGGTACATATATAAAATGGAATATTACTCAGCCAAAAAAAGGAATGAAACTGGGTCATTTGTAGAGAAGTTGATGGATCTAGAGACTGTCATACAGAGTGAAGTAAGTCAGAAAGAGAAAAACAAATATTGTATATTAATGCCTATATGTGGAACCTAGAAAAATGGTACAGATGAACTGGTTTGCAGGGCAGAAATAGAGACACAGAGGTAGAGAACAAACGTATGGACATGGACACAAAGTGGGGGAAGCCATGGGGTGGTGGTGGTGGGATGAGTTGGGAGATTGGGATTGACCTGTATACATGTATATGCATAAAATAGATAACTAATAATAACCTACTGTATAAAAAAATAAATTAAATTTCAAAATTTTTAAAAATAAAATGTAAAAATAAAACAGAAAAAAAGTTCTTCCATTCACACTGATGTATTTATAAGAATGAATTATTTCCATGCTTATATCCATAAATACATAAAAGAGGAATAAAATCTAACTTGAACCAAAAAAGAAAAAAAAAACTGAACCTAACATTTATACAGAGGAAAACACTACCAAGGCACTTGCTCCAGTGGTAAACAATTCTGAAATTGGTCAGAGGTGGGGAATCATCTCCCATACAGCCAGCAGCCCCGCCCGCCCACGCAAGGAGCGTCCTTATTGCAAAGCTGGGGGACCGTGCCGAGGCCTCTGTGAGGAAACGTGAGCTGAGCCCCAGGCCAGCTGCTGCTGAACTCTTCCCACCCTTCCCATGTGAAAGACCTGAATATGTACAAGGGCTTGAAAGCCTAGAGGAAGGGCCGTGGAGCCACACCAGCGACAGCACGCAGGCCAACTTGGTGCCTACAGGTCAGCCAGGATGGTCCTGGCCACGGGCGCTCTTCTGGAAGCTTTCCATTGCCCTGCCTGAGATACCCCTCCTGTCCCGGCCCCCACTCCTTTTTTTCCTTCCTCACCTCAGCCCGGAGAGATATTCCAGTGGAAGTTATGGGTGACACATCCTCTTCTTTACAGGTGGCAGCCTGGCAACTCCTGCCGAAAGTCCAGCAGAGCCCCACTCACACCGGGCCCCCCACAAAGCCGTGGACCCTCACACCCTCCCACCAGCACAGCCCCGAGACTGCTGACGGGGCAGAGAATATGCAGTCAGGCACAGCTGCAGGGGCTATTGCTGCCTGGAGTGCTGTTTATATTGACCTCAACCCAGGCACACCTGGGGAGGGCTTGCCGGCAGGGTCAGGCTGCCCAGGTCAGCTAATCCTCAGCCCTCGGGGAATCACATTGCAGAAAATGGACCTCGCTAAGACAGAATATTCGCCAAGGAAAAAAAAGGACACAATGCCATTTGCAGCACCGTAGATGAGTCTCGAGGTAATCACGTGACTTGGAGTAAGTCAGAAAGTGAAAGACACATATCATATCATATCACTTATAGGTGTTACCTATAAATTGATACCAGGGCAGATATTTCCACGGAGAAGGGCAATCACAGATTCATTAAACAAACTTATGGTTCACCAAAGGAAAGGTGTGAGGATTGAATTCATTACGATATTGGGGTTAACAGACATATACAAACACAGTAGACGTATAGAATCGCCAAAGACCTACGGAGTACCAAGAGAAGACTACTCAACATTCTGTCATAACGTACATGGGAAAAGGATCCCAGGAAGAACAGACATATGTATATGTGTAAAAGAACCACCTCTTGCACACCTACAACAAGCTAAACGTTGTACTCAAACTTGCTGTAATAAAAAATAAAAAATTAAATTAAAAACACGAACAAGAAGTAGTGAGACAAACTTGAGGGGCTTTCTCCTGGCACATTCCGTTCTACATTCCAATCTAGAACGCGACTTCCATTGAGGCTCTGCTGCCCTAGTAACCAGATTTGGTAAGGGAGAACTGCTGCCACCTTGTGGCCGTTTCACACAACAGCAGCTTTAATCCCAGCGCTAATGGTCAGTGGATATTCCAAATCATTACAGGCCTGTAAATGACACCTGCCCTGAAAACATATCCTGGGGTCATATATCGACCAAAAAATTCAAAAGACGTCCATATTTCAAAACGACAGTTTCAAGAGGCATATTTCACGCACATTAGTGTTCTGCTTCTTTTGCTTGCTTTCTTTCTTTGTTAAAAAAACGGGAATGGAAAAAGGCAACCCTCAGAATGGGCGAAAACGTTCACAAACGAATCAATGGACAAAGGTTTCATCTCCAATATATATAAACAGCTCATGCAGCTTAATATTAATAAAACAAACAACCCAATACAAAAATGGGCAGAAGATCTAAAGAGACGTTTCTTCAAAGAAGACACAGAGATGGCCAAGACGCACATGAAAAGCTGCTCAACATCACTAATTATTAGAGAAATGCAAATCAAAACTACAATGAGGTAAGACCTCACACCTGTGAGAATCGGCCTCATCAGATAATCTACAAACAACAAATTCTGGGGAGGGTGTGGACAAAAGGAACCCTCTTCCGCTATTGGTGGGAATGTAAATTGATACAGTCACTATGGAGAACAGTATGGAGGTTCCTTTAAAAAACTAAAAAGAGAATTACCATAGGATCCAGCAATCCCACTTCTGGGCATATACCCAGAGAAAACCATAAATCACAAAGACACATTCACCACAATGTTCATTGCAGCACTATTTACAATAGCCAGGCAATGGAAGCAACCTAAATGCCCACAGACAGACGAATGGATAAAGATGTGGTACATATATAAAATGGAATATTACTCAGCCAAAAAAAGGAATGAAACTGGGTCATTTGTAGAGAAGTTGATGGATCTAGAGACTGTCATACAGAGTGAAGTAAGTCAGAAAGAGAAAAACAAATATTGTATATTAATGCCTATATGTGGAACCTAGAAAAATGGTACAGATGAACTGGTTTGCAGGGCAGAAATAGAGACACAGAGGTAGAGAACAAACGTATGGACATGGACACAATATGGGGGAAGCCATGGGGTGGTGGTGGTGGGATGAGTTGGGAGATTGGGATTGACCTGTATACATGTATATGCATAAAATAGATAACTAATAATAACCTACTGTATAAAAAAATAAATTAAATTTCAAAATTTTTAAAAATAAAATGTAAAAATAAAACAGAAAAAAAGTTCTTCCATTCACACTGATGTATTTATAAGAATGAATTATTTCCATGCTTATATCCATAAATACATAAAAGAGGAATAAAATCTAACTTGAACCAAAAAAGAAAAAAAAAACTGAACCTAACATTTATACAGAGGAAAACACTACCAAGGCACTTGCTCCAGTGGTAAACAATTCTGAAATTGGTCAGAGGTGGGGAATCATCTCCCATACAGCCAGCAGCCCCGCCCGCCCACGCAAGGAGCGTCCTTATTGCAAAGCTGGGGGACCGTGCCGAGGCCTCTGTGAGGAAACGTGAGCTGAGCCCCAGGCCAGCTGCTGCTGAACTCTTCCCACCCTTCCCAGGTGAAAGACCTGAATATGTACAAGGGCTTGAAAGCCTAGAGGAAGGGCCGTGGAGCCACACCAGCGACAGCACGCAGGCCAACTTGGTGCCTACAGGTCAGCCAGGATGGTCCTGGCCACGGGCGCTCTTCTGGAAGCTTTCCATTGCCCTGCCTGAGATACCCCTCCTGTCCCGGCCCCCACTCCTTTTTTTCCTTCCTCACCTCAGCCCGGAGAGATATTCCAGTGGAAGTTATGGGTGACACATCCTCTTCTTTACAGGTGGCAGCCTGGCAACTCCTGCCGAAAGTCCAGCAGAGCCCCACTCACACCGGGCCCCCCACAAAGCCGTGGACCCTCACACCCTCCCACCAGCACAGCCCCGAGACTGCTGACGGGGCAGAGAATATGGAGTCAGGCACAGCTGCAGGGGCTATTGCTGCCTGGAGTGCTGTTTATATTGACCTCAACCCAGGCACACCTGGGGAGGGCTTGCCGGCAGGGTCAGGCTGCCCAGGTCAGCTAATCCTCAGCCCTCGGGGAATCACATTGCAGAAAATGGACCTCGCTAAGACAGAATATTCGCCAAGGAAAAAAAAGGACACAATGCCATTTGCAGCACCGTAGATGAGTCTCGAGGTAATCACGTGACTTGGAGTAAGTCAGAAAGTGAAAGACACATATCATATCATATCACTTATAGGTGTTACCTATAAATTGATACCAGGGCAGATATTTCCACGGAGAAGGGCAATCACAGATTCATTAAACAAACTTATGGTTCACCAAAGGAAAGGTGTGAGGATTGAATTCATTACGATATTGGGGTTAACAGACATATACAAACACAGTAGACGTATAGAATCGCCAAAGACCTACGGAGTACCAAGAGAAGACTACTCAACATTCTGTCATAACGTACATGGGAAAAGGATCCCAGGAAGAACAGACATATGTATATGTGTAAAAGAACCACCTCTTGCACACCTACAACAAGCTAAACGTTGTACTCAAACTTGCTGTAATAAAAAATAAAAAATTAAATTAAAAACACGAACAAGAAGTAGTGAGACAAACTTGAGGGGCTTTCTCCTGGCACATTCCGTTCTACATTCCAATCTAGAACGCGACTTCCATTGAGGCTCTGCTGCCCTAGTAACCAGATTTGGTAAGGGAGAACTGCTGCCACCTTGTGGCCGTTTCACACAACAGCAGCTTTAATCCCAGCGCTATTGGTCAGTGGATATTCCAAATCATTACAGGCCTGTAAATGACACCTGCCCTGAAAACATATCCTGGGGTCATATATCGACCAAAAAATTCAAAAGACGTCCATATTTCAAAACGACAGTTTCAAGAGGCATATTTCACGCACATTAGTGTTCTGCTTCTTTTGCTTGCTTTCTTTCTTTGTTAAAAAAACGGGAATGGAAAAAGGCAACCCTCAGAATGGGTGAAAACGTTCACAAACGAATCAATGGACAAAGGTTTCATCTCCAATATATATAAACAGCTCATGCAGCTTAATATTAATAAAACAAACAACCCAATACAAAAATGGGCAGAAGATCTAAAGAGACGTTTCTTCAAAGAAGACACAGAGATGGACAAGACGCACATGAAAAGCTGCTCAACATCACTAATTATTAGAGAAATGCAAATCAAAACTACAATGAGGTAAGACCTCACACCTGTGAGAATCGGCATCATCAGATAATCTACAAACAACAAATTCTGGGGAGGGTGTGGACAAAAGGAACCCTCTTCCGCTATTGGTGGGAATGTAAATTGATACAGTCACGATGGAGAACAGTATGGAGGTTCCTTTAAAAAACTAAAAAGAGAATTACCATAGGATCCAGCAATCCCACTTCTGGGCATATACCCAGAGAAAACCATAAATCACAAAGACACATTCACCACAATGTTCATTGCAGCACTATTTACAATAGCCAGGCAATGGAAGCAACCTAAATGCCCACAGACAGACGAATGGATAAAGATGTGGTACATATATAAAATGGAATATTACTCAGCCAAAAAAAGGAATGAAACTGGGTCATTTGTAGAGAAGTTGATGGATCTAGAGACTGTCATACAGAGTGAAGTAAGTCAGAAAGAGAAAAACAAATATTGTATATTAATGCCTATATGTGGAACCTAGAAAAATGGTACAGATGAACTGGTTTGCAGGGCAGAAATAGAGACACAGAGGTAGAGAACAAACGTATGGACATGGACACAAAGTGGGGGAAGCCATGGGGTGGTGGTGGTGGGATGAGTTGGGAGATTGGGATTGACCTGTATACATGTATATGCATAAAATAGATAACTAATAATAACCTACTGTATAAAAAAATAAATTAAATTAAATTTCAAAATTTTTAAAAATAAAATGTAAAAATAAAACAGAAAAAAAGTACTTCCATTCACACTGATGTATTTATAAGAATGAATTATTTCCATGCTTATATCCATAAATACATAAAAGAGGAATAAAATCTAACTTGAACCAAAAAAGAAAAAAAAACTGAACCTAACATTTATACAGAGGAAAACACTACCAAGGCACTTGCTCCAGTGGTAAACAATTCTGAAATTGGTCAGAGGTGGGGAATCATCTCCCATACAGCCAGCAGCCCCGCCCGCCCACGCAAGGAGCGTCCTTATTGCAAAGCTGGGGGACCGTGCCGAGGCCTCTGTGAGGAAACGTGAGCTGAGCCCCAGGCCAGCTGCTGCTGAACTCTTCCCACCCTTCCCAGGTGAAACACCTGAATATGTACAAGGGCTTGAAAGCCTAGAGGAAGGGCCGTGGAGCCACACCAGCGACAGCACGCAGGCCAACTTGGTGCCTGCAGGTCAGCCAGGATGGTCCTGGCCACGGGCGCTCTTCTGGAAGCTTTCCATTGCCCTGCCTGAGATACCCCTCCTGTCCCGGCCCCCACTCCTTTTTTCCTTCCTCACCTCAGCCCGGAGACATATTCCAGTGGAAGTTATGGGTGACACATCCTCTTCTTTACATGTGGCAGCCTGGCAACTCCTGCCGAAAGTCCAGCAGAGCCCCACTCACACCGGGCCCCCCACAAAGCCGTGGACCCTCACACCCTCCCACCAGCACAGCCCCGAGACTGCTGACCTGGCAGAGAATATGCAGTCAGGCACAGCTGCAGGGGCTATTGCTGCCTGGAGTGCTGTTTATATTGACCTCAACCCAGGCACATCTGGGGAGGGCTTGCCGGCAGGGTCAGGCTGCCCAGGTCAGCTAATCCTCAGCCCTCGGGGAATCACATTGCAGAAAATGGACCTCGCTAAGACAGAATATTCGCCAAGGAAAAAAAAGGACACAATGCCATTTGCAGCACCGTAGATGAGTCTCGAGGTAATCACGTGACTTGGAGTAAGTCAGAAAGTGAAAGACACATATCATATCATATCACTAATAGGTGTTACCTATAAATTGATACCAGGGCAGATATTTCCACGGAGAAGGGCAATCACAGATTCATTAAACAAACTTATGGTTCACCAAAGGAAAGGTGTGAGGATTGAATTCATTACGATATTGGGGTTAACAGACATATACAAACACAGTAGACGTATAGAATCGCCAAAGACCTACGGAGTACCAAGAGAAGACTACTCAACATTCTGTCATAACGTACATGGGAAAAGGATCCCAGGAAGAACAGACATATGTATATGTGTAAAAGAACCACCTCTTGCACACCTACAACAAGCTAAACGTTTTACTCAAACTTGCTGTAATAAAAAATAAAAAATTAAATTAAAAACACGAACAAGAAGTAGGGAGACAAACTTGAGGGGCTTTCTCCTGGCACATTCCGTTCTACATTCCAATCTAGAACGCGACTTCCATTGAGGCTCTGCTGCCCTAGTAACCAGATTTGGTAAGGGAGAACTGCTGCCACCTTGTGGCCGTTTCACACAACAGCAGCTTTAATCCCAGCGCTAATGGTCAGTGGATATTCCAAATCATTACAGGCCTGTAAATGACACCTGCCCTGAAAACAAATCCTGGGGTCATATATCGACCAAAAAATTCAAAAGACGTCCATATTTCAAAACGACAGTTTCAAGAGGCATATTTCACGCACATTAGTGTTCTGCTTCTTTTGCTTGCTTTCTTTCTTTGTTAAAAAAACGGGAATGGAAAAAGGCAACCCTCAGAATGGGCGAAAACGTTCACAAACGAATCAATGGACAAAGGTTTCATCTCCAATATATATAAACAGCTCATGCAGCTTAATATTAATAAAACAAACAACCCAATACAAAAATGGGCAGAAGATCTAAAGAGACGTTTCTTCAAAGAAGACACAGAGATGGCCAAGACGCACATGAAAAGCTGCTCAACATCACTAATTATTAGAGAAATGCAAATCAAAACTACAATGAGGTAAGACCTCACACCTGTGAGAATCGGCCTCATCAGATAATCTACAAACAACAAATTCTGGGGAGGGTGTGGACAAAAGGAACCCTCTTCCGCTATTGGTGGGAATGTAAATTGATACAGTCACTGTGGAGAACAGTATGGAGGTTCCTTTAAAAAACTAAAAAGAGAATTACCATAGGATCCAGCAATCCCACTTCTGGGCATATACCCAGAGAAAACCATAAATCACAGAGACACATTCACCACAATGTTCATTGCAGCACTATTTACAATAGCCAGGTAATGGAAGCAACCTAAATGCCCACAGACAGACGAATGGATAAAGATGTGGTACATATATAAAATGGAATATTACTCAGCCATAAAAAGGAATGAAACTGAGTCATTTGTAGAGAAGTTGATGGATCTAGAGACTGTCATACAGAGTGAAGTAAGTCAGAAAGAGAAAAACAAATATTGTATATTAATGCCTATATGTGGAACGTAGAAAAATGCTACAGATGAACTGGTTTGCAGGGCAGAAATAGAGACACAGAGGTAGAGAACAAACGTATCGACACAAAGTGGGGGAAGCCATGGGGTGGTGGTGGTGGGATGAGTTGGGAGATTGGGATTGACCTGTATACATGTCTATGCATAAAATAGATAACTAATAATAACCTAGTGTATAAAAAATAAATAAAATTAAATTTCAAAATTTTTAAAAATAAAATGTAAAAATAAAACAGAAAAAAAGTTCTTCCATTCACACTGATGTATTTATAAGAATGAATTATTTCCATTCTTATATCTATAAATACATAAAAGAGGAATAAAATCTAACTTGAACCAAAAAAGAAATAAAAAAAACTGAACCTAACAGTTATACAGAGGAAAACACTACCAAGGCACTTGCTCCAGTGGTAAACAATTCTGAAATTGGTCAGAGGTGGGGAATCATCTCCCATACAGCCAGCAGCCCCAGCCGCCCACGCAAGGAGCGTCCTTATTGCAAAGCTGGGGGACCGTGCCGAGGCCTCTGTGAGGAAACGTGAGCTGAGCCCCAGGCCAGCTGCTGCTGAACTGTTCCCACCCTTCCCAGGTGAAACACCTGAATATGTACAAGGGCTTGAAAGCCTAGAGGAAGGGCCGTGGAGCCACACCAGCGACAGCACGCAGGCCAACTTGGTGCCTACACGTCAGCCAGGATGGTCCTGGCCACGGGCGCTCTTCTGGAAGCTTTCCATTGCCCTGCCTGAGATACCCCTCCTGTCCCGGCCCCCACTCCTTTTTTTCCTTCCTCACCTCAGCCCGGAGAGATATTCCAGTGGAAGTTATGGGTGACACATCCTCTTCTTTACAGGTGGCAGCCTGGCAACTCCTGCCGAAAGTCCAGCAGAGCCCCACTCACACCGGGCCCCCCACAAAGCCGTGGACCCTCACACCCTCCCACCAGCACAGCCCCGAGACTGCTGACGGGGCAGAGAATATGGAGTCAGGCACAGCTGCAGGGGCTATTGCTGCCTGGAGTGCTGTTTATATTGACCTCAACCCAGGCACACCTGGGGAGGGCTTGCCGGCAGGGCCAGGCTGCCCAGGTCAGCTAATCCTCAGCCCTCGGGGAATCACACTGCAGAAAATGGACCTCGCTAAGACAGAATATTCGCCAAGGAAAACAAGGACACAATGCCATTTGCAGCACCGTAGATGAGTCTCGAGGTAATCACGTGACTTGGAGTAAGTCAGAAAGTGAAAGACACATATCATATCATATCACTTATAGGTGTTACCTATAAATTGATACCAGGGCAGATATTTCCACGGAGAAGGGCAATCACAGATTCATTAAACAAACATATGGTTCACCAAAGGAAAGGTGTGAGGATTGAATTCATTACGATATTGGGGTTAACAGACATATACAAACACAGTAGACGTATAGATTCACCAAAGACCTACGGAGTACCAAGAGAAGACTACTCAACATTCTGTCATAACGTACATGGGAAAAGGATCCCAGGAAGAACAGACATATGTATATGTGTAAAAGAACCACCTCTTGCACACCTACAACAAGCTAAACGTTGTACTCAAACTTGCTGTAATAAAAAATAGAAAATTAAATTAAAAACACGAACAAGAAGTAGTGAGACAAACTTGAGGGGCTTTCTCCTGGCACATTCCGTTCTACATTCCAATCTAGAACGCGACTTCCATTGAGGCTCTGCTGCCCTAGTAACCAGATTTGGTAAGGGAGAACTGCTGCCACCTTGTGGCCGTTTCACACAACAGCAGCTTTAATCCCAGCGCTAATGGTCAGGGGATATTCCAAATCATTACAGGCCTGTAAAGGACACCTGCCCTGAAAACAAATCCTGGGGTCATATATCGACCAAAGAATTCAAAAGACGTCCATATTTCAAAACGACAGTTTCAAGAGGCATATTTCACGCACATTAGTGTTCTGCTTCTTTTGCTTGCTTTCTTTCTTTGTTAAAAATACGGGAATGGAAAAAGGCAACCCTCAGAATGGGCGAAAACGTTCACAAACGAATCAATGGACAAAGGTTTAATCTCCAATATATATAAACAGCTCATGCAGCTTAATATTAATAAAACAAACAACCCAATACAAAAATGGGCAGAAGATCTAAAGAGACGTTTCTTCAAAGAAGACACAGAGATGGCCAAGACGCACATGAAAAGCTGCTCTACATCACTAATTATTAGAGAAATGCAAATCAAAACTACAATGAGGTAAGACCTCACACCTGTGAGAATCGGCCTCATCAGATAATCTACAAACAACAAATTCTGGGGAGGGTGTGGACAAAAGGAACCCTCTTCCGCTATTGGTGGGAATGTAAATTGATACAGTCACTATGGAGAACAGTATGGAGGTTCCTTTAGAAAACTAAAAAGAGAATTACCATAGGATCCAGCAATCCCACTTCTGGGCATATACCCAGAGAAAACCATAAATCACAAAGACACATTCACCACAATGTTCATTGCAGCACTATTTACAATAGCCAGGTAATGGAAGCAACCTAAATGCCCACAGACAGACGAATGGATAAAGATGTGGTACATAGATAAAATGGAATATTAGTCAGCCAAAAAAAGGAATGAAACTGGGTCATTTGTAGGGAAGTTGATGGATCTAGAGACTGTCATACAGAGTGAAGTAAGTCAGAAAGAGAAAAACAAATATTGTATATTAATGCCTATATGTGGAACCTAGAAAAATGGTACAGATGAACTGGTTTGCAGGGCAGAAATAGAGACACAGAGGTAGAGAACAAACGTATGGACATGGACACAAAGTGGGGGAAGCCATGGGGTGGTGGTGGTGGGATGAGTTGGGAGATTGGGATTGACCTGTATACAGGTATACGCATAAAATAGATAACTAATAATAACCTACTGTATAAAAAAATAAACTAAATTTCAAAATTTTTAAAAATAAAATGTAAAAATAAAACAGAAAAAAAGTTCTTCCATTCACACTGATGTATTTATAAGAATGAATTATTTCCATGCTTATATCCATAAATACATAGAAGAGGAATAAAATCTAACTTGAACCAAATAAGAAAAAAAAACTGAACCTAACATTTATACAGAGGAAAACACTACCAAGGCACTTGCTCCAGTGGTAAACAATTCTGAAATTGGTCAGAGGTGGGGAATCATCTCCCATACAGCCAGCAGCCCCGCCCGCCCACGCAAGGAGCGTCCTTATTGCAAAGCTGGGGGACCGTGCCGAGGCCTCTGTGAGTAAACGTGAGCTGAGCCCCAGGCCAGCTGCTGCTGAACTCTTCCCACCCTTCCCAGGTGAAACACCTGAATATGTACAAGGGCTTGAAAGCCTAGAGGAAGGGCCGTGGAGCCACACCAGCGACAGCACGCAGGCCAACTTGGTGCCTGCAGGTCAGCCAGGATGGTCCTGGCCACGGGCGCTCTTCTGGAAGCTTTCCATTGCCCTGCCTGAGATACCCCTCCTATCCCGGCCCCCACTCCTTTTTTTCCTTCCTCACCTCAGCCCGGAGAGATATTCCAGTGGAAGTTATGGGTGACACATGCTCTTCTTTACAGGTGGCAGCCTGGCAACTCCTGCCGAAAGTGCAGCAGAGCCCCACTCACACCGGGCCCCCCACAAAGCCGTGGACCCTCACACCCTCCCACCAGCACAGCCCCGAGACTGCTGACGGGGCAGAGAATATGGAGTCAGGCACAGCTGCAGGGGCTATTGCTGCCTGGAGTGCTGTTTATATTGACCTCAACCCAGGCACACCTGGGTAGGGCTTGCCGGCAGGGCCAGGCTGCCCAGGTCAGCTAATCCTCAGCCCTCGGGGAATCACACTGCAGAAAATGGACCTCGCTAAGACAGAATATTCGCCAAGGAAAACAAGGACACAATGCCATTTGCAGCACCGTAGATGAGTCTCGAGGTAATCACGTGACTTGGAGTAAGTCAGAAAGTGAAAGACACATATCATATCATATCACTTATAGGTGTTACCTATAAATTGATACCAGGGCAGATATTTCCACGGAGAAGGGCAATCACAGATTCATTAAACAAACATATGGTTCACCAAAGGAAAGGTGTGAGGATTGAATTCATTACGATATTGGGGTTAACAGACATATACAAACACAGTAGACGTATAGATTCACCAAAGACCTACGGAGTACCAAGAGAAGACTACTCAACATTCTGTCATAACGTACATGGGAAAAGGATCCCAGGAAGAACAGACATATGTATATGTGTAAAAGAACCACCTCTTGCACACCTACAACAAGCTAAACGTTGTACTCAAACTTGCTGTAATAAAAAATAAAAAATTAAATTAAAAACACGAACAAGAAGTAGTGAGACAAACTTGAGGGGCTTTCTCCTGGCACATTCCGTTCTACATTCCAATCTAGAACGCGACTTCCATTGAGGCTCTGCTGCCCTAGTAACCAGATTTGGTAAGGGAGAACTGCTGCCACCTTGTGGCCGTTTCACACAACAGCAGCTTTAATCCCAGCGCTAATGGTCAGGGGATATTCCAAATCATTACAGGCCTGTAAAGGACACCTGCCCTGAAAACAAATCCTGGGGTCATATATCGACCAAAGAATTCAAAAGACGTCCATATTTCAAAACGACAGTTTCAAGAGGCATATTTCACGCACATTAGTGTTCTGCTTCTTTTGCTTGCTTTCTTTCTTTGTTAAAAATACGGGAATGGAAAAAGGCAACCCTCAGAATGGGCGAAAACGTTCACAAACGAATCAATGGACAAAGGTTTAATCTCCAATATATATAAACAGCTCATGCAGCTTAATATTAATAAAACAAACAACCCAATACAAAAATGGGCAGAAGATCTAAAGAGACGTTTCTTCAAAGAAGACACAGAGATGGCCAAGACGCACATGAAAAGCTGCTCTACATCACTAATTATTAGAGAAATGCAAATCAAAACTACAATGAGGTAAGACCTCACACCTGTGAGAATCGGCCTCATCAGATAATCTACAAACAACAAATTCTGGGGAGGGTGTGGACAAAAGGAACCCTCTTCCGCTATTGGTGGGAATGTAAATTGATACAGTCACTATGGAGAACAGTATGGAGGTTCCTTTAGAAAACTAAAAAGAGAATTACCATAGGATCCAGCAATCCCACTTCTGGGCATATACCCAGAGAAAACCATAAATCACAAAGACACATTCACCACAATGTTCATTGCAGCACTATTTACAATAGCCAGGTAATGGAAGCAACCTAAATGCCCACAGACAGACGAATGGATAAAGATGTGGTACATAGATAAAATGGAATATTAGTCAGCCAAAAAAAGGAATGAAACTGGGTCATTTGTAGGGAAGTTGATGGATCTAGAGACTGTCATACAGAGTGAAGTAAGTCAGAAAGAGAAAAACAAATATTGTATATTAATGCCTATATGTGGAACCTAGAAAAATGGTACAGATGAACTGGTTTGCAGGGCAGAAATAGAGACACAGAGGTAGAGAACAAACGTATGGACATGGACACAAAGTGGGGGAAGCCATGGGGTGGTGGTGGTGGGATGAGTTGGGAGATTGGGATTGACCTGTATACAGGTATACGCATAAAATAGATAACTAATAATAACCTACTGTATAAAAAAATAAATTAAATTTCAAAATTTTTAAAAATAAAATGTAAAAATAAAACAGAAAAAAAGTTCTTCCATTCACACTGATGTATTTATAAGAATGAATTATTTCCATGCTTATATCCACAAATACATAGAAGACGAATAAAATCTAACTTGAACCAAATAATAAAAAAAAAACTGAACCTAACATTTATACAGAGGAAAACACTACCAAGGCACTTGCTCCAGTGGTAAACAATTCTGAAATTGGTCAGAGGTGGGGAATCATCTCCATACAGCCAGCAGCCCCGCCCGCCCACGCAAGGAGCGTCCTTATTGCAAAGCTGGGGGACCGTGCCGAGGCCTCTGTGAGGAAACGTGAGCTGAGCCCCAGGCCAGCTGCTGCTGAACTCTTCCCACCCTTCCCAGGTGAAACACCTGAATATGTACAAGGGCTTGAAAGCCTAGAGGAAGGGCCGTGGAGCCACACCAGCGACAGCACGCAGGCCAACTTGGTGCCTGCAGGTCAGCCAGGATGGTCCTGGCCACGGGCGCTCTTCTGGAAGCTTTCCATTGCCCTGCCTGAGATACCCCTCCTGTCCCGGCCCCCACTCCTTTTTTTCCTTCCTCACCTCAGCCCGGAGAGATATTCCAGTGGAAGTTATGGGTGACACATCCTCTTCTTTACAGGTGGCAGCCTGGCAACTCCTGCCGAAAGTGCAGCAGAGCCCCACTCACACCGGGCCCCCCACAAAGCCGTGGAACCTCACACCCTCCCACCAGCACAGCCCCGAGACTGCTGACGGGGCAGAGAATATGGAGTCAGGCACAGCTGCAGGGGCTATTGCTGCCTGGAGTGCTGTTTATATTGACCTCAACCCAGGCACACCTGGGGAGGGCTTGCCGGCAGGGCCAGGCTGCCCAGGTCAGCTAATCCTCAGCCCTCGGGGAATCACACTGCAGAAAATGGACCTCGCTAAGACAGAATATTCGCCAAGGAAAACAAGGACACAATGCGATTTGCAGCACCATAGATGAGTCTCGAGGTAATCACGTGACTTGGAGTATGTCAGAAAGTGAAAGACACATATCATATCATATCACTTATATGTGTTACCTATAAATTGATACCAGGGCAGATATTTCCACGGAGAAGGGCAATCACAGATTCATTAAACAAACTTATGGTTCACCAAAGGAAAGGTGTGAGGATTGAATTCATTACGATATTGGGGTTAACAGACATATACAAACACAGTAGACGTATAGATTCACCAAAGACCTACGGAGTACCAAGAGAAGACTACTCAACATTCTGTCATAACGTACATGGGAAAAGGATCCCAGGAAGAACAGACATATGTATATGTGTAAAAGAACCACCTCTTGCACACCTACAACAAGCTAAACGTTGTACTCAAACTTGCTGTAATAAAAAATAAAAAATTAAATTAAAAACACGAACAAGAAGTAGTGAGACAAACTTGAGGGGCTTTCTCCTGGCACATTCCGTTCTACATTCCAATCTAGAACGCGACTTCCATTGAGGCTCTGCTGCCCTAGTAACCAGATTTGGTAAGGGAGAACTGCTGCCACCTTGTGGCCGTTTCACACAACAGCAGCTTTAATCCCAGCGCTAATGGTCAGGGGATATTCCAAATCATTACAGGCCTGTAAAGGACACCTGCCCTGAAAACAAATCCTGGGGTCATATATCGACCAAAGAATTCAAAAGACGTCCATATTTCAAAACGACAGTTTCAAGAGGCATATTTCACGCACATTAGTGTTCTGCTTCTTTTGCTTGCTTTCTTTCTTTGTTAAAAAAACGGGAATGGAAAAAGGCAACCCTCAGAATGGGCGAAAACGTTCACAAACGAATCAATGGACAAAGGTTTAATCTCCAATATATATAAACAGCTCATGCAGCTTAATATTAATAAAACAAACAACCCAATACAAAAATGGGCAGAAGATCTAAAGAGACGTTTCTTCAAAGAAGACACAGAGATGGTCAAGACGCACATGAAAAGCTGCTCAACATCACTAATTATTAGAGAAATGCAAATCAAAACTACAATGAGGTAAGACCTCACACCTGTGAGAATCGGCCTCATCAGATAATCTACAAACAACAAATTCTGGGGAGGGTGTGGACAAAAGGAACCCTCTTCCGCTATTGGTGGGAATGTAAATTGATACAGTCACTATGGAGAACAGTATGGAGGTTCCTTTAGAAAACTAAAAAGAGAATTACCATAGGATCCAGCAATCCCACTTCTGGGCATATACCCAGAGAAAACCATAAATCACAAAGACACATTCACCACAATGTTCATTGCAGCACTATTTACAATAGCCAGGTAATGGAAGCAACCTAAATGCCCACAGACAGACGAATGGATAAAGATGTGGTACATAGATAAAATGGAATATTACTCAGCCAAAAAAAGGAACGAAACTGGGTCATTTGTAGGGAAGTTGATGGATCTAGAGACTGTCATACAGAGTGAAGTAAGTCAGAAAGAGAAAAACAAATATTGTATATTAATGCCTATATGTGGAACCTAGAAAAATGGTACAGATGAACTGGTTGGCAGGGCAGAAATAGAGACACAGAGGTAGAGAACAAACGTATGGACATGGACACAAAGTGGGGGAAGCCATGGGGTGGTGGTGGTGGGATGAGTTGGGAGATTGGGATTGACCTGTATACAGGTATACGCATAAAATAGATAACTAATAATAACCTACTGTATAAAAAAATAAATTAAATTTCAAAATTTTTAAAAATAAAATGTAAAAATAAAACAGAAAAAAAGTTCTTCCATTCACACTGATGTATTTATAAGAATGAATTATTTCCATGCTTATATCCATAAATACATAGAAGAGGAATAAAATCTAACTTGAACCAAATAAGAAAAAAAAAACTGAACCTAACATTTATACAGAGGAAAACACTACCAATGCACTTGCTCCAGTGGTAAACAATTCTGAAATTGGTCAGAGGTGGGGAATCATCTCCCATACAGCCAGCAGCCCCGCCCGCCCACGCAAGGAGCGTCCTTATTGCAAAGCTGGGGGACCGTGCCGAGGCCTCTGTTAGGAAACGTGAGCTGAGCCCCAGGCCAGCTGCTGCTGAACTCTTCCCACCCTTCCCAGGTGAAACACCTGAATATGTACAAGGGCTTGAAAGCCTAGAGGAAGGGCCGTGGAGCCACACCAGCGACAGCACGCAGGCCAACTTGGTGCCTGCAGGTCAGCCAGGATGGTCCTGGCCACGGGCGCTCTTCTGGAAGCTTTCCATTGCCCTGCCTGAGATACCCCTCCTGTCCCGGCCCCCACTCCTTTTTTTCCTTCCTCACCTCAGCCCGGAGAGATATTCCAGTGGAAGTTATGGGTGACACATCCTCTTCTTTACAGGTGGCAGCCTGGCAACTCCTGCGGAAAGTGCAGCAGAGCCCCACTCAAACCGGGCCCTCCACAAAGCCGTGGACCCTCACACCCTCCCACCAGCACAGCCCCGAGACTGCTGACGGGGCAGAGAATATGGAGTCAGGCACAGCTGCAGGGGCTATTGCTGCCTGGAGTGCTGTTTATATTGACCTCAACCCAGGCACACCAGGGGAGGGCTTGCCGGCAGGGCCAGGCTGCCCAGGTCAGCTAATCCTCAGCCCTCGGGGAATCACACTGCAGAAAATGGACCTCGCTAAGACAGAATATTCGCCAAGGAAAACAAGGACACAATGCCATTTGCAGCACCGTAGATGAGTCTCGAGGTAATCACGTGACTTGGAGTAAGTCAGAAAGTGAAAGACACATATCATATCATATCACTTATAGGTGTTACCTATAAATTGATACCAGGGCAGATATTTCCACGGAGAAGGGCAATCACAGATTCATTAAACAAACATATGGTTCACCAAAGGAAAGGTGTGAGGATTGAATTCATTACGATATTGGGGTTAACAGACATATACAAACACAGTAGACGTATAGATTCACCAAAGACCTACGGAGTACCAAGAGAAGACTACTCAACATTCTGTCATAACGTACATGGGAAAAGGATCCCAGGAAGAACAGACATATGTATATGTGTAAAAGAACCACCTCTTGCACACCTACAACAAGCTAAACGTTGTACTCAAACTTGCTGTAATAAAAAATAAAAAATTAAATTAAAAACACGAACAAGAAGTAGTAAGACAAACTTGAGGGGCTTTCTCCTGGCACATTCCGTTCTACATTCCAATCTAGAACGCGACTTCCATTGAGGCTCTGCTGCCCTAGTAACCAGATTTGGTAAGGGAGAACTGCTGCCACCTTGTGGCCGTTTCACACAACAGCAGCTTTAATCCCAGCGCTAATGGTCAGGGGATATTCCAAATCATTACAGGCCTGTAAATGACACCTGCCCTGAAAACAAATCCTGGGGTCATATATCGACCAAAAAATTCAAAAGACGTCCATATTTCAAAACGACAGTTTCAAGAGGCATATTTCACGCACATTAGTGTTCTGCTTCTTTTGCTTGCTTTCTTTCTTTGTTAAAAAAACGGGAATGGAAAAAGGCAACCCTCAGAATGGGCGAAAACGTTCACAAACGAATCAATGGACAAAGGTTTAATCTCCAATATATATAAACAGCTCATGCAGCTTAATATTAATAAAACAAACAACCCAATACAAAAATGGGCAGAAGATCTAAAGAGACGTTTCTTCAAAGAAGACACAGAGATGGCCAAGACGCACATGAAAAGCTGCTCAACATCACTAATTATTAGAGAAATGCAAATCAAAACTACAATGAGGTAAGACCTCACACCTGTGAGAATCGGCCTCATCAGATAATCTACAAACAACAAATTCTGGGTAGGGTGTAGACAAAAGGAACCCTCTTCCGCTATTGGTGGGAATGTAAATTGATACAGTCACTATGGAGAACAGTATGGAGGTTCCTTTAGAAAACTAAAAAGAGAATTACCATAGGATCCAGCAATCCCACTTCTGGGCATATACCCAGAGAAAACCATAAATCACAAAGACACATTCACCACAATGTTCATTGCAGCACTATTTACAATAGCCAGGTAATGGAAGCAACCTAAATGCCCACAGACAGACGAATGGATAAAGATGTGGTACATATATAAAATGGAATATTACTCAGCCAAAAAAAGGAATGAAACTGGGTCATTTGTAGGGAAGTTGATGGATCTAGAGACTGTCATACAGAGTGAAGTAAGTCAGAAAGAGAAAAACAAATATTGTATATTAATGCCTATATGTGGAACCTAGAAAAATGGTACAGATGAACTGGTTTGCAGGGCAGAAATAGAGACACAGAGGTAGAGAACAAACGTATGGACATGGACACAAAGTGGGGGAAGCCATGGGGTGGTGGTGGTGGGATGAGTTGGGAGATTGGGATTGACCTGTATACAGGTATATGCATAAAATAGATAACTAATAATAACCTACTGTATAAAAAAATAAACTAAATTTCAAAATTTTTAAAAATAAAATGTAAAAATAAAACAGAAAAAAAGTTCTTCCATTCACACTGATGTATTTATAAGAATGAATTATTTCCATGCTTATATCCATAAATACATAGAAGAGGAATAAAATCTAACTTGAACCAAATAAGAAAAAAAAAACTGAACCTAACATTTATACAGAGGAAAACACTACCAAGGCACTTGCTCCAGTGGTAAACAATTCTGAAATTGGTCAGAGGTGGGGAATCATCTCCCATACAGCCAGCAGCCCCGCCCGCCCACGCAAGGAGCGTCCTTATTGCAAAGCTGGGGGACCGTGCCGAGGCCTCTGTGAGTAAACGTGAGCTGAGCCCCAGGCCAGCTGCTGCTGAACTCTTCCCACCCTTCCCAGGTGAAACACCTGAATATGTACAAGGGCTTGAAAGCCTAGAGGAAGGGCCGTGGAGCCACACCAGCGACAGCACGCAGGCCAACTTGGTGCCTGCAGGTCAGCCAGGATGGTCCTGGCCACGGGCGCTCTTCTGGAAGCTTTCCATTGCCCTGCCTGAGATACCCCTCCTATCCCGGCCCCCACTCCTTTTTTTCCTTCCTCACCTCAGCCCGGAGAGATATTCCAGTGGAAGTTATGGGTGACACATGCTCTTCTTTACAGGTGGCAGCCTGGCAACTCCTGCCGAAAGTGCAGCAGAGCCCCACTCACACCGGGCCCCCCACAAAGCCGTGGACCCTCACACCCGCCCACCAGCACAGCCCCGAGACTGCTGACGGGGCAGAGAATATGGAGTCAGGCACAGCTGCAGGGGCTATTGCTGCCTGGAGTGCTGTTTATATTGACCTCAACCCAGGCACACCTGGGGAGGGCTTGCCGGCAGGGCCAGGCTGCCCAGGTCAGCTAATCCTCAGCCCTCGGGGAATCACACTGCAGAAAATGGACCTCGCTAAGACAGAATATTCGCCAAGGAAAACAAGGACACAATGCCATTTGCAGCACCGTAGATGAGTCTCGAGGTAATCACGTGACTTGGAGTAAGTCAGAAAGTGAAAGACACATATCATATCATATCACTTATAGGTGTTACCTATAAATTGATACCAGGGCAGATATTTCCACGGAGAAGGGCAATCACAGATTCATTAAACAAACATATGGTTCACCAAAGGAAAGGTGTGAGGATTGAATTCATTACGATATTGGGGTTAACAGACATATACAAACACAGTAGACGTATAGATTCACCAAAGACCTACGGAGTACCAAGAGAAGACTACTCAACATTCTGTCATAACGTACATGGGAAAAGGATCCCAGGAAGAACAGACATATGTATATGTGTAAAAGAACCACCTCTTGCACACCTACAACAAGCTAAACGTTGTACTCAAACTTGCTGTAATAAAAAATAAAAAATTAAATTAAAAACACGAACAAGAAGTAGTGAGACAAACTTGAGGGGCTTTCTCCTGGCACATTCCGTTCTACATTCCAATCTAGAACGCGACTTCCATTGAGGCTCTGCTGCCCTAGTAACCAGATTTGGTAAGGGAGAACTGCTGCCACCTTGTGGCCGTTTCACACAACAGCAGCTTTAATCCCAGCGCTAATGGTCAGGGGATATTCCAAATCATTACAGGCCTGTAAAGGACACCTGCCCTGAAAACAAATCCTGGGGTCATATATCGACCAAAGAATTCAAAAGACGTCCATATTTCAAAACGACAGTTTCAAGAGGCATATTTCACGCACATTAGTGTTCTGCTTCTTTTGCTTGCTTTCTTTCTTTGTTAAAAATACGGGAATGGAAAAAGGCAACCCTCAGAATGGGCGAAAACGTTCACAAACGAATCAATGGACAAAGGTTTAATCTCCAATATATATAAACAGCTCATGCAGCTTAATATTAATAAAACAAACAACCCAATACAAAAATGGGCAGAAGATCTAAAGAGACGTTTCTTCAAAGAAGACACAGAGATGGCCAAGACGCACATGAAAAGCTGCTCTACATCACTAATTATTAGAGAAATGCAAATCAAAACTACAATGAGGTAAGACCTCACACCTGTGAGAATCGGCCTCATCAGATAATCTACAAACAACAAATTCTGGGGAGGGTGTGGACAAAAGGAACCCTCTTCTGCTATTGGTGGGAATGTAAATTGATACAGTCACTATGGAGAACAGTATGGAGGTTCCTTTAGAAAACTAAAAAGAGAATTACCATAGGATCCAGCAATCCCACTTCTGGGCATATACCCAGAGAAAACCATAAATCACAAAGACACATTCACCACAATGTTCATTGCAGCACTATTTACAATAGCCAGGTAATGGAAGCAACCTAAATGCCCACAGACAGACGAATGGATAAAGATGTGGTACATAGATAAAATGGAATATTAGTCAGCCAAAAAAAGGAATGAAACTGGGTCATTTGTAGGGAAGTTGATGGATCTAGAGACTGTCATACAGAGTGAAGTAAGTCAGAAAGAGAAAAACAAATATTGTATATTAATGCCTATATGTGGAACTTAGAAAAATGGTACAGATGAATTGGTTTGCAGGGCAGAAATAGAGACACAGAGGTAGAGAACAAACGTATGGACATGGACACAAAGTGGGGGAAGCCATGGGGTGGTGGTGGTGGGATGAGTTGGGAGATTGGGATTGACCTGTATACAGGTATACGCATAAAATAGATAACTAATAATAACCTACTGTATAAAAAAATAAATTAAATTTCAATATTTTTAAAAATAAAATGTAAAAATAAAACAGAAAAAAAGTTCTTCCATTCACACTGATGTATTTATAAGAATGAATTATTTCCATGCTTATATCCACAAATACATAGAAGACGAATAAAATCTAACTTGAACCAAATAAGAAAAAAAAAAACTGAACCTAACATTTATACAGAGGAAAACACTACCAAGGCACTTGCTCCAGTGGTAAACAATTCTGAAATTGGTCAGAGGTGGGGAATCATCTCCATACAGCCAGCAGCCCCGCCCGCCCACGCAAGGAGCGTCCTTATTGCAAAGCTGGGGGACCGTGCCGAGGCCTCTGTGAGGAAACGTGAGCTGAGCCCCAGGCCAGCTGCTGCTGAACTCTTCCCACCCTTCCCAGGTGAAACACCTGAATATGTACAAGGGCTTGAAAGCCTAGAGGAAGGGCCGTGGAGCCACACCAGCGACAGCACGCAGGCCAACTTGGTGCCTGCAGGTCAGCCAGGATGGTCCTGGCCACGGGCGCTCTTCTGGAAGCTTTCCATTGCCCTGCCTGAGATACCCCTCCTATCCCGGCCCCCACTCCTTTTTTTCCTTCCTCACCTCAGCCCGGAGAGATATTCCAGTGGAAGTTATGGGTGACACATCCTCTTCTTTACAGGTGGCAGCCTGGCAACTCCTGCCGAAAGTGCAGCAGAGCCCCACTCACACCGGGCCCCCCACAAAGCCGTGGACCCTCACACCCTCCCACCAGCACAGCCCCGAGACTGCTGACGGGGCAGAGAATATGGAGTCAGGCACAGCTGCAGGGGCTATTGCTGCCTGGAGTGCTGTTTATATTGACCTCAACCCAGGCACACCTGGGGAGGGCTTGCCGGCAGGGCCAGGCTGCCCAGGTCAGCTAATCCTCAGCCCTCGGGGAATCACACTGCAGAAAATGGACCTCGCTAAGACAGAATATTCGCCAAGGAAAACAAGGACACAATGCCATTTGCAGCACCATAGATGACTCTCGAGGTAATCACGTGACTTGGAGTATGTCAAAGTGAAAGACACATATCATATCATATCACTTATATGTGTTACCTATAAATTGATACCAGGGCAGATATTTCCACGGAGAAGGGCAATCACAGATTCATTAAACAAACTTATGGTTCACCAAAGGAAAGGTGTGAGGATTGAATTCATTACGATATTGGGGTTAACAGACATATACAAACACAGTAGACGTATAGATTCACCAAAGACCTACGGAGTACCAAGAGAAGACTACTCAACATTCTGTCATAACGTACATGGGAAAAGGATCCCAGGAAGAACAGACATATGTATATGTGTAAAAGAACCACCTCTTGCACACCTACAACAAGCTAAACGTTGTACTCAAACTTGCTGTAATAAAAAATAAAAAATTAAATTAAAAACACGAACAAGAAGTAGTGAGACAAACTTGAGGGGCTTTCTCCTGGCACATTCCGTTCTACATTCCAATCTAGAACGCGACTTCCATTGAGGCTCTGCTGCCCTAGTAACCAGATTTGGTAAGGGAGAACTGCTGCCACCTTGTGGCCGTTTCACACAACAGCAGCTTTAATCCCAGCGCTAATGGTCAGTGGATATTCCAAATCATTACAGGCCTGTAAATGACACCTGACCTGAAAACAAATCCTGGGGTCATATATCGACCAAAAAATTCAAGAGACGTCCATATTTCAAAACGACAGTTTCAAGAGGCATATTTCACGCACATTAGTGTTCTGCTTCTTTTGCTTGCTTTCTTTCTTTGTTAAAAAAACGGGAATGGAAAAAGGCAACCCTCAGAATGGGCAAAAACGTTCACAAACGAATCAATGGACAAAGGTTTAATCTCCAATATATATAAACAGCTCATGCAGCTTAATATTAATAAAACAAACAACCCAATACAAAAATGGGCAGAAGATCTAAAGAGACGTTTCTTCAAAGAAGACACAGAGATGGCCAAGACGCACATGAAAAGCTGCTCAACATCACTAATTATTAGAGAAATGCAAATCAAAACTACAATGAGGTAAGACCTCACACCTGTGAGAATCGGCCTCATCAGATAATCTACAAACAACAAATTCTGGGGAGGGTGTGGACAAAAGGAACCCTCTTCCGCTATTGGTGGGAATGTAATTTGATACAGTCACTATGGAGAACAGTATGGAGGTTCCTTTAAAAAACTAAAAAGAGAATTACCATAGGATCCAGCAATCCCACTTCTGGGCATATACCCAGAGAAAACCATAAATCACAAAGACACATTCACCACAATGTTCATTGCAGCACTATTTACAATAGCCAGGTAATGGAAGCAACCTAAATGCCCACAGACAGACGAATGGATAAAGATGTGGTACATATATGAAATGGAATATTACTCAGCCAAATAAAGGAATGAAACTGGGTCATTTGTAGAGAAGTTGATGGATCTAGAGACTGTCATACAGAGTGAAGTAAGTCAGAAAGAGAAAAACAAATATTGTATATTAATGCCTATATGTGGAACCCAGAAAAATGGTACAGATGAACTGGTTTGCAGGGCAGAAATAGAGACACAGAGGTAGAGAACAAACGTATGGACATGGACACAAAGTGGGGGAAGCCATGGGGTGGTGGTGGTGGGATGAGTTGGGAGATTGGGATTGACCTGTATACATGTATATGCATAAAATAGATAACTAATAATAACCTACTGTATAAAAAAATAAATTAAATTAAATTTCAAAATTTTTAAAAATAAAATGTAAAAATAAAACAGAAAAAAAGTTCTTCCATTCACACTGATGTATTTATAAGAATGAATTATTTCCATGCTTATATCCACAAATACATAGAAGACGAATAAAATCTAACTTGAACCAAAAAAGAAAAAAAAACTGAACCTAACATTTATACAGAGGAAAACACTACCAAGGCACTTGCTCCAGTGGTAAACAATTCTGAAATTGGTCAGAGGTGGGGAATCATCTCCCATACAGCCAGCAGCCCCGCCCGCCCACGCAAGGAGCGTCCTTATTGCAAAGCTGGGGGACCGTGCCGAGGCCTCTGTGAGTAAACGTGAGCTGAGCCCCAGGCCAGCTTCTGCTGAACTCTTCCCACCCTTCCCAGGTGAAACACCTGAATATGTACAAGGGCTTGAAAGCCTAGAGGAAGGGCCGTGGAGCCACACCAGCGACAGCACGCAGGCCAACTTGGTGCCTGCAGGTCAGCCAGGATGGTCCTGGCCACGGGCGCTCTTCTGGAAGCTTTCCATTGCCCTGCCTGAGATACCCCTCCTGTCCCGGCCCCCACTCCTTTTTTTCCTTCCTCACCTCAGCCCGGAGAGATATTCCAGTGGAAGTTATGGGTGACACATCCTCTTCTTTACAGGTGGCAGCCTGGCAACTCCTGCCGAAAGTCCAGCAGAGCCCCACTCACACCGGGCCCCCCACAAAGCCGTGGACCCTCACACCCTCCCACCAGCACAGCCCCGAGACTGCTGACGGGGCAGAGAATATGGAGTCAGGCACAGCTGCAGGGGCTATTGCTGCCTGGAGTGCTGTTTATATTGACCTCAACCCAGGCACACCTGGGGAGGGCTTGCCGGCAGGGCCAGGCTGCCCAGGTCAGCTAATCCTCAGCCCTCGGGGAATCACACTGCAGAAAATGGACCTCGCTAAGACAGAATATTCGCCAAGGAAAACAAGGACACAATGCCATTTGCAGCACCATAGATGACTCTCGAGGTAATCACGTGACTTGGAGTATGTCAAAGTGAAAGACACATATCATATCACTTATATGTGTTACCTATAAATTGATACCAGGGCAGATATTTCCACGGAGAAGGGCAATCACAGATTCATTAAACAAACTTATGGTTCACCAAAGGAAAGGTGTGAGGATTGAATTCATTACGATATTGGGGTTAACAGACATATACAAACACAGTAGACGTATAGATTCACCAAAGACCTACGGAGTACCAAGAGAAGACTACTCAACATTCTGTCATAACGTACATGGGAAAAGGATCCCAGGAAGAACAGACATATGTATATGTGTAAAAGAACCACCTCTTGCACACCTACAACAAGCTAAACGTTGTACTCAAACTTGCTGTAATAAAAAATAAAAAATTAAATTAAAAACACGAACAAGAAGTAGTGAGACAAACTTGAGGGGCTTTCTCCTGGCACATTCCGTTCTACATTCCAATCTAGAACGCGACTTCCATTGAGGCTCTGCTGCCCTAGTAACCAGATTTGGTAAGGGAGAACTGCTGCCACCTTGTGGCCGTTTCACACAACAGCAGCTTTAATCCCAGCGCTAATGGTCAGTGGATATTCCAAATCATTACAGGCCTGTAAATGACACCTGCCCTGAAAACAAATCCTGGGGTCATATATCGACCAAAAAATTCAAGAGACGTCCATATTTCAAAACGACAGTTTCAAGAGGCATATTTCACGCACATTAGTGTTCTGCTTCTTTTGCTTGCTTTCTTTCTTTGTTAAAAAAACGGGAATGGAAAAAGGCAACCCTCAGAATGGGCAAAAACGTTCACAAACGAATCAATGGACAAAGGTTTAATCTCCAATATATATAAACAGCTCATGCAGCTTAATATTAATAAAACAAACAACCCAATACAAAAATGGGCAGAAGATCTAAAGAGACGTTTCTTCAAAGAAGACACAGAGATGGCCAAGACGCACATGAAAAGCTGCTCAACATCACTAATTATTAGAGAAATGCAAATCAAAACTACAATGAGGTAAGACCTCACACCTGTGAGAATCGGCCTCATCAGATAATCTACAAACAACAAATTCTGGGGAGGGTGTGGACAAAAGGAACCCTCTTCCGCTATTGGTGGGAATGTAATTTGATACAGTCACTATGGAGAACAGTATGGAGGTTCCTTTAAAAAACTAAAAAGAGAATTACCATAGGATCCAGCAATCCCACTTCTGGGCATATACCCAGAGAAAACCATAAATCACAAAGACACATTCACCACAATGTTCATTGCAGCACTATTTACAATAGCCAGGTAATGGAAGCAACCTAAATGCCCACAGACAGACGAATGGATAAAGATGTGGTACATATATGAAATGGAATATTACTCAGCCAAATAAAGGAATGAAACTGGGTCATTTGTAGAGAAGTTGATGGATCTAGAGACTGTCATACAGAGTGAAGTAAGTCAGAAAGAGAAAAACAAATATTGTATATTAATGCCTATATGTGGAACCCAGAAAAATGGTACAGATGAACTGGTTTGCAGGGCAGAAATAGAGACACAGAGGTAGAGAACAAACGTATGGAGATGGACACAAAGTGGGGGAAGCCATGGGGTGGTGGTGGTGGGATGAGTTGGGAGATTGGGATTGACCTGTATACATGTATATGCATAAAATAGATAACTAATAATAACCTACTGTATAAAAAAATAAATTAAATTAAATTTCAAAATTTTTAAAAATAAAATGTAAAAATAAAACAGAAAAAAAGTTCTTCCATTCACACTGATGTATTTATAAGAATGAATTATTTCCATGCTTATATCCACAAATACATAGAAGACGAATAAAATCTAACTTGAACCAAAAAAGAAAAAAAAACTGAACCTAACATTTATACAGAGGAAAACACTACCAAGGCACTTGCTCCAGTGGTAAACAATTCTGAAATTGGTCAGAGGTGGGGAATCATCTCCCATACAGCCAGCAGCCCCGCCCGCCCACGCAAGGAGCGTCCTTATTGCAAAGCTGGGGGACCGTGCCGAGGCCTCTGTGAGTAAACGTGAGCTGAGCCCCAGGCCAGCTTCTGCTGAACTCTTCCCACCCTTCCCAGGTGAAACACCTGAATATGTACAAGGGCTTGAAAGCCTAGAGGAAGGGCCGTGGAGCCACACCAGCGAAAGCACGCAGGCCAACTTGGTGCCTGCAGGTCAGCCAGGATGGTCCTGGCCACGGGCGCTCTTCTGGAAGCTTTCCATTGCCCTGCCTGAGATAGCCCTCCTGTCCCGGCCCCCACTCCTTTTTTTCCTTCCTCACCTCAGCCCGGAGAGATATTCCAGTGGAAGTTATGGGTGACACATCCTCTTCTTTACAGGTGGCAGCCTGGCAACTCCTCCCGAATGTCCAGCAGAGCCCCACTCACACCGGGCCCCCCACAAAGCCGTGGACCCTCACACCCTCCCACCAGCACAGCCCCGAGACTGCTGACGGGGCAGAGAATATGGAGTCAGGCACAGCTGCAGGGGCTATTGCTGCCTGGAGTGCTGTTTATATTGACCTCAACCCAGGCACACCTGGGGAGGGCTTGCCGGCAGGGCCAGGCTGCCCAGGTCAGCTAATCCTCAGCCCTCGGGGAATCACATTGCAGAAAATGGACCTCGCTAAGACAGAATATTCGCCAAGGAAAACAAGGACACAATGCCATTTGCAGCACCGTAGATGAGTCTCGAGGTAATCACGTGACTTGGAGTAAGTCAGAAAGTGAAAGACACATATCATATCATATCACTTATAGGTGTTACCTATAAATTGATACCAGGGCAGATATTTCCACGGAGAAGGGCAATCACAGATTCATTAAACAAACTTATGGTTCACCAAAGGAAAGGTGTGAGGATTGAATTCATTACGATATTGGGGTTAACAGACATATACAAACACAGTAGACGTATAGAATCACCAAAGACCTACGGAGTACCAAGAGAAGACTACTCAACATTCTGTCATAACGTACATGGGAAAAGGATCCCAGGAAGAACAGACATATGTATATGTGTAAAAGAACCACCTCTTGCACACCTACAACAAGCTAAACGTTGTACTCAAACTTGCTGTAATAAAAAATAAAAAATTAAATTAAAAACACGAACAAGAAGTAGTGAGACAAACTTGAGGGGCTTTCTCCTGGCACATTCCGTTCTACATTCCAATCTAGAACGCGACTTCCATTGAGGCTCTGCTGCCCTAGTAACCAGATTTGGTAAGGGAGAACTGCTGCCACCTTGTGGCCGTTTCACACAACAGCAGCTTTAATCCCAGCGCTAATGGTCAGGGGATATTCCAAATCATTACAGGCCTGTAAATGACACCTGCCCTGAAAACAAATCCTGGGGTCATATATCGACCAAAGAATTCAAAAGACGTCCATATTTCAAAACGACAGTTTCAAGAGGCATATTTCACGCACATTAGTGTTCTGCTTCTTTTGCTTGCTTTCTTTCTTTGTTAAAAATACGGGAATGGAAAAAGGCAACCCTCAGAATGGGCGAAAACGTTCACAAACGAATCAATGGACAAAGGTTTAATCTCCAATATATATAAACAGCTCATTCAGCTTAATATTAATAAAACAAACAACCCAATACAAAAATGGGCAGAAGATCTAAAGAGACGTTTCTTCAAAGAAGACACAGAGATGGCCAAGACGCACATGAAAAGCTGCTCAACATCACTAATTATTAGAGAAATGCAAATCAAAACTACAATGAGGTAAGACCTCACACCTGTGAGAATCGGCCTCATCAGATAATCTACAAACAACAAATTCTGGGGAGGGTGTGGACAAAAGGAACCCTCTTCCGCTATTGGTGGGAATGTAAATTGATACAGTCACTATGGAGAACAGTATGGAGGTTCCTTTAGAAAACTAAAAAGAGAATTACCATAGGATCCAGCAATCCCACTTCTGGGCATATACCCAGAGAAAACCATAAATCACAAAGACACATTCACCACAATGTTCATTGCAGCACTATTTACAATAGCCAGGTAATGGAAGCAACCTAAATGCCCACAGACAGACGAATGGATAAAGATGTGGTACATAGATAAAATGGAATATTACTCAGCCAAAAAAGGAACGAAACTGGGTCATTTGTAGGGAAGTTGATGGATCTAGAGACTGTCATACAGAGTGAAGTAAGTCAGAAAGAGAAAAACAAATATTGTATATTAATGCCTATATGTGGAACCTAGAAAAATGGTACAGATGAACTGGTTGGCAGGGCAGAAATAGAGACACAGAGGTAGAGATCAAACGTATGGACATGGACACAAAGTGGGGAAAGCCATGGGGTGGTGGTGGTGGGATGAGTTGGGAGATTGGGATTGACCTGTATACAGGTATACGCATAAAATAGATAACTAATAATAACCTACTGTATAAAATAATAAATTAAATTTCAAAATTTTTAAAAATAAAATGTAAAAATAAAACAGAAAAAAAGTTCTTCCATTCACACTGATGTATTTATAAGAATGAATTATTTCCATGCTTATATCCATAAATACATAGAAGAGGAATAAAATCTAACTTGAACCAAATAAGAAAAAAAAAACTGAACCTAACATTTATACAGAGGAAAACACTACCAATGCACTTGCTCCAGTGGTAAACAATTCTGAAATTGGTCAGAGGTGGGGAATCATCTCCCATACAGCCAGCAGCCCCGCCCGCCCACGCAAGGAGCGTCCTTATTGCAAAGCTGGGGGACCGTGCCGAGGCCTCTGTTAGGAAACGTGAGCTGAGCCCCAGGCCAGCTGCTGCTGAACTCTTCCCACCCTTCCCAGGTGAAACACCTGAATATGTACAAGGGCTTGAAAGCCTAGAGGAAGGGCCGTGGAGCCACACCAGCGACAGCACGCAGGCCAAATTGGTGCCTGCAGGTCAGCCAGGATGGTCCTGGCCACGGGCGCTCTTCTGGAAGCTTTCCATTGCCCTGCCTGAGATACCCCTCCTGTCCCGGCCCCCACTCCTTTTTTTCCTTCCTCACCTCAGCCCGGAGAGATATTCCAGTGGAAGTTATGGGTGACACATCCTCTTCTTTACAGGTGGCAGCCTGGCAACTCCTGCGGAAAGTGCAGCAGAGCCCCACTCAAACCGGGCCCTCCACAAAGCCGTGGACCCTCACACCCTCCCACCAGCACAGCCCCGAGACTGCTGACGGGGCAGAGAATATGGAGTCAGGCACAGCTGCAGGGGCTATTGCTGCCTGGAGTGCTGTTTATATTGACCTCAACCCAGGCACACCAGGGGAGGGCTTGCCGGCAGGGCCAGGCTGCCCAGGTCAGCTAATCCTCAGCCCTCGGGGAATCACACTGCAGAAAATGGACCTCGCTAAGACAGAATATTCGCCAAGGAAAACAAGGACACAATGCCATTTGCAGCACCGTAGATGAGTCTCGAGGTAATCACGTGACTTGGAGTAAGTCAGAAAGTGAAAGACACATATCATATCATATCACTTATAGGTGTTACCTATAAATTGATACCAGGGCAGATATTTCCACGGAGAAGGGCAATCACAGATTCATTAAACAAACATATGGTTCACCAAAGGAAAGGTGTGAGGATTGAATTCATTACGATATTGGGGTTAACAGACATATACAAACACAGTAGACGTATAGATTCACCAAAGACCTACGGAGTACCAAGAGAAGACTACTCAACATTCTGTCATAACGTACATGGGAAAAGGATCCCAGGAAGAACAGACATATGTATATGTGTAAAAGAACCACCTCTTGCACACCTACAACAAGCTAAACGTTGTACTCAAACTTGCTGTAATAAAAAATAAAAAATTAAATTAAAAACACGAACAAGAAGTAGTAAGACAAACTTGAGGGGCTTTCTCCTGGCACATTCCGTTCTACATTCCAATCTAGAACGCGACTTCCATTGAGGCTCTGCTGCCCTAGTAACCAGATTTGGTAAGGGAGAACTGCTGCCACCTTGTGGCCGTTTCACACAACAGCAGCTTTAATCCCAGCGCTAATGGTCAGGGGATATTCCAAATCATTACAGGCCTGTAAATGACACCTGCCCTGAAAACAAATCCTGGGGTCATATATCGACCAAAAAATTCAAAAGACGTCCATATTTCAAAACGACAGTTTCAAGAGGCATATTTCACGCACATTAGTGTTCTGCTTCTTTTGCTTGCTTTCTTTCTTTGTTAAAAAAACGGGAATGGAAAAAGGCAACCCTCAGAATGGGCGAAAACGTTCACAAACGAATCAATGGACAAAGGTTTAATCTCCAATATATATAAACAGCTCATGCAGCTTAATATTAATAAAACAAACAACCCAATACAAAAATGGGCAGAAGATCTAAAGAGACGTTTCTTCAAAGAAGACACAGAGATGGCCAAGACGCACATGAAAAGCTGCTCTACATCACTAATTATTAGAGAAATGCAAATCAAAACTACAATGAGGTAAGACCTCACACCTGTGAGAATCGGCCTCATCAGATAATCTACAAACAACAAATTCTGGGGAGGGTGTGGACAAAAGGAACTCTCTTCCGCTATTGGTGGGAATGTAAATTGATACAGTCACTATGGAGAACAGTATGGAGGTTCCTTTAGAAAACTAAAAAGAGAATTACCATAGGACCCAGCAATCCAACTTCTGGGCATATACTCAGAGAAAACCATAAATCACAAAGACACATTCACCACAATGTTCATTGCAGCACTATTTACAATAGCCAGGTAATGGAAGCAACCTAAATGCCCACAGACAGACGAATGGATAAAGATGTGGTACATAGATAAAATGGAATATTACTCAGCCAAAAAAAGGAACGAAACTGGGTCATTTGTAGGGAAGTTGATGGATCTAGAGACTGTCATACAGAGTGAAGTAAGTCAGAAAGAGAAAAACAAATATTGTATATTAATGCCTATATGTGGAACCTAGAAAAATGGTACAGATGAACTGGTTTGCAGGGCAGAAATAGAGACACAGAGGTAGAGAACAAACGTATGGACATGGACACAAAGTGGGGGAAGCCATGGGGTGGTGGTGGTGGGATGAGTTGGGAGATTCGGATTGACCTGTATACATGTATATGCATAAAATAGATAACTAATAATAACCTACTGTATAAAAAAATAAATTAAATTTCAAAATTTTTAAAAATAAAATGTAAAAATAAAACAGAAAAAAAGTTCTTCCATTCACACTGATGTATTTATAAGAATGAATTATTTCCATGCTTATATCCATAAATATATAGAAGAGGAATAAAATCTAACTTGAACCAAAACAGAAAAAAAAAACTGAACCTAACATTTATACAGAGGAAAACACTACCAAGGCACTTGCTCCAGTGGTAAACAATTCTGAAATTGGTCAGAGGTGGGGAATCATCTCCCATACAGCCAGCAGCCCCGCCCGCCCACGCAAGGAGCGTCCTTATTGCAAAGCTGGGGGACCGTGCCGAGGCCTCTGTGAGGAAACGTGAGCTGAGCCCCAGGCCAGCTGCTGCTGAACTCTTCCCACCCTTCCCAGGTGAAACACCTGAATATGTACAAGGGCTTGAAAGCCTAGAGGAAGGGCCGTGGAGCCACACCAGCGACAGCACGCAGGCCAACTTGGTGCCTGCAGGTCAGCCAGGATGGTCCTGGCCACGGGCGCTCTTCTGGAAGCTTTCCATTGCCCTGCCTGAGATACCCCTCCTGTCCCGGCCCGCACTCCTTTTTTTCCTTCCTCACCTCAGCCCGGAGAGATATTCCAGTGGAAGTTATGGGTGACACATCCTCTTCTTTACAGGTGGCAGCCTGGCAACTCCTGCCGAAAGTGCAGCAGAGCCCCACTCACACCGGGCCCCCCACAAAGCCGTGGACCCTCACACCCTCCCACCAGCACAGCCCCGAGACTGCTGACGGGGCAGAGAATATGGAGTCAGGCACAGCTGCAGGGGCTATTGCTGCCTGGAGTGCTGTTTATATTGACCTCAACCCAGGCACACCTGGGGAGGGCTTGCCGGCAGGGCCAGGCTGCCCAGGTCAGCTAATCCTCAGCCCTCGGGGAATCACACTGCAGAAAATGGACCTCGCTAAGACAGAATATTCGCCAAGGAAAACAAGGACACAATGCCATTTGCAGCACCGTACATGAGTCTCGAGGTAATCACGTGACTTGGAGTAAGTCAGAAAGTGAAAGACACATATCATATCATATCACTTATAGGTGTTACCTATAAATTGATACCAGGGCAGATATTTCCACGGAGAAGGGCAATCACAGATTCATTAAACAAACATATGGTTCACCAAAGGAAAGGTGTGAGGATTGAATTCATTACGATATTGGGGTTAACAGACATATACAAACACAGTAGACGTATAGATTCACCAAAGACCTACGGAGTACCAAGAGAAGACTACTCAACATTCTGTCATAACGTACATGGGAAAAGGATCCCAGGAAGAACAGACATATGTATATGTGTAAAAGAACCACCTCTTGCACACCTACAACAAGCTAAACGTTGTACTCAAACTTGCTGTAATAAAAAATAAAAAATTAAATTAAAAACACGAACAAGAAGTAGTGAGACAAACTTGAGGGGCTTTCTCCTGGCACATTCCGTTCTACATTCCAATCTAGAACGCGACTTCCATTGAGGCTCTGCTGCCCTAGTAACCAGATTTGGTAAGGGAGAACTGCTGCCACCTTGTGGCCGTTTCACACAACAGCAGCTTTAATCCCAGCGCTAATGGTCAGGGGATATTCCAAATCATTACAGGCCTGTAAATGACACCTGCCCTGAAAACAAATCCTGGGGTCATATATCGACCAAAGAATTCAAAAGACGTCCATATTTCAAAACGACAGTTTCAAGAGGCATATTTCACGCACATTAGTGTTCTGCTTCTTTTGCTTGCTTTCTTTCTTTGTTAAAAATACGGGAATGGAAAAAGGCAACCCTCAGAATGGGCGAAAACGTTCACAAACGAATCAATGGACAAAGGTTTAATCTCCAATATATATAAACAGCTCATGCAGCTTAATATTAATAAAACAAACAACCCAATACAAAAATGGGCAGAAGATCTAAAGAGACGTTTCTTCAAAGAAGACACAGAGATGGCCAAGACGCACATGAAAAGCTGCTCAACATCACTAATTATTAGAGAAATGCAAATCAAAACTACAATGAGGTAAGACCTCACACCTGTGAGAATCGGCCTCATCAGATAATCTACAAACAACAAATTCTGGGGAGGGTGTGGACAAAAGGAACCCTCTTCCGCTATTGGTGGGAATGTAAATTGATACAGTCACTATGGAGAACAGTATGGAGGTTCCTTTAGAAAACTAAAAAGAGAATTACCATAGGATCCAGCAATCCCACTTCTGGGCATATACCCAGAGAAAACCATAAATCACAAAGACACATTCACCACAATGTTCATTGCAGCACTATTTACAATAGCCAGGTAATGGAAGCAACCTAAATGCCCACAGACAGACGAATGGATAAAGATGTGGTACATAGATAAAATGGAATATTAGTCAGCCAAATAAAGGAATGAAACTGGGTCATTTGTAGGGAAGTTGATGGATCTAGAGACTGTCATACAGAGTGAAGTAAGTCAGAAAGAGAAAAACAAATATTGTATATTAATGCCTATATGTGGAACCTAGAAAAATGGTACAGATGAACTGGTGTGCAGGGCAGAAATAGAGACACAGAGGTAGAGAACAAACGTAAGGACATGGACACAAAGTGGGGGAAGCCATGGGGTGGTGGTGGTGGGATGAGTTGGGAGATTGGGATTGACCTGTATACAGGTATATGCATAAAATAGATAACTAATAATAACCTACTGCATAAAAAAATAAATTAAATTTCAAAATTATTAAAAATAAAATGTAAAAATAAAACAGAAAAAAAGTTCTTCCATTCACACTGATGTATTTATAAGAATGAATTATTTCCATGCTTATATCCATAAATACATAGAAGAGGAATAAAATCTAACTTGAACCAAAAAAGAAAAAAAAAACTGAACCTAACATTTATACAGAGGAAAACACTACCAAGGCACTTGCTCCAGTGGTAAACAATTCTGAAATTGGTCAGAGGTGGGGAATCATCTCCCATACAGCCAGCAGCCCCGCCCGCCCACGCAAGGAGCGTCCTTATTGCAAAGCTGGGGGACCATGCCGAGGCCTCTGTGAGTAAACGTGAGCTGAGCCCCAGGCCAGCTGCTGCTGAACTCTTCCCACCCTTCCCAGGTGAAACACCTGAATATGTACAAGGGCTTGAAAGCCTAGAGGAAGGGCCGTGGAGCCACACCAGCGACAGCACGCAGGCCAACTTGGTGCCTGCAGGTCAGCCAGGATGGTCCTGGCCACGGGCGCTCTTCTGGAAGCTTTCCATTGCCCTGCCTGAGATACCCCTCCTGTCCCGGCCCCCACTCCTTTTTTTCCTTCCTCACCTCAGCCCGGAGAGATATTCCAGTGGAAGTTATGGGTGACACATCCTCTTCTTTACAGGTGGCAGCCTGGCAACTCCTGCCGAAAGTGCAGCAGAGCCCCACTCACACCGGGCCCCCCACAAAGCCATGGACCCTCACACCCTCCCACCAGCACAGCCCCGAGACTGCTGACGGGGCAGAGAATATGGAGTCAGGCACAGCTGCAGGGGCTATTGCTGCCTGGAGTGCTGTTTATATTGACCTCAACCCAGGCACACCTTGGGAGGGCTTGCCGGCAGGGCCAGGCTGCCCAGGTCAGCTAATCCTCAGCCCTCGGGGAATCACACTGCAGAAAATGGACCTCGCTAAGACAGAATATTCGCCAAGGAAAACAAGGACACAATGCCATTTGCAGCACCGTAGATGAGTCTCGAGGTAATCACGTGACTTGGAGTAAGTCAGAAAGTGAAAGACACATATCATATCATATCACTTATAGGTGTTACCTATAAATTGATACCAGGGCAGATATTTCCACGGAGAAGGGCAATCACAGATTCATTAAACAAAATTATGGTTCACCAAAGGAAAGGTGTGAGGATTGAATTCATTACGATATTGGGGTTAACAGACATATACAAACACAGTAGACGTATAGATTCACCAAAGACCTACGGAGTACCAAGAGAAGACTACTCAACATTCTGTCATAACGTACATGGGAAAAGGATCCCAGGAAGAACAGACATATGTATATGTGTAAAAGAACCACCTCTTGCACACCTACAACAAGCTAAACGTTGTACTCAAACTTGCTGTAATAAAAAATAAAAAATTAAATTAAAAACACGAACAAGAAGTAGTGAGACAAACTTGAGGGGCTTTCTCCTGGCACATTCCGTTCTACATTCCAATCTAGAACGCGACTTCCATTGAGGCTCTGCTGCCCTAGTAACCAGATTTGGTAAGGGAGAACTGCTGCCACCTTGTGGCCGTTTCACACAACAGCAGCTTTAATCCCAGCGCTAATGGTCAGGGGATATTCCAAATCATTACAGGCCTGTAAATGACACCTGCCCTGAAAACAAATCCTGGGGTCATATATCGACCAAAGAATTCAAAAGACGTCCATATTTCAAAACGACAGTTTCAAGAGGCATATTTCACGCACATTAGTGTTCTGCTTCTTTTGCTTGCTTTCTTTCTTTGTTAAAAAAACGGGAATGGAAAAAGGCAACCCTCAGAATGGGCGAAAACGTTCACAAACGAATCAATGGACAAAGGTTTAATCTCCAATATATATAAACAGCTCATGCAGCTTAATATTAATAAAACAAACAACCCAATACAAAAATGGGCAGAAGATCTAAAGAGACGTTTCTTCAAAGAAGACACAGAGATGGCCAAGACGCACATGAAAAGCTGCTCAACATCACTAATTATTAGAGAAATGCAAATCAAAACTACAATGAGGTAAGACCTCACACCTGTGAGAATCGGCCTCATCAGATAATCTACAAACAACAAATTCTGGGGAGGGTGTGGACAAAAGGAACCCTCTTCCGCTATTGGTGGGAATGTAAATTGATACAGTCACTATGGAGAACAGTATGGAGGTTCCTTTAGAAAACTAAAAAGAGAATTACCATAGGATCCAGCAATCCCACTTCTGGGCATATACCCAGAGAAAACCATAAATCACAAAGACACATTCACCACAATGTTCATTGCAGCACTATTTACAATAGCCAGGTAATGGAAGCAACCTAAATGCCCACAGACAGACGAATGGATAAAGATGTGGTACATAGATAAAATGGAATATTACTCAGCCAAAAAAAGGAACGAAACTGGGTCATTTGTAGGGAAGTTGATGGATCTAGAGACTGTCATACAGAGTGAAGTAAGTCAGAAAGAGAAAAACAAATATTGTATATTAATGCCTATATGTGGAACCTAGAAAAATGGTACAGATGAACTGGTTTGCAGGGCAGAAATAGAGACACAGAGGTAGAGAACAAACGTATGGACATGGACACAAAGTGGGGGAAGCCATGGGGTGGTGGTGGTGGGATGAGTTGGGAGATTGGGATTGACCTGTATACAGGTATACGCATAAAATAGATAACTAATAATAACCTACTGTATAAAAAAATAAATTAAATTTCAAAATTTTTAAAAATAAAATGTAAAAATAAAACAGAAAAAAAGTTCTTCCATTCACACTGATGTATTTATAAGAATGAATTATTTCCATGCTTATATCCATAAATACATAGAAGAGGAATAAAATCTAACTTGAACCAAAAAAGAAAAAAAAAACTGAACCTAACATTTATACAGAGGAAAACACTACCAAGGCACTTGCTCCAGTGGTAAACAATTCTGAAATTGGTCAGAGGTGGGGAATCATCTCCCATACAGCCAGCAGCCCCGCCCGCCCACGCAAGGAGCGTCCTTATTGCAAAGCTGGGGGACCGTGCCGAGGCCTCTGTGAGGAAACGTGAGCTGAGCCCCAGGCCAGCTGCTGCTGAACTCTTCCCACCCTTCCCAGGTGAAACACCTGAATATGTACAAGGGCTTGAAAGCCTAGAGGAAGGGCCGTGGAGCCACACCAGCGACAGCACGCAGGCCAACTTGGTGCCTGCAGGTCAGCCAGGATGGTCCTGGCCACGGGCGCTCTTCTGGAAGCTTTCCATTGCCCTGCCTGAGATACCCCTCCTGTCCCGGCCCCCACTCCTTTTTTTCCTTCCTCACCTCAGCCCGGAGAGATATTCCAGTGGAAGTTATGGGTGACACATCCTCTTCTTTACAGGTGGCAGCCTGGCAACTCCTGCGGAAAGTGCAGCAGAGCCCCACTCAAACCGGGCCCCCCACAAAGCCGTGGACCCTCACACCCTCCCACCAGCACAGCCCCGAGACTGCTGACGGGGCAGAGAATATGGAGTCAGGCACAGCTGCAGGGGCTATTGCTGCCTGGAGTGCTGTTTATATTGACCTCAACCCAGGCACACCTGGGGAGGGCTTGCCGGCAGGGCCAGGCTGCCCAGGTCAGCTAATCCTCAGCCCTCGGGGAATCACACTGCAGAAAATGGACCTCGCTAAGACAGAATATTCGCCAAGGAAAACAAGGACACAATGCCATTTGCAGCACCGTAGATGAGTCTCGAGGTAATCACGTGACTTGGAGTAAGTCAGAAAGTGAAAGACACATATCATATCATATCACTTATAGGTGTTACCTATAAATTGATACCAGGGCAGATATTTCCACGGAGAAGGGCAATCACAGATTCATTAAACAAACATATGGTTCACCAAAGGAAAGGTGTGAGGATTGAATTCATTACGATATTGGGGTTAACAGACATATACAAACACAGTAGACGTATAGATTCACCAAAGACCTACGGAGTACCAAGAGAAGACTACTCAACATTCTGTCATAACGTACATGGGAAAAGGATCCCAGGAAGAACAGACATATGTATATGTGTAAAAGAACCACCTCTTGCACACCTACAACAAGCTAAACGTTGTACTCAAACTTGCTGTAATAAAAAATAAAAAATTAAATTAAAAACACGAACAAGAAGTAGTGAGACAAACTTGAGGGGCTTTCTCCTGGCACATTCCGTTCTACATTCCAATCTAGAACGCGACTTCCATTGAGGCTCTGCTGCCCTAGTAACCAGATTTGGTAAGGGAGAACTGCTGCCACCTTGTGGCCGTTTCACACAACAGCAGCTTTAATCCCAGCGCTAATGGTCAGGGGATATTCCAAATCATTACAGGCCTGTAAATGACACCTGCCCTGAAAACAAATCCTGGGGTCATATATCGACCAAAGAATTCAAAAGACGTCCATATTTCAAAACGACAGTTTCAAGAGGCATATTTCACGCACATTAGTGTTCTGCTTCTTTTGCTTGCTTTCTTTCTTTGTTAAAAAAACGGGAATGGAAAAAGGCAACCCTCAGAATGGGCGAAAACGTTCACAAACGAATCAATGGACAAAGGTTTAATCTCCAATATATATAAACAGCTCATGCAGCTTAATATTAATAAAACAAACAACCCAATACAAAAATGGGCAGAAGATCTAAAGAGACGTTTCTTCAAAGAAGACACAGAGATGGCCAAGACGCACATGAAAAGCTGCTCAACATCACTAATTATTAGAGAAATGCAAATCAAAACTACAATGAGGTAAGACCTCACACCTGTGAGAATCGGCCTCATCAGATAATCTACAAACAACAAATTCTGGGGAGGGTGTGGACAAAAGGAACCCTCTTCCGCTATTGGTGGGAATGTAAATTGATACAGTCACTATGGAGAACAGTATGGAGGTTCCTTTAGAAAACTAAAAAGAGAATTACCATAGGATCCAGCAATCCCACTTCTGGGCATATACCCAGAGAAAACCATAAATCACAAAGACACATTCACCACAATGTTCATTGCAGCACTATTTACAATAGCCAGGTAATGGAAGCAACCTAAATGCCCACAGACAGACGAATGGATAAAGATGTGGTACATAGATAAAATGGAATATTACTCAGCCAAAAAAAGGAACGAAACTGGGTCATTTGTAGGGAAGTTGATGGATCTAGAGACTGTCATACAGAGTGAAGTAAGTCAGAAAGAGAAAAACAAATATTGTATATTAATGCCTATATGTGGAACCTAGAAAAATGGTACAGATGAACTGGTTTGCAGGGCAGAAATAGAGACACAGAGGTAGAGAACAAACGTATGGACATGGACACAAAGTGGGGGAAGCCATGGGGTGGTGGTGGTGGGATGAGTTGGGAGATTGGGATTGACCTGTATACAGGTATACGCATAAAATAGATAACTAATAATAACCTACGGTATAAAAAAATAAATTAAATTTCAAAATTTTTAAAAATAAAATGTAAAAATAAAACAGAAAAAAAGTTCTTCCATTCACACTGATGTATTTATAAGAATGAATTATTTCCATGCTTATATCCATAAATACATAGAAGAGGAATAAAATCTAACTTGAACCAAATAAGAAAAAAAAACTGAACCTAACATTTATACAGAGGAAAACACTACCAAGGCACTTGCTCCAGTGGTAAACAATTCTGAAATTGGTCAGAGGTGGGGAATCATCTCCCATACAGCCAGCAGCCCCGCCCGCCCACGCAAGGAGCGTCCTTATTGCAAAGCTGGGGGACCGTGCCGAGGCCTCTGTGAGGAAACGTGAGCTGAGCCCCAGGCCAGCTGCTGCTGAACTCTTCCCACCCTTCCCAGGTGAAACACCTGAATATGTACAAGGGCTTGAAAGCCTAGAGGAAGGGCCGTGGAGCCACACCAGCGACAGCACGCAGGCCAACTTGGTGCCTGCAGGTCAGCCAGGATGGTCCTGGCCACGGGCGCTCTTCTGGAAGCTTTCCATTGCCCTGCCTGAGATACCCCTCCTGTCCCGGCCCCCACTCCTTTTTTTCCTTCCTCACCTCAGCCCGGAGAGATATTCCAGTGGAAGTTATGGGTGACACATCCTCTTCTTTACAGGTGGCAGCCTGGCAACTCCTGCCGAAAGTCCAGCAGAGCCCCACTCACACCGGGCCCCCCACAAAGCCGTGGACCCTCACACCCTCCCACCAGCACAGCCCCGAGACTGCTGACGGGGCAGAGAATATGGAGTCAGGCACAGCTGCAGGGGCTATTGCTGCCTGGAGTGCTGTTTATATTGACCTCAACCCAGGCACACCTGGGGAGGGCTTGCCGGCAGGGCCAGGCTGCCCAGGTCAGCTAATCCTCAGCCCTCGGGGAATCACACTGCAGAAAATGGACCTCGCTAAGACAGAATATTCGCCAAGGAAAACAAGGACACAATGCCATTTGCAGCACCATAGATGACTCTCGAGGTAATCACGTGACTTGGAGTATGTCAGAAAGTGAAAGACACATATCATATCATATCACTTATATGTGTTACCTATAAATTGATACCAGGGCAGATATTTCCACGGAGAAGGGCAATCACAGATTCATTAAACAAACTTATGGTTCACCAAAGGAAAGGTGTGAGGATTGAATTCATTACGATATTGGGGTTAACAGACATATACAAACACAGTAGACGTATAGATTCACCAAAGACCTACGGAGTACCAAGAGAAGACTACTCAACATTCTGTCATAACGTACATGGGAAAAGGATCCCAGGAAGAACAGACATATGTATATGTGTAAAAGAACCACCTCTTGCACACCTACAACAAGCTAAACGTTGTACTCAAACTTGCTGTAATAAAAAATAAAAAATTAAATTAAAAACACGAACAAGAAGTAGTGAGACAAACTTGAGGGGCTTTCTCCTGGCACATTCCGTTCTACATTCCAATCTAGAATGCGACTTCCATTGAGGCTCTGCTGCCCTAGTAACCAGATTTGGTAAGGGAGAACTGCTGCCACCTTGTGGCCGTTTCACACAACAGCAGCTTTAATCCCAGCGCTAATGGTCAGTGGATATTCCAAATCATTACAGGCCTGTAAATGACACCTGCCCTGAAAACAAATCCTGGGGTCATATATCGACCAAAGAATTCAAAAGACGTCCATATTTCAAAACGACAGTTTCAAGAGGCATATTTCACGCACATTAGTGTTCTGCTTCTTTTGCTTGCTTTCTTTCTTTGTTAAAAAAACGGGAATGGAAAAAGGCAACCCTCAGAATGGGCGAAAACGTTCACAAACGAATCAATGGACAAAGGTTTAATCTCCAATATATATAAACAGCTCATGCAGCTTAATATTAATAAAACAAACAACCCAATACAAAAATGGGCAGAAGATCTAAAGAGACGTTTCTTCAAAGAAGACACAGAGATGGCCAAGACGCACATGAAAAGCTGCTCAACATCACTAATTATTAGAGAAATGCAAATCAAAACTACAATGAGGTAAGACCTCACACCTGTGAGAATCGGCCTCATCAGATAATCTACAAACAACAAATTCTGGGGAGGGTGTGGACAAAAGGAACCCTCTTCCGCTATTGGTGGGAATGTAAATTGATAGAGTCACTGTGGAGAACAGTATGGAGGTTCCTTTAAAAAACTAAAAAGAGAATTACCATAGGATCCAGCAATCCCACTTCTGGGCATATACCCAGAGAAAACCATAAATCACAAAGACACATTCACCACAATGTTCATTGCAGCACTATTTACAATAGCCAGGTAATGGAAGCAACCTAAATGCCCACAGACAGACGAATGGATAAAGATGTGGTACATATATAAAATGGAATATTACTCAGCCAAAAAAAGGAATGAAACTGGGTCATTTGTAGAGAAGTTGATGGATCTAGAGACTGTCATACAGAGTGAAGTAAGTCAGAAAGAGAAAAACAAATATTGTATATTAATGCCTATATGTGGAACCTAGAAAAATGGTACAGATGAACTGTTTGCAGGGCAGAAATAGAGACACAGAGGTAGAGAACAAACGTATGGACATGGACACAAAGTGGGGGAAGCCATGGGGTGGTGGTGGTGGGATGAGTTGGGAGATTGGGATTGATCTGTATACATGAATATGCATAAAATAGATAACTAATAATAACCTACTGTATAAAAAAATAAATTAAATTAAATTTCAAAATTTTTAAAAATAAAATGTAAAAATAAAACAGAAAAAAAGTTCTTCCTTTCACACTGATATATTTATAAGAATGAATTATTTCCATGCTTATATCCATAAATACATAAAAGAGGAATAAAATCTAACTTGAACCAAAAAAGAAAAAAAAAAACTGAACCTAACACTTATACAAAGGAAAACACTACCAAGGCACTTGCTCCAGTGGTAAACAATTCTGAAATTGGTCAGAGGTGGGGAATCATCTCCCATATAGCCAGCAGCCCCGCCCACCCACGCCAGGAGCGTCCTTATTGCAAAGCTGGGGGACCGTGCCGAGGCCTCTGTGAGGAAACGTGAGCTGAGCCCCAGGCCAGCTGCTGCTGAACTCTTCCCACCCTTCCCAGGTGAAACACCTGAATATGTACAAGGGCTTGAAAGCCTAGAGGAAGGGCCGTGGAGCCCACACCAGCGACAGCACGCAGGCCAACTTGGTGCCTGCAGGTCAGCCAGGATGGTCCTGGCCACGGGCGCTCTTCTGGAAGCTTTCCATTGCCCTGCCTGAGATACCCCTCCTGTCCCGGCCCCCACTCCTTTTTTTCCTTCCTCACCTCAGCCCGGAGAGATATTCCAGTGGAAGTTATGGGTGACACATCCTCTTCTTTACAGGTGGCAGCCTGGCAACTCCTCCCGAATGTCCAGCAGAGCCCCACTCACACCGGGCCACCCACAAAGCCGTGGACCCTCAAACCCTCCCACCAGCACAGCCCCGAGACTGCTGACGGGGCAGAGAATATGGAGTCAGGCACAGCTGCAGGGGCTATTGCTGCCTGGAGTGCTGTTTATATTGACCTCAACCCAGGCACACCTGGGGAGGGCTTGCCGGCAGGGTCAGGCTGCCCAGGTCAGCTAATCCTCAGCCCTCGGGGAATCACATTGCAGAAAATGGACCTCGCTAAGACAGAATATTCGCCAAGGAAAAAAATGACACAATGCCATTTGCAGCACCGTAGATGAGTCTCGAGGTAATCACGTGACTTGGAGTAAGTCAGAAAGTGAAAGACACATATCATATCATATCACTTATAGGTGTTACCTATAAATTGATACCAGGGCAGATATTTCCACGGAGAAGGGCAATCACAGATTCATTAAACAAACTTATGGTTCACCAAAGGAAAGGTGTGAGGATTGAATTCATTACGATATTGGGGTTAACAGACATATACAAACACAGTAGACGTATAGAATCGCCAAAGACCTACGGAGTACCAAGAGAAGACTACTCAACATTCTGTCATAACGTACATGGGAAAAGGATCCCAGGAAGAACAGACATATGTATATGTGTAAAAGAACCACCTCTTGCACACCTACAACAAGCTAAACGTTGTACTCAAACTTGCTGTAATAAAAAATAAAAAATTAAATTAAAAACACGAACAAGAAGTAGTGAGACAAACTTGAGGGGCTTTCTCCTGGCACATTCCGTTCTACATTCCAATCTAGAACGCGACTTCCATTGAGGCTCTGCTGCCCTAGTAACCAGATTTGGTAAGGGAGAACTGCTGCCACCTTGTGGCCGTTTCACACAACAGCAGCTGTAATCCCAGCGCTAATGGTCAGTGGATATTCCAAATCATTACAGGCCTGTAAAGGACACCTGCCCTGAAAACATATCCTGGGGTCATATATCGACCAAAAAATTCAAAAGACGTCCATATTTCAAAACGACATTTTCAAGAGGCATATTTCACGCACATTAGTGTTCTGCTTCTTTTGCTTGCTTTCTTTCTTTGTTAAAAAAACGGGAATGGAAAAAGGCAACCCTCAGAATGGGCGAAAACGTTCACAAACGAATCAATGGACAAAGGTTTCATCTCCAATATATATAAACAGCTCATGCAGCTTAATATTAATAAAACAAACAACCCAATACAAAAATGGGCAGAAGATCTAAAGAGACGTTTCTTCAAAGAAGACACAGAGATGGCCAAGACGCACATGAAAAGCTGCTCAACATCACTAATTATTAGAGAAATGCAAATCAAAACTACAATGAGGTAAGACCTCACACCTGTGAGAATCGGCCTCATCAGATAATCTACAAACAACAAATTCTGGGGAGGGTGTGGACAAAAGGAACCCTCTTCCGCTATTGGTGGGAATGTAAATTGATACAGTCACGATGGAGAACAGTATGGAGGTTCCTTTAAAAAACTAAAAAGAGAATTACCATAGGATCCAGCAATCCCACTTCTGGGCATATACCCAGAGAAAACCATAAATCACAAAGACACATTCACCACAATGTTCATTGCAGCACTATTTACAATAGCCAGGCAATGGAAGCAACCTAAATGCCCACAGACAGACGAATGGATAAAGATGTGGTACATATATAAAATGGAATATTACTCAGCCAAAAAAAGGAATGAAACTGGGTCATTTGTAGAGAAGTTGATGGATCTAGAGACTGTCATACAGAGTGAAGTAAGTCAGAAAGAGAAAAACAAATATTGTATATTAATGCCTATATGTGGAACCTAGAAAAATGGTACAGATGAACTGGTTTGCAGGGCAGAAATAGAGACACAGAGGTAGAGAACAAACGTATGGACATGGACACAAAGTGGGGGAAGCCATGGGGTGGTGGTGGTGGGATGAGTTGGGAGATTGGGATTGACCTGTATACATGTATATGCATAAAATAGATAACTAATAATAACCTACTGTATAAAAAATAAATTAAATTTCAAAATTTTTAAAAATAAAATGTAAAAATAAAACAGAAAAAAAGTTCTTCCATTCACACTGATGTATTTATAAGAATGAATTATTTCCATGCTTATATCCATAAATACATAAAAGAGGAATAAAATCTAACTTGAACCAAAAAAGAAAAAAAAAACTGAACCTAACATTTATACAGAGGAAAACACTACCAAGGCACTTGCTCCAGTGGTAAACAATTCTGAAATTGGTCAGAGGTGGGGAATCATCTCCCATACAGCCAGCAGCCCCGCCCGCCCACGCAAGGAGCGTCCTTATTGCAAAGCTGGGGGACCGTGCCGAGGCCTCTGTGAGGAAACGTGAGCTGAGCCCCAGGCCAGCTGCTGCTGAACTCTTCCCACCCTTCCCAGGTGAAACACCTGAATATGTACAAGGGCTTGAAAGCCTAGAGGAAGGGCCGTGGAGCCACACCAGCGACAGCACGCAGGCCAACTTGGTGCCTGCAGGTCAGCCAGGATGGTCCTGGCCACGGGCGCTCTTCTGGAAGCTTTCCATTGCCCTGCCTGAGATACCCCTCCTGTCCCGGCCCCCACTCCTTTTTTTCCTTCCTCACCTCAGCCCGGAGAGATATTCCAGTGGAAGTTATGGGTGACACATCCTCTTCTTTACAGGTGGCAGCCTGGCAACTCCTGCCGAAAGTCCAGCAGAGCCCCACTCACACCGGGCCCCCCACAAAGCCGTGGACCCTCACACCCTCCCACCAGCACAGCCCCGAGACTGCTGACGGGGCAGAGAATATGGAGTCAGGCACAGCTGCAGGGGCTATTGCTGCCTGGAGTGCTGTTTATATTGACCTCAACCCAGGCACACCTGGGGAGGGCTTGCCGGCAGGGTCAGGCTGCCCAGGTCAGCTAATCCTCAGCCCTCGGGGAATCACATTGCAGAAAATGGACCTCGCTAAGACAGAATATTCGCCAAGGAAAAAAAAGGACACAATGCCATTTGCAGCACCGTAGATGAGTCTCGAGGTAATCACGTGACTTGGAGTAAGTCAGAAAGTGAAAGACACATATCATATCATATCACTTATAGGTGTTACCTATAAATTGATACCAGGGCAGATATTTCCACGGAGAAGGGCAATCACAGATTCATTAAACAAACTTATGGTTCACCAAAGGAAAGGTGTGAGGATTGAATTCATTACGATATTGGGGTTAACAGACATATACAAACACAGTAGACGTATAGAATCGCCAAAGACCTACGGAGTACCAAGAGAAGACTACTCAACATTCTGTCATAACGTACATGGGAAAAGGATCCCAGGAAGAACAGACATATGTATATGTGTAAAAGAACCACCTCTTGCACACCTACAACAAGCTAAACGTTGTACTCAAACTTGCTGTAATAAAAAATAAAAAATTAAATTAAAAACACGAACAAGAAGTAGTGAGACAAACTTGAGGGGCTTTCTCCTGGCACATTCCGTTCTACATTCCAATCTAGAACGCGACTTCCATTGAGGCTCTGCTGCCCTAGTAACCAGATTTGGTAAGGGAGAACTGCTGCCACCTTGTGGCCGTTTCACACAACAGCAGCTTTAATCCCAGCGCTAATGGTCAGTGGATATTCCAAATCATTACAGGCCTGTAAATGACACCTGCCCTGAAAACATATCCTGGGGTCATATATCGACCAAAAAATTCAAAAGACGTCCATATTTCAAAACGACAGTTTCAAGAGGCATATTTCACGCACATTAGTGTTCTGCTTCTTTTGCTTGCTTTCTTTCTTTGTTAAAAAAACGGGAATGGAAAAAGGCAACCCTCAGAATGGGCGAAAACGTTGACAAACGAATCAATGGACAAAGGTTTCATCTCCAATATATATAAACAGCTCATGCAGCTTAATATTAATAAAACAAACAACCCAATACAAAAATGGGCAGAAGATCTAAAGAGACGTTTCTTCAAAGAAGACACAGAGATGGCCAAGACGCACATGAAAAGCTGCTCTACATCACTAATTATTAGAGAAATGCAAATCAAAACTACAATGAGGTAAGACCTCACACCTGTGAGAATCGGCCTCATCAGATAATCTACAAACAACAAATTCTGGGGAGGGTGTGGACAAAAGGAACCCTCTTCCGCTATTGGTGGGAATGTAAATTGATACAGTCACGATGGAGAACAGTATGGAGGTTCCTTTAAAAAACTAAAAAGAGAATTACCATAGGATCCAGCAATCCCACTTCTGGGCATATACCCAGAGAAAACCATAAATCACAAAGACTCATTCACCACAATGTTCATTGCAGCACTATTTACAATAGCCAGGCAATGGAAGCAACCTAAATGCCCACAGACAGACGAATGGATAAAGATGTGGTACATATATAAAATGGAATATTACTCAGCCAAAAAAAGAATGAAACTGTGTCATTTGTAGAGAAGTTGATGGATCTAGAGACTGTCATACAGAGTGAAGTAAGTCAGAAAGAGAAAAACAAATATTGTATATTAATGCCTATATGTGGAACCTAGAAAAATGGTACAGATGAACTGGTTTGCAGGGCAGAAATAGAGACACAGAGGTAGAGAACAATCGTATGGACATGGACACAAAGTGGGGGAAGCCATGGGGTGGTGGTGGTGGGATGAGTTGGGAGATTGGGATTGACCTGTATACATGTATATGCATAAAATAGATAACTAATAATAACCTACTGTATAAAAAAATAAATTAAATTTCAAAATTTTTAAAAATAAAACAGAAAAAAAGTTCTTCCATTCACACTGATGTATTTATAAGAATGAATTATTTCCATGCTTATATCCATAAATACATAAAAGAGGAATAAAATCTAACTTGAACCAAAAAAGAAAAAAAAAACTGAACCTAACATTTATACAGAGGAAAACACTACCAAGGCACTTGCTCCAGTGGTAAACAATTCTGAAATTGGTCACAGGTGGGGAATCATCTCCCATACAGCCAGCAGCCCCGCCCTCCCACGCAAGGAGCGTCCTTATTGCAAAGCTGGGGGACCGTGCCGAGGCCTCTGTGAGGAAACGTGAGCTGAGCCCCAGGCCAGCTGCTGCTGAACTCTTCCCACCCTTCCCAGGTGAAACACCTGAATATGTACAAGGGCTTGAAAGCCTAGAGGAAGGGCCGTGGAGCCACACCAGCGACAGCACGCAGGCCAACTTGGTGCCTGCAGGTCAGCCAGGATGGTCCTGGCCACGGGCGCTCTTCTGGAAGCTTTCCATTGCCCTGCCTGAGATACCCCTCCTGTCCCGGCCCCCACTCCTTTTTTTCCTTCCTCACCTCAGCCCGGAGAGATATTCCAGTGGAAGTTATGGGTGACACATCCTCTTCTTTACAGGTGGCAGCCTGGCAACTCCTGCCGAAAGTCCAGCAGAGCCCCACTCACACCGGGCCCCCCACAAAGCCGTGGACCCTCACACCCTCCCACCAGCACAGCCCCGAGACTGCTGACGGGGCAGAGAATATGGAGTCAGGCACAGCTGCAGGGGCTATTGCTGCCTGGAGTGCTGTTTATATTGACCTCAACCCAGGCACACCTGGGGAGGGCTTGCCGGCAGGGTCAGGCTGCCCAGGTCAGCTAATCCTCAGCCCTCGGGGAATCACATTGCAGAAAATGGACCTCGCTAAGACAGAATATTCGCCAAGGAAAAAAAAGGACACAATGCCATTTGCAGCACCGTAGATGAGTCTCGAGGTAATCACGTGACTTGGAGTAAGTCAGAAAGTGAAAGACACATATCATATCATATCACTTATAGGTGTTACCTATAAATTGATACCAGGGCAGATATTTCCACGGAGAAGGGCAATCACAGATTCATTAAACAAACTTATGGTTCACCAAAGGAAAGGTGTGAGGATTGAATTCATTACGATATTGGGGTTAACAGACATATACAAACACAGTAGACGTATAGAATCGCCAAAGACCTACGGAGTACCAAGAGAAGACTACTCAACATTCTGTCATAACGTACATGGGAAAAGGATCCCAGGAAGAACAGACATATGTATATGTGTAAAAGAACCACCTCTTGCACACCTACAACAAGCTAAACGTTGTACTCAAACTTGCTGTAATAAAAAATAAAAAATTAAATTAAAAACACGAACAAGAAGTAGTGAGACAAACTTGAGGGGCTTTCTCCTGGCACATTCCGTTCTACATTCCAATCTAGAACGCGACTTCCATTGAGGCTCTGCTGCCCTAGTAACCAGATTTGGTAAGGGAGAACTGCTGCCACCTTGTGGCCGTTTCACACAACAGCAGCTTTAATCCCAGCGCTAATGGTCAGTGGATATTCCAAATCATTACAGGCCTGTAAATGACACCTGCCCTGAAAACATATCCTGGGGTCATATATCGACCAAAAAATTCAAAAGACGTCCATATTTCAAAACGACAGTTTCAAGAGGCATATTTCACGCACATTAGTGTTCTGCTTCTTTTGCTTGCTTTCTTTCTTTGTTAAAAAAACGGGAATGGAAAAAGGCAACCCTCAGAATGGGCGAAAACGTTGACAAACGAATCAATGGACAAAGGTTTCATCTCCAATATATATAAACAGCTCATGCAGCTTAATATTAATAAAACAAACAACCCAATACAAAAATGGGCAGAAGATCTAAAGAGACGTTTCTTCAAAGAAGACACAGAGATGGCCAAGACGCACATGAAAAGCTGCTCTACATCACTAATTATTAGAGAAATGCAAATCAAAACTACAATGAGGTAAGACCTCACACCTGTGAGAATCGGCCTCATCAGATAATCTACAAACAACAAATTCTGGGGAGGGTGTGGACAAAAGGAACACTCTTCCGCTATTGGTGGGAATGTAAATTGATACAGTCACGATGGAGAACAGTATGGAGGTTCCTTTAAAAAACTAAAAAGAGAATTACCATAGGATTCAGCAATCCCACTTCTGGGCATATACCCAGAGAAAACCATAAATCACAAAGACACATTCACCACAATGTTCATTGCAGCACTATTTACAATAGCCAGGCAATGGAAGCAACCTAAATGCCCACAGACAGACGAATGGATAAAGATGTGGTACATATATAAAATGGAATATTACTCAGCCAAAAAAAGGAATGAAACTGGGTCATTTGTAGAGAAGTTGATGGATCTAGAGACTGTCATACAGAGTGAAGTAAGTCAGAAAGAGAAAAACAAATATTGTATATTAATGCCTATATGTGGAACCTAGAAAAATGGTACAGATGAACTGGTTTGCAGGGCAGAAATAGAGACACAGAGGTAGAGAACAAACGTATGGACATGGACACAAAGTGGGGGAAGCCATGGGGTGGTGGTGGTGGGATGAGTTGGGAGATTGGGATTGACCTGTATACATGTATATGCATAAAATAGATAACTAATAATAACCTACTGTATAAAAAAATAAATTAAATTAAATTTCAAAATTTTTAAAAATAAAATGTAAAAATAAAACAGAAAAAAAGTTCTTCCTTTCACACTGATGTATTTATAAGAATGAATTATTTCCATGCTTATATCCATAAATACATAAAAGAGGAATAAAATCTAACTTGAACCAAAAAAGAAAAAAAAAACTGAACCTAACATTTATACAGAGGAAAACACTACCAAGGCACTTGCTCCAGTGGTAAACAATTCTGAAATTGGTCAGAGGTGGGGAATCATCTCCCATACAGCCAGCAGCCCCGCCCGCCCACGCAAGGAGCGTCCTTATTGCAAAGCTGGGGGACCGTGCCGAGGCCTCTGTGAGGAAACGTGAGCTGAGCCCCAGGCCAGCTGCTGCTGAACTCTTCCCACCCTTCCCAGGTGAAACACCTGAATATGTACAAGGGCTTGAAAGCCTAGAGGAAGGGCCGTGGAGCCACACCAGCGACAGCACGCAGGCCAACTTGGTGCCTGCAGGTCAGCCAGGATGGTCCTGGCCACGGGCGCTCTTCTGGAAGCTTTCCATTGCCCTGCCTGAGATACCCCTCCTGTCCCGGCCCCCACTCCTTTTTTTCCTTCCTCACCTCAGCCCGGAGAGATATTCCAGTGGAAGTTATGGGTGACACATCCTCTTCTTTACAGGTGGCAGCCTGGCAACTCCTGCCAAAAGTCCAGCAGAGCCCCACTCACACCGGGCCCCCCACAAAGCCGTGGACCCTCACACCCTCCCACCAGCACAGCCCCGAGACTGCTGACGGGGCAGAGAATATGGAGTCAGGCACAGCTGCAGGGGTTATTGCTGCCTGGAGTGCTGTTTATATTGACCTCAACCCAGGCACACCTGGGGAGGGCTTGCCAGCAGGGTCAGGCTGCCCAGGTCAGCTAATCCTCAGCCCTCGGGGAATCACATTGCAGAAAATGGACCTCGCTAAGACAGAATATTCGCCAAGGAAAAAAAAGGACACAATGCCATTTGCAGCACCGTAGATGAGTCTCGAGGTAATCACGTGACTTGGAGTAAGTCAGAAAGTGAAAGACACATATCATATCATATCACTTATAGGTGTTACCTATAAATTGATACCAGGGCAGATATTTCCACGGAGAAGGGCAATCACAGATTCATTAAACAAACTTATGGTTCACCAAAGGAAAGGTGTGAGGATTGAATTCATTACGATATTGGGGTTAACAGACATATACAAACACAGTAGACGTATAGAATCGCCAAAGACCTACGGAGTACCAAGAGAAGACTACTCAACATTCTGTCATAACGTACATGGGAAAAGGATCCCAGGAAGAACAGACATATGTATATGTGTAAAAGAACCACCTCTTGCACACCTACAACAAGCTAAACGTTGTACTCAAACTTGCTGTAATAAAAAATAAAAAATTAAATTAAAAACACGAACAAGAAGTAGTGAGACAAACTTGAGGGGCTTTCTCCTGGCACATTCCGTTCTACATTCCAATCTAGAACGCGACTTCCATTGAGGCTCTGCTGCCCTAGTAACCAGATTTGGTAAGGGAGAACTGCTGCCACCTTGTGGCCGTTTCACACAACAGCAGCTTTAATCCCAGCGCTAATGGTCAGTGGATATTCCAAATCATTACAGGCCTGTAAATGACACCTGCCCTGAAAACATATCCTGGGGTCATATATCGACCAAAAAATTCAAAAGACGTCCATATTTCAAAACGACAGTTTCAAGAGGCATATTTCACGCACATTAGTGTTCTTCTTTTGCTTGCTTTCTTTCTTTGTTAAAAAAACGGGAATGGAAAAAGGCAACCCTCAGAATGGGCGAAAACGTTCACAAACGAATCAATGGACAAAGGTTTCATCTCCAATATATATAAACAGCTCATGCAGCTTAATATTAATAAAACAAACAACCCAATACAAAAATGGGCAGAAGATCTAAAGAGACGTTTCTTCAAAGAAGACACAGAGATGGCCAAGACGCACATGAAAAGCTGCTCTACATCACTAATTATTAGAGAAATGCAAATCAAAACTACAATGAGGTAAGACCTCACACCTGTGAGAATCGGCCTCATCAGATAATCTACAAACAACAAATTCTGGGGAGGGTGTGGACAAAAGGAACCCTCTTCCGCTATTGGTGGGAATGTAAATTGATACAGTCACGATGGAGAACAGTATGGAGGTTCCTTTAAAAAACTAAAAAGAGAATTACCATAGGATCCAGCAATCCCACTTCTGGGCATATACCCAGAGAAAACCATAAATCACAAAGACACATTCACCACAATGTTCATTGCAGCACTATTTACAATAGCCAGGCAATGGAAGCAACCTAAATGCCCACAGACAGACGAATGGATAAAGATGTGGTACATATATAAAATGGAATATTACTCAGCCAAAAAACGGAATGAAACTGGGTCATTTGTAGAGAAGTTGATGGATCTAGAGACTGTCATACAGAGTGAAGTAAGTCAGAAAGAGAAAAACAAATATTGTATATTAATGCCTATATGTGGAACCTAGAAAAATGGTACAGATGAACTGGTTTGCAGGGCAGAAATAGAGACACAGAGGTAGAGAACAAACGTATGGACATGGACACAAAGTGGGGGAAGCCATGGGGTGGTGGTGGTGGGATGAGTTGGGAGATTGGGATTGACCTGTATACATGTATATGCATAAAATAGATAACTAATAATAACCTACTGTATAAAAAAATAAATTAAATTAAATTTCAAAATTTTTAAAAATAAAATGTAAAAATAAAACAGAAAAAATGTTCTTCCATTCACACTGATGTATTTATAAGAATGAATTATTTCCATGCTTATATCCATAAATACATAAAAGAGGAATAAAATCTAACTTGAACCAAAAAAGAAAAAAAAAACTGAACCTAACATTTATACAGAGGAAAACACTACCAAGGCACTTGCTCCAGTGGTAAACAATTCTGAAATTGGTCAGAGGTGGGGAATCATCTCCCATACAGCCAGCAGCCCCGCCCGCCCACGCAAGGAGCGTCCTTATTGCAAAGCTGGGGGACCGTGCCGAGGCCTCTGTGAGGAAACGTGAGCTGAGCCCCAGGCCAGCTGCTGCTGAACTCTTCCCACCCTTCCCAGGTGAAACACCTGAATATGTACAAGGGCTTGAAAGCCTAGAGGAAGGGCCGTGGAGCCACACCAGCGACAGCACGCAGGCCAACTTGGTGCCTGCAGGTCAGCCAGGATGGTCCTGGCCACGGGCGCTCTTCTGGAAGCTTTCCATTGCCCTGCCTGAGATACCCCTCCTGTCCCGGCCCCCACTCCTTTTTTTCCTTCCTCACCTCAGCCCGGAGAGATATTCCAGTGGAAGTTATGGGTGACACATCCTCTTCTTTACAGGTGGCAGCCTGGCAACTCCTGCGGAAAGAGCAGCAGAGCCCCACTCACACCGGGCCCCCCACAAAGCCGTGGACCCTCACACCCTCCCAACAGCACAGCCCCGAGACTGCTGACGGGGCAGAGAATATGCATTCAGGCACAGCTGCAGGGGCTATTGCTGCCTGGAGTGCTGTTTATATTGACCTCAACCCAGGCACACCTGGGGAGGGCTTGCCGGCAGGGTCAGGCTGCCCAGGTCAGCTAATCCTCAGCCCTCGGGGAATCACATTGCAGAAAATGGACCTCGCTAAGACAGAATATTCGTCAAGGAAAAAAAAGGACACAATGCCATTTGCAGCACCGTAGATGAGTCTCGAGGTATTCACGTGACTTGGAGTAAGTCAGAAAGTGAAAGACACATATCATATCATATCACTTATAGGTGTTACCTATAAATTGATACCAGGGCAGATATTTCCACGGAGAAGGGCAATCACAGATTCATTAAACAAACTTATGGTTCACCAAAGGAAAGGTGTGAGGATTGAATTCATTACGATATTGGGGTTAACAGACATATACAAACACAGTAGACGTATAGAATCGCCAAAGACCTACGGAGTACCAAGAGAAGACTACTCAACATTCTGTCATAACGAACATGGGAAAAGGATCCCAGGAAGAACAGACATATGTATATGTGTAAAAGAACCACCTCTTGCACACCTACAACAAGCTAAACGTTGTACTCAAACTTGCTGTAATAAAAAATTAAATTAAAAACACGAACAAGAAGTAGTGAGACAAACTTGAGGGGCTTTCTCCTGGCACATTCCGTTCTACATTCCAATCTAGAACGCGACTTCCATTGAGGCTCTGCTGCCCTAGTAACCAGATTTGGTAAGGGAGAACTGCTGCCACCTTGTGGCCGTTTCACACAACAGCAGCTTTAATCCCAGCGCTAATGGTCAGTGGATATTCCAAATCATTACAGGCCTGTAAATGATACCTGCCCTGAAAACATATCCTGGGGTCATATATCGACCAAAAAATTCAAAAGACGTCCATATTTCAAAACGACAGTTTCAAGAGGCATATTTCACGCACATTAGTGTTCTGCTTCTTTTGCTTGCTTTCTTTCTTTGTTAAAAAAACGGGAATGGAAAAAGGCAACCCTCAGAATGGGCGAAAACGTTCACAAACGAATCAATGGACAAAGGTTTCATCTCCAATATATATAAACAGCTCATACAGCTTAATATTAATAAAACAAACAACCCAATACAAAAATGGGCAGAAGATCTAAAGAGACGTTTCTTCAAAGAAGACACAGAGATGGCCAAGACGCACATGAAAAGCTGCTCAACATCACTAATTATTAGAGAAATGCAAATCAAAACTACAATGAGGTAAGACCTCACACCTGTGAGAATCGGCATCATCAGATAATCTACAAACAACAAATTCTGGGGAGGGTGTGGACAAAAGGAACCCTCTTCCGCTATTGGTGGGAATGTAAATTGATACAGTCACGATGGAGAACAGTATGGAGGTTCCTTTAAAAAACTAAAAAGAGAATTACCATAGGATCCAGCAATCCCACTTCTGGGCATATACCCAGAGAAAACCATAAATCACAAAGACACATTCACCACAATGTTCATTGCAGCACTATTTACAATAGCCAGGCAATGGAAGCAACCTAAATGCCCACAGACAGACGAATGGATAAAGATGTGGTACATATATAAAATGGAATATTACTCAGCCAAAATAAGGAATGAAACTGAGTCATTTGTAGAGAAGTTGATGGATCTAGAGACTGTCATACAGAGTGAAGTAAGTGAGAAAGAGAAAAACAAATATTGTATATTAATGCCTATATGTGGAACCTAGAAAAATGGTACAGATGAACTGGTTTGCAGGGCAGAAATAGAGACACAGAGGTAGAGAACAAACGTATGGACATGGACACAAAGTGGGGGAAGCCATGGGGTGGTGGTGGTGGGATGAGTTGGGAGATTGGGATTGACCTGTATACATGTATATGCATAAAATAGATAACTAATAATAACCTACTGTATAAAAAAATAAATTAAATTAAATTTCAAAATTTTTAAAAATAAAATGTAAAAATAAAACAGAAAAAAAGTTCTTCCATTCACACTGATGTATTTATAAGAATGAATTATTTCCATGCTTATATCCATAAATACATAAAAGAGGAATAAAATCTAACTTGAACCAAAAAAGAAAAAAAAAACTGAACCTAACATTTATACAGAGGAAAACACTACCAAGGCACTTGCTCCAGTGGTAAACAATTCTGAAATTGGTCACAGGTGGGGAATCATCTCCCATACAGCCAGCAGCCCCGCCCGCCCACGCAAAGAGCGTCCTTATTACAAAGCTGTGGGTCCGTGCCGAGGCCTCTGTGAGGAAACGTGAGCTGAGCCCCAGGCCAGCTGCTGCTGAACTCTTCCCACCCTTCCCAGGTGAAACACCTGAATATGTACAAGGGCTTGAAAGCCTAGAGGAAGGGCCGTGGAGCCACACCAGCGACAGCACGCAGGCCAACTTGGTGCCTGCAGGTCAGCCAGGATGGTCCTGGCCACGGGCGCTCTTCTGGAAGCTTTCCATTGCCCTGCCTGAGATACCCCTCCTGTCCCGGCCCCCACTCCTTTTTTTCCTTCCTCACCTCATCCCGGAGAGATATTCCAGTGGAAGTTATGGGTGACACATCCTCTTCTTTACAGGTGGCAGCCTGGCAACTCCTGCCGAAAGTCCAGCAGAGCCCCACTCACACCGGGCCACCCACAAAGCCATGGACCCTAACACCCTCCCACCAGCACAGCCCCGAGACTGCTGACGGTGCAGAGAATATGGAGTCAGGCACAGCTGCAGGGGCTATTGCTGCCTGGAGTGCTGTTTATATTGACCTCAACCCAGGCACACCTGGGGAGGGCTTGCCGGCAGGGTCAGGCTGCCCAGGTCAGCTAATCCTCAGCCCTCGGGGAATCACATTGCAGAAAATGGACCTCGCTAAGACAGAATATTCGCCAAGGAAAAAAAGCACACAATGCCATTTGCAGCACCGTAGATGAGTCTAGAGGTAATCACGTGACTTGGAGTAAGTCAGAAAGTGAAACACACATATCATATCATATCACTTATAGGTGTTACCTATAAATTGATACCAGGGCAGATATTTCCACGGAGAAGGGCAATCACAGATTCATTAAACAAACTTATGGTTCACCAAAGGAAAGGTGTGAGGATTGAATTCATTATGATATTGGGGTTAACAGACATATACAAACACAGTAGACGTATATAATCACCAAAGACCTACGGAGTACCAAGAGAAGACTACTCAACATTCTGTCATAACGAACATGGGAAAAGGATCCCAGGAAGAACAGACATATGTATATGTGTAAAAGAACCACCTCTTGCACACCTACAACAAGCTAAACGTTGTACTCAAACTTGCTGTAATAAAAAATAAAAAATTAAATTAAAAACACGAACAAGAATTAGTGAGAAAAACTTGAGGGGCTTTCTCCTGGTACATTCCGTTCTACATTCCAATCTAGAACGCGACTTCCATTGAGGCTCTGCTGCCCTAGTAACCAGATTTGGTAAGGGAGAACTGCTGCCACCTTGTGGCCGTTTCACACAACAGCAGCTTTAATCCCAGCGCTAATGGTCAGTGGATATTCCAAATCATTACAGGCCTGTAAATGACACCTGCCCTGAAAACAAATCCTGGGGTCATATATCGACCAAAAAATTCAAAAGACGTCCATATTTCAAAACGACAGTTTCAAGAGGCATATTTCACGCACATTAGTGTTCTGCTTCTTTTGATTTCTTTCTTTCTTTGTTAAAAAAACTGGAATGGAAAAAGGCAACCCTCAGAATGGGCGAAAACTTTCACAAACGAATCAATGGACAAAGGTTTAATCTCCAATATATATAAACAGCTCATGCAGCTTAATATTAATAAAACAAACAACCCAATACAAAAATGGGCAGAAGATCTAAATAGACGTTTCTTCAAAGAAGACACAGAGATGGCCAAGACGCACATGAAAAGCTGCTCAACATCACTAATTATTAGAGAAATGCAAATCAAAACTACAATGAGGTAAGACCTCACACCTGTTAGAATCGGCATCATCAGATAATCTACAAACAACAAATTCTGGGGAGGGTGTGGACAAAAGGAACCCTCTTCGGCTATTGGTGGGAATGTAATTTGATACAGTCACTATGGAGAACAGTATGGAGGTTCCTTTAAAAAACTAAAAAGAGAATTACCATAGGATCCAGCAATCCCACTTCTGGGCATATACCCAGAGAAAACCATAAATCACAGAGACACATTCACCACAATGTTCATTGCAGCACTATTTACAATAGCCAGGTAATGGAAGCAACCTAAATGCCCACAGACAGACGAATGGATAAAGATGTGGTACATATATAAAATGGAATATTACTCAGCCATAGAAAGGAATGAAACTGAGTCATTTGTAGAGAAGTTGATGGATCTAGAGACTGTCATACAGAGTGAAGTAAGTCAGAAAGAGAAAAACAAATATTGTATATTAATGCCTATATGTGGAACCTAGAAAAATGCTACAGATGAACTGGTTTGCAGGGCAGAAATAGAGACACAGAGGTAGAGAACAAACGTATCGACACAAAGTGGGGGAAGCCATGGGGTGGTGGTGGTGGGATGAGTTGGGAGATTGGGATTGACCTGTATACATGTCTATGCATAAAATAGATAACTAATAATAACCTAGTGTATAAAAAATAAATAAAATTAAATTTCAAAATTTTTAAAAATAAAATGTAAAAATAAAACAGAAAAAAAGTTCTTCCATTCACACTGATGTATTTATAAGAATGAATTATTTCCATTCTTATATCTATAAATACATAAAAGAGGAATAAAATCTAACTTGAACCAAAAAAGAAATAAAAAAAACTGAACCTAACAGTTATACAGAGGAAAACACTACCAAGGCACTTGCTCCAGTGGTAAACAATTCTGAAATTGGTCAGAGGTGGGGAATCATCTCCCATACAGCCAGCAGCCCCAGCCGCCCACGCAAGGAGCGTCCTTATTGCAAAGCTGGGGGACCGTGCCGAGGCCTCTGTGAGGAAACGTGAGCTGAGCCCCAGGCCAGCTGCTGCTGAACTGTTCCCACCCTTCCCAGGTGAAACACCTGAATATGTACAAGGGCTTGAAAGCCTAGAGGAAGGGCCGTGGAGCCACACCAGAGAAAGCATGCAGGCCAACTTGGTGCCTGCAGGTCAGCCAGGATGGTCCTGGCCACGGGCGCTCTTCTGGAAGCTTTCCATTGCCCTGCCTGAGATACCCCTCCTGTCCCGGCCCCCACTCCTTTTTTTCCTTCCTCACCTCAGCCCGGAGAGATACTCCAGTGGAAGTTATGGGTGACACATCCTCTTCTTTACAGGTGGCAGCCTGGCAACTCCTGCAGAAAGTCCAGCAGAGCCCCACTCACACCGGGCCACCCACAAAGCCGTGGACCCTCACAACCTCCCACCAGAACAGCACCGAGACTGCTGACGGGGCAGAGAATATGGAGTCAGGCACAGCTGCAGGGGCTATTGCTGCCTGGAGTGCTGTTTATATTGACCTCAACCCAGGCACACCTGGGGAGGGCTTGCCGGCAGGGTCAGGCTGCCCAGGTCAGCTAATCCTCAGCCCTCGGGGAATCACATTGCAGAAAATGGACCTCGCTAAGACAGAATATTCGCCAAGGAAAAAAAGCACACAATGCCATTTGCAGCACCGTAGATGAGTCTAGAGGTAATCACGTGACTTGGAGTAAGTCAGAAAGTGAAAGACACATATCATATCATATCACTTATAGGTGTTACCTATAAATTGATACCAGGGCAGATATTTCCACGGAGAAGGGCAATCACAGATTCATTAAACAAACTTATGGTTCACCAAAGGAAAGGTGTGAGGATTGAATTCATTATGATATTGGGGTTAACAGACATATACAAACACAGTAGACGTATATAATCACCAAAGACCTACGGAGTACCAAGAGAAGACTACTCAACATTCTGTCATAACGAACATGGGAAAAGGATCCCAGGAAGAACAGACATATGTATATGTGTAAAAGAACCACCTCTTGCACACCTACAACAAGCTAAACGTTGTACTCAAACTTGCTGTAATAAAAAATAAAAAATTAAATTAAAAACACGAACAAGAAGTAGTGAGACAAACTTGAGGGGCTTTCTCCTGGTACATTCCGTTCTACATTCCAATCTAGAACGCGACTTCCATTGAGGCTCTGCTGCCCTAGTAACCAGATTTGGTAAGGGAGAACTGCTGCCACCTTGTGGCCGTTTCACACAACAGCAGCTTTAATCCCAGCGCTAATGGTCAGTGGATATTCCAAATCATTACAGGCCTGTAAATGACACCTGCCCTGAAAACAAATCCTGGGGTCATATATCGACCAAAAAATTCAAAAGACGTCCATATTTCAAAACGACAGTTTCAAGAGGCATATTTCACGCACATTAGTGTTCTGCTTCTTTTGATTTCTTTCTTTCTTTGTTAAAAAAACTGGAATGGAAAAAGGCAACCCTCAGAATGGGCGAAAACTTTCACAAACGAATCAATGGACAAAGGTTTAATCTCCAATATATATAAACAGCTCATGCAGCTTAATATTAATAAAACAAACAACCCAATACAAAAATGGGCAGAAGATCTAAAGAGACGTTTCTTCAAAGAAGACACAGAGATGGCCAAGACGCACATGAAAAGCTGCTCAACATCACTAATTATTAGAGAAATGCAAATCAAAACTACAATGAGGTAAGACCTCACACCTGTTAGAATCGGCATCATCAGATAATCTACAAACAACAAATTCTGGGGAGGGTGTGGACAAAAGGAACCCTCTTCGGCTATTGGTGGGAATGTAAATTGATACAGTCACTATGGAGAACAGTATGGAGGTTCCTTTAAAAAAGTAAAAAGAGAATTACCATAGGATCCAGCAATCCCACTTCTGGGCATATACCCAGAGAAAACCATAAATCACAGAGACACATTCACCACAATGTTCATTGCAGCACTATTTACAATAGCCAGGTAATGGAAGCAACCTAAATGCCCACAGACAGACGAATGGATAAAGATGTGGTACATATATAAAATGGAATATTACTCAGCCATAAAAAGGAATGAAACTGAGTCATTTGTAGAGAAGTTGATGGATCTAGAGACTGTCATACAGAGTGAAGTAAGTCAGAAAGAGAAAAACAAATATTGTATATTAATGCCTATATGTGGAACCTAGAAAAATGCTACAGATGAACTGGTTTGCAGGGCAGAAATAGAGACACAGAGGTAGAGAACAAACGTATCGACACAAAGTGGGGGAAGCCATGGGGTGGTGGTGGTGGGATGAGTTGGGAGATTGGGATTGACCTGTATACATGTCTATGCATAAAATAGATAACTAATAATAACCTAGTGTATAAAAAAATAAATAAAATTAAATTTCAAAATTTTTAAAAATAAAATGTAAAAATAAAACAGAAAAAAAGTTCTTCCATTCACACTGATGTATTTATAAGAATGAATTATTTCCATGCTTATATCTATAAATACATAAAAGAGGAATAAAATCTAACTTGAACCAAAAAAGAAAAAAAAAACTGAACCTAACAGTTATACAGAGGAAAACACTACCAAGGCACTTGCTCCAGTGGTAAACAATTCTGAAATTGGTCAGAGGTGGGGAATCATCTCCCATACAGCCAGCAGCCCCAGCCGCCCACGCAAGGAGCGTCCTTATTGCAAAGCTGGGGGACCGTGCCGAGGCCTTTGTGAGTAAACGTGAGCTGAGCCCCAGGCCAGCTGCTGCTGAACTGTTCCCACCCTTCCCAGGTGAAACACCTGAATATGTACAAGGGCTTGAAAGCCAAGAGGAAGGGCCGTGGAGCCACACCAGCGAAAGCACGCAGGCCAACTTGGTGCCTGCAGGTCAGCCAGGATGGTCCTGGCCACGGGCGCTCTTCTGGAAGCTTTCCATTGCCCTGCCTGAGATACCCCTCCTGTCCCGGCCCCCACTCCTTTTTTTCCTTCCTCACCTCAGCCCGGAGAGATACTCCAGTGGAAGTTATGGGTGACACATCCTCTTCTTTACAGGTGGCAGCCTGGCAACTCCTGCAGAAAGTCCAGCAGAGCCCCACTCACACCGGGCCACCCACAAAGCCGTGGACCCTCACACCCTCCCACCAGCACAGCCCCGAGACTGCTGACGGGGCAGAGAATATGGAGTCAGGCACAGCTGCAGGGGCTATTGCTGCCTGGAGTGCTGTTTATATTGACCTCAACCCAGGCACACCTGGGGAGGGCTTGCCGGCAGGGTCAGGCTGCCCAGGTCAGCTAATCCTCAGCCCTCGGGGAATCACATTGCAGAAAATGGACCTCGCTAAGACAGAATATTCGCCAAGGAAAAAAAGCACACAATGCCATTTGCAGCACCGTAGATGAGTCTAGAGGTAATCACGTGACTTGGAGTAAGTCAGAAAGTGAAAGACACATATCATATCATATCAATTATAGGTGTTACCTATAAATTGATACCAGGGCAGATATTTCCACGGAGAAGGGCAATCACAGATTCATTAAACAAACTTATGGTTCACCAAAGGAAAGGTGTGAGGATTGAATTCATTATGATATTGTGGTTAACAGACATATACAAACACAGTAGACGTATATAATCACCAAAGACCTACGGAGTACCAAGAGAAGACTACTCAACATTCTGTCATAACGAACATGGGAAAAGGATCCCAGGAAGAACAGACATATGTATATGTGTAAAAGAACCACCTCTTGCACACCTACAACAAGCTAAACGTTGTACTCAAACTTGCTGTAATAAAAAATAAAAAATTAAATTAAAAACACGAACAAGAATTAGTGAGAAAAACTTGAGGGGCTTTCTCCTGGTACATTCCGTTCTACATTCCAATCTAGAACGCGACTTCCATTGAGGCTCTGCTGCCCTAGTAACCAGATTTGGTAAGGGAGAACTGCTGCCACCTTGTGGCCGTTTCACACAACAGCAGCTTTAATCCCAGCGCTAATGGTCAGTGGATATTCCAAATCATTACAGGCCTGTAAATGACACCTGCCCTGAAAACAAATCCTGGGGTCATATATCGACCAAAAAATTCAAAAGACGTCCATATTTCAAAACGACAGTTTCAAGAGGCATATTTCACGCACATTAGTGTTCTGCTTCTTTTGATTTCTTTCTTTCTTTGTTAAAAAAACTGGAATGGAAAAAGGCAACCCTCAGAATGCGCGAAAACTTTCACAAACGAATCAATGGACAAAGGTTTAATCTCCAATATATATAAACAGCTCATGCAGCTTAATATTAATAAAACAAACAACCCAATACAAAAATGGGCAGAAGATCTAAATAGACGTTTCTTCAAAGAAGACACAGAGATGGCCAAGACGCACATGAAAAGCTGCTCAACATCACTAATTATTAGAGAAATGCAAATCAAAACTACAATGAGGTAAGACCTCACACCTGTTAGAATCGGCATCATCAGATAATCTACAAACAACAAATTCTGGGGAGGGTGTGGACAAAAGGAACCCTCTTCCGCTATTGGTGGGAATGTAAATTGATACAGTCACTATGGAGAACAGTATGGAGGTTCCTTTAAAAAAGTAAAAAGAGAATTACCATAGGATCCAGCAATCCCACTTCTGGGCATATACCCAGAGAAAACCATAAATCACAGAGACACATTCACCACAATGTTCATTGTAGCACTATTTACAATAGCCAGGTAATGGAAGCAACCTAAATGCCCACAGACAGACGAATGGATAAAGATGTGGTACATATATAAAATGGAATATTACTCAGCCATAAAAAGGAATGAAACTGAGTCATTTGTAGAGAAGTTGATGGATCTAGAGACTGTCATACAGAGTGAAGTAAGTCAGAAAGAGAAAAACAAATATTGTATATTAATGCCTATATGTGGAACCTAGAAAAATGCTACAGATGAACTGGTTTGCAGGGCAGAAATAGAGACACAGAGGTAGAGAACAAACGTATCGACACAAAGTGGGGGAAGCCATGGGGTGGTGGTGGTGGGATGAGTTGGGAGATTGGGATTGACCTGTATACATGTCTATGCATAAAATAGATAACTAATAATAACCTAGTGTATAAAAAAATAAATAAAATTAAATTTCAAAATTTTTAAAAATAAAATGTAAAAATAAAACAGAAAAAAAGTTCTTCCATTCACACTGATGTATTTATAAGAATGAATTATTTCCATGCTTATATCTATAAATACATAAAAGAGGAATAAAATCTAACTTGAACCAAAAAAGAAAAAAAAAACTGAACCTAACAGTTATACAGAGGAAAACACTACCAAGGCACTTGCTCCAGTGGTAAACAATTCTGAAATTGGTCAGAGGTGGGGAATCATCTCCCATACAGCCAGCAGCCCCACCCGCCCACGCAAGGAGCGTCCTTATTGCAAAGCTGGGGGACCGTGCCGAAGCCTTTGTGAGTAAACGTGAGCTGAGCCCCAGGCCAGCTGCTGCTGAACTGTTCCCACCCTTCCCAGGTGAAACACCTGAATATGTACAAGGGCTTGAAAGCCAAGAGGAAGGGCCGTGGAGCCACACCAGCGAAAGCACGCAGGCCAACTTGGTGCCTGCAGGTCAGCCAGGATGGTCCTGGCCACGGGCGCTCTTCTGGAAGCTTTCCATTGCCCTGCCTGAGATACCCCTCCTGTCCCGGCCCCCACTCCTTTTTTTCCTTCCTCACCTCAGCCCGGAGAGATACTCCAGTGGAAGTTATGGGTGACACATCCTCTTCTTTACAGGTGGCAGCCTGGCAACTCCTGCAGAAAGTCCAGCAGAGCCCCACTCACACCGGGCCACCCACAAAGCCGTGGACCCTCACACCCTCCCACCAGCACAGCCCCGAGACTGCTGACGGGGCAGAGAATATGGAGTCAGGCACAGCTGCAGGGGCTATTGCTGCCTGGAGTGCTGTTTATATTGACCTCAACCCAGGCACACCTGGGGAGGGCTTGCCGGCAGGGTCAGGCTGCCCAGGTCAGCTAATCCTCAGCCCTCGGGGAATCACATTGCAGAAAATGGACCTCGCTAAGACAGAATATTCGCCAAGGAATAAAAGCACACAATGCCATTTGCAGCACCGTAGATGAGTCTAGAGGTAATCACGTGACTTGGAGTAAGTCAGAAAGTGAAAGACACATATCATATCATATCAATTATAGGTGTTACCTATAAATTGATACCAGGGCAGATATTTCCACGGAGAAGGGCAATCACAGATTCATTAAACAAACTTATGGTTCACCAAAGGAAAGGTGTGAGGATTGAATTCATTATGATATTGTGGTTAACAGACATATACAAACACAGTAGACGTATATAATCACCAAAGACCTACGGAGTACCAAGAGAAGACTACTCAACATTCTGTCATAACGAACATGGGAAAAGGATCCCAGGAAGAACAGACATATGTATATGTGTAAAAGAACCACCTCTTGCACACCTACAACAAGCTAAACGTTGTACTCAAACTTGCTGTAATAAAAAATAAAAAATTAAATTAAAAACACGAACAAGAATTAGTGAGAAAAACTTGAGGGGCTTTCTCCTGGTACATTCCGTTCTACATTCCAATCTAGAACGCGACTTCCATTGAGGCTCTGCTGCCCTAGTAACCAGATTTGGTAAGGGAGAACTGCTGCCACCTTGTGGCCGTTTCACACAACAGCAGCTTTAATCCCAGCGCTAATGGTCAGTGGATATTCCAAATCATTACAGGCCTGTAAATGACACCTGCCCTGAAAACAAATCCTGGGGTCATATATCGACCAAAAAATTCAAAAGACGTCCATATTTCAAAACGACAGTTTCAAGAGGCATATTTCACGCACATTAGTGTTCTGCTTCTTTTGATTTCTTTCTTTCTTTGTTAAAAAAACTGGAATGGAAAAAGGCAACCCTCAGAATGGGCGAAAACTTTCACAAACGAATCAATGGACAAAGGTTTAATCTCCAATATATATAAACAGCTCATGCAGCTTAATATTAATAAAACAAACAACCCAATACAAAAATGGGCAGAAGATCTAAAGAGACGTTTCTTCAAAGAAGACACAGAGATGGCCAAGACGCACATGAAAAGCTGCTCAACATCACTAATTATTAGAGAAATGCAAATCAAAACTACAATGAGGTAAGACCTCACACCTGTTAGAATCGGCATCATCAGATAATCTACAAACAACAAATTCTGGGGAGGGTGTGGACAAAAGGAACCCTCTTCGGCTATTGGTGGGAATGTAAATTGATACAGTCACTATGGAGAACAGTATGGAGGTTCCTTTAAAAAACTAAAAACAGAATTACAGTAGGATCCAGCAATCCCACTTCTGGGCATATACCCAAAGAAAACCATAAATCACAAAGACACATTCACCACAATGTTCATTGCAGCACTATTTACAATAGCCAGGTAATGGAAGCAACTTAAATGCCCACAGACAGACGAATGGATAAAGATGTGGTACATATATAAAATGGAATATTACTCAGCCATAAAAAGGAATGAAACTGGGTCATTTGTAGAGAAGTTGATGGATCTAGAGACTGTCATACAGAGTGAAGTAAGTCAGAAAGACAAAAACAAATAATGTATATTAATGCCTATATGTGGAACCTAGAAAAATGCTACAGATGAACTGGTTTGCAGGGCAGAAATAGAGACACAGAGGTAGAGAACAAACGTATGGACACAAAGTGGGGGAAGCCATGGGGTGGTGGTGGTGGGATGAGTTGGGAGATTGGGATTGACCTGTATACATGTCTATGCATAAAATAGATAACTAATAATAACCTAGTGTATAAAAAATAAATAAAATTAAATTTCAAAATTTTTAAAAATAAAATGTAAAAATAAAACAGAAAAAAAGTTCTTCCATTCACACTGATGTATTTATAAGAATGAATTATTTCCATGCTTATATCTATAAATACATAAAAGAGGAATAAAATCTAACTTGAACCAAAAAAGAAATAAAAAAAACTGAACCTAACAGTTATACAGAGGAAAACACTACCAAGGCACTTGCTCCAGTGGTAAACAATTCTGAAATTGGTCAGAGGTGGGGAATCATCTCCCATACAGCCAGCAGCCCCAGCCGCCCACGCAAGGAGCATCCTTATTGCAAAGCTGGGGGACCGTGCCGAGGCCTCTGTGAGTAAACGTGAGCTGAGCCCCAGGCCAGCTGCTGCTGAACTGTTCCCACCCTTCTCAGGTGAAACACCTGAATATGTACAAGGGCTTGAAAGCCAGGAGGAAGGGCCGTGGAGCCACACCAGAGAAAGCTTGCAGGCCAACTTGGTGCCTGCAGGTCAGCCAGGATGGTCCTGGCCACGGGCGCTCTTCTGGATTCTTTCCATTGCCCTGCCTGAGATACCCCTCCTGTCCCGGCCCCCACTCCTTTTTTTCCTTCCTCACCTCAGCCCGGAGAGATACTCCAGTGGAAGTTATGGGTGACACATCCTCTTCTTTACAGGTGGCAGCCTGGCAACTCCTGCAGAAAGTCCAGCAGAGCCCCACTCACACCGGGCCACCCACAAAGCCGTGGACCCTCACAACCTCCCACCAGAACAGCCCCGAGACTGCTGACGGGGCAGAGAATATGGAGTCAGGCACAGCTGCAGGGGCTATTGCTGCCTGGAGTGCTGTTTATATTGACCTCAACCCAGGCACACCTGGGGAGGGCTTGCCGGCAGGGTCAGGCTGCCCAGGTCAGCTAATCCTCAGCCCTCAGGGAATCACATTGCAGAAAATGGACCTCGCTAAGACAGAATATTCGCCAAGGAAAAAAAGCACACAATGCCATTTGCAGCACCGTAGATGAGTCTAGAGGTAATCACGTGACTTGGAGTAAGTCAGAAAGTGAAAGACACATATCATATCCTATCTCTTATAGGTGTTACCTATAAAATGATGCCAGGGCAGATATTTCCACGGAGAAGGGCAATCACAGATTCATTAAACAAACTTATGGTTCACCAAAGGAAAGGTGTGAGGATTGAATTCATTATGATATTGTGGTTAACAGACATATACAAACACAGTAGACGTATATAATCACCAAAGACCTACGGAGTACCAAGAGAAGACTACTCAACATTCTGTCATAACGAACATGGGAAAAGGATCCCAGGTAGAACAGACATATGTATATGTGTAAAAGAACCACCTCTTGCACACCTACAACAAGCTAAACGTTGTACTCAAACTTGCTGTAATAAAAAATAAAAAATTAAATTAAAAACACGAACAAGAATTAGTGAGAAAAACTTGAGGGGCTTTCTCCTGGTACATTCCATTCTACATTCCAATCTAGAACGCGACTTCCATTGAGGCTCTGCTGCCCTAGTAACCAGATTTGGTAAGGGAGAACTGCTGCCACCTTGTGGCCGTTTCACACAACAGCAGCTTTAATCCCAGCGCTAATGGTCAGTGGATATTCCAAATCATTACAGGCCTGTAAATGACACCTGCCCTGAAAACAAATCCTGGGGTCATATATCGACCAAAAAATTCAAAAGACGTCCATATTTCAAAACGACAGTTTCAAGAGGCATATTTCACGCACATTAGTGTTCTGCTTCTTTTGATTTCTTTCTTTCTTTGTTAAAAAAACTGGAATGGAAAAAGGCAACCCTCAGAATGGGCGAAAACTTTCACAAACGAATCAATGGACAAAGGTTTAATCTCCAATATATATAAACAGCTCATGCAGCTTAATATTAATAAAACAAACAACCCAATACAAAAATGGGCAGAAGATCTAAAGAGACGTTTCTTCAAAGAAGACACAGAGATGGCCAAGACGCACATGAAAAGCTGCTCAACATCACTAATTATTAGAGAAATGCAAATCAAAACTACAATGAGGTAAGACCTCACACCTGTTAGAATCGGCATCATCAGATAATCTACAAACAACAAATTCTGGGGAGGGTGTGGACAAAAGGAACCCTCTTCGGCTATTGGTGGGAATGTAAATTGATACAGTCACTATGGAGAACAGTATGGAGGTTCCTTTAAAAAACTAAAAACAGAATTACAGTAGGATCCAGCAATCCCACTTCTGGGCATATACCCAAAGAAAACCATAAATCACAAAGACACATTCACCACAATGTTCATTGCAGCACTATTTACAATAGCCAGGTAATGGAAGCAACTTAAATGCCCACAGACAGACGAATGGATAAAGATGTGGTACATATATAAAATGGAATATTACTCAGCCATAAAAAGGAATGAAACTGGGTCATTTGTAGAGAAGTTGATGGATCTAGAGACTGTCATACAGAGTGAAGTAAGTCAGAAAGAGAAAAACAAATAATGTATATTAATGCCTATATGTGGAACCTAGAAAAATGCTACAGATGAACTGGTTTGCAGGGCAGAAATAGAGACACAGAGGTAGAGAACAAACGTATGGACACAAAGTGGGGGAAGCCATGGGGTGGTGGTGGTGGGATGAGTTGGGAGATTGGGATTGACCTGTATACATGTCTATGCATAAAATAGATAACTAATAATAACCTAGTGTATAAAAAATAAATAAAATTAAATTTCAAAATTTTTAAAAATAAAATGTAAAAATAAAACAGAAAAAAATTTCTTCCATTCACACTGATGTATTTATAAGAATGAATTATTTCCATGCTTATATCTATAAATACATAAAAGAGGAATAAAATCTAACTTGAACCAAAAAAGAAATAAAAAAAACTGAACCTAACAGTTATACAGAGGAAAACACTACCAAGGCACTTGCTCCAGTGGTAAACAATTCTGAAATTGGTCAGAGGTGGGGAATCATCTCCCATACAGCCAGCAGCCCCAGCCGCCCACGCAAGGAGCATCCTTATTGCAAAGCTGGGGGACCGTGCCGAGGCCTCTGTGAGTAAACGTGAGCTGAGCCCCAGGCCAGCTGCTGCTGAACTGTTCCCACCCTTCCCAGGTGAAACACCTGAATATGTACAAGGGCTTGAAAGCCTAGAGGAAGGGCCGTGGAGCCACACCAGAGAAAGCATGCAGGCCAACTTGGTGCCTGCAGGTCAGCCAGGATGGTCCTGGCCACGGGCGCTCTTCTGGAAGTTTTCCATTGCCCTGCCTGAGATACCCCTCCTGTCCCGGCCCCCACTCCTTTTTTTCCTTCCTCACCTCAGCCCGGAGAGATACTCCAGTGGAAGTTATGGGTGACACATCCTCTTCTTTACAGGTGGCAGCCTGGCAACTCCTGCAGAAAGTCCAGCAGAGCCCCACTCACACCGGGCCACCCACAAAGCCGTGGACCCTCACAACCTCCCACCAGAACAGCCCCGAGACTGCTGACGGGGCAGAGAATATGGAGTCAGGCACAGCTGCAGGGGCTATTGCTGCCTGGAGTGCTGTTTATATTGACCTCAACCCAGGCACACCTGGGGAGGGCTTGCCGGCAGGGTCAGGCTGCCCAGGTCAGCTAATCCTCAGCCCTCAGGGAATCACATTGCAGAAAATGGACCTCGCTAAGACAGAATATTCGCCAAGGAAAAAAAGCACACAATGCCATTTGCAGCACCGTAGATGAGTCTAGAGGTAATCACGTGACTTGGAGTAAGTCAGAAAGTGAAAGACACATATCATATCATATCACTTATAGGTGTTACCTATAAATTGATACCAGGGCAGATATTTCCACGGAGAAGGGCAATCACAGATTCATTAAACAAACTTATGGTTCACCAAAGGAAAGGTGTGAGGATTGAATTCATTATGATATTGGGGTTAACAGACATATACAAACACAGTAGACGTATATAATCACCAAAGACCTACGGAGTACCAAGAGAAGACTACTCAACATTCTGTCATAACGAACATGGGAAAAGGATCCCAGGAAGAATAGACATATGTATATGTGTAAAAGAACCACCTCTTGCACACCTACAACAAGCTAAACGTTGTACTCAAACTTGCTGTAATAAAAAATAAAAAATTAAATTAAAAACACGAACAAGAATTAGTGAGAAAAACTTGAGGGGCTTTCTCCTGGTACATTCCGTTCTACATTCCAATCTAGAACGCGACTTCCATTGAGGCTCTGCTGCCCTAGTAACCAGATTTGGTAAGGGAGAACTGCTGCCACCTTGTGGCCGTTTCACACAACAGCAGATTTAATCCCAGCGCTAATAGTCAGTGGATATTCCAAATCATTACAGGCCTGAAAATGACACCTGCCCTGAAAACAAATCCTGGGGTCATATATCGACCAAAAAATTCAAAAGACGTCCATATTTCAAAACGACAGTTTCAAGAGGCATATTTCACGCACATTAGTGTTCTGCTTCTTTTGATTTCTTTCTTTCTTTGTTAAAAAAACTGGAATGGAAAAAGGCAACCCTCAGAATGCGCGAAAACTTTCACAAACGAATCAATGGACAAAGGTTTAATCTCCAATATATATAAACAGCTCATGCAGCTTAATATTAATAAAACAAACAACCCAATACAAAAATGGGCAGAAGATCTAAATAGACGTTTCTTCAAAGAAGACACAGAGATGGCCAAGACGCACATGAAAAGCTGCTCAACATCACTAATTATTAGAGAAATGCAAATCAAAACTACAATGAGGTAAGACCTCACACCTGTTAGAATCGGCATCATCAGATAATCTACAAACAACAAATTCTGGGGAGGGTGTGGACAAAAGGAACCCTCTTCGGCTATTGGTGGGAATGTAATTTGATACAGTCACTATGGAGAACAGTATGGAGGTTCCTTTAAAAAACTAAAAAGAGAATTACCATAGGATCCAGCAATCCCACTTCTGGGCATATACCCAGAGAAAACCATAAATCACAGAGACACATTCACCACAATGTTCATTGCAGCACTATTTACAATAGCCAGGTAATGGAAGCAACCTAAATGCCCACAGACAGACGAATGGATAAAGATGTGGTACATATATAAAATGGAATATTACTCAGCCATAGAAAGGAATGAAACTGAGTCATTTGTAGAGAAGTTGATGGATCTAGAGACTGTCATACAGAGTGAAGTAAGTCAGAAAGAGAAAAACAAATATTGTATATTAATGCCTATATGTGGAACCTAGAAAAATGCTACAGATGAACTGGTTTGCAGGGCAGAAATAGAGACACAGAGGTAGAGAACAAACGTATCGACACAAAGTGGGGGAAGCCATGGGGTGGTGGTGGTGGGATGAGTTGGGAGATTGGGATTGACCTGTATACATGTCTATGCATAAAATAGATAACTAATAATAACCTAGTGTATAAAAAATAAATAAAATTAAATTTCAAAATTTTTAAAAATAAAATGTAAAAATAAAACAGAAAAAAAGTTCTTCCATTCACACTGATGTATTTATAAGAATGAATTATTTCCATGCTTATATCTATAAATACATAAAAGAGGAATAAAATCTAACTTGAACCAAAAAAGAAATAAAAAAAACTGAACCTAACAGTTATACAGAGGAAAACACTACCAAGGCACTTGCTCCAGTGGTAAACAATTCTGAAATTGGTCAGAGGTGGGGAATCATCTCCCATACAGCCAGTAGCCCCAGCCGCCCACGCAAGGAGCGTCCTTATTGCAAAGCTGGGGGACCGTGCCGAGGCCTCTGTGAGGAAACGTGAGCTGAGCCCCAGGCCAGCTGCTGCTGAACTGTTCCCACCCTTCCCAGGTGAAACACCTGAATATGTACAAGGGCTTGAAAGCCTAGAGGAAGGGCCGTGGAGCCACACCAGAGAAAGCATGCAGGCCAACTTGGTGCCTGCAGGTCAGCCAGGATGGTCCTGGCCACGGGCGCTCTTCTGGAAGCTTTCCATTGCCCTGCCTGAGATACCCCTCCTGTCCCGGCCCCCACTCCTTTTTTTCCTTCCTCACCTCAGCCCGGAGAGATACTCCAGTGGAAGTTATGGGTGACACATCCTCTTCTTTACAGGTGGCGGCCTGGCAACTCCTGCAGAAAGTCCAGCAGAGCCCCACTCACACCGGGCCACCCACAAAGCCGTGGACCCTCACAACCTCCCACCAGAACAGCCCCGAGACTGCTGACGGGGCAGAGAATATGGAGTCAGGCACAGCTGCAGGGGCTATTGCTGCCTGGAGTGCTGTTTATATTGACCTCAACCCAGGCACACCTGGGGAGGGCTTGCCGGCAGGGTCAGGCTGCCCAGGTCAGCTAATCCTCAGCCCTCAGGGAATCACATTGCAGAAAATGGACCTCGCTAAGACAGAATATTCGCCAAGGAAAAAAAGCACACAATGCCATTTGCAGCACCGTAGATGAGTCTAGAGGTAATCACGTGACTTGGAGTAAGTCAGAAAGTGAAAGACACATATCATATCATATCACTTATAGGTGTTACCTATAAATTGATACCAGGGCAGATATTTCCACGGAGAAGGGCAATCACAGATTCATTAAACAAACTTATGGTTCACCAAAGGAAAGGTGTGAGGATTGAATTCATTATGATATTGGGGTTAACAGACATATACAAACACAGTAGACGTATATAATCACCAAAGACCTACGGAGTACCAAGAGAAGACTACTCAACATTCTGTCATAACGAACATGGGAAAAGGATCCCAGGAAGAACAGACATATGTATATGTGTAAAAGAACCACCTCTTGCACACCTACAACAAGCTAAACGTTGTACTCAAACTTGCTGTAATAAAAAATAAAAAATTAAATTAAAAACACGAACAAGAATTAGTGAGAAAAACTTGAGGGGCTTTCTCCTGGTACATTCCGTTCTACATTCCAATCTAGAACGCGACTTCCATTGAGGCTCTGCTGCCCTAGTAACCAGATTTGGTAAGGGAGAACTGCTGCCACCTTGTGGCCGTTTCACACAACAGCAGCTTTAATCCCAGCGCTAATGGTCAGTGGATATTCCAAATCATTACAGGCCTGTAAATGACACCTGCCCTGAAAACAAATCCTGGGGTCATATATCGACCAAAAAATTCAAAAGACGTCCATATTTCAAAACGACAGTTTCAAGAGGCATATTTCACGCACATTAGTGTTCTGCTTCTTTTGATTTCTTTCTTTCTTTGTTAAAAAAACTGGAATGGAAAAAGGCAACCCTCAGAATGGGCGAAAACTTTCACAAACGAATCAATGGACAAAGGTTTAATCTCCAATATATATAAACAGCTCATGCAGCTTAATATTAATAAAACAAACAACCCAATACAAAAATGGGCAGAAGATCTAAATAGACGTTTCTTCAAAGAAGACACAGAGATGGCCAAGACGCACATGAAAAGCTGCTCAACATCACTAATTATTAGAGAAATGCAAATCAAAACTACAATGAGGTAAGACCTCACACCTGTTAGAATCGGCATCATCAGATAATCTACAAACAACAAATTCTGGGGAGGGTGTGGACAAAAGGAACCCTCTTCCGCTATTGGTGGGAATGTAAATTGATACAGTCACTATGGAGAACAGTATGGAGGTTCCTTTAAAAAAGTAAAAAGAGAATTACCATAGGATCCAGCAATCCCACTTCTGGGCATATACCCAGAGAAAACCATAAATCACAGAGACACATTCACCACAATGTTCATTGCAGCACTATTTACAATAGCCAGGTAATGGAAGCAACCTAAATGCCCACAGACAGACGAATGGATAAAGATGTGGTACATATATAAAATGGAATATTACTCAGCCATAAAAAGGAATGAAACTGAGTCATTTGTAGAGAAGTTGATGGATCTAGAGACTGTCATACAGAGTGAAGTAAGTCAGAAAGAGAAAAACAAATATTGTATATTAATGCCTATATGTGGAACCTAGAAAAATGCTACAGATGAACTGGTTTGCAGGGCAGAAATAGAGACACAGAGGTAGAGAACAAACGTATCGACACAAAGTGGGGGAAGCCATGGGGTGGTGGTGGTGGGATGAGTTGGGAGATTGGGATTGACCTGTATACATGTCTATGCATAAAATAGATAACTAATAATAACCTAGTGTATAAAAAAATAAATAAAATTAAATTTCAAAATTTTTAAAAATAAAATGTAAAAATAAAACAGAAAAAAAGTTCTTCCATTCACACTGATGTATTTATAAGAATGAATTATTTCCATGCTTATATCTATAAATACATAAAAGAGGAATAAAATCTAACTTGAACCAAAAAAGAAAAAAAAAACTGAACCTAACAGTTATACAGAGGAAAACACTACCAAGGCACTTGCTCCAGTGGTAAACAATTCTGAAATTGGTCAGAGGTGGGGAATCATCTCCCATACAGCCAGCAGCCCCACCCGCCCACGCAAGGAGCGTCCTTATTGCAAAGCTGGGGGACCGTGCCGAGGCCTTTGTGAGTAAACGTGAGCTGAGCCCCAGGCCAGCTGCTGCTGAACTGTTCCCACCCTTCCCAGGTGAAACACCTGAATATGTACAAGGGCTTGAAAGCCAAGAGGAAGGGCCGTGGAGCCACACCAGCGAAAGCACGCAGGCCAACTTGGTGCCTGCAGGTCAGCCAGGATGGTCCTGGCCACGGGCGCTCTTCTGGAAGCTTTCCATTGCCCTGCCTGAGATACCCCTCCTGTCCCGGCCCCCACTCCTTTTTTTCCTTCCTCACCACAGCCCGGAGAGATACTCCAGTGGAAGTTATGGGTGACACATCCTCTTCTTTACAGGTGGCAGCCTGGCAACTCCTGCAGAAAGTCCAGCAGAGCCCCACTCACACCGGGCCACCCACAAAGCCGTGGACCCTCACAACCTCCCACCAGAACAGCCCCGAGACTGCTGACGGGGCAGAGAATATGGAGTCAGGCACAGCTGCAGGGGCTATTGCTGCCTGGAGTGCTGTTTATATTGACCTCAACCCAGGCACACCTGGGGAGGGCTTGCCGGCAGGGTCAGGCTGCCCAGGTCAGCTAATCCTCAGCCCTCAGGGAATCACATTGCAGAAAATGGACCTCGCTAAGACAGAATATTCGCCAAGGAAAAAAAGCACACAATGCCATTTGCAGCACCGTAGATGAGTCTAGAGGTAATCACGTGACTTGGAGTAAGTCAGAAAGTGAAAGACACATATCATATCATATCACTTATAGGTGTTACCTATAAATTGATACCAGGGCAGATATTTCCACGGAGAAGGGCAATCACAGATTCATTAAACAAACTTATGGTTCACCAAAGGAAAGGTGTGAGGATTGAATTCATTATGATATTGGGGTTAACAGACATATACAAACACAGTAGACGTATATAATCACCAAAGACCTACGGAGTACCAAGAGAAGACTACTCAACATTCTGTCATAACGAACATGGGAAAAGGATCCCAGGAAGAACAGACATATGTATATGTGTAAAAGAACCACCTCTTGCACACCTACAACAAGCTAAACGTTGTACTCAAACTTGCTGTAATAAAAAATAAAAAATTAAATTAAAAACACGAACAAGAATTAGTGAGAAAAACTTGAGGGGCTTTCTCCTGGTACATTCCGTTCTACATTCCAATCTAGAACGCGACTTCCATTGAGGCTCTGCTGCCCTAGTAACCAGATTTGGTAAGGGAGAACTGCTGCCACCTTGTGGCCGTTTCACACAACAGCAGCTTTAATCCCAGCGCTAATGGTCAGTGGATATTCCAAATCATTACAGGCCTGTAAATGACACCTGCCCTGAAAACAAATCCTGGGGTCATATATCGACCAAAAAATTCAAAAGACGTCCATATTTCAAAACGACAGTTTCAAGAGGCATATTTCACGCACATTAGTGTTCTGCTTCTTTTGATTTCTTTCTTTCTTTGTTAAAAAAACTGGAATGGAAAAAGGCAACCCTCAGAATGGGCGAAAACTTTCACAAACGAATCAATGGACAAAGGTTTAATCTCCAATATATATAAACAGCTCATGCAGCTTAATATTAATAAAACAAACAACCCAATACAAAAATGGGCAGAAGATCTAAATAGACGTTTCTTCAAAGAAGACACAGAGATGGCCAAGACGCACATGAAAAGCTGCTCAACATCACTAATTATTAGAGAAATGCAAATCAAAACTACAATGAGGTAAGACCTCACACCTGTTAGAATCGGCATCATCAGATAATCTACAAACAACAAATTCTGGGGAGGGTGTGGACAAAAGGAACCCTCTTCGGCTATTGGTGGGAATGTAAATTGATACAGTCACTATGGAGAACAGTATGGAGGTTCCTTTAAAAAACTAAAAACAGAATTACAGTAGGATCCAGCAATCCCACTTCTGGGCATATACCCAAAGAAAACCATAAATCACAAAGACACATTCACCACAATGTTCATTGCAGCACTATTTACAATAGCCAGGTAATGGAAGCAACTTAAATGCCCACAGACAGACGAATGGATAAAGATGTGGTACATATATAAAATGGAATATTACTCAGCCATAAAAAGGAATGAAACTGGGTCATTTGTAGAGAAGTTGATGGATCTAGAGACTGTCATACAGAGTGAAGTAAGTCAGAAAGAGAAAAACAAATAATGTATATTAATGCCTATATGTGGAACCTAGAAAAATGCTACAGATGAACTGGTTTGCAGGGCAGAAATAGAGACACAGAGGTAGAGAACAAACGTATGGACACAAAGTGGGGGAAGCCATGGGGTGGTGGTGGTGGGATGAGTTGGGAGATTGGGATTGACTTGTATACATGTCTATGCATAAAATAGATAACTAATAATAACCTAGTGTATAAAAAATAAATAAAATTAAATTTCAAAATTTTTAAAAATAAAATGTAAAAATAAAACAGAAAAAAAGTTCTTCCATTCACACTGATGTATTTATAAGAATGAATTATTTCCATGCTTATATCTATAAATACATAAAAGAGGAATAAAATCTAACTTGAACCAAAAAAGAAATAAAAAAAACTGAACCTAACAGTTATACAGAGGAAAACACTACCAAGGCACTTGCTCCAGTGGTAAACAATTCTGAAATTGGTCAGAGGTGGGGAAACATCTCCCATACAGCCAGCAGCCCCAGCCGCCCACGCAAGGAGCATCCTTATTGCAAAGCTGGGGGACCGTGCCGAGGCCTCTGTGAGTAAACGTGAGCTGAGCCCCTGGCCAGCTGCTGCTGAACTGTTCCCACCCTTCTCAGGTGAAACACCTGAATATGTACAAGGGCTTGAAAGCCTAGAGGAAGGGCCGTGGAGCCACACCAGAGAAAGCTTGCAGGCCAACTTGGTGCCTGCAGGTCAGCCAGGATGGTCCTGGCCACGGGCGCTCTTCTGGAAGCTTTCCATTGCCCTGCCTGAGATACCCCTCCTGTCCCGGCCCCCACTCCTTTTTTTCCTTCCTCACCTCAGCCCGGAGAGATACTCCAGTGGAAGTTATGGGTGACACATCCTCTTCTTTACAGGTGGCAGCCTGGCAACTCCTGCAGAAAGTCCAGCAGAGCCCCACTCACACCGGGCCACCCACAAAGCCGTGGACCCTCACAACCTCCCACCAGAACAGCCCCGAGACTGCTGACGGGGCAGAGAATATGGAGTCAGGCACAGCTGCAGGGGCTATTGCTGCCTGGAGTGCTGTTTATATTGACCTCAACCCAGGCACACCTGGGGAGGGCTTGCCGGCAGGGTCAGGCTGCCCAGGTCAGCTAATCCTCAGCCCTCAGGGAATCACATTGCAGAAAATGGACCTCGCTAAGACAGAATATTCGCCAAGGAAAAAAAGGACACAGTGCCATTTGCAGCACCGTAGATGAGTCTAGAGGTAATCACGTGACTTGGAGTAAGTCAGAAAGTGAAAGACACATATCATATCCTATCTCTTATAGGTGTTACCTATAAAATGATGCCAGGGCAGATATTTCCACGGAGAAGGGCAATCACAGATTCATTAAACAAACTTATGGTTCACCAAAGGAAAGGTGTGAGGATTGAATTCATTATGATATTGTGGTTAACAGACATATACAAACACAGTAGACGTATATAATCACCAAAGACCTACGGAGTACCAAGAGAAGACTACTCAACATTCTGTCATAACGAACATGGGAAAAGGATCCCAGGAAGAACAGACATATGTATATGTGTAAAAGAACCACCTCTTGCACACCTACAACAAGCTAAACGTTGTACTCAAACTTGCTGTAATAAAAAATAAAAAATTAAATTAAAAACACGAACAAGAATTAGTGAGAAAAACTTGAGGGGCTTTCTCCTGGTACATTCCGTTCTACATTCCAATCTAGAACGCGACTTCCATTGAGGCTCTGCTGCCCTAGTAACCAGATTTGGTAAGGGAGAACTGCTGCCACCTTGTGGCCGTTTCACACAACAGCAGCTTTAATCCCAGCGCTAATGGTCAGTGGATATTCCAAATCATTACAGGCCTGTAAATGACACCTGCCCTGAAAACAAATCCTGGGGTCATATATCGACCAAAAAATTCAAAAGACGTCCATATTTCAAAACGACAGTTTCAAGAGGCATATTTCACGCACATTAGTGTTCTGCTTCTTTTGATTTCTTTCTTTCTTTGTTAAAAAAACTGGAATGGAAAAAGGCAACCCTCAGAATGGGCGAAAACTTTCACAAACGAATCAATGGACAAAGGTTTAATCTCCAATATATATAAACAGCTCATGCAGCTTAATATTAATAAAACAAACAACCCAATACAAAAATGGGCAGAAGATCTAAATAGACGTTTCTTCAAAGAAGACACAGAGATGGCCAAGACGCACATGAAAAGCTGCTCAACATCACTAATTATTAGAGAAATGCAAATCAAAACTACAATGAGGTAAGACCTCACACCTGTTAGAATCGGCATCATCAGATAATCTACAAACAACAAATTCTGGGGAGGGTGTGGACAAAAGGAACCCTCTTCGGCTATTGGTGGGAATGTAAATTGATACAGTCACTATGGAGAACAGTATGGAGGTTCCTTTAAAAAACTAAAAACAGAATTACAGTAGGATCCAGCAATCCCACTTCTGGGCATATACCCAAAGAAAACCATAAATCACAAAGACACATTCACCACAATGTTCATTGCAGCACTATTTACAATAGCCAGGTAATGGAAGCAACTTAAATGCCCACAGACAGACGAATGGATAAAGATGTGGTACATATATAAAATGGAATATTACTCAGCCATAAAAAGGAATGAAAGTGGGTCATTTGTAGAGAAGTTGATGGATCTAGAGACTGTCATACAGAGTGAAGTAAGTCAGAAAGAGAAAAACAAATAATGTATATTAATGCCTATATGTGGAACCTAGAAAAATGCTACAGATGAACTGGTTTGCAGGGCAGAAATAGAGACACAGAGGTAGAGAACAAACGTATGGACACAAAGTGGGGGAAGCCATGGGGTGGTGGTGGTGGGATGAGTTGGGAGATTGGGATTGACCTGTATACATGTCTATGCATAAAATAGATAACTAATAATAACCTAGTGTATAAAAAATAAATAAAATTAAATTTCAAAATTTTTAAAAATAAAATGTAAAAATAAAACAGAAAAAAATTTCTTCCATTCACACTGATGTATTTATAAGAATGAATTATTTCCATGCTTATATCTATAAATACATAAAAGAGGAATAAAATCTAACTTGAACCAAAAAAGAAATAAAAAAAACTGAACCTAACAGTTATACAGAGGAAAACACTACCAAGGCACTTGCTCCAGTGGTAAACAATTCTGAAATTGGTCAGAGGTGGGGAATCATCTCCCATACAGCCAGCAGCCCCAGCCGCCCACGCAAGGAGCATCCTTATTGCAAAGCTGGGGGACCGTGCCGAGGCCTCTGTGAGTAAACGTGAGCTGAGCCCCAGGCCAGCTGCTGCTGAACTGTTCCCACCCTTCCCAGGTGAAACACCTGAATATGTACAAGGGCTTGAAAGCCTAGAGGAAGGGCCGTGGAGCCACACCAGAGAAAGCATGCAGGCCAACTTGGTGCCTGCAGGTCAGCCAGGATGGTCCTGGCCACGGGCGCTCTTCTGGAAGTTTTCCATTGCCCTGCCTGAGATACCCCTCCTGTCCCGGCCCCCACTCCTTTTTTTCCTTCCTCACCTCAGCCCGGAGAGATACTCCAGTGGAAGTTATGGGTGACACATCCTCTTCTTTACAGGTGGCAGCCTGGCAACTCCTGCAGAAAGTCCAGCAGAGCCCCACTCACACCGGGCCACCCACAAAGCCGTGGACCCTCACAACCTCCCACCAGAACAGCCCCGAGACTGCTGACGGGGCAGAGAATATGGAGTCAGGCACAGCTGCAGGGGCTATTGCTGCCTGGAGTGCTGTTTATATTGACCTCAACCCAGGCACACCTGGGGAGGGCTTGCCGGCAGGGTCAGGCTGCCCAGGTCAGCTAATCCTCAGCCCTCAGGGAATCACATTGCAGAAAATGGACCTCGCTAAGACAGAATATTCGCCAAGGAAAAAAAGCACACAATGCCATTTGCAGCACCGTAGATGAGTCTAGAGGTAATCACGTGACTTGGAGTAAGTCAGAAAGTGAAAGACACATATCATATCATATCACTTATAGGTGTTACCTATAAATTGATACCAGGGCAGATATTTCCACGGAGAAGGGCAATCACAGATTCATTAAACAAACTTATGGTTCACCAAAGGAAAGGTGTGAGGATTGAATTCATTATGATATTGGGGTTAACAGACATATACAAACACAGTAGACGTATATAATCACCAAAGACCTACGGAGTACCAAGAGAAGACTACTCAACATTCTGTCATAACGAACATGGGAAAAGGATCCCAGGAAGAACAGACATATGTATATGTGTAAAAGAACCACCTCTTGCACACCTACAACAAGCTAAACGTTGTACTCAAACTTGCTGTAATAAAAAATAAAAAATTAAATTAAAAACACGAACAAGAATTAGTGAGAAAAACTTGAGGGGCTTTCTCCTGGTACATTCCGTTCTACATTCCAATCTAGAACGCGACTTCCATTGAGGCTCTGCTGCCCTAGTAACCAGATTTGGTAAGGGAGAACTGCTGCCACCTTGTGGCCGTTTCACACAACAGCAGCTTTAATCCCAGCGCTAATGGTCAGTGGATATTCCAAATCATTACAGGCCTGTAAATGACACCTGCCCTGAAAACAAATCCTGGGGTCATATATCGACCAAAAAATTCAAAAGACGTCCATATTTCAAAACGACAGTTTCAAGAGGCATATTTCACGCACATTAGTGTTCTGCTTCTTTTGATTTCTTTCTTTCTTTGTTAAAAAAACTGGAATGGAAAAAGGCAACCCTCAGAATGCGCGAAAACTTTCACAAACGAATCAATGGACAAAGGTTTAATCTCCAATATATATAAACAGCTCATGCAGCTTAATATTAATAAAACAAACAACCCAATACAAAAATGGGCAGAAGATCTAAATAGACGTTTCTTCAAAGAAGACACAGAGATGGCCAAGACGCACATGAAAAGCTGCTCAACATCACTAATTATTAGAGAAATGCAAATCAAAACTACAATGAGGTAAGACCTCACACCTGTTAGAATCGGCATCATCAGATAATCTACAAACAACAAATTCTGGGGAGGGTGTGGACAAAAGGAACCCTCTTCGGCTATTGGTGGGAATGTAATTTGATACAGTCACTATGGAGAACAGTATGGAGGTTCCTTTAAAAAACTAAAAAGAGAATTACCATAGGATCCAGCAATCCCACTTCTGGGCATATACCCAGAGAAAACCATAAATCACAAAGACACATTCACCACAATGTTCATTGCAGCACTATTTACAATAGCCAGGTAATGGAAGCAACCTAAATGCCCACAGACAGACGAATGGATAAAGATGTGGTACATATATAAAATGGAATATTACTCAGCCATAGAAAGGAATGAAACTGAGTCATTTGTAGAGAAGTTGATGGATCTAGAGACTGTCATACAGAGTGAAGTAAGTCAGAAAGACAAAAACAAATATTGTATATTAATGCCTATATGTGGAACCTAGAAAAATGCTACAGATGAACTGGTTTGCAGGGCAGAAATAGAGACACAGAGGTAGAGAACAAACGTATCGACACAAAGTGGGGGAAGCCATGGGGTGGTGGTGGTGGGATGAGTTGGGAGATTGGGATTGACCTGTATACATGTCTATGCATAAAATAGATAACTAATAATAACCTAGTGTATAAAAAATAAATAAAATTAAATTTCAAAATTTTTAAAAATAAAATGTAAAAATAAAACAGAAAAAAAGTTCTTCCATTCACACTGATGTATTTATAAGAATGAATTATTTCCATGCTTATATCTATAAATACATAAAAGAGGAATAAAATCTAACTTGAACCAAAAAAGAAATAAAAAAAACTGAACCTAACAGTTATACAGAGGAAAACACTACCAAGGCACTTGCTCCAGTGGTAAACAATTCTGAAATTGGTCAGAGGTGGGGAATCATCTCCCATACAGCCAGTAGCCCCAGCCGCCCACGCAAGGAGCGTCCTTATTGCAAAGCTGGGGGACCGTGCCGAGGCCTCTGTGAGGAAACGTGAGCTGAGCCCCAGGCCAGCTGCTGCTGAACTCTTCCCACCCTTCCCAGGTGAAACACCTGAATATGTACAAGGGCTTGAAAGCCTAGAGGAAGGGCCGTGGAGCCACACCAGAGAAAGCATGCAGGCCAACTTGGTGCCTGCAGGTCAGCCAGGATGGTCCTGGCCACGGGCGCTCTTCTGGAAGCTTTCCATTGCCCTGCCTGAGATACCCCTCCTGTCCCGGCCCCCACTCCTTTTTTTCCTTCCTCACCTCAGCCCGGAGAGATACTCCAGTGGAAGTTATGGGTGACACATCCTCTTCTTTACAGGTGGCAGCCTGGCAACTCCTGCAGAAAGTCCAGCAGAGCCCCACTCACACCGGGCCACCCACAAAGCCGTGGACCCTCACAACCTCCCACCAGAACAGCCCCGAGACTGCTGACGGGGCAGAGAATATGGAGTCAGGCACAGCTGCAGGGGCTATTGCTGCCTGGAGTGCTGTTTATATTGACCTCAACCCAGGCACACCTGGGGAGGGCTTGCCGGCAGGGTCAGGCTGCCCAGGTCAGCTAATCCTCAGCCCTCAGGGAATCACATTGCAGAAAATGGACCTCGCTAAGACAGAATATTCGCCAAGGAAAAAAAGCACACAATGCCATTTGCAGCACCGTAGATGAGTCTAGAGGTAATCACGTGACTTGGAGTAAGTCAGAAAGTGAAAGACACATATCATATCATATCACTTATAGGTGTTACCTATAAATTGATACCAGGGCAGATATTTCCACGGAGAAGGGCAATCACAGATTCATTAAACAAACTTATGGTTCACCAAAGGAAAGGTGTGAGGATTGAATTCATTATGATATTGGGGTTAACAGACATATACAAACACAGTAGACGTATATAATCACCAAAGACCTACGGAGTACCAAGAGAAGACTACTCAACATTCTGTCATAACGAACATGGGAAAAGGATCCCAGGAAGAACAGACATATGTATATGTGTAAAAGAACCACCTCTTGCACACCTACAACAAGCTAAACGTTGTACTCAAACTTGCTGTAATAAAAAATAAAAAATTAAATTAAAAACACGAACAAGAATTAGTGAGAAAAACTTGAGGGGCTTTCTCCTGGTACATTCCGTTCTACATTCCAATCTAGAACGCGACTTCCATTGAGGCTCTGCTGCCCTAGTAACCAGATTTGGTAAGGGAGATCTGCTGCCACCTTGTGGCCGTTTCACACAACAGCAGCTTTAATCCCAGCGCTAATGGTCAGTGGATATTCCAAATCATTACAGGCCTGTAAATGACACCTGCCCTGAAAACAAATCCTGGGGTCATATATCGACCAAAAAATTCAAAAGACGTCCATATTTCAAAACGACAGTTTCAAGAGGCATATTTCACGCACATTAGTGTTCTGCTTCTTTTGATTTCTTTCTTTCTTTGTTAAAAAAACTGGAATGGAAAAAGGCAACCCTCAGAATGGGCGAAAACTTTCACAAACGAATCAATGGACAAAGGTTTAATCTCCAATATATATAAACAGCTCATGCAGCTTAATATTAATAAAACAAACAACCCAATACAAAAATGGGCAGAAGATCTAAATAGACGTTTCTTCAAAGAAGACACAGAGATGGCCAAGACGCACATGAAAAGCTGCTCAACATCACTAATTATTAGAGAAATGCAAATCAAAACTACAATGAGGTAAGACCTCACACCTGTTAGAATCGGCATCATCAGATAATCTACAAACAACAAATTCTGGGGAGGGTGTGGACAAAAGGAACCCTCTTCCGCTATTGGTGGGAATGTAAATTGATACAGTCACTATGGAGAACAGTATGGAGGTTCCTTTAAAAAAGTAAAAAGAGAATTACCATAGGATCCAGCAATCCCACTTCTGGGCATATACCCAGAGAAAACCATAAATCACAGAGACACATTCACCACAATGTTCATTGCAGCACTATTTACAATAGCCAGGTAATGGAAGCAACCTAAATGCCCACAGACAGACGAATGGATAAAGATGTGGTACATATATAAAATGGAATATTACTCAGCCATAAAAAGGAATGAAACTGAGTCATTTGTAGAGAAGTTGATGGATCTAGAGACTGTCATACAGAGTGAAGTAAGTCAGAAAGAGAAAAACAAATATTGTATATTAATGCCTATATGTGGAACCTAGAAAAATGCTACAGATGAACTGGTTTGCAGGGCAGAAATAGAGACACAGAGGTAGAGAACAAACGTATCGACACAAAGTGGGGGAAGCCATGGGGTGGTGGTGGTGGGATGAGTTGGGAGATTGGGATTGACCTGTATACATGTCTATGCATAAAATAGATAACTAATAATAACCTAGTGTATAAAAAAATAAATAAAATTAAATTTCAAAATTTTTAAAAATAAAATGTAAAAATAAAACAGAAAAAAAGTTCTTCCATTCACACTGATGTATTTATAAGAATGAATTATTTCCATGCTTATATCTATAAATACATAAAAGAGGAATAAAATCTAACTTGAACCAAAAAAGAAAAAAAAAACTGAACCTAACAGTTATACAGAGGAAAACACTACCAAGGCACTTGCTCCAGTGGTAAACAATTCTGAAATTGGTCAGAGGTGGGGAATCATCTCCCATACAGCCAGCAGCCCCACCCGCCCACGCAAGGAGCGTCCTTATTGCAAAGCTGGGGGACCGTGCCGAGGCCTTTGTGAGTAAACGTGAGCTGAGCCCCAGGCCAGCTGCTGCTGAACTGTTCCCACCCTTCCCAGGTGAAACACCTGAATATGTACAAGGGCTTGAAAGCCAAGAGGAAGGGCCGTGGAGCCACACCAGCGAAAGCACGCAGGCCAACTTGGTGCCTGCAGGTCAGCCAGGATGGTCCTGGCCACGGGCGCTCTTCTGGAAGCTTTCCATTGCCCTGCCTGAGATACCCCTCCTGTCCCGGCCCCCACTCCTTTTTTTCCTTCCTCACCACAGCCCGGAGAGATACTCCAGTGGAAGTTATGGGTGACACATCCTCTTCTTTACAGGTGGCAGCCTGGCAACTCCTGCAGAAAGTCCAGCAGAGCCCCACTCACACCGGGCCACCCACAAAGCCGTGGACCCTCACAACCTCCCACCAGAACAGCCCCGAGACTGCTGACGGGGCAGAGAATATGGAGTCAGGCACAGCTGCAGGGGCTATTGCTGCCTGGAGTGCTGTTTATATTGACCTCAACCCAGGCACACCTGGGGAGGGCTTGCCGGCAGGGTCAGGCTGCCCAGGTCAGCTAATCCTCAGCCCTCAGGGAATCACATTGCAGAAAATGGACCTCGCTAAGACAGAATATTCGCCAAGGAAAAAAAGCACACAATGCCATTTGCAGCACCGTAGATGAGTCTAGAGGTAATCACGTGACTTGGAGTAAGTCAGAAAGTGAAAGACACATATCATATCATATCACTTATAGGTGTTACCTATAAATTGATACCAGGGCAGATATTTCCACGGAGAAGGGCAATCACAGATTCATTAAACAAACTTATGGTTCACCAAAGGAAAGGTGTGAGGATTGAATTCATTATGATATTGGGGTTAACAGACATATACAAACACAGTAGACGTATATAATCACCAAAGACCTACGGAGTACCAAGAGAAGACTACTCAACATTCTGTCATAACGAACATGGGAAAAGGATCCCAGGAAGAACAGACATATGTATATGTGTAAAAGAACCACCTCTTGCACACCTACAACAAGCTAAACGTTGTACTCAAACTTGCTGTAATAAAAAATAAAAAATTAAATTAAAAACACGAACAAGAATTAGTGAGAAAAACTTGAGGGGCTTTCTCCTGGTACATTCCGTTCTACATTCCAATCTAGAACGCGACTTCCATTGAGGCTCTGCTGCCCTAGTAACCAGATTTGGTAAGGGAGAACTGCTGCCACCTTGTGGCCGTTTCACACAACAGCAGCTTTAATCCCAGCGCTAATGGTCAGTGGATATTCCAAATCATTACAGGCCTGTAAATGACACCTGCCCTGAAAACAAATCCTGGGGTCATATATCGACCAAAAAATTCAAAAGACGTCCATATTTCAAAACGACAGTTTCAAGAGGCATATTTCACGCACATTAGTGTTCTGCTTCTTTTGATTTCTTTCTTTCTTTGTTAAAAAAACTGGAATGGAAAAAGGCAACCCTCAGAATGGGCGAAAACTTTCACAAACGAATCAATGGACAAAGGTTTAATCTCCAATATATATAAACAGCTCATGCAGCTTAATATTAATAAAACAAACAACCCAATACAAAAATGGGCAGAAGATCTAAATAGACGTTTCTTCAAAGAAGACACAGAGATGGCCAAGACGCACATGAAAAGCTGCTCAACATCACTAATTATTAGAGAAATGCAAATCAAAACTACAATGAGGTAAGACCTCACACCTGTTAGAATCGGCATCATCAGATAATCTACAAACAACAAATTCTGGGGAGGGTGTGGACAAAAGGAACCCTCTTCCGCTATTGGTGGGAATGTAAATTGATACAGTCACTATGGAGAACAGTATGGAGGTTCCTTTAAAAAAGTAAAAAGAGAATTACCATAGGATCCAGCAATCCCACTTCTGGGCATATACCCAGAGAAAACCATAAATCACAGAGACACATTCACCACAATGTTCATTGTAGCACTATTTACAATAGCCAGGTAATGGAAGCAACCTAAATGCCCACAGACAGACGAATGGATAAAGATGTGGTACATATATAAAATGGAATATTACTCAGCCATAAAAAGGAATGAAACTGAGTCATTTGTAGAGAAGTTGATGGATCTAGAGACTGTCATACAGAGTGAAGTAAGTCAGAAAGAGAAAAACAAATATTGTATATTAATGCCTATATGTGGAACCTAGAAAAATGCTACAGATGAACTGGTTAGCAGGGCAGAAATAGAGACACAGAGGTAGAGAACAAACGTATGGACACAAAGTGGGGGAAGCCATGGGGTGGTGGTGGTGGGATGAGTTGGGAGATTGGGATTGACCTGTATACATGTCTATGCATAAAATAGATAACTAATAATAACCTAGTGTATAAAAAAATAAATAAAATTAAATTTCAAAATTTTTAAAAATAAAATGTAAAAATAAAACAGAAAAAAAGTTCTTCCATTCACACTGATGTATTTATAAGAATGAATTATTTCCATGCTTATATCTATAAATACATAAAAGAGGAATAAAATCTAACTTGAACCAAAAAAGAAAAAAAAAAAACTGAACCTAACAGTTATACAGAGGAAAACACTACCAAGGCACTTGCTCCAGTGGTAAACAATTCTGAAATTGGTCAAGGTGGGGAATCATCTCCCATACAGCCAGCAGCCCCAGCCGCCCATGCAAGGAGCGTCCTTATTGCAAAGCTGGGGGACCGTGCCGAGGCCTTTGTGAGTAAACGTGAGCTGAGCCCCAGGCCAGCTGCTGCTGAACTGTTCCCACCCTTCCCAGGTGAAACACCTGAATATGTACAAGGGCTTGAAAGCCAAGAGGAAGGGCCGTGGAGCCACACCAGCGAAAGCACGCAGGCCAACTTGGTGCCTGCAGGTCAGCCAGGATGGTCCTGGCCACGGGCGCTCTTCTGGAAGCTTTCCATTGCCCTGCCTGAGATACCCCTCCTGTCCCGGCCCCCACTCCTTTTTTTCCTTCCTCACCTCAGCCCGGAGAGATACTCCAGTGGAAGTTATGGGTGACACATCCTCTTCTTTACAGGTGGCAGCCTGGCAACTCCTGCAGAAAGTCCAGCAGAGCCCCACTCACACCGGGCCACCCACAAAGCCGTGGACCCTCACACCCTCCCACCAGCACAGCCCCGAGACTGCTGACGGGGCAGAGAATATGGAGTCAGGCACAGCTGCAGGGGCTATTGCTGCCTGGAGTGCTGTTTATATTGACCTCAACCCAGGCACACCTGGGGAGGGCTTGCCGGCAGGGTCAGGCTGCCCAGGTCAGCTAATCCTCAGCCCTCGGGGAATCACATTGCAGAAAATGGACCTCGCTAAGACAGAATATTCGCCAAGGAAAAAAAGCACACAATGCCATTTGCAGCACCGTAGATGAGTCTAGAGGTAATCACGTGACTTGGAGTAAGTCAGAAAGTGAAAGACACATATCATATCATATCAATTATAGGTGTTACCTATAAATTGATACCAGGGCAGATATTTCCACGGAGAAGGGCAATCACAGATTCATTAAACAAACTTATGGTTCACCAAAGGAAAGGTGTGAGGATTGAATTCATTATGATATTGTGGTTAACAGACATATACAAACACAGTAGACGTATATAATCACCAAAGACCTACGGAGTACCAAGAGAAGACTACTCAACATTCTGTCATAACGAACATGGGAAAAGGATCCCAGGAAGAACAGACATATGTATATGTGTAAAAGAACCACCTCTTGCACACCTACAACAAGCTAAACGTTGTACCCCAACTTGCTGTAATAAAAAATAAAAAATTAAATTAAAAACACGAACAAGAATTAGTGAGAAAAACTTGAGGGGCTTTCTCCTGGTACATTCCGTTCTACATTCCAATCTAGAACGCGACTTCCATTGAGGCTCTGCTGCCCTAGTAACCAGATTTGGTAAGGGAGAACTGCTGCCACCTTGTGGCCGTTTCACACAACAGCAGCTTTAATCCCAGCGCTAATGGTCAGTGGATATTCCAAATCATTACAGGCCTGTAAATGACACCTGCCCTGAAAACAAATCCTGGGGTCATATATCGACCAAAAAATTCAAAAGACGTCCATATTTCAAAACGACAGTTTCAAGAGGCATATTTCACGCACATTAGTGTTCTGCTTCTTTTGATTTCTTTCTTTCTTTGTTAAAAAAACTGGAATGGAAAAAGGCAACCCTCAGAATGGGCGAAAACTTTCACAAACGAATCAATGGACAAAGGTTTAATCTCCAATATATATAAACAGCTCATGCAGCTTAATATTAATAAAACAAACAACCCAATACAAAAATGGGCAGAAGATCTAAATAGACGTTTCTTCAAAGAAGACACAGAGATGGCCAAGACGCACATGAAAAGCTGCTCAACATCACTAATTATTAGAGAAATGCAAATCAAAACTACAATGAGGTAAGACCTCACACCTGTTAGAATCGGCATCATCAGATAATCTACAAACAACAAATTCTGGGGAGGGTGTGGACAAAAGGAACCCTCTTCGGCTATTGGTGGGAATGTAAATTGATACAGTCACTATGGAGAACAGTATGGAGGTTCCTTTAAAAAACTAAAAACAGAATTACAGTAGGATCCAGCAATCCCACTTCTGGGCATATACCCAAAGAAAACCTTAAATCACAAAGACACATTCACCACAATGTTCATTGCAGCACTATTTACAATAGCCAGGTAATGGAAGCAACTTAAATGCCCACAGACAGACGAATGGATAAAGATGTGGTACATATATAAAATGGAATATTACTCAGCCATAAAAAGGAATGAAAGTGGGTCATTTGTAGAGAAGTTGATGGATCTAGAGACTGTCATACAGAGTGAAGTAAGTCAGAAAGAGAAAAACAAATAATGTATATTAATGCCTATATGTGGAACCTAGAAAAATGCTACAGATGAACTGGTTTGCAGGGCAGAAATAGAGACACAGAGGTAGAGAACAAACGTATGGACACAAAGTGGGGGAAGCCATGGGGTGGTGGTGGTGGGATGAGTTGGGAGATTGGGATTGACCTGTATACATGTCTATGCATAAAATAGATAACTAATAATAACCTAGTGTATAAAAAATAAATAAAATTAAATTTCAAAATTTTTAAAAATAAAATGTAAAAATAAAACAGAAAAAAAGTTCTTCCATTCACACTGATGTATTTATAAGAATGAATTATTTCCATGCTTATATCTATAAATACATAAAAGAGGAATAAAATCTAACTTGAACCAAAAAAGAAATAAAAAAAACTGAACCTAACAGTTATACAGAGGAAAACACTACCAAGGCACTTGCTCCAGTGGTAAACAATTCTGAAATTGGTCAGAGGTGGGGAATCATCTCCCATACAGCCAGCAGCCCCAGCCGCCCACGCAAGGAGCATCCTTATTGCAAAGCTGGGGGACCGTGCCAAGGCCTCTGTGAGTAAACGTGAGCTGAGCCCCAGGCCAGCTGCTGCTGAACTGTTCCCACCCTTCTCAGGTGAAACACCTGAATATGTACAAGGGCTTGAAAGCCTAGAGGAAGGGCCGTGGAGCCACACCAGAGAAAGCTTGCAGGCCAACTTGGTGCCTGCAGGTCAGCCAGGATGGTCCTGGCCACGGGCGCTCTTCTGGAAGCTTTCCATTGCCCTGCCTGAGATACCCCTCCTGTCCCGGCCCCCACTCCTTTTTTTCCTTCCTCACCTCAGCCCGGAGAGATACTCCAGTGGAAGTTATGGGTGACACATCCTCTTCTTTACAGGTGGCAGCCTGGCAACTCCTGCAGAAAGTCCAGCAGAGCCCCACTCACACCGGGCCACCCACAAAGCCGTGGACCCTCACAACCTCCCACCAGAACAGCCCCGAGACTGCTGACGGGGCAGAGAATATGGAGTCAGGCACAGCTGCAGGGGCTATTGCTGCCTGGAGTGCTGTTTATATTGACCTCAACCCAGGCACACCTGGGGAGGGCTTGCCGGCAGGGTCAGGCTGCCCAGGTCAGCTAATCCTCAGCCCTCAGGGAATCACATTGCAGAAAATGGACCTCGCTAAGACAGAATATTCGCCAAGGAAAAAAAGGACACAGTGCCATTTGCAGCACCGTAGATGAGTCTAGAGGTAATCACGTGACTTGGAGTAAGTCAGAAAGTGAAAGACACATATCATATCCTATCTCTTATAGGTGTTACCTATAAAATGATGCCAGGGCAGATATTTCCACGGAGAAGGGCAATCACAGATTCATTAAACAAACTTATGGTTCACCAAAGGAAAGGTGTGAGGATTGAATTCATTATGATATTGTGGTTAACAGACATATACAAACACAGTAGACGTATATAATCACCAAAGACCTACGGAGTACCAAGAGAAGACTACTCAACATTCTGTCATAACGAACATGGGAAAAGGATCCCAGGAAGAACAGACATATGTATATGTGTAAAAGAACCACCTCTTGCACACCTACAACAAGCTAAACGTTGTACTCAAACTTGCTGTAATAAAAAATAAAAAATTAAATTAAAAACACGAACAAGAATTAGTGAGAAAAACTTGAGGGGCTTTCTCCTGGTACATTCCGTTCTACATTCCAATCTAGAACGCGACTTCCATTGAGGCTCTGCTGCCCTAGTAACCAGATTAGGTAAGGGAGAACTGCTGCCACCTTGTGGCCGTTTCACACAACAGCAGCTTTAATCCCAGCGCTAATGGTCAGTGGATATTCCAAATCATTACAGGCCTGTAAATGACACCTGCCCTGAAAACAAATCCTGGGGTCATATATCGACCAAAAAATTCAAAAGACGTCCATATTTCAAAACGACAGTTTCAAGAGGCATATTTCACGCACATTAGTGTTCTGCTTCTTTTGATTTCTTTCTTTCTTTGTTAAAAAAACTGGAATGGAAAAAGGCAACCCTCAGAATGGGCGAAAACTTTCACAAACGAATCAATGGACAAAGGTTTAATCTCCAATATATATAAACAGCTCATGCAGCTTAATATTAATAAAACAAACAACCCAATACAAAAATGGGCAGAAGATCTAAATAGACGTTTCCTCAAAGAAGACACAGAGATGGCCAAGACGCACATGAAAAGCTGCTCAACATCACTAATTATTAGAGAAATGCAAATCAAAACTACAATGAGGTAAGACCTCACACCTGTTAGAATCGGCATCATCAGATAATCTACAAACAACAAATTCTGGGGAGGGTGTGGACAAAAGGAACCCTCTTCCGCTATTGGTGGGAATGTAAATTGATACAGTCACTATGGAGAACAGTATGGAGGTTCCTTTAAAAAAGTAAAAAGAGAATTACCATAGGATCCAGCAATCCCACTTCTGGGCATATACCCAGAGAAAACCATAAATCACAGAGACACATTCACCACAATGTTCATTGCAGCACTATTTACAATAGCCAGGTAATGGAAGCAACCTAAATGCCCACAGACAGACGAATGGATAAAGATGTGGTACATATATAAAATGGAATATTACTCAGCCATAAAAAGGAATGAAACTGAGTCATTTGTAGAGAAGTTGATGGATCTAGAGACTGTCATACAGAGTGAAGTAAGTCAGAAAGAGAAAAACAAATATTGTATATTAATGCCTATATGTGGAACGTAGAAAAATGCTACAGATGAACTGGTTTGCAGGGCAGAAATAGAGACACAGAGGTAGAGAACAAACGTATCGACACAAAGTGGGGGAAGCCATGGGGTGGTGGTGGTGGGATGAGTTGGGAGATTGGGATTGACCTGTATACATGTCTATGCATAAAATAGATAACTAATAATAACCTAGTGTATAAAAAAATAAATAAAATTAAATTTCAAAATTTTTAAAAATAAAATGTAAAAATAAAACAGAAAAAAACTTCTTCCATTCACACTGATGTATTTATAAGAATGAATTATTTCCATGCTTATATCTATAAATACATAAAAGAGGAATAAAATCTAACTTGAACCAAAAAAGAAAAAAAAAACTGAACCTAACAGTTATACAGAGGAAAACACTACCAAGGCACTTGCTCCAGTGGTAAACAATTCTGAAATTGGTCAGAGGTGGGGAATCATCTCCCATACAGCCAGCAGCCCCACCCGCCCACGCAAGGAGCGTCCTTATTGCAAAGCTGGGGGACCGTGCCGAGGCCTTTGTGAGTAAACGTGAGCTGAGCCCCAGGCCAGCTGCTGCTGAACTCTTCCCACCCTTCCCAGGTGAAACACCTGAATATGTACAAGGGCTTGAAAGCCAAGAGGAAGGGCCGTGGAGCCACACCAGCGAAAGCACGCAGGCCAACTTGGTGCCTGCAGGTCAGCCAGGATGGTCCTGGCCACGGGCGCTCTTCTGGAAGCTTTCCATTGCCCTGCCTGAGATACCCCTCCTGTCCCGGCCCCCACTCCTTTTTTTCCTTCCTCACCACAGCCCGGAGAGATACTCCAGTGGAAGTTATGGGTGACACATCCTCTTCTTTACAGGTGGCAGCCTGGCAACTCCTGCAGAAAGTCCAGCAGAGCCCCACTCACACCGGGCCACCCACAAAGCCGTGGACCCTCACAACCTCCCACCAGAACAGCCCCGAGACTGCTGACGGGGCAGAGAATATGGAGTCAGGCACAGCTGCAGGGGCTATTGCTGCCTGGAGTGCTGTTTATATTGACCTCAACCCAGGCACACCTGGGGAGGGCTTCCCGGCAGGGTCAGGCTGCCCAGGTCAGCTAATCCTCAGCCCTCAGGGAATCACATTGCAGAAAATGGACCTCGCTAAGACAGAATATTCGCCAAGGAAAAAAAGCACACAATGCCATTTGCAGCACCGTAGATGAGTCTAGAGGTAATCACGTGACTTGGAGTAAGTCAGAAAGTGAAAGACACATATCATATCATATCACTTATAGGTGTTACCTATAAATTGATACCAGGGCAGATATTTCCACGGAGAAGGGCAATCACAGATTCATTAAACAAACTTATGGTTCACCAAAGGAAAGGTGTGAGGATTGAATTCATTATGATATTGTGGTTAACAGACATATACAAACACAGTAGACGTATATAATCACCAAAGACCTACGGAGTACCAAGAGAAGACTACTCAACATTCTGTCATAACGAACATGGGAAAAGGATCCCAGGAAGAACAGACATATGTATATGTGTAAAAGAACCACCTCTTGCACACCTACAACAAGCTAAACGTTGTACTCAAACTTGCTGTAATAAAAAATAAAAAATTAAATTAAAAACACGAACAAGAATTAGTGAGAAAAACTTGAGGGGCTTTCTCCTGGTACATTCCGTTCTACATTCCAATCTAGAACGCGACTTCCGTTGAGGCTCTGCTGCCCTAGTAACCAGATTTGGTAAGGGAGAACTGCTGCCACCTTGTGGCCGTTTCACACAACAGCAGCTTTAATCCCAGCGCTAATGGTCAGTGGATATTCCAAATCATTACAGGCCTGTAAATGACACCTGCCCTGAAAACAAATCCTGGGGTCATATATCGACCAAAAAATTCAAAAGACGTCCATATTTCAAAACGACAGTTTCAAGAGGCATATTTCACGCACATTAGTGTTCTGCTTCTTTTGATTTCTTTCTTTCTTTGTTAAAAAAACTGGAATGGAAAAAGGCAACCCTCAGAATGGGCGAAAACTTTCACAAACGAATCAATGGACAAAGGTTTAATCTCCAATATATATAAACAGCTCATGCAGCTTAATATTAATAAAACAAACAACCCAATACAAAAATGGGCAGAAGATCTAAATAGACGTTTCTTCAAAGAAGACACAGAGATGGCCAAGACGCACATGAAAAGCTGCTCAACATCACTAATTATTAGAGAAATGCAAATCAAAACTACAATGAGGTAAGACCTCACACCTGTTAGAATCGGCATCATCAGATAATCTACAAACAACAAATTCTGGGGAGGGTGTGGACAAAAGGAACCCTCTTCCGCTATTGGTGGGAATGTAAATTGATACAGTCACTATGGAGAACAGTATGGAGGTTCCTTTAAAAAAGTAAAAAGAGAATTACCATAGGATCCAGCAACCCCACTTCTGGGCATATACCCAGAGAAAACCATAAATCACAGAGACACATTCACCACAATGTTCATTGTAGCACTATTTACAATAGCCAGGTAATGGAAGCAACCTAAATGCCCACAGACAGACGAATGGATAAAGATGTGGTACATATATAAAATGGAATATTACTCAGCCATAAAAAGGAATGAAACTGAGTCATTTGTAGAGAAGTTGATGGATCTAGAGACTGTCATACAGAGTGAAGTAAGTCAGAAAGAGAAAAACAAATATTGTATATTAATGCCTATATGTGGAACCTAGAAAAATGCTACAGATGAACTGGTTTGCAGGGCAGAAATAGAGACACAGAGGTAGAGAACAAACGTATCGACACAAAGTGGGGGAAGCCATGGGGTGGTGGTGGTGGGATGAGTTGGGAGATTGGGATTGACCTGTATACATGTCTATGCATAAAATAGATAACTAATAATAACCTAGTGTATAAAAAAATAAATAAAATTAAATTTCAAAATTTTTAAAAATAAAATGTAAAAATAAAACAGAAAAAAAGTTCTTCCATTCACACTGATGTATTTATAAGAATGAATTATTTCCATGCTTATATCTATAAATACATAAAAGAGGAATAAAATCTAACTTGAACCAAAAAAGAAAAAAAAAAAACTGAACCTAACAGTTATACAGAGGAAAACACTACCAAGGCACTTGCTCCAGTGGTAAACAATTCTGAAATTGGTCAGAGGTGGGGAATCATCTCCCATACAGCCAGCAGCCCCACCCGCCCACGCAAGGAGCGTCCTTATTGCAAAGCTGGGGGACCGTGCCGAGGCCTTTGTGAGTAAACGTGAGCTGAGCCCCAGGCCAGCTGCTGCTGAACTGTTCCCACCCTTCCCAGGTGAAACACCTGAATATGTACAAGGGCTTGAAAGCCAAGAGGAAGGGCCGTGGAGCCACACCAGCGAAAGCACGCAGGCCAACTTGGTGCCTGCAGGTCAGCCAGGATGGTCCTGGCCACGGGCGCTCTTCTGGAAGCTTTCCATTGCCCTGCCTGAGATACCCCTCCTGTCCCGGCCCCCACTCCTTTTTTTCCTTCCTCACCTCAGCCCGGAGAGATACTCCAGTGGAAGTTATGGGTGACACATCCTCTTCTTTACAGGTGGCAGCCTGGCAACTCCTGCAGAAAGTCCAGCAGAGCCCCACTCACACCAGGCCACCCACAAAGCCGTGGACCCTCACACCCTCCCACCAGAACAGCCCCGAGACTGCTGACGGGGCAGAGAATATGGAGTCAGGCACAGCTGCAGGGGCTATTGCTGCCTGGAGTGCTGTTTATATTGACCTCAACCCAGGCACACCTGGGGAGGGCTTGCCGGCAGGGTCAGGCTGCCCAGGTCAGCTAATCCTCAGCCCTCGGGGAATCACATTGCAGAAAATGGACCTCGCTAAGACAGAATATTCGCCAAGGAAAAAAAGCACACAATGCCATTTGCAGCACCGTAGATGAGTCTAGAGGTAATCACGTGACTTGGAGTAAGTCAGAAAGTGAAAGACACATATCATATCATATCAATTATAGGTGTTACCTATAAATTGATACCAGGGCAGATATTTCCACGGAGAAGGGCAATCACAGATTCATTAAACAAACTTATGGTTCACCAAAGGAAAGGTGTGAGGATTGAATTCATTATGATATTGTGGTTAACAGACATATACAAACACAGTAGACGTATATAATCACCAAAGACCTACGGAGTACCAAGAGAAGACTACTCAACATTCTGTCATAACGAACATGGGAAAAGGATCCCAGGAAGAACAGACATATGTATATGTGTAAAAGAACCACCTCTTGCACACCTACAACAAGCTAAACGTTGTACTCAAACTTGCTGTAATAAAAAATAAAAAATTAAATTAAAAACACGAACAAGAATTAGTGAGAAAAACTTGAGGGGCTTTCTCCTGGCACATTCCGTTCTACATTCCAATCTAGAACGCGACTTCCATTGAGGCTCTGCTGCCCTAGTAACCAGATTTGGTAAGGGAGAACTGCTGCCACCTTGTGGCCGTTTCACACAACAGCAGCTTTAATCCCAGCGCTAATGGTCAGTGGATATTCCAAATCATTACAGGCCTGTAAATGACACCTGCCCTGAAAACAAATCCTGGGGTCATATATCGACCAAAAAATTCAAAAGACGTCCATATTTCAAAACGACAGTTTCAAGAGGCATATTTCACGCACATTAGTGTTCTGCTTCTTTTGATTTCTTTCTTTCTTTGTTAAAAAAACTGGAATGGAAAAAGGCAACCCTCAGAATGGGCGAAAACTTTCACAAACGAATCAATGGACAAAGGTTTAATCTCCAATATATATAAACAGCTCATGCAGCTTAATATTAATAAAACAAACAACCCAATACAAAAATGGGCTGAAGATCTAAATAGACGTTTCTTCAAAGAAGACACAGAGATGGCCAAGACGCACATGAAAAGCTGCTCAACATCACTAATTATTAGAGAAATGCAAATCAAAACTACAATGAGGTAAGACCTCACACCTGTTAGAATCGGCATCATCAGATAATCTACAAACAACAAATTCTGGGGAGGGTGTGGAAAAAGGAACCCTCTTCGGCTATTGGTGGGAATGTAAATTGATACAGTCACTATGGAGAACAGTATGGAGGTTCCTTTAAAAAACTAAAAACAGAATTACAGTAGGATCCAGCAATCCCACTTCTGGGCATATACCCAAAGAAAACCATAAATCACAAAGACACATTCACCACAATGTTCATTGCAGCACTATTTACAATAGCCAGGTAATGGAAGCAACTTAAATGCCCACAGACAGACGAATGGATAAAGATGTGGTACATATATAAAATGGAATATTACTCAGCCATAAAAAGGAATGAAACTGGGTCATTTGTAGAGAAGTTGATGGATCTAGAGACTGTCCTACAGAGTGAAGTAAGTCAGAAAGAGAAAAACAAATAATGTATATTAATGCCTATATGTGGAACCTAGAAAAATGCTACAGATGAACTGGTTTGCAGGGCAGAAATAGAGACACAGAGGTAGAGAACAAACGTATGGACACAAAGTGGGGGAAGCCATGGGGTGGTGGTGGTGGGATGAGTTGGGAGATTGGGATTGACCTGTATACATGTCTATGCATAAAATAGATAACTAATAATAACCTAGTGTATAAAAAAATAAATAAAATTAAATTTCAAAATTTTAAAAAATAAAATGTAAAAATAAAACAGATAAAAAGTTCTTCCATTCACACTGATGTATTTATAAGAATGAATTATTTCCATGCTTATATCTATAAATACATAAAAGAGGAATAAAATCTAACTTGAACCAAAAAAGAAAAAAAAAACTGAACCTAACAGTTATACAGAGGAAAACACTACCAAGGCACTTGCTCCAGTGGTAAACAATTCTGAAATTGGTCAGAGGTGGGGAATCATCTCCCATACAGCCAGCAGCCCCAGCCGCCCACGCAAGGAGCGTCCTTATTGCAAAGCTGGGGGACCGTGCCGAGGCCTTTGTGAGTAAACGTGAGCTGAGCCCCAGGCCAGCTGCTGCTGAACTGTTCCCACCCTTCCCAGGTGAAACACCTGAATATGTACAAGGGCTTGAAAGCCAAGAGGAAGGGCCGTGGAGCCACACCAGCGAAAGCACGCAGGCCAACTTGGTGCCTGCAGGTCAGCCAGGATGGTCCTGGCCACGGGCGCTCTTCTGGAAGCTTTCCATTGCCCTGCCTGAGATACCCCTCCTGTCCCGGCCCCCACTCCTTTTTTTCCTTCCTCACCTCAGCCCGGAGAGATACTCCAGTGGAAGTTATGGGTGACACATCCTCTTCTTTACAGGTGGCAGCCTGGCAACTCCTGCAGAAAGTCCAGCAGAGCCCCACTCACACCGGGCCACCCACAAAGCCGTGGACCCTCACACCCTCCCACCAGCACAGCCCCGAGACTGCTGACGGGGCAGAGAATATGGAGTCAGGCACAGCTGCAGGGGCTATTGCTGCCTGGAGTGCTGTTTATATTGACCTCAACCCAGGCACACCTGGGGAGGGCTTGCCGGCAGGGTCAGGCTGCCCAGGTCAGCTAATCCTCAGCCCTCGGGGAATCACATTGCAGAAAATGGACCTCGCTAAGACAGAATATTCGCCAAGGAAAAAAAGCACACAATGCCATTTGCAGCACCGTAGATGAGTCTAGAGGTAATCACGTGACTTGGAGTAAGTCAGAAAGTGAAACACACATATCATATCATATCACTTATAGGTGTTACCTATAAATTGATACCAGGGCAGATATTTCCACGGAGAAGGGCAATCACAGATTCATTAAACAAACTTATGGTTCACCAAAGGAAAGGTGTGAGGATTGAATTCATTATGATATTGGGGTTAACAGACATATACAAACACAGTAGACGTATATAATCACCAAAGACCTACGGAGTACCAAGAGAAGACTACTCAACATTCTGTCATAACGAACATGGGAAAAGGATCCCAGGAAGAACAGACATATGTATAAGTGTAAAAGAACCACCTCTTGCACACCTACAACAAGCTAAACGTTGTACTCAAACTTGCTGTAATAAAAAATAAAAAATTAAATTAAAAACACGAACAAGAATTAGTGAGAAAAACTTGAGGGGCTTTCTCCTGGTACATTCCGTTCTACATTCCAATCTAGAACGCGACTTCCATTGAGGCTCTGCTGCCCTAGTAACCAGATTTGGTAAGGGAGAACTGCTGCCACCTTGTGGCCATTTCACACAACAGCAGCTTTAATCCCAGCGCTAATGGTCAGTGGATATTCCAAATCATTACAGGCCTGTAAATGACACCTGCCCTGAAAACAAATCCTGGGGTCATATATCGACCAAAAAATTCAAAAGACGTCCATATTTCAAAACGACAGTTTCAAGAGGCATATTTCACGCACATTAGTGTTCTGCTTCTTTTGATTTCTTTCTTTCTTTGTTAAAAAAACTGGAATGGAAAAAGGCAACCCTCAGAATGGGCGAAAACTTTCACAAACGAATCAATGGACAAAGGTTTAATCTCCAATATATATAAACAGCTCATGCAGCTTAATATTAATAAAACAAACAACCCAATACGAAAATGGGCAGAAGATCTAAATAGACGTTTCTTCAAAGAAGACACAGAGATGGCCAAGACGCACATGAAAAGCTGCTCAACATCACTAATTATTAGAGAAATGCAAATCAAAACTACAATGAGGTAAGACCTCACACCTGTTAGAATCGGCATCATCAGATAATCTACAAACAACAAATTCTGGGGAGGGTGTGGACAAAAGGAACCCTCTTCGGCTATTGGTGGGAATGTAAATTGATACAGTCACTATGGAGAACAGTATGGAGGTTCCTTTAAAAAACTAAAAACAGAATTACAGTAGGATCCAGCAATCCCACTTCTGGGCATATCCCCAAAGAAAACCATAAATCACAAAGACACATTCACCACAATGTTCATTGCAGCACTATTTACAATAGCCAGGTAATGGAAGCAACTTAAATGCCCACAGACAGACGAATGGATAAAGATGTGGTACATATATAAAATGGAATATTACTCAGCCATAAAAAGGAATGAAACTGGGTCATTTGTAGAGAAGTTGATGGATCTAGAGACTGTCATACAGAGTGAAGTAAGTCAGAAAGAGAAAAACAAATAATGTATATTAATGCCTATATGTGGAACCTAGAAAAATGCTACAGATGAACTGGTTTGCAGGGCAGAAATAGAGACACAGAGGTAGAGAACAAACGTATGGACACAAAGTGGGGGAAGCCATGGGGTGGTGGTGGTGGGATGAGTTGGGAGATTGGGATTGACCTGTATACATGTCTATGCATAAAATAGATAACTAATAATAACCTAGTGTATAAAAAATAAATAAAATTAAATTTCAAAATTTTTAAAAATAAAATGTTAAAATAAAACAGAAAAAAAGTTCTTCCATTCACAGTGATGTATTTATAAGAATGAATTATTTCCATGCTTATATCTATAAATACATAAAAGAGGAATAAAATCTAACTTGAACCAAAAAAGAAATAAAAAAAACTGAACCTAACAGTTATACAGAGGAAAACACTACCAAGGCACTTGCTCCAGTGGTAAACAATTCTGAAATTGGTCAGAGGTGGGGAATCATCTCCCATACAGCCAGCAGCCCCAGCCGCCGACGCAAGGAGCATCCTTATTGCAAAGCTGGGGGACCGTGCCGAGGCCTCTGTGAGTAAACGTGAGCTGAGCCCCAGGCCAGCTGCTGCTGAACTGTTCCCACCCTTCCCAGGTGAAACACCTGAATATGTACAAGGGCTTGAAAGCCTAGAGGAAGGGCCGTGGAGCCACACCAGAGAAAGCATGCAGGCCAAATTGGTGCCTGCAGGTCAGCCAGGATGGTCCTGGCCACGGGCGCTCTTCTGGAAGCTTTCCATTGCCCTGCCTGAGATACCCCTCCTGTCCCGGCCCCCACTCCTTTTTTTCCTTCCTCACCTCAGCCCGGAGAGATACTCCAGTGGAAGTTATGGGTGACACATCCTCTTCTTTACAGGTGGCAGCCTGGCAACTCCTGCAGAAAGTCCAGCAGAGCCCCACTCACACCGGGCCACCCACAAAGCCGTGGACCCTCACAACCTCCCACCAGAACAGCCCCGAGACTGCTGACGGGGCAGAGGATATGGAGTCAGGCACAGCTGCAGGGGCTATTGCTGCCTGGAGTGCTGTTTATATTGACCTCAACCCAGGCACACCTGGGGAGGGCTTGCCGGCAGGGTCAGGCTGCCCAGGTCAGCTAATCCTCAGCCCTCAGGGAATCACATTGCAGAAAATGGACCTCGCTAAGACAGAATATTCGCCAAGGAAAAAAAGCACACAATGCCATTTGCAGCACCGTAGATGAGTCTCGAGGTAATCACGTGACTTGGAGTAAGTCAGAAAGTGAAAGACACATATCATATCATATCACTTATAGGTGTTACCTATAAATTGATACCAGGGCAGATATTTCCACGGAGAAGGGCAATCACAGATTCATTAAACAAACTTATGGTTCACCAAAGGAAAGGTGTGAGGATTGAATTCATTATGATATTGGGGTTAACAGACATATACAAACACAGTAGACGTATATAATCACCAAAGACCTACGGAGTACCAAGAGAAGACTACTCAACATTCTGTCATAACGAACATGGGAAAAGGATCCCAGGAAGAACAGACATATGTATATGTGTAAAAGAACCACCTCTTGCACACCTACAACAAGCTAAACGTTGTACTCAAACTTGCTGTAATAAAAAATAAAAAATTAAATTAAAAACACGAACAAGAATTAGTGAGAAAAACTTGAGGGGCTTTCTCCTGGTACATTCCGTTCTACATTCCAATCTAGAACGCGACTTCCATTGAGGCTCTGCTGCCCTAGTAACCAGATTTGGTAAGGGAGAACTGCTGCCACCTTGTGGCCATTTCACACAACAGCAGCTTTAATCCCAGCGCTAATGGTCAGTGGATATTCCAAATCATTACAGGCCTGTAAATGACACCTGCCCTGAAAACAAATCCTGGGGTCATATATCGACCAAAAAATTCAAAAGACGTCCATATTTCAAAACGACAGTTTCAAGAGGCATATTTCACGCACATTAGTGTTCTGCTTCTTTTGATTTCTTTCTTTCTTTGTTAAAAAACTGGAATGGAAAAAGGCAACCCTCAGAATGGGCGAAAACTTTCACAAACGAATCAATGGACAAAGGTTTAATCTCCAATATATATAAACAGCTCATGCAGCTTAATATTAATAAAACAAACAACCCAATACGAAAATGGGCAGAAGATCTAAATAGACGTTTCTTCAAAGAAGACACAGAGATGGCCAAGACGCACATGAAAAGCTGCTCAACATCACTAATTATTAGAGAAATGCAAATCAAAACTACAATGAGGTAAGACCTCACACCTGTTAGAATCGGCATCATCAGATAATCTACAAACAACAAATTCTGGGGAGGGTGTGGACAAAAGGAACCCTCTTCGGCTATTGGTGGGAACGTAAATTGATACAGTCACTATGGAGAACAGTATGGAGGTTCCTTTAAAAAACTAAAAACAGAATTACAGTAGGATCCAGCAATCCCACTTCTGGGCATATACCCAAAGAAAACCATAAATCACAAAGACACATTCACCACAATGTTCATTGCAGCACTATTTACAATAGCCAGGTAATGGAAGCAACTTAAATGCGCAGAGACAGACGAATGGATAAAGATGTGGTACATATATAAAATGGTATATTACTCAGCCATAAAAAGGAATGAAACTGGGTCATTTGTAGAGAAGTTGATGGATCTAGAGACTGTCATACAGAGTGAAGTAAGTCAGAAAGAGAAAAACAAATAATGTATATTAATGCCTATATGTGGAACCTAGAAAAATGCTACAGATGAACTGGTTTGCAGGGCAGAAATAGAGACACAGAGGTAGAGAACAAACGTATGGACACAAAGTGGGGGAAGCCATGGGGTGGTGGTGGTGGGATGAGTTGGGAGATTGGGATTGACCTGTATACATGTCTATGCATAAAATAGATAACTAATAATAACCTAGTGTATAAAAAATAAATAAAATTAAATTTCAAAATTTTTAAAAATAAAATGTAAAAAAAAAACAGAAAAAAAGTTCTTCCATTCACACTGATGTATTTATAAGAATGAATTATTTCCATGCTTATATCTATAAATACATAAAAGAGGAATAAAATCTAACTTGAACCAAAAAAGAAATAAAAAAAACTGAACCTAACAGTTATACAGAGGAAAACAATACCAAGGCACTTGCTCCAGTGGTAAACAATTCTGAAATTGGTCAGAGGTGGGGAATCATCTCCCATACAGCCAGCAGCCCCAGCCGCCCACGCAAGGAGCATCCTTATTGCAAAGCTGGGGGACCGTGCCGAGGCCTCTGTGAGTAAACGTGAGCTGAGCCCCAGGCCAGCTGCTGCTGAACTGTTCCCACCCTTCCCAGGTGAAACACCTGAATATGTACAAGGGCTTGAAAGCCTAGAGGAAGGGCCGTGGAGCCACACCAGAGAAAGCATGCAGGCCAACTTGGTGCCTGCAGGTCAGCCAGGATGGTCCTGGCCACGGGCGCTCTTCTGGAAGCTTTCCATTGCCCTGCCTGAGATACCCCTCCTGTCCCGGCCCCCACTCCTTTTTTTCCTTCCTCACCTCAGCCCGGAGAGATACTCCAGTGGAAGTTATGGGTGACACATCCTCTTCTTTACAGGTGGCAGCCTGGCAACTCCTGCAGAAAGTCCAGCAGAGCCCCACTCACACCGGGCCACCCACAAAGCCGTGGACCCTCACAACCTCCCACCAGAACAGCCCCGAGACTGCTGACGGGGCAGAGAATATGGAGTCAGGCACAGCTGCAGGGGCTATTGCTGCCTGGAGTGCTGTTTATATTGACCTCCACCCAGGCACACCTGGGGAGGGCCTGCCGGCAGGGTCAGGCTGCCCAGGTCAGCTAATCCTCAGCCCTCAGGGAATCACATTGCAGAAAATGGACCTCGCTAAGACAGAATATTCGCCAAGGAAAAAAAGCACACAATGCCATTTGCAGCACCGTAGATGAGTCTAGAGGTAATCACGTGACTTGGAGTAAGTCAGAAAGTGAAAGACACATATCATATCATATCACTTATAGGTGTTACCTATAAATTGATACCAGGGCAGATATTTCCACGGAGAAGGGCAATCACAGATTCATTAAACAAACTTATGGTTCACCAAAGGAAAGGTGTGAGGATTGAATTCATTATGATATTGTGGTTAACAGACATATACAAACACAGTAGACGTATATAATCACCAAAGACCTACGGAGTACCAAGAGAAGACTACTCAACATTCTGTCATAACGAACATGGGAAAAGGATCCCAGGAAGAACAGACATATGTATATGTGTAAAAGAACCACCTCTTGCACACCTACAACAAGCTAAACGTTGTACTCAAACTTGCTGTAATAAAAAATAAAAAATTAAATTAAAAACACGAACAAGAATTAGTGAGAAAAACTTGAGGGGCTTTCTCCTGGTACATTCCGTTCTACATTCCAATCTAGAACGCGACTTCCATTGAGGCTCTGCTGCCCTAGTAACCAGATTTGGTAAGGGAGAACTGCTGCCACCTTGTGGCCGTTTCACACAACAGCAGCTTTAATCCCAGCGCTAATGGTCAGTGGATATTCCAAATCATTACAGGCCTGTAAATGACACCTGCCCTGAAAACAAATCCTGGGGTCATATATCGACCAAAAAATTCAAAAGACGTCCATATTTCAAAACGACAGTTTCAAGAGGCATATTTCACGCACATTAGTGTTCTGCTTCTTTTGCTTTCTTTCTTTCTTTGTTAAAAAAAACGGGAATGGAAAAAGGCAACCCTCAGAATGGGCGAAAACGTTCACAAACGAATCAATGGACAAAGGTTTAATCTCCAATATATATAAACAGCACATGCAGCTTAATATTAATAAAACAAACAACCCAATACAAAAATGGGCAGAAGATCTAAAGAGACGTTTCTTCAAAGAAGACACAGAGATGGCCAAGACGCACATGAAAAGCTGCTCAACATCACTAATTATTAGAGAAATGCAAATCAAAACTACAATGAGGTAAGACCTCACACCTGTTAGAATCGGCATCATCAGATAATCTACAAACAACAAATTCTGGGGAGGGTGTGGACAAAAGGAACCCTCTTCCGCTATTGGTGGGAATGTAAATTGATACAGTCACTATGGAGAACAGTATGGAGGTTCCTTTAAAAAACTAAAAAGAGAATTACCATAGGATCCAGCAATCCCACTTCTGGGCATATACCCAGAGAAAACCATAAATCACAGAGACACATTCACCACAATGTTCATTGCAGCACTATTTACAATAGCCAGGTAATGGAAGGAACCTAAATGGCCACAGACAGACGAATTGATAAAGATGTGGTACATATATAAAATGGAATATTACTCTGCCATAAAAAGGCATGAAACTGGGTCATTTGTAGAGAAGTTGTTGGATCTAGAGACTGTCATACAGAGTGAAGTAAGTCAGAAAGAGAAAAATATTGTATATTAATGCCTATATGTGGAACCTATAAAAATGCTACACATGAACTGGTTTGCAGGGCAGAAATAGAGACACAGAGGTAGAGAACAAACGTATGGACACAAAGTGGGGGAAGCCATGGGGTGGTGGTGGTGGGATGAGTTGGGAGATTGGGATTGACCTGTATACATGTATATGCATTAAATATATAACTAATAATAACCTACTGTATAAAAAAATAAATAAAATTAAATTTCAAAATTTTTAAAAATAAAATGTAAAAATAAAACAGAAAAAGTTCTTCATTCACACAGATGTATTTATAAGAATGAATTATTTCCATGCTTATATCTATAAATACATAAAAGAGGAATAAAATCTAACTTGAACCAAAAAAGAAAAAAAAAAACTGAACCTAACAGTAATACAGAGGAAAACACTACCAAGGCACTTGCTCCAGTGGTAAACAATTCTGAAATTGGTCAGAGGTGGGGAATCATCTCCCATACAGCCAGCAGCCCCGCCCGCCCACGCAAGGAACGTCCTTATTGCAAAGATGGGGGACCATGCCGAGGCCTCTGTGAGTAAACGTGAGCTGAGCACCAGGCCAGCTGCTGCTGAACTGTTCCCACCCTTCCCAGGTGAAACACCTGAATATGGACAAGGGCTTGAAAGCGTAGAGGAAGGGCCGTGGAGCCACAACAGTGACAGCACGCAGGCCAAAATGGTGCTTGCAGGTGAGCCAGGATGGTCCTGGCCACGGGCTCTCTTCTGGAACCTTTCCATTGCACTGCCTGAGATACCCCTCCTGTCCCGGCCCCCACTCCTTTTTTTCCTTCCTCACCTCAGCCCGGAGAGATACTCCAGTGGAAGTTATGGGTGACACATCCTCTTCTTTACAGGTGGCAGCCTGGCAACTCCTGCAGAAAGTCCAGCAGAGCCCCACTCACACCGGGCCACCCACAAAGCCGTGGAACCTCACACCCTCCCACCAGCACAGCCTCGAGACTGCTGACGGGGCAGAGAATATGGAGTCAGGCACAGCTGCAGGGGCTATTGCTGCCTGGAGTGCTGTTTATATTGACCTCAACCCAGGCACACCTGGGGAGGGCTTGCCGGCAGGGTCAGGCTGCCCAGGTCAGCTAATCCTCAGCCCTCAGGGAATCACATTGCAGAAAATGGACCTCGCTAAGACAGAATATTCGCCAAGGAAAAAAAGGACACAATGCCATTTGCAGCACCGTAGATGAGTCTAGAGGTAATCACGTGACTTGGAGTAAGTCAGAAGGTGAAAGACACATATCATATCATATCACTTATAGATGTTACCGATAAATTGATAACAGGGCAGATATTTCCACGGAGAAGGGCAATCACTGATTCATTAAACAAACTTATGGTTCACCAAAGGAAAGGTGTGAGGATTGAATTCATTACGATATTGGGATTGACAGACAGATACAAACACGGTAGACGTATATAATCACCAAAGACCTACGGAGTACCAAGAGAAGACTACTCAACAGTCTGTCATAACGTACATGGGAAAAGTATCCGAGGAAGAACAGACATATGTATATGTGTAAAAGAACCACCTCTTGCACACCTACAACAAGCTAAACGTTGTACTCACACTTGCTGTAATAAAAAATAAAAAATTAAATTAAAAACACGAACAAGAAGTAATGAGACAAACTTGAGGGGCTTTCTCCTGGCACATTCCGTTCTACATTACAATCTAGAACGCGACTTCCATTGAGGCTCTGCTGCCCTAGTAACCAGATTTGGTAAGGGAGAACTGCTGCCACCTTGTGGCCGTTTCACACAACGGCAGCTTTAATCCCAGCGCTACTGGTCAGTGGATATTCCAAATCATTACAGGCCTGTAAATGACACCTGCCCTGAAAACAAATCCTGGGGTCATATATCGACCAAAAAATTCAAAAGACGTCCATATTTCAAAACGACAGTTTCAAGAGGCATATTTCACGCACATTAGTGTTCTGCTTCTTTTGCTTTCTTTCTTTCTTTGTTAAAAAACGGGAATGGAAAAAGGCAACCCTCAGAATGGGCGAAAACGTTCACAAACGAATCAATGGACAAAGGTTTAATCTCCAATATATATAAACAGCTCATGCAGCTTAATATTAATAAAACAAACAACCCAATACAAAAATGGGCAGAAGATCTAAATAGACGTTTCTTCAAAGAAGACACAGAGATGGCCAAGACCCACATGAAAAGCTGCTCAACATCACTAATTATTAGAGAAATGCAAATCAAAACTACAATGAGGTAAGACCTCACACCTGTTAGAATCGGCATCATCAGATAATCTACAAAAAACAAATTCTGGGGAGGGTGTGGACAAAAGGAACCCTCTTCCGCTATTGGTGGGAATGTAAATTGATACAGTCACTATGGAGAACAGTATGGAGGTTCCTTTAGAAAACTAAAAAGAGAATTACCATAGGATCCAGCAATCCCACTTCTGGGCATATACCCAGAGAAAACCATAAATCACAAAGACACATTCACCACAATGTTCATTGCAGCATTATTTACAATAGCCAAGTAATGGAAGCAACCTAAATGCCCACAGACAGACGAAAGGATAAAGATGTGGTACATATATAAAATGGAATATTACTCAGCCATAAAAAGGAATGAAACTGGGTCATTTGTAGAGAAGTTGATGGATCTAGAGACTGTCATACAGAGTGAAGTAAGTCAGAAAGAGAAAAACAAATAATGTATATTAATGCCTATATGTGGAACCTAGAAAAATGCTACAGATGAACTGGTTTGCAGGGCAGAAATAGAGACACAGAGGTAGAGAACAAACGTATGGACACAAAGTGGGGGAAGCCATGGGGTGGTGGTGGTGGGATGAGTTGGGAGATTGGGATTGACCTGTATACATGTCTATGCATAAAATAGATAACTAATAATAACCTAGTGTATAAAAAATAAATAAAATTAAATTTCAAAATTTTTAAAAATAAAATGTAAAAAAAAAACAGAAAAAAAGTTCTTCCATTCACACTGATGTATTTATAAGAATGAATTATTTCCATGCTTATATCTATAAATACATAAAAGAGGAATAAAATCTAACTTGAACCAAAAAAGAAATAAAAAAAACTGAACCTAACAGTTATACAGAGGAAAACAATACCAAGGCACTTGCTCCAGTGGTAAACAATTCTGAAATTGGTCAGAGGTGGGGAATCATCTCCCATACAGCCAGCAGCCCCAGCCGCCCACGCAAGGAGCATCCTTATTGCAAAGCTGGGGGACCGTGCCGAGGCCTCTGTGAGTAAACGTGAGCTGAGCCCCAGGCCAGCTGCTGCTGAACTGTTCCCACCCTTCCCAGGTGAAACACCTGAATATGTACAAGGGCTTGAAAGCCTAGAGGAAGGGCCGTGGAGCCACACCAGAGAAAGCATGCAGGCCAACTTGGTGCCTGCAGGTCAGCCAGGATGGTCCTGGCCACGGGCGCTCTTCTGGAAGCTTTCCATTGCCCTGCCTGAGATACCCCTCCTGTCCCGGCCCCCACTCCTTTTTTTCCTTCCTCACCTCAGCCCGGAGAGATACTCCAGTGGAAGTTATGGGTGACACATCCTCTTCTTTACAGGTGGCAGCCTGGCAACTCCTGCAGAAAGTCCAGCAGAGCCCCACTCACACCGGGCCACCCACAAAGCCGTGGACCCTCACAACCTCCCACCAGAACAGCCCCGAGACTGCTGACGGGGCAGAGAATATGGAGTCAGGCACAGCTGCAGGGGCTATTGCTGCCTGGAGTGCTGTTTATATTGACCTCCACCCAGGCACACCTGGGGAGGGCCTGCCGGCAGGGTCAGGCTGCCCAGGTCAGCTAATCCTCAGCCCTCAGGGAATCACATTGCAGAAAATGGACCTCGCTAAGACAGAATATTCGCCAAGGAAAAAAAGCACACAATGCCATTTGCAGCACCGTAGATGAGTCTAGAGGTAATCACGTGACTTGGAGTAAGTCAGAAAGTGAAAGACACATATCATATCATATCACTTATAGGTGTTACCTATAAATTGATACCAGGGCAGATATTTCCACGGAGAAGGGCAATCACAGATTCATTAAACAAACTTATGGTTCACCAAAGGAAAGGTGTGAGGATTGAATTCATTATGATATTGTGGTTAACAGACATATACAAACACAGTAGACGTATATAATCACCAAAGACCTACGGAGTACCAAGAGAAGACTACTCAACATTCTGTCATAACGAACATGGGAAAAGGATCCCAGGAAGAACAGACATATGTATATGTGTAAAAGAACCACCTCTTGCACACCTACAACAAGCTAAACGTTGTACTCAAACTTGCTGTAATAAAAAATAAAAAATTAAATTAAAAACACGAACAAGAATTAGTGAGAAAAACTTGAGGGGCTTTCTCCTGGTACATTCCGTTCTACATTCCAATCTAGAACGCGACTTCCATTGAGGCTCTGCTGCCCTAGTAACCAGATTTGGTAAGGGAGAACTGCTACCACCTTGTGGCCGTTTCACACAACAGCAGCTTTAATCCCAGCGCTAATGGTCAGTGGATATTCCAAATCATTACAGGCCTGTAAATGACACCTGCCCTGAAAACAAATCCTGGGGTCATATATCGACCAAAAAATTCAAAAGACGTCCATATTTCAAAACGACAGTTTCAAGAGGCATATTTCACGCACATTAGTGTTCTGCTTCTTTTGCTTTCTTTCTTTCTTTGTTAAAAAAAACGGGAATGGAAAAAGGCAACCCTCAGAATGGGCGAAAACGTTCACAAACGAATCAATGGACAAAGGTTTAATCTCCAATATATATAAACAGCACATGCAGCTTAATATTAATAAAACAAACAACCCAATACAAAAATGGGCAGAAGATCTAAAGAGACGTTTCTTCAAAGAAGACACAGAGATGGCCAAGACGCACATGAAAAGCTGCTCAACATCACTAATTATTAGAGAAATGCAAATCAAAACTACAATGAGGTAAGACCTCACACCTGTTAGAATCGGCATCATCAGATAATCTACAAACAACAAATTCTGGGGAGGGTGTGGACAAAAGGAACCCTCTTCCGCTATTGGTGGGAATGTAAATTGATACAGTCACTATGGAGAACAGTATGGAGGTTCCTTTAAAAAACTAAAAAGAGAATTACCATAGGATCCAGCAATCCCACTTCTGGGCATATACCCAGAGAAAACCATAAATCACAGAGACACATTCACCACAATGTTCATTGCAGCACTATTTACAATAGCCAGGTAATGGAAGGAACCTAAATGGCCACAGACAGACGAATTGATAAAGATGTGGTACATATATAAAATGGAATATTACTCTGCCATAAAAAGGCATGAAACTGGGTCATTTGTAGAGAAGTTGTTGGATCTAGAGACTGTCATACAGAGTGAAGTAAGTCAGAAAGAGAAAAATATTGTATATTAATGCCTATATGTGGAACCTATAAAAATGCTACACATGAACTGGTTTGCAGGGCAGAAATAGAGACACAGAGGTAGAGAACAAACGTATGGACACAAAGTGGGGGAAGCCATGGGGTGGTGGTGGTGGGATGAGTTGGGAGATTGGGATTGACCTGTATACATGTATATGCATTAAATATATAACTAATAATAACCTACTGTATAAAAAAATAAATAAAATTAAATTTCAAAATTTTTAAAAATAAAATGTAAAAATAAAACAGAAAAAGTTCTTCATTCACACAGATGTATTTATAAGAATGAATTATTTCCATGCTTATATCTATAAATACATAAAAGAGGAATAAAATCTAACTTGAACCAAAAAAGAAAAAAAAAAACTGAACCTAACAGTAATACAGAGGAAAACACTACCAAGGCACTTGCTCCAGTGGTAAACAATTCTGAAATTGGTCAGAGGTGGGGAATCATCTCCCATACAGCCAGCAGCCCCGCCCGCCCACGCAAGGAACGTCCTTATTGAAAGATGGGGGACCATGCCGAGGCCTCTGTGAGTAAACGTGAGCTGAGCACCAGGCCAGCTGCTGCTGAACTGTTCCCACCCTTCCCAGGTGAAACACCTGAATATGGACAAGGGCTTGAAAGCGTAGAGGAAGGGCCGTGGAGCCACAACAGTGACAGCACGCAGGCCAAAATGGTGCTTGCAGGTGAGCCAGGATGGTCCTGGCCACGGGCTCTCTTCTGGAACCTTTCCATTGCACTGCCTGAGATACCCCTCCTGTCCCGGCCCCCACTCCTTTTTTTCCTTCCTCACCTCAGCCCGGAGAGATACTCCAGTGGAAGTTATGGGTGACACATCCTCTTCTTTACAGGTGGCAGCCTGGCAACTCCTGCAGAAAGTCCAGCAGAGCCCCACTCACACCGGGCCACCCACAAAGCCGTGGAACCTCACACCCTCCCACCAGCACAGCCTCGAGACTGCTGACGGGGCAGAGAATATGGAGTCAGGCACAGCTGCAGGGGCTATTGCTGCCTGGAGTGCTGTTTATATTGACCTCAACCCAGGCACACCTGGGGAGGGCTTGCCGGCAGGGTCAGGCTGCCCAGGTCAGCTAATCCTCAGCCCTCAGGGAATCACATTGCAGAAAATGGACCTCGCTAAGACAGAATATTCGCCAAGGAAAAAAAGGACACAATGCCATTTGCAGCACCGTAGATGAGTCTAGAGGTAATCACGTGACTTGGAGTAAGTCAGAAGGTGAAAGACACATATCATATCATATCACTTATAGATGTTACCGATAAATTGATAACAGGGCAGATATTTCCACGGAGAAGGGCAATCACTGATTCATTAAACAAACTTATGGTTCACCAAAGGAAAGGTGTGAGGATTGAATTCATTACGATATTGGGATTGACAGACAGATACAAACACGGTAGACGTATATAATCACCAAAGACCTACGGAGTACCAAGAGAAGACTACTCAACAGTCTGTCATAACGTACATGGGAAAAGTATCCGAGGAAGAACAGACATATGTATATGTGTAAAAGAACCACCTCTTGCACACCTACAACAAGCTAAACGTTGTACTCACACTTGCTGTAATAAAAAATAAAAAATTAAATTAAAAACACGAACAAGAAGTAATGAGACAAACTTGAGGGGCTTTCTCCTGGCACATTCCGTTCTACATTACAATCTAGAACGCGACTTCCATTGAGGCTCTGCTGCCCTAGTAACCAGATTTGGTAAGGGAGAACTGCTGCCACCTTGTGGCCGTTTCACACAACGGCAGCTTTAATCCCAGCGCTACTGGTCAGTGGATATTCCAAATCATTACAGGCCTGTAAATGACACCTGCCCTGAAAACAAATCCTGGGGTCATATATCGACCAAAAAATTCAAAAGACGTCCATATTTCAAAACGACAGTTTCAAGAGGCATATTTCACGCACATTAGTGTTCTGCTTCTTTTGCTTTCTTTCTTTCTTTGTTAAAAAACGGGAATGGAAAAAGGCAACCCTCAGAATGGGCGAAAACGTTCACAAACGAATCAATGGACAAAGGTTTAATCTCCAATATATATAAACAGCTCATGCAGCTTAATATTAATAAAACAAACAACCCAATACAAAAATGGGCAGAAGATCTAAATAGACGTTTCTTCAAAGAAGACACAGAGATGGCCAAGACCCACATGAAAAGCTGCTCAACATCACTAATTATTAGAGAAATGCAAATCAAAACTACAATGAGGTAAGACCTCACACCTGTTAGAATCGGCATCATCAGATAATCTACAAAAAACAAATTCTGGGGAGGGTGTGGACAAAAGGAACCCTCTTCCGCTATTGGTGGGAATGTAAATTGATACAGTCACTATGGAGAACAGTATGGAGGTTCCTTTAGAAAACTAAAAAGAGAATTACCATAGGATCCAGCAATCCCACTTCTGGGCATATACCCAGAGAAAACCATAAATCACAAAGACACATTCACCACAATGTTCATTGCAGCACTATTTACAATAGCCAAGTAATGGAAGCAACCTAAATGCCCACAGACAGACGAAAGGATAAAGATGTGGTACATATATAAAATGGAATATTACTCAGCCATAAAAAGGAATGAAACTGGGTCATTTGTAGAGAAGTTGATGGATCTAGAGACTGTCATACAGAGTGAAGTAAGTCAGAAAGAGAAAAACAAATAATGTATATTAATGCCTATATGTGGAACCTAGAAAAATGCTACAGATGAACTGGTTTGCAGGGCAGAAATAGAGACACAGAGGTAGAGAACAAACGTATGGACACAAAGTGGGGGAAGCCATGGGGTGGTGGTGGTGGGATGAGTTGGGAGATTGGGATTGACCTGTATACATGTCTATGCATAAAATAGATAACTAATAATAACCTAGTGTATAAAAAATAAATAAAATTAAATTTCAAAATTTTTAAAAATAAAATGTAAAAAAAAAACAGAAAAAAAGTTCTTCCATTCACACTGATGTATTTATAAGAATGAATTATTTCCATGCTTATATCTATAAATACATAAAAGAGGAATAAAATCTAACTTGAACCAAAAAAGAAATAAAAAAAACTGAACCTAACAGTTATACAGAGGAAAACAATACCAAGGCACTTGCTCCAGTGGTAAACAATTCTGAAATTGGTCAGAGGTGGGGAATCATCTCCCATACAGCCAGCAGCCCCAGCCGCCCACGCAAGGAGCATCCTTATTGCAAAGCTGGGGGACCGTGCCGAGGCCTCTGTGAGTAAACGTGAGCTGAGCCCCAGGCCAGCTGCTGCTGAACTGTTCCCACCCTTCCCAGGTGAAACACCTGAATATGTACAAGGGCTTGAAAGCCTAGAGGAAGGGCCGTGGAGCCACACCAGAGAAAGCATGCAGGCCAACTTGGTGCCTGCAGGTCAGCCAGGATGGTCCTGGCCACGGGCGCTCTTCTGGAAGCTTTCCATTGCCCTGCCTGAGATACCCCTCCTGTCCCGGCCCCCACTCCTTTTTTTCCTTCCTCACCTCAGCCCGGAGAGATACTCCAGTGGAAGTTATGGGTGACACATCCTCTTCTTTACAGGTGGCAGCCTGGCAACTCCTGCAGAAAGTCCAGCAGAGCCCCACTCACACCGGGCCACCCACAAAGCCGTGGACCCTCACAACCTCCCACCAGAACAGCCCCGAGACTGCTGACGGGGCAGAGAATATGGAGTCAGGCACAGCTGCAGGGGCTATTGCTGCCTGGAGTGCTGTTTATATTGACCTCCACCCAGGCACACCTGGGGAGGGCCTGCCGGCAGGGTCAGGCTGCCCAGGTCAGCTAATCCTCAGCCCTCAGGGAATCACATTGCAGAAAATGGACCTCGCTAAGACAGAATATTCGCCAAGGAAAAAAAGCACACAATGCCATTTGCAGCACCGTAGATGAGTCTAGAGGTAATCACGTGACTTGGAGTAAGTCAGAAAGTGAAAGACACATATCATATCATATCACTTATAGGTGTTACCTATAAATTGATACCAGGGCAGATATTTCCACGGAGAAGGGCAATCACAGATTCATTAAACAAACTTATGGTTCACCAAAGGAAAGGTGTGAGGATTGAATTCATTATGATATTGTGGTTAACAGACATATACAAACACAGTAGACGTATATAATCACCAAAGACCTACGGAGTACCAAGAGAAGACTACTCAACATTCTGTCATAACGAACATGGGAAAAGGATCCCAGGAAGAACAGACATATGTATATGTGTAAAAGAACCACCTCTTGCACACCTACAACAAGCTAAACGTTGTACTCAAACTTGCTGTAATAAAAAATAAAAAATTAAATTAAAAACACGAACAAGAATTAGTGAGAAAAACTTGAGGGGCTTTCTCCTGGTACATTCCGTTCTACATTCCAATCTAGAACGCGACTTCCATTGAGGCTCTGCTGCCCTAGTAACCAGATTTGGTAAGGGAGAACTGCTGCCACCTTGTGGCCGTTTCACACAACAGCAGCTTTAATCCCAGCGCTAATGGTCAGTGGATATTCCAAATCATTACAGGCCTGTAAATGACACCTGCCCTGAAAACAAATCCTGGGGTCATATATCGACCAAAAAATTCAAAAGACGTCCATATTTCAAAACGACAGTTTCAAGAGGCATATTTCACGCACATTAGTTTTCTGCTTCTTTTGCTTTCTTTCTTTCTTTGTTAAAAAAAACGGGAATGGAAAAAGGCAACCCTCAGAATGGGCGTAAACGTTCACAAACGAATCAATGGACAAAGGTTTAATCTCCAATATATATAAACAGCACATGCAGCTTAATATTAATAAAACAAACAACCCAATACAAAAATGGGCAGAAGATCTAAAGAGACGTTTCTTCAAAGAAGACACAGAGATGGCCAAGACGCACATGAAAAGCTGCTCAACATCACTAATTATTAGAGAAATGCAAATCAAAACTACAATGAGGTAAGACCTCACACCTGTTAGAATCGGCATCATCAGATAATCTACAAACAACAAATTCTGGGGAGGGTGTGGACAAAAGGAACCCTCTTCCGCTATTGGTGGGAATGTAAATTGATACAGTCACTATGGAGAACAGTATGGAGGTTCCTTTAAAAAACTAAAAAGAGAATTACCATAGGATCCAGCAATCCCACTTCTGGGCATATACCCAGAGAAAACCATAAATCACAGAGACACATTCACCACAATGTTCATTGCAGCACTATTTACAATAGCCAGGTAATGGAAGGAACCTAAATGGCCACAGACAGACGAATTGATAAAGATGTGGTACATATATAAAATGGAATATTACTCTGCCATAAAAAGGCATGAAACTGGGTCATTTGTAGAGAAGTTGTTGGATCTAGAGACTGTCATACAGAGTGAAGTAAGTCAGAAAGAGAAAAATATTGTATATTAATGCCTATATGTGGAACCTATAAAAATGCTACACATGAACTGGTTTGCAGGGCCGAAATAGAGACACAGAGGTAGAGAACAAACGTATGGACACAAAGTGGGGAAGCCATGGTGTGGTGGTGGTGGGATGAGTTGGGAGATTAGGATTGACCTGTATACATGTCTATGCATAAAATAGATAACTAATAATAACCTACTGTATAAAAAAATAACTAAAATTAAATTTCAAAATTTAAAAAAATAAAATGTAAAAATAAAACAGAAAAAAAGTTCTTCCTTTCACACTGATGTATTTATACGAATGAATTATTTCCATGCTTATATCTATAAATACATAAATGAGGAATAAAATCTAACTTGAACCAAAAAAGAAAAAAAAAAAACTGAACCTAACAGTTATACAGAGGAAAACACTACCAAGGCACTTGCTCCAGTGGTAAACAATTCTGAAATTGGTCAGAGGTGGGGAATCATCTCCCATACAGCCAGCAGCCCCGCCTGCCCACGCCAGGAGCATCCTCATTGCAAAGCTGGGAGACCGTGCCGAGGCCTCTGTGAGTAAACGTGAGCTGAGCCCCAGGCCAGCTGCTGCTTAACTGTTCCCACCCTTCCCAGGTGAAACACCTGAATATGTACAAGGGCTTGAAAGCCTAGAGGAAGGGCCGTGGAGCCACACCAGCGACAGCACGCAGGCCAACTTGGTGCCTGCAGGTCAGCCAGGATGGTACTGGCCACGGGCGCTCTTCTGGAAGCTTTCTATTGCCCTGCCTAAGATACCCCTACTGTCCCGGCCCCCACTCCTTTTTTTCCTTCCTCACCTCAGCCTGGAGAGGTATTCCAGTGGAAGTTATGGGTGACACATCCTCTTCTTTACAGGTGGCAGCCTGGCAACTCCTGCCGAAAGTCCAGCAGAGCCCCACTCACACCGGGCCACCCACAAAGCCATGGACCCTAACACCCTCCCACCAGCACAGCCCCGAGACTGCTGACGGGGCAGAGAATATGGAGTCAGGCACAGCTGCAGGGGCTATTGCTGCCTGGAGTGCTGTTTATATTGACCTCAACCCAGGCACACCTGGGGAGGGCTTGCCGGCAGGGTCAGGCTGCCCAGGTCAGCTAATCCTCAGCCCTCAGGGAATCACATTGCAGAATATGGACCTCGCTAAGACAGAATATTCGCCAAGGAAAAAAAGGACACAATGCCATTTGCAGCACCGTAGATGAGTCTCGAGGTAATCACGTGACTTGGAGTAAGTCAGAAAGTGAAAGACACATATCATATCATATCACTTATACGTGTTACCTATAAATTGATACCAGGGCAGATATTTCCACGGAGAAGGGCAATCACAGATTCATTAAACAAACTTATGGTTCACCAAAGGAAAGGTGTGAGGATTGAATTCATTACGATATTCGTGTTAACAGACAGATACAAACACAGTAGACGTATATAATCACCAAAGACCTACGGAGTACCAAGAGAAGACTACTCAACATTCTGTCATAACGTACGTGGGAAAAGGATCCCAGGAAGAACAGACATATGTATATGTGTAAAAGAACCACCTCTTGCACACCTACAACAAGCTAAACGTTGTACTCAAACTTGCTGTAATAAAAAATAAAAAATTAAATTAAGAACACGAACAAGAAGTAGTGAGACAAACTTGAGGGGCTTTCTCCTGGCACATTCCGTTCTACATTCCAATCTCGAACACGACTTCCATTGAGGCTCTGCTGCCCTAGTAACCAGATTTGGTAAGGGAGAACTGCTGCCACCTTGTGGCCGTTTCACACAACTGCAGGTTTAATGCCAGCGCTAATGGTCAGTGTATATTCCAAATCATTACAGGCCTGTAAATGACACCTGCCCTGAAAACAAATCCTGGGGTCATATATCGACCAAAAAATTCAAAAGACGTCCATATTTCAAAACGACAGTTTCAAGAGGCATATTTCACGCACATTAGTGTTCTGCTTCTTTTGCTTTCTTTCTTTCTTTGTTAAAAAAAACGGGAATGGAGAAAGGCAACCCTCAGAATGGGCGAAAACGTTCACAAACGAATCAATGGACAAAGGTTTAATCTCCAATATATATAAACAGCTCATGCAGCTTAATATTAATAAAACAAACAACCCAATAAAAAAATGGGCAGAAGATCTAAAGAGACGTTTCTTCAAAAAGACACAGAGATGGCCAAGACGCACATGAAAAGCTGCTCAACATCACTAATTATTAGAGAAATGCAAATCAAAACTACAATGAGGTAAGACCTCACACCTGTTAGAATCGGCATCATCAGATAATCTACAATCAACAAATTCTGGGGACGGTGTGGACAAAAGGAACCCTCTTCCGCTATTGGTGGGAATGTAAATTGATACAGTCACTGTGGAGAACAGTATGGAGGTTCCTTTAAAAAACTAAAAAGAGAATTACCATAGGATCCAGCAATCCCACTTCTGGGCATATACCCAGAGAAAACCATAAATCACAAAGACACATTCACCACAATGTTCATTACAGCACTATTTACAATAGCCAGGTAATGGAAGCAACCTAAATGCCCACAGACAGACGAATGGATAAAGATGTGGTACATATACAAAATGGAATATTACTCAGCCATATAAAGGAATGAAACTGGGTCATTTGTAGAGAAGTTGATGGATCCAGAGACTGTCATACAGAGTGAAGTAAGCCAGAAAGAGAAAAACAAATATTGTATATTAATGCCTATATGTGGAACCTAGAAAAATGGTAGAGATGAACTGGTTTGCAGGGCAGAAATAGAGACACAGAGGTAGAGAACAAACGTATGGACACAAAGTGGGGGAAGCCATGGGGTGGTGGTGGTGGGATGACTTGGGAGATTAGGATTGACCTGTATACATGTCTATGCATAAAATAGATAACTAATAATAACCTACTGTATAAAAAATAACTAAAATTAAATTTCAAAATTTTAAAAAATAAAATGTAAAAATAAAACAGAAAAAAAGTTCTTCCATTCACAGTGATGTATTTATACGAATGAATTATTTCCATGCTTATATCTATAAATACATAAATGAGGAATAAAATCTAACTTGAACCAAAAAAGAAAAAAAAAAACTGAACCTAACAGTTATACAGAGGAAAACACTACCAAGGCACTTGCTCCAGTGGTAAACAATTCTGAAATTGGTCAGAGGTGGGGAATCATCTCCCATACAGCCAGCAGCCCCGCCCGCCCACGCCAGGAGCATCCTCATTGCAAAGCTGGGAGACCGTGCCAAGGCCTCTGTGAGTAAACGTGAGATGAGCCCCAGGCCAGATGCTGCTGAACTGTTCCCACCCTTCCCAGGTGAAACACCTGAATATGTACAAGGGCTTGAAAGCCTAGAGGAAGGGCCGTGGAGCCACACCAGCGACAGCACGCAGGCCAACTTGGTGCCTGCAGGTCAGCCAGGATGGTACTGGCCACGGGCGCTCTTCTGGAAGCTTTCTATTGCCCTACCTGAGATACCCCTCTTGTCCCGGCCCCCACTCCTTTTTTTCCTTCCTCACCTCAGCCCGGAGAGATATTCCAGTGGAAGTTATGGGTGACACATCCTCTTCTTTACAGGTGGCAGCCTGGCAACTCCTGCCGAAAGTCCAGCAGAGCCCCACTCACACCGGGCCACCCACAAAGCCGTGGACCCTCACACACTCCCACCAGCACAGCCCCGAGACTGCTGACGGGGCAGAGAATATGGAATCAGGCACAGGTGCAGGGGCTATTGCTGCCTGGAGTGCTGTTTATATTGACCTCAACCCAGGCACACCTGGGGAGGGCTTGCCGGCATGGTCAGGCTGCCCAGGTCAGCAAATCCTCAGCCCTCAGGGAATCACATTGCAGAAAATGGACCTCGCTAAGACAGAATATTCGCCAAGGAAAAAAGGACACAATGCCATTTGCAGCACCGTAGATGAGTCTAGAGGTAATCACGTGACTTGGAGTAAGTCAGAAAGTGAAAGACACATATCATATCCTATCACTTATAGGTGTTACGTATAAATTGATACCAGGGCAGATATTTCCACGGAGAAGGGCAATCACAGATTCATTAAACAAACTTATGGTTCACCAAAGGAAAGGTGTGAGGATTGAATTCATTACGATATTGGGGTTAACAGACATATACAAACACAGTAGACGTATATAATCACCAAAGACCTACGGAGTACCAAGAGATGACTACTCAACATTCTGTCATAACGTACCTGGGAAAAGGATCCCAGGAAGAACAGACATATGTATATGTGTAAAAGAACCACCTCTTGCACACCTACAACAAGCTAAACGTTGTACTCAAACTTGCTGTAATAAAAAATAAAAAATTAAATTAAAAACACGAACAAGAAGTAGTGAGACAAACTTGAGGGGCTTTCCCCTGGCACAATCCGTTCTACATTCCAATCTAGATCGCCACTTCCATTGAGGCTCTGCTGCCCTAGTAACCAGGTTTGGTAAGGGAGAACTGCTGCCACCTTGTGGCCGTTTCACACAACAGCAGCTTTAATCCCAGCGCTAATGGTCAGTGGATATTCCAAATCATTACAGGCCTGTAAATGACACCTACCCTGAAAACAAATCCTGGGGTCATATATCGACCAAATAATTCAAAAGACGTCCATATTTCAAAACGACAGTTTCAAGAGGCATATTTCACGCACATTAGTGTTCTGCTTCTTTTGCTTGCTTTCTTTCTTTGTTAAAAAAACGGGAATGGAAAAAGGCAACCCTCAGAATGGGCGAAAACGTTCACAAACGAATCAATGGACAAAGGTTTAATCTCCAATATATATAAACAGCTCATGCAGCTTAATATTGATAATACAAACAACCCAATACAAAAATGGGCAGAAGATCTAAATAAACGTTTCTTCAAAGAAGACACAGAGATGGCCAAGACGCACATGACAAGCTGCTCAACATCACTAACTATTAGAGAAATGCAAATCAAAACTACAATGAGGTAAGACCTCACACCTGTTAGAATCGGCATCATCAGATAATCTACAAACAACAAATTCTGGGGAGGGTGTGGACAAAAGGAACCCTCTTCCGCTATTGGTGGGAATGTAAATTGATACAGTCACTATGGAGAACACTATGGAGGTTCCTTTAAAAAACTAAAAACAGAATTACCATAGAATCCAGCAATCCCACTTCTGGGCATTTACCCAGAGAAAACCATAAATGACAGAGACACATTCACCACAATATTCATTGCAGAACTATTTACAATAGCCAGGTAATGGAAGCAACCTAAATGCCCACAGACATACGAATGGATAAAGATGTGGTACATATATAAAATGGAATATTACTCAGCCATAAAAAGGAATGAAACTGGGTCATTTGTAGAGAAGTTGATGGATCTAGAGACTGTCATACAGAGTGAAGTAAGTCAGAAAGAGAAAAACAAATATTGTATATTAATGCCTATATGTGGAACCTAGAAAAATGGTACAGATGAACTGGTTTGCAGGGCAGAAATAGAGACACAGAGGCAGAGAACAAACGTATGGACACAAAGTTGGGGAAGCCATGGGGTGGTGGTGGTGGGATGAGTTGGGAGATTGGGATTGACCTGTATACATGTCTATGCATAAAATAGATAACTAATAATAACCTACTGTATAAAAAAATAAATAAAATTAAATTTCAAAATTTTTAAAAATAAAATGTAAAAATAAAACAGAAAAAAAGTTCTTCCATTCACACTGATGTATTTATAAGAATGAATTATTTCCATGCTTATATCCATAAATACATAAAAGGGGACTAAAATCTAACTTGAAACAAAAAAGAAAAAAAAAAGCTGAACCTAACAGTTATACAGAGGGAAACACAACCAAGGCACTTGCTCCAGTGGTAAACAATTCTGAAATCGGTCAGAGGTGGGGAATCATCCCCCATACAGCCAGCAGCCCCGCCCGCCCACGCAAGGAGCGTCCTTATTGCAAAGCTGGGGGACCGTGCCGAGGCCTCTGTGAGTAAACGTGAGCTGAGCCCCAGGCCAGCTGCTGCTGAACTGTTCCCACCCTTCCCAGGTGAAACACCTGAATATGTACAAGGGTTTGAAAACCTAGAGGAAGGGCCGTGGAGCCACACCAGTGACAGCACGCAGGCCAACTTGGTGCCTGCAGGTCAGCCAGGATGGTCCTGGCCACGGGCGCTCTTCTGAAAGCTTTCCATTGGCCTGCCTGTGATACCCCTCCTGTCCCGGCCCCCACTCCTTTTTTTCCTTCCTCACCTCAGCCCGGAGAGATATTCCAGTGGAAGTTATGGGTGACACATCCTCTTCTTTACAGGTGGCAGCCTGGCAACTCCTGCAGAACGTCCAGCAGAGCCCCACTCACACCGGGCCACCCACAAAGCCGTGGACCGTCACACCCTCCCACCAGCACAGCCCCGAGACTGCTGACTGGGCAGAGAATATGGAGTCAGGCACAGCTGCAGGGTCTATTGCTGCCTGGAGTGCTGTTTATATTGACCTCAACCCAGGCACACCTGGGGAGGGCTTGCCGGCAGGGTCAGGCTGCCCAGGTCAGCTAATCCTCAGCCCTCAGGGAATCACATTGCAGAAAATGGACCTCGCTAAGACAGAATATTCGCCAAGGAAAAAAAAGACACAATGCCATTTGCAGCACCGTTGATGAGTCTAGAGGTAATCACATGACTTGGAGTAAGTCAGAAAGTGAAAGACACATATCATATCATATCACTTATATGTGTTACGTATAAATTGATACCAGGACAGATATTTCCACGGAGAAGGGCAATCACAGATTCATTAAACAAACTTATGGTTCACCAAAGGAAAGGTGTGAGGATTGAATTCATTACGATATTGCCGTTTCCAGACATATACAAACACAGTAGACGTATATAATCACCAAAGACCTACGGAGTACCAAGAGAAGACTACTCATCATTCTGTCATAACGTACATGGGAAAAGGATCCCAGGAAGAACAGACAAATGTATATGTGTAAAGGAACCACCTCTTGCACACCTACAACAAGCTAAACGTTGTACTCAAACTTGCTGTAATAAAAAATAAAAAATTAAATTAAAAACACGAACAAGAAGTAGTGAGACAAACTTGAGGGGCTTTCTCCTGGCACATTCCGTTCTACATTCCAATCAAGAACGCTACATCCATTGAGGCTCTGCTGCCCTAGTAACCAGATTTGGTATGGGAGAACTGCTGCCACCTTGTGGCCGTTTCACACAACAGCAGCTTTAATCTCAGCGCTAATGGTCAGTGGATATTCCAAATCATTACAGGCCTGTAAATGACACCTGCCCTGAAAACAAATCCGGGGGTCATATATCGACCAAAAAATTCAAAAGACGTCCATATTTCAAAACGACAGTTTCAAGAGGCATATTTCACGCACGTTAGTGTTCTGCTTCTTTTGCTTGCTTTCTTTCTTTGTTAAAAAAACGGGAATGGAAAAAGGCAACCCTCAGAATGGGCGAAAACGTTCAAAAACGAATCAATGGACAAAGGTTTAATCTCCAATATATATAAACAGCTCATGCAGCTTAATATTAATAAAACAAACAACCCAATACAAAAATGGGCAGAAGATCTAAAGAGACGTTTCTTCAAAGAAGACACAGAGATGGCCAAGACGCACATGAAAAGCTGCTCAACATCACTAATTATTAGAGAAATGCAAATCAAAACTACAATGAGGTAAGACCTCACACCTGTTAGAATCGGCATCATCAGATAATCTACAAACAACAAATTCAGGGGAGGGTGTGGACAAAAGGAACCCTCTTCCGCTATTGGTGGGAATGTAAATTGATACAGTCACTATGGAGAACAGTATGGAGGTTCCTTTAAAAAACTAAAAAGAGAATTACCATAGGATCCAGCAATCCCACTTCTGGGCATATACCCAGAGAAAACCATAAATCACAAAGACACATTCACCACAATGTTCATTGCAGCACTATTTACAATAGCCAGGTAATGGAAGCAACCTAAATGCCCACAGACAGACGAATGGATAAAGATGTGGTACATATATAAAATGGAATATTACTCAGCCATAAAAAGGAATGAAACTGGGTCATTTGTAGAGAAGTTGATGGATCTAGAGACTGTCATAGAGAGTGAAGTCAGTCAGAAATAGAAAAACAAATATTGTATATTAATGCCTATATGTGGAACCTAGAAAAATGGTACAGATGAACTGGTTTGCAGGGCAGAAATAGAGACACAGAGGCAGAGAACAAACGTATGGACACAAAGTTGGGGAAGCCATGGGGTGGTGGTGGTGGGATGAGTTGGGAGATTGGGATTGACCTGTATACATGTCTATGCATAAAATAGATAACTAATAATAACCTACTGTATAAAAAAATAAATAAAATTAAATTTCAAAATTTTTAAAAATAAAATGTAAAAATAAAACAGAAAAAAAGTTCTTCCATTCACACTGATGTATTTATAAGAATGAATTATTTCCATGCTTATATCCATAAATACATAAAAGGGGACTAAAATCTAACTTGAAACAAAAAAGAAAAAAAAAAGCTGAACCTAACAGTTATACAGAGGGAAACACAACCAAGGCACTTGCTCCAGTGGTAAACAATTCTGAAATCGGTCAGAGGTGGGGAATCATCCCCCATACAGCCAGCAGCCCCGCCCGCCCACGCAAGGAGCGTCCTTATTGCAAAGCTGGGGGACCGTGCCGAGGCCTCTGTGAGTAAACGTGAGCTGAGCCCCAGGCCAGCTGCTGCTGAACTGTTCCCACCCTTCCCAGGTGAAACACCTGAATATGTACAAGGGTTTGAAAACCTAGAGGAAGGGCCGTGGAGCCACACCAGTGACAGCACGCAGGCCAACTTGGTGCCTGCAGGTCAGCCAGGATGGTCCTGGCCACGGGCGCTCTTCTGAAAGCTTTCCATTGGCCTGCCTGTGATACCCCTCCTGTCCCGGCCCCCACTCCTTTTTTTCCTTCCTCACCTCAGCCCGGAGAGATATTCCAGTGGAAGTTATGGGTGACACATCCTCTTCTTTACAGGTGGCAGCCTGGCAACTCCTGCAGAAAGTCCAGCAGAGCCCCACTCACACCGGGCCACCCACAAAGCCGTGGACCGTCACACCCTCCCACCAGCACAGCCCCGAGACTGCTGACTGGGCAGAGAATATGGAGTCAGGCACAGCTGCAGGGTCTATTGCTGCCTGAAGTGCTGTTTATATTGACCTCAACCCAGGCACACCTGGGGAGGGCTTGCCGGCAGGGTCAGGCTGCCCAGGTCAGCTAATCCTCAGCCCTCAGGGAATCACATTGCAGAAAATGGACCTCGCTAAGACAGAATATTCGCCAAGGAAAAAAAAGACACAATGCCATTTGCAGCACCGTTGATGAGTCTAGAGGTAATCACATGACTTGGAGTAAGTCAGAAAGAGAAAGACACATATCATATCATATCACTTATATGTGTTACGTATAAATTGATACCAGGACAGATATTTCCACGGAGAAGGGCAATCACAGATTCATTAAACAAACTTATGGTTCACCAAAGGAAAGGTGTGAGGATTGAATTCATTACGATATTGCCGTTTCCAGACATATACAAACACAGTAGACGTATATAATCACCAAAGACCTGCGGAGTACCAAGAGAAGACTACTCATCATTCTGTCATAACGTACATGGGAAAAGGATCCCAGGAAGAACAGACAAATGTATATGTGTAAAAGAACCACCTCTTGCACACCTACAACAAGCTAAACGTTGTACTCAAACTTGCTGTAATAAAAAATAAAAAATTAAATTAAAAACACGAACAAGAAGTAGTGAGACAAACTTGAGGGGCTTTCTCCTGGCACATTCCGTTCTACATTCCAATCAAGAACGCTACATCCATTGAGGCTCTGCTGCCCTAGTAACCAGATTTGGTATGGGAGAACTGCTGCCACCTTGTGGCCGTTTCACACAACAGCAGCTTTAATCCCAGCGCTAATGGTCAGTGGATATTCCAAATCATTACAGGCCTGTAAATGACACCTGCCCTGAAAACAAATCCGGGGGTCATATATCGACCAAAAAATTCAAAAGACGTCCATATTTCAAAACGACAGTTTCAAGAGGCATATTTCACGCACGTTAGTGTTCTGCTTCTTTTGCTTGCTTTCTTTCTTTGTTAAAAAAACGGGAATGGAAAAAGGCAACCCTCAGAATGGGCGAAAACGTTCAAAAACGAATCAATGGACAAAGGTTTAATCTCCAATATATATAAACAGCTCATGCAGCTTAATATTAATAAAACAAACAACCCAATACAAAAATGGGCAGAAGATCTAAAGAGACGTTTCTTCAAAGAAGACACAGAGATGGCCAAGACGCACATGAAAAGCTGCTCAACATCACTAATTATTAGAGAAATGCAAATCAAAACTACAATGAGGTAAGACCTCACACCTGTTAGAATCGGCATCATCAGATAATCTACAAACAACAAATTCAGGGGAGGGTGTGGACAAAAGGAACCCTCTTCCGCTATTGGTGGGAATGTAAATTGATACAGTCACTATGGAGAACAGTATGGAGGTTCCTTTAAAAAACTAAAAAGAGAATTACCATAGGATCCAGCAATCCCACTTCTGGGCATATACCCAGAGAAAACCATAAATCACAAAGACACATTCACCACAATGTTCATTGCAGCACTATTTACAATAGCCAGGTAATGGAAGCAACCTAAATGCCCACAGACAGACGAATGGATAAAGATGTGGTACATATATAAAATGGAATATTACTCAGCCATAAAAAGGAATGAAACTGGGTCATTTGTAGAGAAGTTGATGGATCTAGAGACTGTCATAGAGAGTGAAGTCAGTCAGAAATAGAAAAACAAATATTGTATATTAATGCCTATATGTGGAACCTAGAAAAATGGTACAGATGAACTGGTTTGCAGGGCTGAAATAGACACAGAGGTACAGAACAAACGTATGGACACAAAGTGGGGGAAGCCATGGGGTGGTGGTGGTGGGATGAGTTGGGAGATTGGGATTGACCTGTATACATGTCTATGCATAAATTAGATAACTAATAATAACCTACTGTATAAAAAAAATAAATAAAATTAAATTTCAAAAATTTTAAAAATAAAATGTAAAGATACAACAGAAAAAAAGTTCTTCCATTCACACTGATGTATTTATAAGAATGAATTTTTTCCATGCTTATATCCATAAATACATAAAAGAGTAATAAAATCTAACTTGAACCAAAAAAGAAAGAAAAAACTGAACCTAACAGTTATACAGAGGAAAACACTACCAAGGCACTTGCTGCAGTGGTATACAATTCAGAAATTGGTCAGAGGTGGGGAATCATCTCCCATACAGCCAGAAGCCCCGTCCGCCCACGCAAGGAGCATCCTTATTGCAAAGCTGGGGGACCGTGCCGAGGCCTCTGTGAGTAAACGTGAGCTGAGCCCCAGGCCAGCTGCTGCTGAACTGTTACCACCCTTCCCTGGTGAAACACCTGAATATGTACAAGGGTTTGAAAGCCTAGAGGAAGGGCCGTGGAGCCACACCAGCGACAGCACGCAGGCCAACTTGGTGCCTGCAGGTCAGCCAGGATGGTCCTGGACACGGGCGCTCTTCTGGAAGCTTTCCATTGCCCTGCCTGAGTTACCCCTCCTTAACTGGCTCCCACTCCTTTTTTTCCTTCCTCACCCCAGCCCGGAGAGATATTCCAGTGGAAGTTATGGGTGACACATACTCTTCTTTACAGGTGGCAGCCTGGCAACTCCTGCCGAAAGTCCAGCAGAGCCCCACCCACACCGTGCCACCCACAAAGCCGTGGACCCTCACACCCTCCCACCAGCACAGCCCCGAGACTGCTGACGGGGCTGAGAATATGGAGTCAGGCACAGCTGCAGAGCTATTGCTGCCTGGAGTGCTGTTTATATTGACCTCAACCCCGGCACACCTGGGGAGGGCTTGCCGGCAGGGTCAGGCTGCCCAGGTCAGCTAATCCTCAGCCCTCAGGGAATCACATTGCAGAAAATGGACCTCGCTAAGACAGAATATTCGCCAAGGAAAAAAAGGACACAATGACATTTGCAGCACCGTAGATGAGTCTAGAGGTAATAACGTGACTTATATAAGTCAGAAACTGAAAGACACATATCGTATGATATCACTTATATGTGTTACCTATAAATTGATGCCAGGGCAGATATTTCCAATGAGAAGGGCAATCACAGATTCATTAAACAAACTTATGGTTCACCAAAGGAAAGGTGTGAGGATTGAATTCATTTCAATATTGGGGTTAACAGACATATACAAACACAGTAGACGTATATAATCACCAAAGACCTACGGAGTACCAAGAGAAGACTACTCAACATTCTCTCATAACGTACATGGGAAAAGGATCCCAGGAAGAACAGACATATGTATATGTGTAATAGAACCACCGCTTGCACACCTACAACAAGCTAAACGTTGTACTCAAACTTTCTGTAATAAAAAATAAAAAATTAAATTAAAAACACAAACAAGAAGTAGTGAAACAAACTTGAGGGGCTTTCTCCTGGCACATTCCGTTCTACATTCCAATATAGAAAGCGACTTCCATTGAGGCTCTGCTGCCCTTGTAACCAGGTTTGGTAAGGGAGAACTGCTGCCACCTTTTGGCCGTTTCACACAACAGCAGCTTTAATCCCAGCGCTAATGGTCAGTGGATATTCCAAATCATTACAGGCCTGTAAATGACACCTGCCCTGAAAACAAATCCTGGGGTCATATATCGACCAAAATATTCAAAAGACGTCCATATTTCAAAACGACAGTTTCAAGAGGCATATTTCACGAACATTAGTGTTCTGCGTCTTTTGCTTTCTTTCTTTCTTTGTTAAAAAAACGGGAATGGAAAAAGGCAACCCTCAGAATGGGCGAAAACTTTCACAAATGAATCAATGGACAAAGGTTTAAACTCCAATATACATAAACAGCTCATGCAGCTTAATATTAATAAAACAAACAACCCAAAACAAAAATGGGCAGAAGATCTAAATAGACGTTTCTTCAAAGAAGACACAGAGATGGCAAAGACGCACATGAAAACCTGCTCAACATCACTAATTATTAGAGAAACGCAAATCAAAACTACAATGAGGTAAGACCTCACACCTGTTAGAATCGGCATCATCAGATAATCTACAAACAACAAATTCAGGGGAGGGTGTGGACAAAAGGAACCCTCTTCCGCTATTGGTGGGAATGTAAATTGATATAGTCACTATGGAGAACAGTATGGAGGTTCCTTTAAAAAACTAAAAACAGAATTACCATAGGATCCAGCAATCCCACTTCTGGGCATTTACCCAGGGAAAACCATAAATCACAGAGACACATTCACCACAATGTTCATTGCAGCACTATTTACAATAGCCAGGTAATGGAAGCAACCTAAATGCCCACAGACAGACGAATGGATAAAGATGTGGTACATATATAAAATGGAATATTACTCAGCCATAAAAAGGAATGAAACTGGGTCATTTGTAGAGAAGTTGATGGATCTAGAGACTGTCATACAGAGTGAAGTAAGTCAGAAAGAGAAAAACAAATATTGTATATTAATGCCTATATTTGGAACCTAGAAAAATGGTACAGATGAACTGGTTTGCAGGGCATAAATAGAGACACAGATGTAGAGAACAAACGTATGGACACAAAGTGGGGGAAGCCATGGGGTGGTGGTGGTGGGATGAGTTGGGAGATTGGGATTGACCTGTATACATGTCTATGCATAAAATAGATAACTAATAATAACCTACTGTATAAAAAAATAAATTAAATTAAATTTCAAAATTTTTAAAAATAAAATGTAAAAATAAAACAGAAAAAAAGTTCTTCCATTCACACTGATGTATTTATAAGAATGAATTATTTCCATGCTTATATCCATAAATACATAAAAGGGGAATAAAATCTAACTTGAACCAAAAAAGAAAAAAAAAAGCTGAACCTAACAGTTATACAGAGGGAAACACAACCAAGGCACTTGCTCCAGTGGTAAACAATTCTGAAATTGGTCAGAGGTGGGGAATCATCTCCCATACAGCCAGCAGCCCCGCCCGCCCACGCAAGGAGCGTCCTTATTGCAAAGCTGTGGGACCGTGGCGAGGCCTCTGTGAGTAAACTTGAGCTGAGCCCCAGGCCAGCTGCTGCTGAACTGTTCCCACCCTTCCCAGGTGAAACACCTGAATATGTACAAGGGCTTGAAAGCCTAGAGGAAGGGCCGTGGAGCCACACCAGCGACAGCACGCAGGCCAACTTGGTGCCTGCAGGTCAGCCAGGATGGTCCTGGCCACGGGCGCTCTTCTGGAAGCTTTCCATTGCCCTGCCTGAGATACCCCTCCTGTCCCGGCCCCCACTCCTTTTTTTCCTTCCTCACCTCAACCCGGAGAGATATTCCAGTGGAAGTTATGGGTGACACATCCTCTTCTTTACAGGTGGCAGCCTGGCAACTCCTGCAGAAAGACCAGCAGAGACCCACTCACACCAGGCCACCCACAAAGCCGTGGACCCTCACACCCTCCCACCAGCACAGCCCCGAGACTGCTGACGGGGCAGAGAATATGGAGTCAGGCACAGCTGCAGGGGCTATTGCTGCCTGGAGTGCTGTTTATATTGACCTCAACCCAGGCACACCTGGGGAGGGCTTGCCGGCAGGGTCAGGCTGCCCAGGTCAGCTAATCCTCAGCCCTCATGGAATCACATTGCAGAAAATGGACCTCGCTAAGACAGAATATTCGCCAAGGAAAAAAAGGACACAATGCCATTTGCAGCACCGTAGATGAGTCTAGAGGTAATCACGTGACTTGGAGTAAGTCAGAAAGTGAAAGACACATATCATATCCTATCACTTATAGGTGTTACGTATAAATTGATACCAGGGCAGATATTTCCACGGAGAAGGGCAATCACAGATTCATTAAACAAACTTATGGTTCACCAAAGGAAAGGTGTGAGGATTGAATTCATTACGATATTGGGGTTAACAGACATATACAAACACATTAGACGTATATAATCACCAAAGACCTACGGAGTACCATGAGAAGACTACTCAACATTCTGTCATAATGTACATGGGAAAAGGATCCCAGGAAGAACAGACATATGTATATGTGTAAGAGAACCACCTCTTGCACACCTACAACAAGCTAAACGTTGTACTCAAACTTGCTGTAATAAAAAATAAAAAATTAAATTAAAAACACGAAAAAGAAGTAGTGAGACAAACTTGAGGGGCTTTCTCCTGGCACATTCCGTTCTACATTCCAATCTAGAACGCGACTTCCATTGAGGCTCTGCTGCCCTAGTAACCAGGTTTAGTAAGGGAGAACTGCTGCCACCTTGTGGCCGTTCCACACAACAGCAGCTTTAATCCAAGCGCTAATGGTCAGTGGATATTCCAAATCATTACAGGCCTGTAAATGACACCTGCCCTGAAAACAAATCCTGGGGTCATATATCGACCAAAAAATTCAAAAGACGTCCATATTTCAAAACGACAGTTTCAAGAGGCATATTTCACGCACATTAGTGTTCTGCTTCTTTTGCTTTCTTTCTTTCTTTGTTAAAAAAACGGGAATGGAAAAAGGCAACCCTCAGAATGGGCGAAAACGTTCACAAATGAATCTATGGACAAAGGTTTAAACTCCAATATATATAAACAGCTCATGCAGCTTAATATTAATAAAACAAACAACCCAATACAAAAATGGGCAGAAGATCTAAATAGACGTTTCTTCCAAGAAGACACGGAGATGGCCAAGACGCACATGAAAAGCTGCTCAACATTACTAATTATTAGAGAAATGCAAATCATAACTACAATGAGGTAAGGCCTCACACCTGTTAGAATCGGCATCATCAGATAATCTACAAACAACAAATTCTGGGGAGTGTGTGGACAAAAGGAACCCTCTTCCTCTATTGGTGGGAATGTAAATTGATACAGTCACTATGGAGAACAGTATTGAGGTTCCTTTAAAAAAACTAAGAAGAGAATTACCATAGGATCCAGCAATCCCACTTCTGGGCATTTACCCAGAGAAAACCATAAAAAATAGAGACACATTCACCACAATGTTCATTGCAGCACTATTTACAATAGCCAGGTAATGGAAGCAACCTAAATGCCCACAGACAGACGAATGGATAAAGATGTGGTACATATATAAAATGGAATATTACTCAGCCATAAAAAGGAATGAAACTGGGTCATTTGTAGAGAAGTTGACGGATCTAGAGACTGTCATACAGAGTGAAGTAAGTCAGAAAGAGAAAAACAAATATTGTATATTAATGCCTATATGTGGAACCTAGAAAAATGGTACAGATGAAATGGTTTGCAGGGCAGAAATAGAGACACAGAGGTAGAGAACAAACGTATGGACACAAAGTGGGAGAAGCCATGGGGTGCTGGTGGTGGGATGAGTTGGGAGATTGGGATTGACCTGTATACATGTCTATGCATAAAATAGATAACTAATAATAACCTACTGTATAAAAAAATAAATAAAATTAAATTTCAAAATTTTTAAAAATAAAATGTAAAAATAAAACAGAAAAAAAGTTCTTCCATTCACACTGATGTATTTATAATAATGAATTATTTCCATGCTTATATCCATAAATACATAAAAGAGGAATAAAATCTAACATGAACCAAAAAAGAAAAAAAAAAGCTGAACCTAACAGTTATACAGAGGGAAACACAACCAAGGCACTTGCTCCAGTGGTAAACAATTCCGAAATTGGTCAGAGGTGGGGAATCATCCCCCATACAGCCAGCAGCCCCGCCCGCCCACGCAAGGAGCGTCCTTATTGCAAAGCTGGGGGACCGTGCCGAGGCCTCTGTGAGTAAACGTGAGCTGAGCCCCAGGCCAGCTGCTGCTGAACTGTTCCCACCCTTCCCAGGTGAAACACCTGAATATGTACAAGGGCTTGAAAGCCTAGAGGAAGGGCCGTGGAGCCACACAAGCGACAGCACGCAGGCCAACTTGGTGCCTGCTGGTCAGCCAGGATGGTCCTGGCCACGGGCGCTCTTCTGGAAGCTTTCCATTGCCCTGCCTGAGATACCCCTCCTGTCCCGGCCCCCACTCCTTTTTTTCCTTACTCACCTCTGCCCGGAGAGATACTCCAGTGGAAGTTATGGGTGACACATCCTCTTCTTTACAGGTGGCAGCCTGGCTACTCCTGCAGAAAGACCAGCAGAGCCCCACTCACACCGGGCCACCCACAAAGCCGTGGACCCTCACACCCTCCCACCAGCACAGCCCCGAGACTGCTGACGGGGCAGAGAATATGGAGTCAGGCACAGCTGCAGGGGCTATTGCTGCCTGGAGTGCTGTTTATATTGACCTCAACCCAGGCACACCTGGGGAGGGCTTGCCGGCAGGGTCAGGCTGCCCAGGTCAGCTAATCCTCAGCCCTCAGGGAATCACATTGCAGAAAATGGACCTCGCTAAGACAGAATATTCGCCAAGGAAAAGAAGCACACAATGCCATTTGCAGCACCGTAGATGAGTCTAGAGGTAATCACGTGACTTGGAGTAAGTCAGAAAGGGAAAGACACATATCATATCATATCACTTATAGGTGTTACCTATAAATTGATACCAGGGCAGATATTTCCACGGAGAAGGGCAGTCACAGATTCATTAAACAAACTTATGTTTCACCAAAGTAAAGGTGTGACAATTGAATTCATTACGATATTGGGGTTAACAGACATATACAAACAAAGTAGACGTATATAATCACCAAAGACCTACGGAGTACCAAGAGAAGACTACTCAACATTCTGTCATAACGTACATGGGAAAAGGATCCCAGGAAGAACAGACATATGTATATGTGTAAAAGAACCACCTCTTGCACACCTACAACAAGCTAAACATTGTACTCAAACTTGCTGTAATATAAAATAAAAAATTAAATTAAAAACACGACAAGAAGTAGTGAGACAAACTTGAGAGGCTTTCTCCTGGCACATTCCGTTCTACATTCCAATCTAGAACGCGACTTCCATTGAGGCTCTGCTGCCCTAGAAACCAGATTTGGTAAGGGAGAACTGCTGCCACCTTGTGGCCGTTTCACACAACAGCAGCTTTAATCCCAGCGCTAATGGTCAGTGGATATTCCAAATCATTACAGGCCTGTAAATGACACCTTCCCTGAAAACAAATCCTGGGTTCATATATCGACCAAAAAATTCAAAAGACGTCCATATTTCAAAACGACAGTTTCAAGAGGCATATTTCACGCACATTAGTGTTCTGCTTCTTTAGCTTTCTTTCTTTCTTTGTTAAAAAAACGGGAATGGAAAAAGGCAACCCTCAGAATGGGCGAAAACGTTCACAAACGAATCAATGGACAAAGGTTTAATCTCCAATATATATAAACAGCTCATGCAGCTTAATATTAATAAAACAAACAACCCAGTACAAAAATGGGCAGGAGATCTAAAGAGACGTTTCTTCAAAGAAGACACAGAGATGGCCAAGACGCACATGAAAAGCTGCTCAACATCACTAATTATTAGAGAAATGCAAATCAAAACTACAATGAGGTAAGACCTCACACCTGTTAGAATCGGCATCATCAGATAATCTGCAAACAACAAATTCTGGGGAGGGTGTGGACAAAAGGAACCCTCTTCCGCTATTGGTGGGAATGTAAATTGATACAGTCACTATGGAGAACAGTATGGAGGTTCCTTTAAAAAACTAAAAAGAGAATTACCATAGGATCCAGCAATCCCACTTCTGGGCATATACCCAGAGAAAACCATAAATCACAAAGACACATTCACCACAATGTTCATTGCAGCACTATTTACAATAGCCAGGTAATGGAAGCAACCTAAATGGCCACAGACAGACGAATGGATAAAGATGTGGTACATATATAAAATGGAATATTACTCAGCCATAAAAAGGAATGAAACTGGGTCATTTGTAGAGAAGTTGACGGATCTGGAGACTGTCATACAGAGTGAAGTAATCAGAAAGAGAAAAACAAATATTGTATATAAATGCCTATATGTGGAACCTAGAAAAATGGTACAGATGAACTGGTTTGCAGGGCAGAAGTAGAGACACAGAGGTAGAGAACAATCGTATGGACACAAAGTGGGGGAAGCCATGGGGTGGTTGGTGTGGGATGAGTTGGGAGATTGGGATTGACCTGTATACAAGTATATGCATAAAATAGATAACTAATAATAACCTACTGTATAAAAAATAAATAAAATTAAATTTCAAAATTTTAAAAAATAAAACAGAAAAAAAGTTCTTCCTTTCACACTGATGTATTTATAAGAATGAATTATTTCCATGCTTATATCCATAAATACATAAAAGAGGAATAAAATCTAACTTGAACCAAAAAAAAAAAACTGAACCTAACAGTTATACAGAGGAAAACACTACCAAGGCACTTGCTCCAGTGGTAAACAATTCTGAAATTGGTCAGAGGTTGGGAATCATCTCCCTTACAGCCAGCAGCCCCGCCCGCCCACACAAGGTGCGTCCTTATTGCACAGCTGGGTGACCGTGCCGAGGCCTCTGTGAGTAAACGAGAGCTGAGCCCCAGGCCAGCTGCTGCTGAACTGTTCCCACCCTTCTCAGGTGAAACACCTGAATATGTACAAGGGCTTGAAAGCCTAGAGGAAGGGCCGTGGAGCCACACCAGCGACAGCACGCAGGCCAACTTGGTGCCTGCAGGTCAGCCAGGATGGTCCTGGCCACGGGCGCTCTTCTGGAAGCTTTCCATTGCCCTGCCTGAGATACCCATCCTGTCCCGGCCCCCACTCCTTTTTTCCTTACTCGCCTCAGCCCGGAGAGATATTCCAGTGGAAGTTATGGGTGACACATCCTCTTCTTTACAGGTGGCTGCCTGGCAACTCCTGCAGAAAGTCCAGCAGAGCCCCACTCACACCGGGCCACCCACAAAGCCGTGGACCCTCACACCCTCCCACCAGCACAGCCCCGAGACTGCTGACGGGGCAGAGAATATGGAGTCAGGCACAGCTGCAGGGGCTATTGCTGCCTGGAGTGCTGTTTATATTGACCTCAACCCAGGCACACCTGGGGAGGGCTTCCCGGCAGAATCAGGCTTCCCAGGTCAGCTAATCCTCAGCCCTCAGGGAATCACATTGCAGAAAATGGACCTCGCTAAGACAGAATATTCGCCAAGGAAAAAAAGGACACAATGCCATTTGCAGCACCGTAGATGAGTCTAGAGGTAATCACGTGGCTTGGAGTAAGTCAGAAAGTGAAAGACACATATCATATCATATCACTTATAGGTGTTACGTATAAATTGATACCAGGGCAGATATTTCCACGGAGAAGGGCAATCACAGATTCATTAAACTAACTTATGGTTCACCAAAGGAAAGGTTTGAGCATTGAATTCATTACGATATTGGGGTTAACAGACATATACAAACACAGTAGACGTATATAATCATCAAAGACCTACGGAGTACCAAGAGAAGACTACTCAACATTCTGTCATAACGTACATGGGAAAAGGATCCCAGGAAGAACAGACATATGTATATGTGTAAAAGAACCACCTATTGCACACCGACAACAAGCTAATCGTTGTACTCAAACTTGCTGTAATAAAAAATAAAAAATTAAAATAAAACACGAACAAGAAGTAGTGAGACAATCTTGAGGGGCTTTCTCCTGGCACATTCCGTTCTACATTCCAATCTAGAACGCGACTTCCATTGAGGCTCTGCTGCCCTAGTAACCAGATATGGTAAGGGAGAACTGCTGCCACCTTGTGGCCGTTTCACACAACAGCAGCTTTAATGCCAGCTCTAATAGTCAGTGGATATTCCAAATCATTACAGGCCTGTAAATGACACCTGCCCTGAAAACAAATCCGGGGGTCATATATCGACCAAAAAATTCAAAAGACGTCTATATTTCAAAACGACAGATTCAAGAGGCATATTTCACGCACATTAGTGTTCTGCTTCTTTTGCTTTCTTTCTTTCTTTGTTAAAAAACGGGAATGGAAAAAGGCAACCCTCAGAATGGGCGAAAACGTTCACAAACGAATCAATGGACAAAGGTTTAATCTCCAATATATATAAACAGCTCATGCAGCTTAATATTAATAAAACAAACAACCCAATACAAAAATGGGCAGAAGATCTAAAGAGACATTTCTTCAAAGAAGACACATAGATGGCCAAGACGCACATGAAAAGCTGCTCAACATCACTAATTATTAGAGAAATGCAAATCAAAACTACAATGAGGTAAGACCTCACACCTGTTAGAATCGGCATCATCAGATAATCTACAAACAACAAATTCTGGGGAGGGTGTGGACAAAAGGAACCCTCTTCTGCTATTGGTGGGAATGTAAATTGATACAGTCACTATGGACAACAGTATGGAGGTTCCTTTAAAAAACTAAAAAGAGAATTACCATAGGATCCAGCAATCCCACTTCGGGGCATATACCCAGAGAAAACCATAAATCACAGAGACACATTCACCACAATGTTCATTGCAGCACTATTTACAATAGCCAGGTAATGGAAGCAACCTAAATGGCCACAGACAGACGAATGGATAAAGATGTGGTACATATATAAAATGGAATATTGCTCAGCCATAAAAAGGAATGAAACTGGGTCATTTGTAGAGAAGTTGATGGATCTAGAGACTGTCATACAGAGTGAAGTAAGTCAGAAAGAGAAAAACAAATATTGTATATTAATGCCTATATGTGGAACCTAGAAAAATGGTACAGATGAACTAGTTTGCAGGGCAGAAATAGAGACACAGAGGTAGAGAACAAACGTATGGACACAAAGTGGGGGAAGCCATGGGGTGGTGGTGGTGGGATGAGTTGGGAAATTGGGATTGACCTGTATACATGTTTATGCATAAAATAGATAACTAATAATAACCTACTGTATAAAAAAATAAATAAAATTAAATTTCAAAATTTTTAAAAATAAAATGTAAAAATAAAACAGAAAAAAAAGTTCTTCCATTCACACTGATGTATTTATAAGAATGAATTATTTCCATGCTTATATCCATAAATACATAAAAGAGGAATAAAATCTAACTTGAACCAAAAAAGAAAAAAAAAACCTGAACCTAACAGTTATACAGAGGAAAACACTACCAAGGCACTTGCTCCAGTGGTAAACAATTCTGAAATTGGTCAGAGGTGGGGAATCATCTCCCATACAGCCAGCAGACCCGCCCGCACACGCAAGGAGCATCCGTATTGCCAAGCTGGGGGACCCTGCCAAGGCCTCTGAGAGTAAACGTGAGTTGAGCCCCAGGCCAGCTGCTGCTGAACTGTTCCCACCTTTCCCAGGTGAAACACCTGAATATGTACAAGGGCTTGAAAGCCTAGAGGAAGGGCCGTGGAGCCACAACAGTGACAGCACGCAGGCCAACTTGGTGCCTGCAGGTGAGCCAGGACGGTCCTGGCCACGGGCGCTCTTCTGGAACCTTTCCATTGCCCTGCCTGAGATACCCCTCCTGTCCCGGCCCCCACTCCTTTTTTTCCTTACTCACCTCAGCCCGGAGAGATATTCCAGTGGAAGTTATGGGTGACAAATCCTCTTCTTTACAGGTGGCAGCCTGGCCACTCCTTCAGAAAGTCCAGCAGAGACCCACTCACACCGGGCCACCCACAAAGCCGTGGACCCTCACACCCTCCAACCAGCACAGCCCCGAGACTGCTGACGGGGCAGAGAATATGGAGTCAGGCACAGCTGCATGGGCTATTGCTGCCTGGAGTGCTGTTTATATTGACCTCAACCCAGGCACACCTGGGGAGGGCTTGCCGGCAGGGTTAGGCTGCCCAGGTCAGCTAATCCTCAGCTCTCAGGGAATCACATTGCAGAAAATGGACCTCACTAAGACAGAATATTCGCCAAGGAAAAAAAGCACACAATGCCATTTGCAGCACCGTAGATGAGTCTCGAGGTAATCACGTGACTTGGAGTAAGTCAGAAAGAGAAAGACACATATCATACCATATCACTTATAGGTGTTACCTATAAATTGATACCAGGGCAGATATTTCCACGGAGAAGGGCAATCACAGATTCATTAAACAAACTTATGGTTCACCAAAGGAAAGGTGTGAGGATTGAATTCATTACGATATTGGGGTTGACAGACATATACAAACACAGTAGACGTATATAATCACCAAAGACCTACGGAGTACCAAGAGAAGACTACTCAACATTCTGTCATAACGTACATGGGAAACGGATCCCAGGAAGAACAGACATATGTATTTGTGTAAAAGAACCACCTCTTGCACACCTTCAACAAGCTAAACGTTGTACTCAAACTTGCTGTAATAAAAAATAAAAAATTAAATTAAAAACACGAACAAGAAGTAGTGAGACAAACTTCAGGGGCTTTCTCCTGGCACATTCCGTTCTACATTCCAATCTAGAACGCGACTTCCATTGAGGCTCTGCTGCCCTGGTAACCAGATTTGGTAAGGGAGAACTGCTGCCACCTTGTGGCCGTTTCACACAACAGCAGCTTTAATCCCAGCGCTAATGGTCAGTGGATATTCCAAATCATTACAGGCCTGTAAATGACACGTGCCCTGCAAACAAATCCTGGGGTCATATATCGACCAAAAAATTCAAAAGACGTCCATATTTCAAAACGACAGTTTCAAGAGGCATATTTCACGCACATTAGTGTTCTGCTTCTTTTGCTTGCTTTCTTTCTTTGTTAAAAAAACGGGAATGGAAAAAGGCAACCCTCAGAATGGGCGAAAACGTTCACAAACGAATCAATGGACAAAGGTTTAATCTCCAATATATATAAACAGCTCATGCAGCTTAATATTAATAAAACAAACAACCCAATACAAAAATGGGCAGAAGATCTAAAGAGACGTTTCTTCAAAGAAGACACAGAGATGGCCAAGACGCACATGAAAAGCTGCTCAACATCACTAATTATTAGAGAAATGCAAATCAAAACTACAATGAGGTAAGACCTCACACCTGTTAGAATCGGCATCATCAGATAATCTACAAACAACAAATTCTGGGGAGGGTGTGGACAAAAGGAACCCTCTTCCGCTATTGGTGGGAATGTAAATTGATACAGTCACTATGGAGAACAGTATGGAGGTTCCTTTAAAAAACTAAAAAGAGAATTACCATAGGATCCAGCAATCCCACTTCTGGGCATATACCTAGAGAAAACCATAAATCACAAAGACACATTCACCACAATGTTCATTGCAGCACTATTTACAATAGCCAGGTAATGGAAGCAACCTAAATGGCCACAGACAGACGAAAGGATAAAGATGTGGTACATATATAAAATGGAATATTACTCAGCCATAAAAAGGAATGAAACTGGGTCATTTGTAGAGAAGTTGATGGATCTAGAGACTGTCATACAGAGTGAAGTAAGTCAGAAAGAGAAAAATATTGTATATTAATGCCTATATGTGGAACCTATAAAAATGCTACAAATGAACTGGTTTGCAGGGCAGAAATAGAGACACAGAGGTAGAGAACAAACGTATGGACACAAAGTGGGGGAAGCCATGGGGTGGTGGTGGTGGGATGAGTTGGGAGATTGGGATTGACCTGTATACATGTATATGCATAAAATAGATAACTAATAATAACCTACTGTATAAAAAAAATAAATAAAATTAAATTTCAAAATTTTTAAAAATAAAATGTAAAAATAAAACATAAAAAAGTTCTTCATTCACACTGATGTATTTATAATAATAAATTATTTCCATGCTTATATCTATAAATACATAAAAGAGGAATAAAATCTAACTTGAACCAAAAAAGAAAAAAAAAACTGAACCTAACAGTTATACAGAGGAAAACACTACCAAGGCACTTGCTCCAGTGGTAAACAATTCTGAAATTGGTCAGAGGTGGGGAATCATCTCCCATACAGCCAGCAGCCCCGCCCGCCCACGCAAGGAGCGTCTTTATTGCAAAGCTGGGGGACAGTGCCGAGGCCTCTGTGAGTAAACGTGAGCTGAGCCCCAGGCCAGCTGCTGCTGAACTGTTCCCACCCTTCCCTGGTGAAACACCTGAATATGTACAAGCGCTTGAAAGCCTAGAGGAAGGGCCGTGGAGCCACAACAGTGACAGCACGCAGGCCAACTTGGTGCCTGCAGGTGAGCCAGGATGGTCCTGGCCACGGGCGCTCTTCTGGACTTTTCCATTGCCCTGCCTGAGATACCCCTCCTGTCGCGGCCCCCACTCCTATTTTTCCTTACTCACCTCAGCCCGGAGAGTTATTCCAGTGGAAGTTATGGGTGACACATCCTCTTCTTTACAGGTGGCAGCCTGGCAACTCCTGCAGAAAGTCCAGCAGAGCCCCACTCACACCGGGCCACCCACAAAGCCGTGGAACCTCACACCCTCCCACCAGCACAGACCCGAGACTGCTGACGGGGCAAAGAATATGGAGTCAGGCACAGCTGCAGGGGCTATTGCTGCCTGGAGTGCTGTTTATATTGACCTCAACCCAGGCACACCTGGGGAGGGCTTGCCGGCAGTGTCAGGCTGCCCAGGTCAGCTAATCTTCAGCCCTCAGGGAATCACATTGCAGAAAATGGACCTCGCTAAGACAGAATATTCGCCAAGGAAAAAAAGGACACAATGCCATTTGCAGCACCGTAGATGAGTCTCGAGGTAATCACGTGACTTGGAGTAAGACAGAAAGTGAAAGACACATATCATATCATATCACTTATAGGTGTTACCTATAAATTGATACCAGGGCAGATATTTCCACGGAGAAGGGCAATCACAGATTCATTAAACAAACTTATGGTTCACCAAAGCAAAGGTGTGAGGATTGAATTCATTACGATATTGGGGTTAACAGACATATACAAACACAGTAGACGTATATAATCACCAAAGACCTACGGAGTACCAAGAGAAGACTACTCAACATTCTGTCATAACGTACATGGGAAAAGGATCCCAGGAAGAGCAGACATATGTATATGTGTAAAAGAACCACCTCTTGCACACCTACAACAAGCTAAACGTTGTTCTCAAACTTGCTGTAATAAGAAATAAAAAATTAAATTAAAAACACGAACAAGAAGTAGTGAGACAAACTTCAGGGGCTTTCTCCTGGCACATTCCGTTCTAAATTCCAATCTAGAATGCGACTTCCATTGAGGCTCTGCTGCCCTAATAACCAGATTTGGTAAGGGAGAACTGCTGCCACCTTGTGGCCGTTTCACACAACAGCAGCTTTATTCCCAGCGCTAATGGTCTGTGGATATTCAAAATCATTACAGGCCTGTAAATGACACCTGCCCTGAAAACAAATCCTGGGTCCATATATCGACCAAAAAATTCAAAGGACGTCCATATTTCAAAACGACAGTTTCAAGAGGCATATTTCACGCACATTAGTGTTCTGCTTCTTTTGCTTTCTTTCTTTCTTTGTTAAAAAAACGGGAATGGAAAAAGGCAACCCTCAGAATGGGCGAAAACGTTCACAAACAAATCAAGGGACAAAGGTTTAATCTCCAATATATATAAACAGCTCATGCAGCTTAATATTAATAAAACAAACAACCCATTACAAAAATGGGCAGAAGATCTAAATAGACGTTTCTTCAAAGAAGACACAGAAATGGCCAAGACGCACATGAAAAGCTGCTCAACATCACTAATTATTAGAGAAATGCAAATCAAAACTACAATGAGGTAAGACCTCACACCTGTTAGAATCGGCATCATCAGATAATCAACAAACAACAAATTCTGGGGAGGGTGTGGACAAAAGGAACCCTCTTCCGCTATTGGTGGGAATGTAAATTGATACAGTCACTATGGAGAACAGTATGGAGGTTCCTTTAAAAAACTAAAAAGAGAATTACCATAGGATCCAGCCATCCCACTTCTGGGCATATACCCAGAGAAAACCATAAATCACAAAGACACATTCACCACAATGTTCATTGCAGCACTATTTACAATAGCCAGGTAATGGAAGCAACCTAAATGGCCACAGACAGACGAATGGATAAAGATGTGGTACATATATAAAATGGAATATTATTCAGCCATAAAAAGGAATGAAACTGGGTCATTTGTAGAGAAGTTGATGGATCTAGAGACTGTCATGCAGAGTGAAGTAAGTCAGAAAGAGAAAAATATTGTATATTAATGCCTATATGTGGAACCTAGAAAAATGGTAGAGATGAACTGGTTTGCAGGGCAGAAATAGAGACACAGAGGTAGAGAACAAACGTATGGACACAAAGTGGGGGAAGCCAAGGGGTGGTGGTGGTGGGATGAGTTGGGAGATTGGGATTGACCTGTATACATGTATATGCATAAAATAGATAACTAATAATAACCTACTGTATAAAAAAATAAATAAAATTAAATTTCAAAATTTTTAAAAATAAAATGTAAAAATAAAACATAAAAAAGTTCTTCATTCACACTGATGTATTTATAATAATGAATTATTTCCATGCTTATATCTATAAATACATAAAAGAGGAATAAAATCTAACTTGAACCAAAAAAGAAAAAAAAAACTGAACCTAACAGTTATACAGAGGAAAACTCTACCAAGGCACTTGCTCCAGTGGTAAACAATTCTGAAATTGGTCAGAGGTGGGGAATCATCTCCCATACAGCCAGCAGCCCCGCCCGCCCACGCAAGGAGCGTCCTTATTGCAAAGCTGGGGGACAGTGCCGAGGCCTCTGTGAGTAAACGTGAGCTGAGCCCCAGGCCAGCTGCTGCTGAACTGTTCCCACCCTTCCCAGGTGAAACACCTGAATATGTACAAGGGCTTGAAAGCCTAGAGGAAGGGCCGTGGAGCCACAACAGTGACAGCACGCAGGCCAACTTGGTGCCTGCAGGTGAGCCAGGACGGTCCTGGCCACGGGCGCTCTTCTGGAACCTTTCCATTGCCCTGCCTGAGATACCCCTCCTGTCCCGGCCCCCACTCCTTTTTTTCCTTACTCACCTCAGCCCGGAGAGATATTCCAGTGGAAGTTATGGGTGACAAATCCTCTTCTTTACAGGTGGCAGCCTGGCCACTCCTTCAGAAAGTCCAGCAGAGACCCACTCACACCGGGCCACCCACAAAGCCGTGGACCCTCACACCCTCCAACCAGCACAGCCCCGAGACTGCTGACGGGGCAGAGAATATGGAGTCAGGCACAGCTGCATGGGCTATTGCTGCCTGGAGTGCTGTTTATATTGACCTCAACCCAGGCACACCTGGGGAGGGCTTGCCGGCAGGGTCAGGCTGCCCAGGTCAGCTAATCCTCAGCTCTCAGGGAATCACATTGCAGAAAATGGACCTCACTAAGACAGAATATTCGCCAAGGAAAAAAAGCACACAATGCCATTTGCAGCACCGTAGATGAGTCTCGAGGTAATCACGTGACTTGGAGTAAGTCAGAAAGAGAAAGACACATATCATACCATATCACTTATAGGTGTTACCTATAAATTGATACCAGGGCAGATATTTCCACGGAGAAGGGCAATCACAGATTCATTAAACAAACTTATGGTTCACCAAAGGAAAGGTGTGAGGATTGAATTCATTACGATATTGGGGTTGACAGACATATACAAACACAGTAGACGTATATAATCACCAAAGACCTACGGAGTACCAAGAGAAGACTACTCAACATTCTGTCATAACGTACATGGGAAACGGATCCCAGGAAGAACAGACATATGTATTTGTGTAAAAGAACCACCTCTTGCACACCTTCAACAAGCTAAACGTTGTACTCAAACTTGCTGTAATAAAAAATAAAAAATTAAATTAAAAACACGAACAAGAAGTAGTGAGACAAACTTCAGGGGCTTTCTCCTGGCACATTCCGTTCTACATTCCAATCTAGAACGCGACTTCCATTGAGGCTCTGCTGCCCTGGTAACCAGATTTGGTAAGGGAGAACTGCTGCCACCTTGTGGCCGTTTCACACAACAGCAGCTTTAATCCCAGCGCTAATGGTCAGTGGATATTCCAAATCATTACAGGCCTGTAAATAACACGTGCCCTGCAAACAAATCCTGGGGTCATATATCGACCAAAAAATTCAAAAGACGTCCATATTTCAAAACGACAGTTTCAAGAGGCATATTTCACGCACATTAGTGTTCTGCTTCTTTTGCTTGCTTTCTTTCTTTGTTAAAAAAACGGGAATGGAAAAAGGCAACCCTCAGAATGGGCGAAAACGTTCACAAACGAATCAATGGACAAAGGTTTAATCTCCAATATATATAAACAGCTCATGCAGCTTAATATTAATAAAACAAACAACCCAATACAAAAATGGGCAGAAGATCTAAAGAGACGTTTCTTCAAAGAAGACACAGAGATGGCCAAGACGCACATGAAAAGCTGCTCAACATCACTAATTATTAGAGAAATGCAAATCAAAACTACAATGAGGTAAGACCTCACACCTGTTAGAATCGGCATCATCAGATAATCTACAAACAACAAATTCTGGGGAGGGTGTGGACAAAAGGAACCCTCTTCCGCTATTGGTGGGAATGTAAATTGATACAGTCACTATGGAGAACAGTATGGAGGTTCCTTTAAAAAACTAAAAAGAGAATTACCATAGGATCCAGCCATCCCACTTCTGGGCATATACCTAGAGAAAACCATAAATCACAAAGACACATTCACCACAATGTTCATTGCAGCACTATTTACAATAGCCAGGTAATGGAAGCAACCTAAATGGCCACAGACAGACGAAAGGATAAAGATGTGGTACATATATAAAATGGAATATTACTCAGCCATAAAAAGGAATGAAACTGGGTCATTTGTAGAGAAGTTGATGGATCTAGAGACTGTCATACAGAGTGAAGTAAGTCAGAAAGAGAAAAATATTGTATATTAATGCCTATATGTGGAACCTATAAAAATGCTACAAATGAACTGGTTTGCAGGGCAGAAATAGAGACACAGAGGTAGAGAACAAACGTATGGACACAAAGTGGGGGAAGCCATGGGGTGGTGGTGGTGGGATGAGTTGGGAGATTGGGATTGACCTGTATACATGTATATGCATAAAATAGATAACTAATAATAACCTACTGTATAAAAAAAATAAATAAAATTAAATTTCAAAATTTTTAAAAATAAAATGTAAAAATAAAACATAAAAAAGTTCTTCATTCACACTGATGTATTTATAATAATAAATTATTTCCATGCTTATATCTATAAATACATAAAAGAGGAATAAAATCTAACTTGAACCAAAAAAGAAAAAAAAAACTGAACCTAACAGTTATACAGAGGAAAACACTACCAAGGCACTTGCTCCAGTGGTAAACAATTCTGAAATTGGTCAGAGGTGGGGAATCATCTCCCATACAGCCAGCAGCCCCGCCCGCCCACGCAAGGAGCGTCTTTATTGCAAAGCTGGGGGACAGTGCCGAGGCCTCTGTGAGTAAACGTGAGCTGAGCCCCAGGCCAGCTGCTGCTGAACTGTTCCCACCCTTCCCTGGTGAAACACCTGAATATGTACAAGCGCTTGAAAGCCTAGAGGAAGGGCCGTGGAGCCACAACAGTGACAGCACGCAGGCCAACTTGGTGCCTGCAGGTGAGCCAGGACGGTCCTGGCCACGGGCGCTCTTCTGGACCTTTCCATTGCCCTGCCTGAGATACCCCTCCTGTCGCGGCCCCCACTCCTATTTTTCCTTACTCACCTCAGCCCGGAGAGATATTCCAGTGGAAGTTATGGGTGACACATCCTCTTCTTTACAGGTGGCAGCCTGGCCACTCCTTCAGAAAGTCCAGCAGAGACCCACTCACACCGGGCCACCCACAATGCCGTGGACCCTCACACCCTCCAACCAGCACAGCCCCGAGACTGCTGACGGGGCAGAGAATATGGAGTCAGGCACAGCTGCATGGGCTATTGCTGCCTGGAGTGCTGTTTATATTGACCTCAACCCAGGCACACCTGGGGAGGGCTTGCCGGCAGGGTCAGGCTGCCCAGGTCAGCTAATCCTCAGCTCTCAGGGAATCACATTGCAGAAAATGGACCTCACTAAGACAGAATATTCGCCAAGGAAAAAAAGCACACAATGCCATTTGCAGCACCGTAGATGAGTCTCGAGGTAATCACGTGACTTGGAGTAAGTCAGAAAGAGAAAGACACATATCATACCATATCACTTATAGGTGTTACCTATAAATTGATACCAGGGCAGATATTTCCACGGAGAAGGGCAATCACAGATTCATTAAACAAACTTATGGTTCACCAAAGGAAAGGTGTGAGGATTGAATTCATTACGATATTGGGGTTGACAGACATATACAAACACAGTAGACGTATATAATCACCAAAGACCTACGGAGTACCAAGAGAAGACTACTCAACATTCTGTCATAACGTACATGGGAAACGGATCCCAGGAAGAACAGACATATGTATTTGTGTAAAAGAACCACCTCTTGCACACCTTCAACAAGCTAAACGTTGTACTCAAACTTGCTGTAATAAAAAATAAAAAATTAAATTAAAAACACGAACAAGAAGTAGTGAGACAAACTTCAGGGGCTTTCTCCTGGCACATTCCGTTCTACATTCCAATCTAGAACGCGACTTCCATTGAGGCTCTGCTGCCCTGGTAACCAGATTTGTAAGGGAGAACTGCTGCCACCTTGTGGCCGTTTCACACAACAGCAGCTTTAATCCCAGCGCTAATGGTCAGTGGATATTCCAAATCATTACAGGCCTGTAAATGACACGTGCCCTGCAAACAAATCCTGGGGTCATATATCGACCAAAAAATTCAAAAGACGTCCATATTTCAAAACGACAGTTTCAAGAGGCATATTTCACGCACATTAGTGTTCTGCTTCTTTTGCTTGCTTTCTTTCTTTGTTAAAAAAACGGGAATGGAAAAAGGCAACCCTCAGAATGGGCGAAAACGTTCACAAACGAATCAATGGACAAAGGTTTAATCTCCAATATATATAAACAGCTCATGCAGCTTAATATTAATAAAACAAACAACCCAATACAAAAATGGGCAGAAGATCTAAAGAGACGTTTCTTCAAAGAAGACACAGAGATGGCCAAGACGCACATGAAAAGCTGCTCAACATCACTAATTATTAGAGAAATGCAAATCAAAACTACAATGAGGTAAGACCTCACACCTGTTAGAATCGGCATCATCAGATAATCTACAAACAACAAATTCTGGGGAGGGTGTGGACAAAAGGAACCCTCTTCCGCTATTGGTGGGAATGTAAATTGATACAGTCACTATGGAGAACAGTATGGAGGTTCCTTTAAAAAACTAAAAAGAGAATTACCATAGGATCCAGCAATCCCACTTCTGGGCATATACCTAGAGAAAACCATAAATCACAAAGACACATTCACCACAATGTTCATTGCAGCACTATTTACAATAGCCAGGTAATGGAAGCAACCTAAATGGCCACAGACAGACGAAAGGATAAAGATGTGGTACATATATAAAATGGAATATTACTCAGCCATAAAAAGGAATGAAACTGGGTAATTTGTAGAGAAGTTGATGGATCTAGAGACTGTCATACAGAGTGAAGTAAGTCAGAAAGAGAAAAATATTGTATATTAATGCCTATATGTGGAACCTATAAAAATGCTACAAATGAACTGGTTTGCAGGGCAGAAACAGAGACACAGAGGTAGAGAACAAACGTATGGACACAAAGTGGGGGAAGCCATGGGGTGGTGGTGGTGGGATGAGTTGGGAGATTGGGATTGACCTGTATACATGTATATGCATAAAATAGATAACTAATAATAACCTACTGTATAAAAAAAATAAATAAAATTAAATTTCAATATTTTTAAAAATAAAATGTAAAAATAAAACATAAAAAAGTTCTTCATTCACACTGATGTATTTATAATAATAAATTATTTCCATGCTTATATCTATAAATACATAAAAGAGGAATAAAATCTAACTTGAACCAAAAAAGAAAAAAAAAACTGAACCTAACAGTTATACAGAGGAAAACACTACCAAGGCACTTGCTCCAGTGGTAAACAATTCTGAAATTGGTCAGAGGTGGGGAATCATCTCCCATACAGCCAGCAGCCCCGCCCGCCCACGCAAGGAGCGTCTTTATTGCAAAGCTGGGGGACAGTGCCGAGGCTTCTGTGAGTAAACGTGAGCTGAGCCCCAGGCCAGCTGCTGCTGAACTGTTCCCACCCTTCCCTGGTGAAACACCTGAATATGTACAAGCGCTTGAAAGCCTAGAGGAAGGGCCGTGGAGCCACAACAGTGACAGCACGCAGGCCAACTTGGTGCCTGCAGGTGAGCCAGGATGGTCCTGGCCACGGGCGCTCTTCTGGACTTTTCCATTGCCCTGCCTGAGATACCCCTCCTGTCGCGGCCCCCACTCCTATTTTTCCTTACTCACCTCAGCCCGGAGAGATATTCCAGTGGAAGTTATGGGTGACACATCCTCTTCTTTACAGGTGGCAGCCTGGCAACTCCTGCAGAAAGTCCAGCAGAGCCCCACTCACACCGGGCCACCCACAAAGCCGTGGAACCTCACACCCTCCCACCAGCACAGACCCGAGACTGCTGACGGGGCAAAGAATATGGAGTCAGGCACAGCTGCAGGGGCTATTGCTGCCTGGAGTGCTGTTTATATTGACCTCAACCCAGGCACACCTGGGGAGGGCTTGCCGGCAGTGTCAGGCTGCCCAGGTCAGCTAATCTTCAGCCCTCAGGGAATCACATTGCAGAAAATGGACCTCGCTAAGACAGAATATTCGCCAAGGAAAAAAAGGACACAATGCCATTTGCAGCACCGTAGATGAGTCTCGAGGTAATCACGTGACTTGGAGTAAGACAGAAAGTGAAAGACACATATCATATCATATCACTTATAGGTGTTACCTATAAATTGATACCAGGGCAGATATTTCCACGGAGAAGGGCAATCACAGATTCATTAAACAAACTTATGGTTCACCAAAGCAAAGGTGTGAGGATTGAATTCATTACGATATTGGGGTTAACAGACATATACAAACACAGTAGACGTATATAATCACCAAAGACCTACGGAGTACCAAGAGAAGACTACTCAACATTCTGTCATAACGTACATGGGAAAAGGATCCCAGGAAGAGCAGACATATGTATATGTGTAAAAGAACCACCTCTTGCACACCTACAACAAGCTAAACGTTGTTCTCAAACTTGCTGTAATAAGAAATAAAAAATTAAATTAAAAACACGAACAAGAAGTAGTGAGACAAACTTCAGGGGCTTTCTCCTGGCACATTCCGTTCTAAATTCCAATCTAGAATGCGACTTCCATTGAGGCTCTGCTGCCCTAATAACCAGATTTGGTAAGGGAGAACTGCTGCCACCTTGTGGCCGTTTCACACAACAGCAGCTTTATTCCCAGCGCTAATGGTCAGTGGATATTCAAAATCATTACAGGCCTGTAAATGACACCTGCCCTGAAAACAAATCCTGGGTCCATATATCGACCAAAAAATTCAAAGGACGTCCATATTTCAAAACGACAGTTTCAAGAGGCATATTTCACGCACATTAGTGTTCTGCTTCTTTTGCTTTCTTTCTTTCTTTGTTAAAAAAACGGGAATGGAAAAAGGCAACCCTCAGAATGGGCGAAAACGTTCACAAACAAATCAAGGGACAAAGGTTTAATCTCCAATATATATAAACAGCTCATGCAGCTTAATATTAATAAAACAAACAACCCATTACAAAAATGGGCAGAAGATCTAAAGAGACGTTTCTTCAAAGAAGACACAGAGATGGCCAAGACGCACATGAAAAGCTGCTCAACATCACTAATTATTAGAGAAATGCAAATCAAAACTACAATGAGGTAAGACCTCACACCTGTTAGAATCGGCATCATCAGATAATCTACAAACAACAAATTCTGGGGAGGGTGTGGACAAAAGGAACCCTCTTCCGCTATTGGTGGGAATGTAAATTGATACAGTCACTATGGAGAACAGTATGGAGGTTCCTTTAAAAAACTAAAAAGAGAATTACCATAGGATCCAGCAATCCCACTTCTGGGCATATACCTAGAGAAAACCATAAATCACAAAGACACATTCACCACAATGTTCATTGCAGCACTATTTACAATAGCCAGGTAATGGAAGCAACCTAAATGGCCACAGACAGACGAAAGGATAAAGATGTGGTACATATATAAAATGGAATATTACTCAGCCATAAAAAGGAATGAAACTGGGTAATTTGTAGAGAAGTTGATGGATCTAGAGACTGTCATACAGAGTGAAGTAAGTCAGAAAGAGAAAAATATTGTATATTAATGCCTATATGTGGAACCTATAAAAATGCTACAAATGAACTGGTTTGCAGGGCAGAAACAGAGACACAGAGGTAGAGAACAAACGTATGGACACAAAGTGGGGGAAGCCATGGGGTGGTGGTGGTGGGATGAGTTGGGAGATTGGGATTGACCTGTATACATGTATATGCATAAAATAGATAACTAATAATAACCTACTGTATAAAAAAAATAAATAAAATTAAATTTCAATATTTTTAAAAATAAAATGTAAAAATAAAACATAAAAAAGTTCTTCATTCACACTGATGTATTTATAATAATAAATTATTTCCATGCTTATATCTATAAATACATAAAAGAGGAATAAAATCTAACTTGAACCAAAAAAGAAAAAAAAAACTGAACCTAACAGTTATACAGAGGAAAACACTACCAAGGCACTTGCTCCAGTGGTAAACAATTCTGAAATTGGTCAGAGGTGGGGAATCATCTCCCATACAGCCAGCAGCCCCGCCCGCCCACGCAAGGAGCGTCTTTATTGCAAAGCTGGGGGACAGTGCCGAGGCCTCTGTGAGTAAACGTGAGCTGAGCCCCAGGCCAGCTGCTGCTGAACTGTTCCCACCCTTCCCTGGTGAAACACCTGAATATGTACAAGCGCTTGAAAGCCTAGAGGAAGGGCCGTGGAGCCACAACAGTGACAGCACGCAGGCCAACTTGGTGCCTGCAGGTGAGCCAGGATGGTCCTGGCCACGGGCGCTCTTCTGGACTTTTCCATTGCCCTGCCTGAGATACCCCTCCTGTCGCGGCCCCCACTCCTATTTTTCCTTACTCACCTCAGCCCGGAGAGATATTCCAGTGGAAGTTATGGGTGACACATCCTCTTCTTTACAGGTGGCAGCCTGGCAACTCCTGCAGAAAGTCCAGCAGAGCCCCACTCACACCGGGCCACCCACAAAGCCGTGGAACCTCACACCCTCCCACCAGCACAGACCCGAGACTGCTGACGGGGCAAAGAATATGGAGTCAGGCACAGCTGCAGGGGCTATTGCTGCCTGGAGTGCTGTTTATATTGACCTCAACCCAGGCACACCTGGGGAGGGCTTGCCGGCAGTGTCAGGCTGCCCAGGTCAGCTAATCTTCAGCCCTCAGGGAATCACATTGCAGAAAATGGACCTCGCTAAGACAGAATATTCGCCAAGGAAAAAAAGGACACAATGCCATTTGCAGCACCGTAGATGAGTCTCGAGGTAATCACGTGACTTGGAGTAAGACAGAAAGTGAAAGACACATATCATATCATATCACTTATAGGTGTTACCTATAAATTGATACCAGGGCAGATATTTCCACGGAGAAGGGCAATCACAGATTCATTAAACAAACTTATGGTTCACCAAAGCAAAGGTGTGAGGATTGAATTCATTACGATATTGGGGTTAACAGACATATACAAACACAGTAGACGTATATAATCACCAAAGACCTACGGAGTACCAAGAGAAGACTACTCAACATTCTGTCATAACGTACATGGGAAAAGGATCCCAGGAAGAGCAGACATATGTATATGTGTAAAAGAACCACCTCTTGCACACCTACAACAAGCTAAACGTTGTTCTCAAACTTGCTGTAATAAGAAATAAAAAATTAAATTAAAAACACGAACAAGAAGTAGTGAGACAAACTTCAGGGGCTTTCTCCTGGCACATTCCGTTCTAAATTCCAATCTAGAATGCGACTTCCATTGAGGCTCTGCTGCCCTAATAACCAGATTTGGTAAGGGAGAACTGCTGCCACCTTGTGGCCGTTTCACACAACAGCAGCTTTATTCCCAGCGCTAATGGTCAGTGGATATTCAAAATCATTACAGGCCTGTAAATGACACCTGCCCTGAAAACAAATCCTGGGTCCATATATCGACCAAAAAATTCAAAGGACGTCCATATTTCAAAACGACAGTTTCAAGAGGCATATTTCACGCACATTAGTGTTCTGCTTCTTTTGCTTTCTTTCTTTCTTTGTTAAAAAAACGGGAATGGAAAAAGGCAACCCTCAGAATGGGCGAAAACGTTCACAAACAAATCAAGGGACAAAGGTTTAATCTCCAATATATATAAACAGCTCATGCAGCTTAATATTAATAAAACAAACAACCCATTACAAAAATGGGCAGAAGATCTAAATAGACGTTTCTTCAAAGAAGACACAGAAATGGCCAAGACGCACATGAAAAGCTGCTCAACATCACTAATTATTAGAGAAATGCAAATCAAAACTACAATGAGGTAAGACCTCACACCTGTTAGAATCGGCATCATCAGATAATCAACAAACAACAAATTCTGGGGAGGGTGTGGACAAAAGGAACCCTCTTCCGCTATTGGTGGGAATGTAAATTGATACAGTCACTATGGAGAACAGTATGGAGGTTCCTTTAAAAAACTAAAAAGAGAATTACCATAGGATCCAGCCATCCCACTTCTGGGCATATACCCAGAGAAAACCATAAATCACAAAGACACATTCACCACAATGTTCATTGCAGCACTATTTACAATAGCCAGGTAATGGAAGTAACCTAAATGGCCACAGACAGACGAATGGATAAAGATGTGGTACATATATAAAATGGAATATTATTCAGCCATAAAAAGGAATGAAACTGGGTCATTTGTAGAGAAGTTGATGGATCTAGAGACTGTCATACAGAGTGAAGTAAGTCAGAAAGAGAAAAATATTGTATATTAATGCCTATATGTGGAACCTAGAAAAATGGTAGAGATGAACTGGTTTGCAGGGCAGAAATAGAGACACAGAGGTAGAGAACAAACGTATGGACACAAAGTGGGGGAAGCCAAGGGGTGGTGGTGGTGGGATGAGTTGGGAGATTGGGATTGACCTGTATACATGTATATGCATAAAATAGATAACTAATAATAACCTACTGTATAAAAAAATAAATAAAATTAAATTTCAAAATTTTTAAAAATAAAATGTAAAAATAAAACATAAAAAAGTTCTTCATTCACACTGATGTATTTATAATAATGAATTATTTCCATGCTTATATCTATAAATACATAAAAGAGGAATAAAATCTAACTTGAACCAAAAAAGAAAAAAAAAACTGAACCTAACAGTTATACAGAGGAAAACTCTACCAAGGCACTTGCTCCAGTGGTAAACAATTCTGAAATTGGTCAGAGGTGGGGAATCATCTCCCATACAGCCAGCAGCCCCGCCCGCCCACGCAAGGAGCGTCCTTATTGCAAAGCTGGGGGACAGTGCCGAGGCCTCTGTGAGTAAACGTGAGCTGAGCCCCAGGCCAGCTGCTGCTGAACTGTTCCCACCCTTCCCAGGTGAAACACCTGAATATGTACAAGGGCTTGAAAGCCTAGAGGAAGGGCCGTGGAGCCACAACAGTGACAGCACGCAGGCCAACTTGGTGCCTGCAGGTGAGCCAGGACGGTCCTGGCCACGGGCGCTCTTCTGGAACCTTTCCATTGCCCTGCCTGAGATACCCCTCCTGTCCCGGCCCCCACTCCTTTTTTTCCTTACTCACCTCAGCCCGGAGAGATATTCCAGTGGAAGTTATGGGTGACAAATCCTCTTCTTTACAGGTGGCAGCCTGGCCACTCCTTCAGAAAGTCCAGCAGAGACCCACTCACACCGGGCCACCCACAAAGCCGTGGACCCTCACACCCTCCAACCAGCACAGCCCCGAGACTGCTGACGGGGCAGAGAATATGGAGTCAGGCACAGCTGCATGGGCTATTGCTGCCTGGAGTGCTGTTTATATTGACCTCAACCCAGGCACACCTGGGGAGGGCTTGCCGGCAGGGTCAGGCTGCCCAGGTCAGCTAATCCTCAGCTCTCAGGGAATCACATTGCAGAAAATGGACCTCACTAAGACAGAATATTCGCCAAGGAAAAAAAGCACACAATGCCATTTGCAGCACCGTAGATGAGTCTCGAGGTAATCACGTGACTTGGAGTAAGTCAGAAAGAGAAAGACACATATCATACCATATCACTTATAGGTGTTACCTATAAATTGATACCAGGGCAGATATTTCCACGGAGAAGGGCAATCACAGATTCATTAAACAAACTTATGGTTCACCAAAGGAAAGGTGTGAGGATTGAATTCATTACGATATTGGGGTTGACAGACATATACAAACACAGTAGACGTATATAATCACCAAAGACCTACGGAGTACCAAGAGAAGACTACTCAACATTCTGTCATAACGTACATGGGAAACGGATCCCAGGAAGAACAGACATATGTATTTGTGTAAAAGAACCACCTCTTGCACACCTTCAACAAGCTAAACGTTGTACTCAAACTTGCTGTAATAAAAAATAAAAAATTAAATTAAAAACACGAACAAGAAGTAGTGAGACAAACTTCAGGGGCTTTCTCCTGGCACATTCCGTTCTACATTCCAATCTAGAACGCGACTTCCATTGAGGCTCTGCTGCCCTGGTAACCAGATTTGTAAGGGAGAACTGCTGCCACCTTGTGGCCGTTTCACACAACAGCAGCTTTAATCCCAGCGCTAATGGTCAGTGGATATTCCAAATCATTACAGGCCTGTAAATGACACGTGCCCTGCAAACAAATCCTGGGGTCATATATCGACCAAAAAATTCAAAAGACGTCCATATTTCAAAACGACAGTTTCAAGAGGCATATTTCACGCACATTAGTGTTCTGCTTCTTTTGCTTGCTTTCTTTCTTTGTTAAAAAAACGGGAATGGAAAAAGGCAACCCTCAGAATGGGCGAAAACGTTCACAAACGAATCAATGGACAAAGGTTTAATCTCCAATATATATAAACAGCTCATGCAGCTTAATATTAATAAAACAAACAACCCAATACAAAAATGGGCAGAAGATCTAAAGAGACGTTTCTTCAAAGAAGACACAGAGATGGCCAAGACGCACATGAAAAGCTGCTCAACATCACTAATTATTAGAGAAATGCAAATCAAAACTACAATGAGGTAAGACCTCACACCTGTTAGAATCGGCATCATCAGATAATCTACAAACAACAAATTCTGGGGAGGGTGTGGACAAAAGGAACCCTCTTCCGCTATTGGTGGGAATGTAAATTGATACAGTCACTATGGAGAACAGTATGGAGGTTCCTTTAAAAAACTAAAAAGAGAATTACCATAGGATCCAGCAATCCCACTTCTGGGCATATACCTAGAGAAAACCATAAATCACAAAGACACATTCACCACAATGTTCATTGCAGCACTATTTACAATAGCCAGGTAATGGAAGCAACCTAAATGGCCACAGACAGACGAAAGGATAAAGATGTGGTACATATATAAAATGGAATATTACTCAGCCATAAAAAGGAATGAAACTGGGTCATTTGTAGAGAAGTTGATGGATCTAGAGACTGTCATACAGAGTGAAGTAAGTCAGAAAGAGAAAAATATTGTATATTAATGCCTATATGTGGAACCTATAAAAATGCTACAAATGAACTGGTTTGCAGGGCAGAAACAGAGACACAGAGGTAGAGAACAAACGTATGGACACAAAGTGGGGGAAGCCATGGGGTGGTGGTGGTGGGATGAGTTGGGAGATTGGGATTGACCTGTATACATGTATATGCATAAAATAGATAACTAATAATAACCTACTGTATAAAAAAAATAAATAAAATTAAATTTCAAAATTTTTAAAAATAAAATGTAAAAATAAAACATAAAAAAGTTCTTCATTCACACTGATGTATTTATAATAATAAATTATTTCCATGCTTATATCTATAAATACATAAAAGAGGAATAAAATCTAACTTGAACCAAAAAAGAAAAAAAAACTGAACCTAACAGTTATACAGAGGAAAACACTACCAAGGCACTTGCTCCAGTGGTAAACAATTCTGAAATTGGTCAGAGGTGGGGAATCATCTCCCATACAGCCAGCAGCCCCGCCCGCCCACGCAAGGAGCGTCTTTATTGCAAAGCTGGGGGACAGTGCCGAGGCCTCTGTGAGTAAACGTGAGCTGAGCCCCAGGCCAGCTGCTGCTGAACTGTTCCCACCCTTCCCTGGTGAAACACCTGAATATGTACAAGCGCTTGAAAGCCTAGAGGAAGGGCCGTGGAGCCACAACAGTGACAGCACGCAGGCCAACTTGGTGCCTGCAGGTGAGCCAGGATGGTCCTGGCCACGGGCGCTCTTCTGGACCTTTCCATTGCCCTGCCTGAGATACCCCTCCTGTCGCGGCCCCCACTCCTATTTTTCCTTACTCACCTCAGCCCGGAGAGATATTCCAGTGGAAGTTATGGGTGACACATCCTCTTCTTTACAGGTGGCAGCCTGGCAACTCCTGCAGAAAGTCCAGCAGAGCCCCACTCACACCGGGCCACCCACAAAGCCGTGGAACCTCACACCCTCCCACCAGCACAGACCCGAGACTGCTGACGGGGCAAAGAATATGGAGTCAGGCACAGCTGCAGTGGCTATTGCTGCCTGGAGTGCTGTTTATATTGACCTCAACCCAGGCACACCTGGGGAGGGCTTGCCGGCAGTGTCAGGCTGCCCAGGTCAGCTAATCTTCAGCCCTCAGGGAATCACATTGCAGAAAATGGACCTCGCTAAGACAGAATATTCGCCAAGGAAAAAAAGGACACAATGCCATTAGCAGCACCGTAGATGAGTCTCGAGGTAATCACGTGACTTGGAGTAAGACAGAAAGTGAAAGACACATATCATATCATATCACTTATAGGTGTTACCTATAAATTGATACCAGGGCAGATATTTCCACGGAGAAGGGCAATCACAGATTCATTAAACAAACTTATGGTTCACCAAAGCAAAGGTGTGAGGATTGAATTCATTACGATATTGGGGTTAACAGACATATACAAACACAGTAGACGTATATAATCACCAAAGACCTACGGAGTACCAAGAGAAGACTACTCAACATTCTGTCATAACGTACATGGGAAAAGGATCCCAGGAAGAGCAGACATATGTATATGTGTAAAAGAACCACCTCTTGCACACCTACAACAAGCTAAACGTTGTACTCAAACTTGCTGTAATAAAAAATAAAAAATTAAATTAAAAACACGAACAAGAAGTAGTGAGACAAACTTGAGGGGCTTTCTCCTGGCACATTCCGTTCTACATTCCAATCTAGAACACGACTTCCATTGAGGCTCTGCTGCCCTAGTAACCAGATTTGGTAAGGGAGAACTGCTGCCACCTTGTGGCCGTTTCACACAACAGCAGCTTCAATCCCAGCAGCGCTAATGGTCAGTGGATATCCAAATCATTACAGGCCTGTAAATGACACCTGCCCTGAAAACAAATCCTGGGGTCATATATCGACCAAAAAATTCAAAAGACGTCCATATTTCAAAACGACAGTTTCAAGAGGCATATTTCACGCACATTAGTGTTCTGCTTCTTTTGCTTTCTTTCTTTTTTTGTTAAAAAAACGGGAATGGAAAAAGGCAACCCTCAGAATGGGCGAAAACGTTCACCAACGAATCAATGGACAAAGGTTTAATCTCCAATATATATAAACATCTCATGCAGCTTAATATTAATAAAACAAACAACCCAATACAAAAATGGGCAGAAGATCTAAAGAGACGTTTCTTCAAAGAAGACACAGAGATGGCCAAGACGCACATGAAAAGCTGCTCAACATCACTAATTATTAGAGAAATGCAAATCAAATCTACAAAGAGGTAAGACCTCACACCTGTTAGAATCGGCATCATCAGATAATCTACAAACAACAAATTCTGGGGAGGGTGTGGACAAAAGGAACCCTCTCCCGCTATTGGTGGGAATGTAAATTGATACAGTCACTATGGAGAACAGTATGAAGGTTCATTTAAAAAACTAAAAAGAGAATTACCATAGGATCCAGCAATCCCACTTCTGGGCATATACCCAGAGAAAACCATAAATCACAAAGACACATTCACCACAATGTTCATTGCAGCACTATTTACAATAGCCAGGTAATGGAAGCAACCTAAATGGCCACAGACAGACGAATGGATAAAGATGTGGTACATATATAAAATGGAATATTACTCAGCCATAAAAAGGAATGAAACTGGGTCATTTGTAGAGAAGTTGATGGATCTAGAGACTGTCATGCAGAGTGAAGTAAGTCAGAAAGAGAAAAACCAATATTGTATATTAATGCCTATATGTGGAACCTAGAAAAATGGTACAGATGAACTGGTTTGCAGGGCAGAAATAGAGACACAGAGGTAGAGAACAAACGTATGGACACAAAGTGGGGGAAGCCATGGGGTGGTGGTGGTGGGATGAGTTGGGAGATTGGGATTGACCTGTATACATGTATATGCATAAAATAGATAACTAATAATAACCTACTGTATAAAATAATAAATAAAATTAAATTTCAAAATTTTAAAAAATAAAATGTAAAAATAAAACAGAAAAAAAGTTCTTCCATTCACACTGATGTATTTATAAGAATGAATTATTTCCATGCTTATATCTATAAATACATAAAAGAGGAATAAAATCTAACTTGAACCAAAAAAGAAAAAAAAAACTGAACCTAACAGTTATACAGAGGAAAACACTACCAAGGCACTTGCTCCAGTGGTAAACAATTCTGAAATTGGTCAGAGGTGGGGAATCATCTCCCATACAGCCAGCAGCCGCGCCCGCCCACGCAAGGAGCGTCCTTATTGCAAAGCTGTGGGACCGTGGCGAGGCCTCTGTGAGTAAACGTGAGCTGAGCCCCAGGCCAGCTGCTGCTGAACTGTTCCCACCCTTCCCAGGTGAAACACCTGAATATGTACAAGGGCTTGAAAGCCTAGAAGAAGGGCCGTGGAGCCACATCAGCGACAGCACGCAGGCCAACTTGGTGCCTGCAGGTCAGCCAGGATGGTCCTGGCCACGGGCGCTCTTCTGGAAGCTTTCCATTGCCCTGCCTGAGATACCCCTCCTGTCCCGGCCCCCACTCCTTTTTTTCCTTACTCACCTCAGCCCGGAGACATATTCCAGTGGAAGTTATCGGTGACACATCCTCTTCTATACAGGTGGCAGCCTGGCAACTCCTGCCGAAAGCCCAGCAGAGCCCCACTCACACCGGGCCACCCACAAGGTCGTGGACCCTCACACCCTCCCACCAGCACAGCCCCGAGACTGCTGACGGGGCAGAGAATATGGAGTCAGGCACAGCTGCAGGGGCTATTGCTGCCTGGAGTGCTGTTTATATTGACCTCAACCCAGGCACACCTGGGGAGGGCTTCCCGGCAGAATCAGGCTTCCCAGGTCAGCTAATCCTCAGCCCTCAGGGAATCACATTGCAGAAAATGGACCTCGCTAAGACAGAATATTTGCCAAGGAAAAAAAGGACACAATGCCATTTGCAGCACCGTAGATGAGTCTAGAGGTAATCACGTGGCTAGGAGTAAGTCAGAAAGTGAAAGACACATATCATATCATATCACTTATAGGTGTTACGTATAAATTGATACCAGGGCAGATATTTCCACGGAGAAGGGCAATCACAGATTCATTAAACAAACTTATGGTTCACCAAAGGAAAGGTTTGAGCATTGAATTCATTACGATATTGGGGTTAACAGACATATACAAACACAGTAGACGTATATAATCATCAAAGACCTACGGAGTACCAAGAGAAGACTACTCAACATTCTGTCATAACGTACATGGGAAAAGGATCCCAGGAAGAACAGACATATGTATATGTGTAAAAGAACCACCTATTGCACACCGACAACAAGCTAATCGTTGTACTCAAACTTGCTGTAATAAAAAATAAAAAATTAAAATAAAACACGAACAAGAAGTAGTGAGACAATCTTGAGGGGCTTTCTCCTGGCACATTCCGTTCTACATTCCAATCTAGAACGCGACTTCCATTGAGGCTCTGCTGCCCTAGTAACCAGATATGGTAAGGGAGAACTGCTGCCACCTTGTGGCCGTTTCACACAACAGCAGCTTTAATGCCAGCTCTAATGGTCAGTGGATATTCCAAATCATTACAGGCCTGTAAATGACACCTGCCCTGAAAACAAATCCGGGGGTCATATATCGACCAAAAAATTCAAAAGACGTCTATATTTCAAAACGACAGATTCAAGAGGCATATTTCACGCACATTAGTGTTCTGCTTCTTTTGCTTTCTTTCTTTCTTTGTTAAAAAACGGGAATGGAAAAAGGCAACCCTCAGAATGGGCGAAAACGTTCACAAACGAATCAATGGACAAAGGTTTAATCTCCAATATATATAAACAGCTCATGCAGCTTAATATTAATAAAACAAACAACCCAATACAAAAATGGGCAGAAGATCTAAAGAGACATTTCTTCAAAGAAGACACATAGATGGCCAAGACGCACATGAAAAGCTGCTCAACATCACTAATTATTAGAGAAATGCAAATCAAAACTACAATGAGGTAAGACCTCACACCTGTTAGAATCGGCATCATCAGATAATCTACAAACAACAAATTCTGGGGAGGGTGTGGACAAAAGGAACCCTCTTCTGCTATTGGTGGGAATGTAAATTGATACAGTCACTATGGACAACAGTATGGAGGTTCCTTTAAGAAACTAAAAAGAGAATTACCATAGGATCCAGCAATCCCACTTCGGGGCATATACCCAGAGAAAACCATAAATCACAGAGACACATTCACCACAATGTTCATTGCAGCACTATTTACAATAGCCAGGTAATGGAAGCAACCTAAATGGCCACAGACAGACGAATGGATAAAGATGTGGTACATATATAAAATGGAATATTGCTCAGCCATAAAAAGGAATGAAACTGGGTCATTTGTAGAGAAGTTGATGGATCTAGAGACTGTCATACAGAGTGAAGTAAGTCAGAAAGAGAAAAACAAATATTGTATATTAATGCCTATATGTGGAACCTAGAAAAATGGTACAGATGAACTAGTTTGCAGGGCAGAAATAGAGACACAGAGGTAGAGAACAAACGTATGGACACAAAGTGGGGGAAGCCATGGGGTGGTGGTGGTGGGATGAGTTGGGAAATTGGGATTGTCCTGTATACATGTTTATGCATAAAATAGATAACTAATAATAACCTACTGTATAAAAAAATAAATAAAATTAAATTTCAAAATTTTTAAAAATAAAATGTAAAAATAAAACAGAAAAAAAAGTTCTTCCATTCACACTGATGTATTTATAAGAATGAATTATTTCCATGCTTATATCCATAAATACATAAAAGAGGAATAAAATCTAACTTGAACCAAAAAAGAAAAAAAAAACCTGAACCTAACAGTTATACAGAGGAAAACACTACCAAGGCACTTGCTCCAGTGGTAAACAATTCTGAAATTGGTCAGAGGTGGGGAATCATCTCCCATACAGCCAGCAGACCCGCCCGCACACGCAAGGAGCATCCGTATTGCCAAGCTGGGGGACACTGCCAAGGCCTCTGAGAGTAAACGTGAACTGAGCCCCAGGCCAGCTGCTGCTGAACTGTTCCCACCTTTCCCAGGTGAAACACCTGAATATGTACAAGGGCTTGAAAGCCTAGAGGAAGGGCCGTGGAGCCACACCAGCGACAGCACGCAGGCCAACTTGGTGACTGCAGGTCAGCCAGGATGGTCCTGGCCACGGGCGCTCTTCTGAAAGCTTTCCATTGCCCTGCCTCAGATACCCCTCCTGTCCCGGCCCCCACTCCTTTTTTTCCTTCCTCACCTCAGCCCGGAGAGATATTCCAGTGGAAGTTATGGGTGACACATCCTCTTCTTTACATGTGGCAGCCTGGCAACTCCTGCAGAAAGTCCAGCAGAGCCCCACTCACACCGGGCCACCCACAAAGCCGTGGACCCTCACACCCTCCCACCAGCACAGCCCCGAGACTGCTGACGGGGCAGAGAATATGGAGTCAGGCACAGCTGCAGGTGCTATTGCTGCCTGGAGTGCTGTTTATATTGACCTCAATCCAGGCACACCTGGGGAGGGCTTGCCGGCAGGGTCAGGCTGCCCAGGTCAGCTAATCCTCAGCTCTCAGGGAATCACATTGCAGAAAATGGACCTCGCTAAGACAGTATATTCGCCAAGGAAAAAAAGCACACAATGCCATTTGCAGCACCGTAGATGAGTCTAGAGGTAATCACGTGACTGGGAGTAAGTCAGAAAGTGAAAGACACATATCATACCATATCACTTATAGGTGTTACCTATAAATTGATACCAGGGCAGATATTTCCACGGAGAAGGGCAATCACAGATTCATTAAACAAACTTATGGTTCACCAAAGGAAAGGTGTGAGGATTGAATTCATTACGATATTGGGGTTGACAGACATATACAAACACAGTAGACGTATATAATCACCTAAGACCTACGGAGTACCAAGAGAAGACTACTCAACATTCTGTCATAACGTACATTGGAAACGGATCCCAGGAAGAACAGACATATGTATTTGTGTAAAAGATCCACCTCTTGCACACCTACATCAAGCTAAACGTTGTTCTCAAACTTGCTGTAATAAGAAATAAAAAATTAAATTAAAAACACGAACAAGAAGTAGTGAGACAAACTTCAGGGGCTTTCTCCTGGCACATTCCGTTCTAAATTCCAATCTAGAATGCGACTTCCATTGAGGCTCTGCTGCCCTAATAACCAGATTTGGTAAGGGAGAACTGCTGCCACCTTGTGGCCGTTTCACACAACAGCAGCTTTATTCCCAGCGCTAATGGTCAGTGGATATTCAAAATCATTACAGGCCTGTAAATGACACCTGCCCTGAAAACAAATCCTGGGTCCATATATCGACCAAAAAATTCAAAGGACGTCCATATTTCAAAACGACAGTTTCAAGAGGCATATTTCACGCACATTAGTGTTCTGCTTCTTTTGCTTTCTTTCTTTCTTTGTTAAAAAAACGGGAATGGAAAAATGCAACCCTCAGAATGGGCGAAAACGTTCACAAACAAATCAAGGGACAAAGGTTTAATCTCCAATATATATAAACAGCTCATGCAGCTTAATATTAATAAAACAAACAACCCATTACAAAAATGGGCAGAAGATCTAAATAGACGTTTCTTCAAAGAAGACACAGAAATGGCCAAGACGCACATGAAAAGCTGCTCAACATCACTAATTATTAGAGAAATGCAAATCAAAACTACAATGAGGTAAGACCTCACACCTGTTAGAATCGGCATCATCAGATAATCAACAAACAACAAATTCTGGGGAGGGTGTGGACAAAAGGAACCCTCTTCCGCTATTGGTGGGAATGTAAATTGATACAGTCACTATGGAGAACAGTATGGAGGTTCCTTTAAAAAACTAAAAAGAGAATTACCATAGGATCCAGCCATCCCACTTCTGGGCATATACCCAGAGAAAACCATAAATCACAAAGACACATTCACCACAATGTTCATTGCAGCACTATTTACAATAGCCAGGTAATGGAAGCAACCTAAATGGCCACAGACAGACGAATGGATAAAGATGTGGTACATATATAAAATGGAATATTATTCAGCCATAAAAAGGAATGAAACTGGGTCATTTGTAGAGAAGTTGATGGATCTAGAGACTGTCATACAGAGTGAAGTAAGTCAGAAAGAGAAAAATATTGTATATTAATGCCTATATGTGGAACCTATAAAAATGCTACAGATGAACTGGTTTGCAGGGCAGAAATAGAGACACAGAGGTAGAGAACAAACGTATGGACACAAAGTGGGGGAAGCCAAGGGGTGGTGGTGGTGGGATGAGTTGGGAGATTGGGATTGACCTGTATACATGTATATGCATAAAATAGATAACTAATAATAACCTACTGTATAAAAAAATAAATAAAATTAAATTTCAAAATTTTTAAAAATAAAATGTAAAAATAAAACATAAAAAAGTTCTTCATTCACACTGATGTATTTATAATAATGAATTATTTCCATGCTTATATCTATAAATACATAAAAGAGGAATAAAATCTAACTTGAACCAAAAAAGAAAAAAAAAAAACTGAACCTAACAGTTATACAGAGGAAAACTCTACCAAGGCACTTGCTCCAGTGGTAAACAATTCTGAAATTGGTCAGAGGTGGGGAATCATCTCCCATACAGCCAGCAGCCCCGCCCGCCCATGCAAGGAGCGTCCTTATTGCAAAGCTGGGGGACAGTGCCGAGGCCTCTGTGAGTAAACGTGAGCTGAGCCCCAGGCCAGCTGCTGCTGAACTGTTCCCACCCTTCCCTGGTGAAACACCTGAATATGTACAAGGGCTTGAAAGCCTAGAGGAAGGGCCGTGGAGCCACAACAGTGACAGCACGCAGGCCAACTTGGTGCCTGCAGGTGAGCCAGGACGGTCCTGGCCACGGGCGCTCTTCTGGAACCTTTCCATTGCCCTGCCTGAGATACCCCTCCTGTCCCGGCCCCCACTCCTTTTTTTCCTTACTCACCTCAGCCCGGAGAGATATTCCAGTGGAAGTTATGGGTGACAAATCCTCTTCTTTACAGGTGGCAGCCTGGCCACTCCTTCAGAAAGTCCAGCAGAGACCCACTCACACCGGGCCACCCACAAAGCCGTGGACCCTCACACCCTCCCACCAGCACAGCCCCGAGACTGCTGACGGGGCAGAGAATATGGAGTCAGGCACAGCTGCATGGGCTATTGCTGCCTGGAGTGCTGTTTATATTGACCTCAACCCAGGCACACCTGGGGAGGGCTTGCCGGCAGGGTCAGGCTGCCCAGGTCAGCTAATCCTCAGCTCTCAGGGAATCACATTGCAGAAAATGGACCTCACTAAGACAGAATATTCGCCAAGGAAAAAAAGCACACAATGCCATTTGCAGCACCGTAGATGAGTCTAGAGGTAATCACGTGACTTGGAGTAAGTCAGAAAGAGAAAGACACATATCATACCATATCACTTATAGGTGTTACCTATAAATTGATACCAGGGCAGATATTTCCACGGAGAAGGGCAATCACAGATTCATTAAACAAACTTATGGTTCACCAAAGGAAAGGTGTGAGGATTGAATTCATTACGATATTGGGGTTGACAGACATATACAAACACAGTAGACGTATATAATCACCAAAGACCTACGGAGTACCAAGAGAAGACTACTCAACATTCTGTCATAACGTACATGGGAAACGGATCCCAGGAAGAACAGACATATGTATTTGTGTAAAAGAACCACCTCTTGCACACCTTCAACAAGCTAAACGTTGTACTCAAACTTGCTGTAATAAAAAATAAAAAATTAAATTAAAAACACGAACAAGAAGTAGTGAGACAAACTTCAGGGGCTTTCTCCTGGCACATTCCGTTCTACATTCCAATCTAGAACGCGACTTCCATTGAGGCTCTGCTGCCCTGGTAACCAGATTTGGTAAGGGAGAACTGCTGCCACCTTGTGGCCGTTTCACACAACAGCAGCTTTAATCCCAGCGCTAATGGTCAGTGGATATTCCAAATCATTACAGGCCTGTAAATGACACGTGCCCTGCAAACAAATCCTGGGGTCATATATCGACCAAAAAATTCAAAAGACGTCCATATTTCAAAACGACAGTTTCAAGAGGCATATTTCACACACATTAGTGTTCTGCTTCTTTTGCTTGCTTTCTTTCTTTGTTAAAAAAACGGGAATGGAAAAAGGCAACCCTCAGAATGGGCGAAAACGTTCACAAACGAATCAATGGACAAAGGTTTAATCTCCAATATATATAAACAGCTCATGCAGCTTAATATTAATAAAACAAACAACCCAATACAAAAATGGGCAGAAGATCTAAAGAGACGTTTCTTCAAAGAAGACACAGAGATGGCCAAGACGCACATGAAAAGCTGCTCAACATCACTAATTATTAGAGAAATGCAAATCAAAACTACAATGAGGTAAGACCTCACACCTGTTAGAATCGGCATCATCAGATAATCTACAAACAACAAATTCTGGGGAGGGTGTGGACAAAAGGAACCCTCTTCCGCTATTGGTGGGAATGTAAATTGATACAGTCACTATGGAGAACAGTATGGAGGTTCCTTTAAAAAACTAAAAAGAGAATTACCATAGGATCCAGCAATCCCACTTCTGGGCATATACCTAGAGAAAACCATAAATCACAAAGACACATTCACCACAATGTTCATTGCAGCACTATTTACAATAGCCAGGTAATGGAAGCAACCTAAATGGCCACAGACAGACGAAAGGATAAAGATGTGGTACATATATAAAATGGAATATTACTCAGCCATAAAAAGGAATGAAACTGGGTCATTTGTAGAGAAGTTGATGGATCTAGAGACTGTCATACAGAGTGAAGTAAGTCAGAAAGAGAAAAATATTGTATATTAATGCCTATATGTGGAACCTATAAAAATGCTACAAATGAACTGGTTTGCAGGGCAGAAATAGAGACACAGAGGTAGAGAACAAACGTATGGACACAAAGTGGGGGAAGCCATGTGGTGGTGGTGGTGGGATGAGTTGGGAGATTGGGATTGACCTGTATACATGTATATGCATAAAATAGATAACTAATAATAACCTACTGTATAAAAAAAATAAATAAAATTAAATTTCAAAATTTTTAAAAATAAAATGTAAAAATAAAACATAAAAAAGTTCTTCATTCACACTGATGTATTTATAATAATAAATTATTTCCATGCTTATATCTATAAATACATAAAAGAGGAATAAAATCTAACTTGAACCAAAAAAGAAAAAAAAAACTGAACCTAACAGTTATACAGAGGAAAACACTACCAAGGCACTTGCTCCAGTGGTAAACAATTCTGAAATTGGTCAGAGGTGGGGAATCATCTCCCATACAGCCAGCAGCCCCGCCCGCCCACGCAAGGAGCGTCTTTATTGCAAAGCTGGGGGACAGTGCCGAGGCCTCTGTGAGTAAACGTGAGCTGAGCCCCAGGCCAGCTGCTGCTGAACTGTTCCCACCCTTCCCTGGTGAAACACCTGAATATGTACAAGCGCTTGAAAGCCTAGAGGAAGGGCCGTGGAGCCACAACAGTGACAGCACGCAGGCCAACTTGGTGCCTGCAGGTGAGCCAGGATGGTCCTGGCCACGGGCGCTCTTCTGGACCTTTCCATTGCCCTGCCTGAGATACCCCTCCTGTCGCGGCACCCACTCCTATTTTTCCTTACTCACCTCAGCCCGGAGAGATATTCCAGTGGAAGTTATGGGTGACACATCTTCTTCTTTACAGGTGGCAGCCTGGCAACTCCTGCAGAAAGTCCAGCAGAGCCCCACTCACACCGGGCCACCCACAAAGCCGTGGAACCTCACACCCTCCCACCAGCACAGACCCGAGACTGCTGACGGGGCAAAGAATATGGAGTCAGGCACAGCTGCAGGGGCTATTGCTGCCTGGAGTGCTGTTTATATTGACCTCAACCCAGGCACACCTGGGGAGGGCTTGCCGGCAGTGTCAGGCTGCCCAGGTCAGCTAATCTTCAGCCCTCAGGGAATCACATTGCAGAAAATGGACCTCGCTAAGACAGAATATTCGCCAAGGAAAAAAAGGACACAATGCCATTTGCAGCACCGTAGATGAGTCTCGAGGTAATCACGTGACTTGGAGTAAGACAGAAAGTGAAAGACACATATCATATCATATCACTTATAGGTGTTACCTATAAATTGATACCAGGGCAGATATTTCCACGGAGAAGGGCAATCACAGATTCATTAAACAAACTTATGGTTCACCAAAGCAAAGGTGTGAGGATTGAATTCATTACGATATTGGGGTTAACAGACATATACAAACACAGTAGACGTATATAATCACCAAAGACCTACGGAGTACCAAGAGAAGACTACTCAACATTCTGTCATAACGTACATGGGAAAAGGATCCCAGGAAGAGCAGACATATGTATATGTGTAAAAGAACCACCTCTTGCACACCTACAACAAGCTAAACGTTGTTCTCAAACTTGCTGTAATAAGAAATAAAAAATTAAATTAAAAACACGAACAAGAAGTAGTGAGACAAACTTCAGGGGCTTTCTCCTGGCACATTCCGTTCTAAATTCCAATCTAGAATGCGACTTCCATTGAGGCTCTGCTGCCCTAATAACCAGATTTGGTAAGGGAGAACTGCTGCCACCTTGTGGCCGTTTCACACAACAGCAGCTTTATTCCCAGCGCTAATGGTCAGTGGATATTCAAAATCATTACAGGCCTGTAAATGACACCTGCCCTGAAAACAAATCCTGGGTCCATATATCGACCAAAAAATTCAAAGGACGTCCATATTTCAAAACGACAGTTTCAAGAGGCATATTTCACGCACATTAGTGTTCTGCTTCTTTTGCTTTCTTTCTTTCTTTGTTAAAAAAACGGGAATGGAAAAAGGCAACCCTCAGAATGGGCGAAAACGTTCACAAACAAATCAAGGGACAAAGGTTTAATCTCCAATATATATAAACAGCTCATGCAGCTTAATATTAATAAAACAAACAACCCATTACAAAAATGGGCAGAAGATCTAAATAGACGTTTCTTCAAAGAAGACACAGAAATGGCCAAGACGCACATGAAAAGCTGCTCAACATCACTAATTATTAGAGAAATGCAAATCAAAACTACAATGAGGTAAGACCTCACACCTGTTAGAATCGGCATCATCAGATAATCAACAAACAAATTCTGGGGAGGGTGTGGACAAAAGGAACCCTCTTCCGCTATTGGTGGGAATGTAAATTGATACAGTCACTATGGAGAACAGTATGGAGGTTCCTTTAAAAAACTAAAAAGAGAATTACCATAGGATCCAGCCATCCCACTTCTGGGCATATACCCAGAGAAAACCATAAATCACAAAGACACATTCACCACAATGTTCATTGCAGCACTATTTACAATAGCCAGGTAATGGAAGCAACCTAAATGGCCACAGACAGACGAATGGATAAAGATGTGGTACATATATAAAATGGAATATTATTCAGCCATAAAAAGGAATGAAACTGGGTCATTTGTAGAGAAGTTGATGGATCTAGAGACTGTCATACAGAGTGAAGTAAGTCAGAAAGAGAAAAATATTGTATATTAATGCCTATATGTGGAACCTATAAAAATGCTACAGATGAACTGGTTTGCAGGGCAGAAATAGAGACACAGAGGTAGAGAACAAACGTATGGACACAAAGTGGGGGAAGCCAAGGGGTGGTGGTGGTGGGATGAGTTGGGAGATTGGGATTGACCTGTATACATGTATATGCATAAAATAGATAACTAATAATAACCTACTGTATAAAAAAATAAATAAAATTAAATTTCAAAATTTTTAAAAATAAAATGTAAAAATAAAACATAAAAAAGTTCTTCATTCACACTGATGTATTTATAATAATGAATTATTTCCATGCTTATATCTATAAATACATAAAAGAGGAATAAAATCTAACTTGAACCAAAAAAGAAAAAAAAAACTGAACCTAACAGTTATACAGAGGAAAACTCTACCAAGGCACTTGCTCCAGTGGTAAACAATTCTGAAATTGGTCAGAGGTGGGGAATCATCTCCCATACAGCCAGCAGCCCCGCCCGCCCACGCAAGGAGCGTCCTTATTGCAAAGCTGGGGGACAGTGCCGAGGCCTCTGTGAGTAAACGTGAGCTGAGCCCCAGGCCAGCTGCTGCTGAACTGTTCCCACCCTTCCCAGGTGAAACACCTGAATATGTACAAGGGCTTGAAAGCCTAGAGGAAGGGCCGTGGAGCCACAACAGTGACAGCACGCAGGCCAACTTGGTGCCTGCAGGTGAGCCAGGACGGTCCTGGCCACGGGCGCTCTTCTGGAACCTTTCCATTGCCCTGCCTGAGATACCCCTCCTGTCCCGGCCCCCACTCCTTTTTTCCTTACTCACCTCAGCCCGGAGAGATATTCCAGTGGAAGTTATGGGTGACAAATCCTCTTCTTTACAGGTGGCAGCCTGGCCACTCCTTCAGAAAGTCCAGCAGAGACCCACTCACACCGGGCCACCCACAAAGCCGTGGACCCTCACACCCTCCAACCAGCACAGCCCCGAGACTGCTGACGGGGCAGAGAATATGGAGTCAGGCACAGCTGCATGGGCTATTGCTGCCTGGAGTGCTGTTTATATTGACCTCAACCCAGGCACACCTGGGGAGGGCTTGCCGGCAGGGTCAGGCTGCCCAGGTCAGCTAATCCTCAGCTCTCAGGGAATCACATTGCAGAAAATGGACCTCACTAAGACAGAATATTCGCCAAGGAAAAAAAGCACACAATGCCATTTGCAGCACCGTAGATGAGTCTCGAGGTAATCACGTGACTTGGAGTAAGTCAGAAAGAGAAAGACACATATCATACCATATCACTTATAGTTGTTACCTATAAATTGATACCAGGGCAGATATTTCCACGGAGAAGGGCAATCACAGATTCATTAAACAAACTTATGGTTCACCAAAGGAAAGGTGTGAGGATTGAATTCATTACGATATTGGGGTTGACAGACATATACAAACACAGTAGACGTATATAATCACCAAAGACCTACGGAGTACCAAGAGAAGACTACTCAACATTCTGTCATAACGTACATGGGAAACGGATCCCAGGAAGAACAGACATATGTATTTGTGTAAAAGAACCACCTCTTGCACACCTTCAACAAGCTAAACGTTGTACTCAAACTTGCTGTAATAAAAAATAAAAAATTAAATTAAAAACACGAACAAGAAGTAGTGAGACAAACTTCAGGGGCTTTCTCCTGGCACATTCCGTTCTACATTCCAATCTAGAACGCGACTTCCATTGAGGCTCTGCTGCCCTGGTAACCAGATTTGGTAAGGGAGAACTGCTGCCACCTTGTGGCCGTTTCACACAACAGCAGCTTTAATCCCAGCGCTAATGGTCAGTGGATATTCCAAATCATTACAGGCCTGTAAATGACACGTGCCCTGCAAACAAATCCTGGGGTCATATATCGACCAAAAAATTCAAAAGACGTCCATATTTCAAAACGACAGTTTCAAGAGGCATATTTCACGCACATTAGTGTTCTGCTTCTTTTGCTTGCTTTCTTTCTTTGTTAAAAAAACGGGAATGGAAAAAGGCAACCCTCAGAATGGGCGAAAACGTTCACAAACGAATCAATGGACAAAGGTTTAATCTCCAATATATATAAACAGCTCATGCAGCTTAATATTAATAAAACAAACAACCCAATACAAAAATGGGCAGAAGATCTAAAGAGACGTTTCTTCAAAGAAGACACAGAGATGGCCAAGACGCACATGAAAAGCTGCTCAACATCACTAATTATTAGAGAAATGCAAATCAAAACTACAATGAGGTAAGACCTCACACCTGTTAGAATCGGCATCATCAGATAATCTACAAACAACAAATTCTGGGGAGGGTGTGGACAAAAGGAACCCTCTTCCGCTATTGGTGGGAATGTAAATTGATACAGTCACTATGGAGAACAGTATGGAGGTTCCTTTAAAAAACTAAAAAGAGAATTACCATAGGATCCAGCAATCCCACTTCTGGGCATATACCTAGAGAAAACCATAAATCACAAAGACACATTCACCACAATGTTCATTGCAGCACTATTTACAATAGCCAGGTAATGGAAGCAACCTAAATGGCCACAGACAGACGAAAGGATAAAGATGTGGTACATATATAAAATGGAATATTACTCAGCCATAAAAAGGAATGAAACTGGGTCATTTGTAGAGAAGTTGATGGATCTAGAGACTGTCATACAGAGTGAAGTAAGTCAGAAAGAGAAAAATATTGTATATTAATGCCTATATGTGGAACCTATAAAAATGCTACAAATGAACTGGTTTGCAGGGCAGAAATAGAGACACAGAGGTAGAGAACAAACGTATGGACACAAAGTGGGGGAAGCCATGGGGTGGTGGTGGTGGGATGAGTTGGGAGATTGGGATTGACCTGTATACATGTATATGCATAAAATAGATAACTAATAATAACCTACTGTATAAAAAAAATAAATAAAATTAAATTTCAAAATTTTTAAAAATAAAATGTAAAAATAAAACATAAAAAAGTTCTTCATTCACACTGATGTATTTATAATAATAAATTATTTCCATGCTTATATCTATAAATACATAAAAGAGGAATAAAATCTAACTTGAACCAAAAAAGAAAAAAAAAACTGAACCTAACAGTTATACAGAGGAAAACACTACCAAGGCACTTGCTCCAGTGGTAAACAATTCTGAAATTGGTCAGAGGTGGGGAATCATCTCCCATACAGCCAGCAGCCCCGCCCGCCCACGCAAGGAGCGTCTTTATTGCAAAGCTGGGGGACAGTGCCGAGGCCTCTGTGAGTAAACGTGAGCTGAGCCCCAGGCCAGCTGCTGCTGAACTGTTCCCACACTTCCCTGGTGAAACACCTGAATATGTACAAGCGCTTGAAAGCCTAGAGGAAGGGCCGTGGAGCCACAACAGTGACAGCACGCAGGCCAACTTGGTGCCTGCAGGTGAGCCAGGATGGTCCTGGCCACGGGCGCTCTTCTGGACCTTTCCATTGCCCTGCCTGAGATACCCCTCCTGTCGCGGCCCCCACTCCTATTTTTCCTTACTCACCTCAGCCCGGAGAGATATTCCAGTGGAAGTTATGGGTGACACATCCTCTTCTTTACAGGTGGCAGCCTGGCAACTCCTGCAGAAAGTCCAGCAGAGCCCCACTCACACCGGGCCACCCACAAAGCCGTGGAACCTCACACCCTCCCACCAGCACAGACCCGAGACTGCTGACGGGGCAAAGAATATGGAGTCAGGCACAGCTGCAGTGGCTATTGCTGCCTGGAGTGCTGTTTATATTGACCTCAACCCAGGCACACCTGGGGAGGGCTTGCCGGCAGTGTCAGGCTGCCCAGGTCAGCTAATCTTCAGCCCTCAGGGAATCACATTGCAGAAAATGGACCTCGCTAAGACAGAATATTCGCCAAGGAAAAAAAGGACACAATGCCATTAGCAGCACCGTAGATGAGTCTCGAGGTAATCACGTGACTTGGAGTAAGACAGAAAGTGAAAGACACATATCATATCATATCACTTATAGGTGTTACCTATAAATTGATACCAGGGCAGATATTTCCACGGAGAAGGGCAATCACAGATTCATTAAACAAACTTATGGTTCACCAAAGCAAAGGTGTGAGGATTGAATTCATTACGATATTGGGGTTAACAGACATATACAAACACAGTAGACGTATATAATCACCAAAGACCTACGGAGTACCAAGAGAAGACTACTCAACATTCTGTCATAACGTACATGGGAAAAGGATCCCAGGAAGAGCAGACATATGTATATGTGTAAAAGAACCACCTCTTGCACACCTACAACAAGCTAAACGTTGTACTCAAACTTGCTGTAATAAAAAATAAAAAATTAAATTAAAAACACGAACAAGAAGTAGTGAGACAAACTTGAGGGGCTTTCTCCTGGCACATTCCGTTCTACATTCCAATCTAGAACACGACTTCCATTGAGGCTCTGCTGCCCTAGTAACCAGATTTGGTAAGGGAGAACTGCTGCCACCTTGTGGCCGTTTCACACAACAGCAGCTTCAATCCCAGCAGCGCTAATGGTCAGTGGATATCCAAATCATTACAGGCCTGTAAATGACACCTGCCCTGCAAACAAATCCTGGGGTCATATATCGACCAAAAAATTCAAAAGACGTCCATATTTCAAAACGACAGTTTCAAGAGGCATATTTCACGCACATTAGTGTTCTGCTTCTTTTGCTTGCTTTCTTTCTTTGTTAAAAAAACGGGAATGGAAAAAGGCAACCCTCAGAATGGGCGAAAACGTTCACAAACGAATCAATGGACAAAGGTTTAATCTCCAATATATATAAACAGCTCATGCAGCTTAATATTAATAAAACAAACAACCCAATACAAAAATGGGCAGAAGATCTAAAGAGACGTTTCTTCAAAGAAGACACAGAGATGGCCAAGACGCACATGAAAAGCTGCTCAACATCACTAATTATTAGAGAAATGCAAATCAAAACTACAATGAGGTAAGACCTCACACCTGTTAGAATCGGCATCATCAGATAATCTACAAACAACAAATTCTGGGGAGGGTGTGGACAAAAGGAACCCTCTTCCGCTATTGGTGGGAATGTAAATTGATACAGTCACTATGGAGAACAGTATGGAGGTTCCTTTAAAAAACTAAAAAGAGAATTACCATAGGATCCAGCAATCCCACTTCTGGGCATATACCTAGAGAAAACCATAAATCACAAAGACACATTCACCACAATGTTCATTGCAGCACTATTTACAATAGCCAGGTAATGGAAGCAACCTAAATGGCCACAGACAGACGAAAGGATAAAGATGTGGTACATATATAAAATGGAATATTACTCAGCCATAAAAAGGAATGAAACTGGGTCATTTGTAGAGAAGTTGATGGATCTAGAGACTGTCATACAGAGTGAAGTAAGTCAGAAAGAGAAAAATATTGTATATTAATGCCTATATGTGGAACCTATAAAAATGCTACAAATGAACTGGTTTGCAGGGCAGAAATAGAGACACAGAGGTAGAGAACAAACGTATGGACACAAAGTGGGGGAAGCCATGGGGTGGTGGTGGTGGGATGAGTTGGGAGATTGGGATTGACCTGTATACATGTATATGCATAAAATAGATAACTAATAATAACCTACTGTATAAAAAAAATAAATAAAATTAAATTTCAAAATTTTTAAAAATAAAATGTAAAAATAAAACATAAAAAAGTTCTTCATTCACACTGATGTATTTATAATAATAAATTATTTCCATGCTTATATCTATAAATACATAAAAGAGGAATAAAATCTAACTTGAACCAAAAAAGAAAAAAAAAACTGAACCTAACAGTTATACAGAGGAAAACACTACCAAGGCACTTGCTCCAGTGGTAAACAATTCTGAAATTGGTCAGAGGTGGGGAATCATCTCCCATACAGCCAGCAGCCCCGCCCGCCCACGCAAGGAGCGTCTTTATTGCAAAGCTGGGGGACAGTGCCGAGGCCTCTGTGAGTAAACGTGAGCTGAGCCCCAGGCCAGCTGCTGCTGAACTGTTCCCACCCTTCCCTGGTGAAACACCTGAATATGTACAAGCGCTTGAAAGCCTAGAGGAAGGGCCGTGGAGCCACAACAGTGACAGCACGCAGGCCAACTTGGTGCCTGCAGGTGAGCCAGGATGGTCCTGGCCACGGGCGCTCTTCTGGACCTTTCCATTGCCCTGGCTGAGATACCCCTCCTGTCGCGGCCCCCACTCCTATTTTTCCTTACTCACCTCAGCCCGGAGAGATATTCCAGTGGAAGTTATGGGTGACACATCCTCTTCTTTACAGGTGGCAGCCTGGCAACTCCTGCAGAAAGTCCAGCAGAGCCCCACTCACACCGGGCCACCCACAAAGCCGTGGAACCTCACACCCTCCCACCAGCACAGACCCGAGACTGCTGACGGGGCAAAGAATATGGAGTCAGGCACAGCTGCAGTGGCTATTGCTGCCTGGAGTGCTGTTTATATTGACCTCAACCCAGGCACACCTGGGGAGGGCTTGCCGGCAGTGTCAGGCTGCCCAGGTCAGCTAATCTTCAGCCCTCAGGGAATCACATTGCAGAAAATGGACCTCGCTAAGACAGAATATTCGCCAAGGAAAAAAAGGACACAATGCCATTAGCAGCACCGTAGATGAGTCTCGAGGTAATCACGTGACTTGGAGTAAGACAGAAAGTGAAAGACACATATCATATCATATCACTTATAGGTGTTACCTATAAATTGATACCAGGGCAGATATTTCCACGGAGAAGGGCAATCACAGATTCATTAAACAAACTTATGGTTCACCAAAGCAAAGGTGTGAGGATTGAATTCATTACGATATTGGGGTTAACAGACATATACAAACACAGTAGACGTATATAATCACCAAAGACCTACGGAGTACCAAGAGAAGACTACTCAACATTCTGTCATAACGTACATGGGAAAAGGATCCCAGGAAGAGCAGACATATGTATATGTGTAAAAGAACCACCTCTTGCACACCTACAACAAGCTAAACGTTGTACTCAAACTTGCTGTAATAAAAAATAAAAAATTAAATTAAAAACACGAACAAGAAGTAGTGAGACAAACTTGAGGGGCTTTCTCCTGGCACATTCCGTTCTACATTCCAATCTAGAACACGACTTCCATTGAGGCTCTGCTGCCCTAGTAACCAGATTTGGTAAGGGAGAACTGCTGCCACCTTGTGGCCGTTTCACACAACAGCAGCTTCAATCCCAGCAGCGCTAATGGTCAGTGGATATCCAAATCATTACAGGCCTGTAAATGACACCTGCCCTGAAAACAAATCCTGGGGTCATATATCGACCAAAAAATTCAAAAGACGTCCATATTTCAAAACGACAGTTTCAAGAGGCATATTTCACGCACATTAGTGTTCTGCTTCTTTTGCTTTCTTTCTTTTTTTGTTAAAAAAACGGGAATGGAAAAAGGCAACCCTCAGAATGGGCGAAAACGTTCACCAACGAATCAATGGACAAAGGTTTAATCTCCAATATATATAAACATCTCATGCAGCTTAATATTAATAAAACAAACAACCCAATACAAAAATGGGCAGAAGATCTAAAGAGACGTTTCTTCAAAGAAGACACAGAGATGGCCAAGACGCACATGAAAAGCTGCTCAACATCACTAATTATTAGAGAAATGCAAATCAAATCTACAAAGAGGTAAGACCTCACACCTGTTAGAATCGGCATCATCAGATAATCTACAAACAACAAATTCTGGGGAGGGTGTGGACAAAAGGAACCCTCTCCCGCTATTGGTGGGAATGTAAATTGATACAGTCACTATGGAGAACAGTATGGAGGTTCCTTTAAAAAACTAAAAAGAGAATTACCATAGGATCCAGCAATCCCACTTCTGGGCATATACCCAGAGAAAACCATAAATCACAAAGACACATTCACCACAATGTTCATTGCAGCACTATTTACAATAGCCAGGTAATGGAAGCAACCTAAATGGCCACAGACAGACGAATGGATAAAGATGTGGTACATATATAAAATGGAATATTACTCAGCCATAAAAAGGAATGAAACTGGGTCATTTGTAGAGAAGTTGATGGATCTAGAGACTGTCATGCAGAGTGAAGTAAGTCAGAAAGAGAAAAACCAATATTGTATATTAATGCCTATATGTGGAACCTAGAAAAATGGTACAGATGAACTGGTTTGCAGGGCAGAAATAGAGACACAGAGGTAGAGAACAAACGTATGGACACAAAGTGGGGGAAGCCATGGGGTGGTGGTGGTGGGATGAGTTGGGAGATTGGGATTGACCTGTATACATGTATATGCATAAAATAGATAACTAATAATAACCTACTGTATAAAAAAATAAATTAAATTAAATTTCAAAATTTTAAAAAATAAAATGTAAAAATAAAACAGAAAAAAAGTTCTTCCATTCACACTGATGTATTTATAAGAATGAATTATTTCCATGCTTATATCTATAAATACATAAAAGAGGAATAAAATCTAACTTGAACCAAAAAAGAAAAAAAAAACTGAACCTAACAGTTATACAGAGGAAAACACTACCAAGGCACTTGCTCCAGTGGTAAACAATTCTGAAATTGGTCAGAGGTGGGGAATCATCTCCCATACAGCCAGCAGCCCCGCCCGCCCACGCAAGGAGCGTCCTTATTGCAAAGCTGTGGGACCGTGGCGAGGCCTCTGTGAGTAAACGTGAGCTGAGCCCCAGGCCAGCTGCTGCTGAACTGTTCCCACCCTTCCCAGGTGAAACACCTGAATATGTACAAGGGCTTGGAAGCCTAGAAGAAGGGCCGTGGAGCCACACCAGCGACAGCACGCAGGCCAACTTGGTGCCTGCAGGTCAGCCAGGATGGTCCTGGCCACGGGCGCTCTTCTGGAAGCTTTCCATTGCCCTGCCTGAGATACCCCTCCTGTCCCGGCCCTCACTCCTTTTTTTCCTTACTCACCTCAGCCCGGAGACATATTCCAGTGGAAGTTATCGGTGACACATCCTCTTCTATACAGGTGGCAGCCTGGCAACTCCTGCCGAAAGCCCAGCAGAGCCCCACTCACACCGGGCCACCCACAAAGTCGTGGACCCTCACACCCTCCCACCAGCACAGCCGCGAGACTGCTGACGGGGCAGAGAATATGGAGTCAGGCACAGCTGCAGGGGCTATTGCTGCCTGGAGCGCTGTTTATATTGACCTCAACCCAGGCACACCTGGGGAGGGCTTGCCGGCAGGGTCAGGCTGCCCAGGTCAGCTAATCCTCAGCCCTCAGGGAATCACATTGCAGAAAATGGACCTCGCTAAGACAGAATATTCGCCAAGGAGAAAAAGGACACAATGCCATTTGCAGCACCGTAGATGAGTCTAGAGGTAATCACGTGACTTGGAGTATGTCAGAAAGTGAAAGACACATATCATATCACTTATAGGTGTTACCTATAAATTGATACCAGTGCAGATATTTCCACGGAGAAGGGCAATCACAGATTCATTAAACAAACTTATGGTTCACCAAAGGAAAGGTGTGAGGATTGAATTCATTACGATATTGGGGTTAACAGACATATACAAACACAGTAGACGTATATAATCACCAAAGACCTACGGAGTACCAAGAGAAGACTACTCAACATTCTGTCATAACGTACATGGGAAAAGGATCCCAGGAAGAACAGACATATGTATATGTGTAAAAGAACCACCTCTTGCACACCTACAACAAGCTAAACGTTGTACTCAAACTTGCTGTAATAAAAAATAAAAAATTAAATTAAAAACACGAACAAGAAGTAGTGAGACAAACTTGAGGGGCTTTCTCCTGGCACATTCCGTTCTACATTACAATCTAGAACGCGACTTCCATTGAGGCTCTGCTGCCCTAGTAACCAGATTTGGTAAGGGAGAACTGCTGCCACCTTGTGGCCGTTTCACACAACAGCAGCTTTAATCCCAGCGCTAATGGTCAGTGGATATTCCAATTCATTACAGGCCTGTAAATGACACCTGCCCTGAAAACAAATCCTGGGGTCATATATCGACCAAAAAATTCAAAAGACGTCCATATTTCAAAACGACAGTTTCAAGAGGCATATTTCACGCACATTAGTGTTCTGCTTCTTTTGCTTTCTTTCTTTTTTTGTTAAAAAAACGGGAATGGAAAAAGGCAACCCAGAGAATGGGCGAAAACGTTCACAAACGAATCAATGGACAAAGGTTTAATCTCCAATATATATAAACAGCTCATGCAGCTTAATATTAATAAAACAAACAACCCAATACAATAATGGGCAGAAGATCTAAAGAGACGTTTCTTTAAAGAAGACACAGAGATGGCCAAGACGCACATAAAAAGCTGCTCAACATCACTAATTATTAGAGAAATGCAAATCAAAACTACAATGAGGTAAGACCTCACACCTGTTAGAATCGGCATCATCAGATAATCTACAATCAACAAATTCTGGGGAGGGTGTGGACAAAAGGAACCCTCTTCCGCTATTGGTGGGAATGTAAATTGATACAGTCACTATGGAGAACAGTATGGAGGTTCCTTTAAAAAACTAAAAAGAGAATTACCATAGGATCCAGCAATCCCACTTCTGGGCATATACACAGAGAAAACCATAAATCACAAAGACACATTCACCACAATGTTCATTGCAGCACTATTTACAATAGCCAGGTAATGGAAGCAACCTAAATGGCCACAGACAGACGAATGGATAAAGATGTGGTACATATATAAAATGGAATATTACTCAGCCATAAAAAGGAATGAAACTGGGTCATTTGTAGAGAAGTTGATGGATCTAGAGACTGTCATACAGAGTGAAGTAAGTCACAAAGAGAAAAACAAATATTGTATATTAATGCCTATATGTGGAACCTAGAAAAATGGTACAGATGAACTGGTGTGCAGGGCAGAAATAGAGATACAGAGGTAGGGAACAAACGTATGGACACAAAGTGGGGGAAGCCATGGGGTGGTGGTGGTGGGATGAGTTGGGAAATTGGGATTGACCTGTATACATGTATATGCATAAAATAGATAACTAGTAATAACCTACTGTATAAAAAAATAAATTAAATTAAATTTCAAAATTTTTAAAAATAAAATATAAAAATAAAACAGAAAAAAAGTTCTTCCATTCACACTGATGTATTTATAAGAATGAATTATTTCCATGCTTATATCCATAAATACATAAAAGAGGAATAAAATCTAACTTGAACCAAAAAAAAAAAAATACTGAACCTAACAGTAATACAGAGGAAAACACTACCAAGGCACTTGCTCCAGTGGTAAACAATTCTGAAATTGGTCAGAGGTGGGGAATCATCTCCCATACAGCCAGCAACCCCGCCCGCCCACGCAAGGAGTGTCCTTATTGCAAAGCTGGGGGACCGTGTCGAGGCCTCTGTGAGTAAACGTGAGCTGAGCCCCAGGCCAGCTGCTGCTGAACTGTTCCCACCTTTCCCAGGTGAAACACCTGAATATGTACAAGGGCTTGAAAGCCTAGAGGAAGGGCCGTGGAGCCACACCAGCGACAGCACGCAGGCCACCTTGGTGCCTGCAGGTCAGCCAGGATGGTCCTGGCCACGGGCGCTCTTCTGGACCTTTCCATTGCCCTGCCTGATATACCCATCCTGTCCCGTCCCCCACTCCTATTTTTCCTTCCTCACCTTAGCCCGGAGAGATATTCCAGTGGAAGTTATGGGTGACACATCCTCTTCTTTACAGGTGACAGCCTGGCAACTCCTGCAGAAAGTCCAGCAGAGCCCCACTCACACCGGGCCACCCACAAAGCCGTGGACGCTCACACCCTCCCACCAGCACAGCCCCGAGACTGCTGACGGGGCAGAGAATATGGAGTCAGGCACAGCTGCAGGGGCTATTGCTGCCTGGTGTGCTGTTTATATTGACCTCAACCCAGGCACACCTGGGGAGGGCTTGCCGGCAGGATCAGGCTGCCCAGGTCAGCTAATCCTCAGCCCTCGGGGAATCACATTGCAGAAAATGGACCTCGCTAAGACAGAATATTCGCCAAGGAAAAGAAGCACACAATGCCATTTGCAGCACCGTAGATGAGTCTAGAGGTAATCACGTGACTTGGAGTAAGTCAGAAAGTGAAAGACACATATCATATCACTTATAGGTGTTACCTATAAATTGATACCAGGGCAGATATTTCCACGGAGAAGGGCAATCACAGATTCATTAAACAAACTTATGTTTCACCAAAGGAAAGGTGAGGATTGAATTCATTACGATATTGGGGTTAACAGACATATACAAACACAGTAGACATATATAATCACCAAAGACCTACGGAGTACCAAGAGAAGACTACTCAACATTCTGTCATAACGTACATGGGAAAAGGATCCCAGGAAGAACAGACATATGTATATGTGTAAAAGAACCACCTCTTGCACACATTCAACAAGCTAAACGTTGTACTCAAACTTGCTGTAATAAAAAATAAAAAATTAAATTAAAAACACAAACAAAAAGTAGTGAGACAAACTTGAGGGGCTTTCTCCTGGCACATTCCGTTCTAAATTCCAATCTACAATGCGACTTCCATTGAGGCTCTGCTGCCCTAGTAGCCAGATTTGGTAAGGGAGAACTGCTGCCACCTTGTGGCCGTTTCACACAACAGCAGCTTTAATCCCAGCGCTAATGGTCAGTGGATATTCCAAATCATTACAGGCCTGTAAATGACACCTGCCCTGAAAACAAATCCTGGGGTCATATATCGACCAAAAAATTCAAAAGACGTCGATATTTCAAAACGACAGTTTCAAGAGGCATATTTCACGCACATTAGTGTTCTGATTCTTTGGCTTGCTTTCTTTCTTTGTTAAAAAAACGGGAATGGAAAAAGGTAACCCTCAGAAGGGGCGAAAACGTTCACAAACGAATCAATGGACAAAGGTTTAATCTCCAATATATATAAACAGCTCATGCAGCTTCATATTAATACAACAAACAACCCAATACAAAAATGGGCAGAAGATCTAAATAGACGTTTCTTCAAAGAAGACACAGAGATGGCCAAGACGCACATGAAAAGCTGCTCAACATCACTAATTATTAGAGAAATGCAAATCAAAACTACAATGAGGTAAGACCTCACACCTGTTAGAATCGGCATCATCAGATAATCTACAAACAACAAATTCTGGGGAGGGTGTGGACAAAAGGAACCCTCTTTCGCTATTGGTGGGAATGTAAATTGATACAGTCACTATGGAGAACAGTATGGAGGTTCCTTTAAAAAACTAAAAAGAGAATTACCATAGGATCCAGCAATCCCACTTCTGGGCATATACCCAGAGAAAACCATAAATCACAGAGACACATTCAACACAATGTTCATTGCAGCACTATTTACAATAGCCAGGTAATGGAAGCAACCTAAATGCCCACAGACAGACGAATGGATAAAGATGTGGTACATATATAAAATGGAATATTACTCAGCCATAAAAAGGAATGAAACTGGGTCATTTGTAGAGAAGTTGATGGATCTAGAGACTGTCATACAGAGTGAAGTAAGTCAGAAAGAGAAAAACAAATATTGTATATTAATGCCTATATGTGGAACCTAGAAAAATGCTACAGATGAACTGGTTTGCCGGGCAGAAATAGAGACACAGAGGTAGAGAACAAACGTATGGACACAAAGTGGGGGAAGCCATGGGGTGGTGGTGGTGGGATGAGTTGGGAGATTGGGATTGACCTGTATACATGTCTATGCATAAAATAGATAACTAATAATAACCTAGTGTATAAAAAAATAAATAAAATTAAATTTCAAAATTTTTAAAAATAAAATGTAAAAATAAAACAGAAAAAATGTTCTTCCATTCACACTGATGTATTTATAAGAATGAATTATTTCCATGCTTATATCTATAAATACATAAAAGAGGAATAAAATCTAACTTGAACCAAAAAAGAAAAAAAAAAAAACTGAACCTAACAGTTATACAGAGGAAAACACTACAAAGGCACTTGCTCCAGTGGTAAACAATTCTGAAATTGGTCAGAGGTGGGGAATCATCTCCCATACAGCCAGTAGCCCCACCCGCCCATGCAAAGAGCGTCCTTATTGCAAAGCTGGGGGACCGTGCCGAGGCCTCTGTGAGGAAACGTCAGCTGAGCCCCAGGCCAGCTGCTGCTGAACTGTTCCCACCCTTCCCAGGTGAAACACCTGAATATGTACAAGGGCTTGAAAGCCTAGAGGAAGGGCCGTGGAGCCACACCAGGGAAAGCACGCAGGCCAACTTGGTGCCTGCAGGTCAGCCAGGATGGTCCTGGCCACGGGCGCTCTTCTGGAAGCTTTCCATTGCCCTGCCTGAGATACCCCTCCTGTCCCGGCCCCCACTCCTTTTTTTCATTCCTCACCTCAGCCCGGAGAGATACTCCAGTGGAAGTTATGGGTGACACATCCTCTTCTTTACAGGTGGCAGCCTGGCAACTCCTGCAGAAAGTCCAGCAGAGCCCCACTCACACCGGGCCACCCACAAAGCCGTGGACCCTCACACCCTCCCACCAGCACAGCCCCGAGACTGCTGACGGGGCAGAGAATATGGAGTCAGGCACAGCTGCAGTGGCTATTGCTGCCTGGAGTGCTGTTTATATTGACCTCAACCCAGGCACACCTGGGGAGGGCTTGCCGGCAGGGTCAGGCTGCCCAGGTCAGCTAATCCTCAGCCCTCGGGGAATCACATTGCAGAAAATGGACCTCGCTAAGACAGAATATTCGCCAAGGAAAAGAAGCACACAGTGCCATTTGCAGCACCGTAGATGAGTCTAGAGGTAATCACGTGACTTGGAGTAAGTCAGAAAGTGAAAGACACATATCATATCATATCACTTATAGGTGTTACCTATAAATTGATACCAGGGCAGATATTTCCACGGAGAAGGGCAGTCACAGATTCATTAAACAAACTTATGGTTCACCAAAGGAAAGGTGTGAGGATTGAATTCATTATGATATTGGGGTTAACAGACATATACAAACACAGTAGACGTATATAATCACCAAAGACCTACGGAGTACCAAGAGAAGACTACTCAACATTCTGTCATAACGAACATGGGAAAAGGATCCCAGGAAGAACAGACATATGTATATGTGTAAAAGAACCACCTCTTGCACACCTACAACAAGCTAAACGTTGTACTCAAACTTGCTGTAATAAAAAATAAAAAAATTAAATTAAAAACACGAACAAGAATTAGTGAGAAAAACTTGAGGGGCTTTCTCCTGGTACATTCCGTTCTACATTCCAATGTAGAACGCGACTTCCACTGAGGCTCTGCTGCCCTAGTAACCAGATTTGGTAAGGGAGAACTGCTGCCACCTTGTGGCCGTTTCACACAACAGCAGCTTTAATCCCAGCGCTAATGGTCAGTGGATATTCCAAATCATTACAGGCCTGTAAATGACACCTGCCCTGAAAACAAATCCTGGGGTCATATATCGACCAAAAAATTCAAAAGACATCCATATTTCAAAACGACAGTTTCAAGAGGCATATTTCATGCACATTAGTGTTCTGCTTCTTTTGATTTCTTTATTTCTTTGTTAAAAAAACGGGAATGGAAAAAGGCAACCGTCAGAATGGGCGAAAACTATCACAAACGAATCAAAGGACAAAGTTTTAATCTCCAACATATATAAACAGCTCATGCAGCTTAATATTAATAAAACAAACAACCCAATACAAAAATGGGCAGAAGATCCTAATAGTCGTTTCTTCAAAGAAGACACAGAGATGGCCAAGACGCACATGAAAAGCTGCTCAACATCACTAATTATTTGAGAAATGCAAATCAAAACTACAATGAGGTAAAACCTCACACTTGTTAGAATCGGCATCATCAGATAATCTACAAACAACAAATTCTGGGGAGGGTGTGGACAAAAGGAACCCTCTTCCGCTATTGGTGGGAATGTAAATTGATACAGTCACTATGGAGAACAGTATGGAGGTTCCTTTAAAAAACTAAAAAGAGAATTACCATAGGATCCAGCAATCCCACTTCTGGGCATATACCCAGAGAAAACCATAAATCACAAAGACACATTCACCACAATGTTCATTGCAGCACTATTTACAATAGCCAGGTAATGGAAGCAACCTAAATGCCCACACACAGACGAATGGATAAAGATGTGGTACATATATAAAATGGAATATTACTCAGCCATAAAAAGGAATGAAACTGGGTCATTTGTAGAGAAGTTGATGGATCTAGAGACTGTCATACAGAGTGAAGTAAGTCAGAAAGAGAAAAACAAATATTGTATATTAATGCCTATATGTGGAACCTAGAAAAATGCTACAGATGAACTGGTTTGCAGGGCAGAAATAGAGACACAGAGGTAGAGAACAAACGTATGGACACAAAGTGGGGGAAGCCATGGGGTGGTGGTGGTGGGATGAGTTGGGAGATTGGGATTGACCTGTATACATGTCTATGCATAAAATAGATAACTAATAATAACCTACTGTATAAAAAAAATAAATAAAATTAAATTTCAAAAAATTTAAAAATAAAATGTAAAAATAAAACAGAAAAAATGTTCTTCCATTCACACTGATGTATTTATAAGAATGAATTATTTCCATGCTTATATCCATAAATACATAAAAGAGGAATAAAATCTAACTTGAACCAAAAAAGAAAAAAATACTGAACCTAACAGTTATACAGAGGAAAACACTACCAAGGCACTTGCTCCAGTGGTAAACAATTCTGAAATTGGTCAGAGGTGGGGAATCATCTCCCATAGAGCCAGCAGCCCCGCCCGCCCACGCAAGGAGCGTCCTTATTGAAAAGCTGGGGGACCGTGCCGAGGCCTCTGTAAGTAAACGTGAGCTGAGCCCCAGGCCAGATGCTGCTGAACTGTTCCCACCCTTCCCAGGTGAAACACCTGAATATGTACAAGGGCTTGAAAGCCTAGAGGAAGGGCCGTGGAGCCACACCAGCGAAAGCACGCAGGCCAACTTGGTGCCTGCAGGTCAGCCAGGATGGTCCTGGCCGCGGGCGCTCTTCTGGAAGATTTCCATTGCCCTGCCTGAGATACCCCTCCTGTCCCGGCCCCCACTCCTTTTTTTCCTTCCTCACCTCAGCCCGGAGAGATATTCCAGTGGAAGTTATGGGTGACACATCCTCTTCTTTACAGGTGGCAGCCTGGCAACTCCTGCAGAAAGTCCAGCAGAGCCCCACTCACACCGGGCCACCCACAAAGACGTGGACCCTCACACCCTCCCACCAGCACAGCCCCGAGACTGCTGACGGGGCAGAGAATATGGAGTCAGGCACAGCTGCAGGGGCTATTGCTGCCTGGAGTGCTGTTTATATTGTCCTCAACCCAGGCACACCTGGGGAGGGCTTGCCGGCAGGGTCAGGCTGCCCAGGTCAGCTAATCCTCAGCCCTCAGGGAATCACATTGCAGAAAATGGACCTCGCTAAGACAGAATATTCGCCAAGGGAAAAAAGCACACAATGCCATTTGCAGCACCGTAGATGAGTCTAGAGGTAATCACGTGACTTGGAGTAAGTCAGAAAGTGAAAGACACATATCATATCATATCACTTATAGGTGTTACCTATAAATTGATACCAGGGCAGATATTTCCATGGAGAAGGGCAATCACAGATTCATTAAACAAACTTATGGTTCACAACAGGAAAGGTGTGAGGATTGAATTCATTATGATATTGGGGTTAACAGACATATACAAACACAGTAGACATATATAATCACCAAAGACCTATGGAGTACCAAGAGAAGACTACTCAACATTCTGTCATAACGAACATGGGAAAAGGATCCCAGGAAGAACAGACATATGTATATGTGTAAAAGAACCACCTCTTGCACACCTACAACAAGCTAAACGTTGTACTCAAACTTGCTGTAATAAAAAATAAAAAATTAAATTAAAAACACGAACAAGAATCAGTGAGATAAACTTGAGGGGCTTTCTCCTGGTACATTCCGTTCTACATTCCAATCTAGAACGCGACTTCCAATGAGTCTCTGCTGCCCTAGTAACCAGATTTGGTAAGGGAGAACTGCTGCCACCTTGTGGCCGTTTCACACAACAGCAGCTTTAATCCCAGCGCTAATGGTCAGTGGATATTCCAAATCATTACAGGCCTGTAAATGACACCTGCCCTGAAAACAAATCCTGGGGTCATATATAGACCAAGAAATTCAAAAGACGTCCATATTTCAAAACGACAGTTTCAAGAGGCATATTTCACGCACATTAGTGTTCTGCTTCTTTTGATTTCTTTCTTTCTTTGTTAAAAAAACGGGAATGGAAAAAGGCAACCCTCAGAATGGGCGAAAACTTTCACAAACGAATCAATGGACAAAGGTTTAATCTCCAATATATATAAACTGCTCATGCAGCTTAATATCAATAAAACAAACAACCCAATACAAAAATGGGCAGAAGATCTAAATAGACGTTTCTTCAAAGAAGACAGAGAGATGGCCAAGACGCACATGAAAAGCTGCTCAACATCACTAATTATTAGAGAAATGCAAATCAAAACTACAATGAGGTAACACCTCACACCTGTTAGATTCAGCATCATCAGATAATCTACAAACAACAAATTCTGGGGAGGGTGTGGACAAAAGGAACCCTCTTCCACTATTGGTGGGAATGTAAATTGATACAGTCACAATGGAGAACAGTATGGAGGTTCCTTTAAAAAACTAAAAACAGAATTACAGTAGGATCCAGCAATCCCACTTCTGGGCATATACCCAGAGAAAACCATAAATCACAAAGACACATTCACCACAATGTTCATTGCAGCACTATTTACAATAGCCAGGTAATGGAAGCAACCTAAATGCCCACAGACAGACGAATGGATAAAGATGTGGTACATATATAAAATGGAATATTACTCAGCCATAAAAAGGAATGAAACTGGGTCATTTGTAGAGAAGTTGATGGATCTAGAGACTGTCATACAGAGTGAAGTAAGTCAGAAAGAGAAAAACAAATATTGTATATTAATGCCTATATGTGGAACGTAGAAAAATGCTACAGATGAACTGGTTTGCAGGGCAGAAATAGAGACACAGAGGTAGAGAACAAACGTATGGACACAAAGTGGGGGAAGCCATGGGGTGGTGGTGGTGGGATGACTTGGGAGATTAGGATTGACCTGTATACATGTCTATGCATAAAATAGATAACTAATAATAACCTACTGTATAAATAATAACTAAAATTAAATTTCAAAATTTTAAAAAATAAAATGTAAAAATAAAACAGAAAAAATGTTCTTCCATTCACACTGATGTATTTATAAGAATGAATTATTTCCATGCTTATATCCATAAATACATAAAAGAGGAATAAAATCTAACTTGAACGAAAAAAGAAAAAAAAAAACTGAACCTAACACTTATACAGAGGAAAACACTACCAAGGCACTTGCTCCAGTGGTACACAATTCTGAAATTGGTCAGAGGTGGGGAATCATCTCCCATAGAGCCAGCAGCCCCGCCCGCCCACGCAAGGAGCGTCCTTATTGCAAAGCTGGGGGACCGTGCCGAGGCCTCTGTGAGTAAACGTGAGCTGAGCCCCAGGCCAGCTGCTGCTGAACTGTTCCCACCCTTCCCAGGTGAAACACCTGAATATGTACAAGGGCTTGAAAGCCTAGAGGAAGGGCCGTGGAGCCACACCAGCGACAGCACGCAGGCCACCTTGGTGCCTGCAGGTCAGCCAGGATGGTCCTGGCCACGGGCGCTCTTCTGGAAGCTTTCCATTGCCCTGCCTGAGATACCCCTCCTGTCCCGGCCCCCACTCCTTTTTTTCCTTCCTCACCTCAGCCCGGAGAGATATTCCAGTGGAAGTTATGGGTGACACATCCTCTTCTTTACAGGTGGCAGCATGGCAACTCCTGCAGAAAGTCGAGCAGAGCCCCACTCACACCGGGCCACCCACAAAGCCGTGGACCCTCACACCCTCCCACCAGCACAGCCCCGAGAGTGCTGATGGGGCAGAGAATGTGGAGTCAGGCACAGCTGCAGGGGCTATTGCTGCCTGGAGTGCTGTTTATATTGACCTCAACCCAGGCACACCTGGGGAGGGCTTGCCGGCAGGGTCAGGCTGCCCAGGTCAGCTAATCCTCAGCCCTCAGGGAATCACACTGCAGAAAATGGACGTCGCTAAGACAGAATATTAGCCAAGGAAAAAAAGCACACAATGCCATTTGCAGCACCGTAGATGAGTCTAGAGGTAATCACGTGACTTGGAGTAAGTCAGAAAGTGAAAGACACATATCATATCATATCACTTATAGGTGTTACCTATAAATTGATACCAGGGCAGATATTTCCATGGAGAAGGGCAATCACAGATTCATTAACAAACTTATGGTTCACCAAAGGAAAGGTGTGAGGATTGAATTCATTATGATATTGGGGTTAACAGACATATACAAACACAGTAGACGTATATAATCACCAAAGACCTACGGAGTACCAAGAGAAGACTACTCAACATTCTGTCATAACGAACATGGGAAAAGGATCCCAGGAAGAACAGACATATGTATATGTGTAAAAGAACCACCTCTTGCACACCTACAACAAGCTAAACGTTGTACTCAAACTTGCTGTAAAAAAAAAATTAAAATTTAAATTAAAAACACGAACAAGAATTAGTGAGAAAAACTTGAGGGGCTTTCTCCTGGTACATTCCCTTCTACATTCCAATCTAGAACGCGACTTCCATTGAGGCTCTGCTGCCCTAGTAACCAGATTTGGTAAGGGAGAACTGCTGCCACCTTGTGGCCGTTTCACACAACAGCAGCTTTAATCCCAGCGCTAATGGTCAGTGGATATTCCAAATCATTACAGGCCTGTAAATGACACCTGCCCTTAAAACAAACCCTGGGGTCATATATCGACCAAAAAATTCAAAAGACGTCGATATTTCAAAACGACAGTTTCAAGAGGCATATTTCACGCACATTAGTGTTCTGATTCTTTGGCTTGCTTTCTTTCTTTGTTAAAAAAACGGGAATGGAAAAAGGTAACCCTCAGAAGGGGCGAAAACGTTCACAAACGAATCAATGGACAAAGGTTTAATCTCCAATATATATAAACAGCTCATGCAGCTTCATATTAATACAACAAACAACCCAATACAAAAATGGGCAGAAGATCTAAATAGACGTTTCTTCAAAGAAGACACAGAGATGGCCAAGACGCACATGAAAAGCTGCTCAACATCACTAATTATTAGAGAAATGCAAATCAAAACTACAATGAGGTAAGACCTCACACCTGTTAGAATCGGCATCATCAGATAATCTACAAACAACAAATTCTGGGGAGGGTGTGGACAAAAGGAACCCTCTTTCGCTATTGGTGGGAATGTAAATTGATACAGTCACTATGGAGAACAGTATGGAGGTTCCTTTAAAAAACTAAAAAGAGAATTACCATAGGATCCAGCAATCCCACTTCTGGGCATATACCCAGAGAAAACCATAAATCACAGAGACACATTCAACACAATGTTCATTGCAGCACTATTTACAATAGCCAGGTAATGGAAGCAACCTAAATGCCCACAGACAGACGAATGGATAAAGATGTGGTACATATATAAAATGGAATATTACTCAGCCATAAAAAGGAATGAAACTGGGTCATTTGTAGAGAAGTTGATGGATCTAGAGACTGTCATACAGAGTGAAGTAAGTCAGAAAGAGAAAAACAAATATTGTATATTAATGCCTATATGTGGAACCTAGAAAAATGCTACAGATGAACTGGTTTGCCGGGCAGAAATAGAGACACAGAGGTAGAGAACAAACGTATGGACACAAAGTGGGGGAAGCCATGGGGTGGTGGTGGTGGGATGAGTTGGGAGATTGGGATTGACCTGTATACATGTCTATGCATAAAATAGATAACTAATAATAACCTAGTGTATAAAAAAATAAATAAAATTAAATTTCAAAATTTTTAAAAATAAAATGTAAAAATAAAACAGAAAAAATGTTCTTCCATTCACACTGATGTATTTATAAGAATGAATTATTTCCATGCTTATATCTATAAATACATAAAAGAGGAATAAAATCTAACTTGAACCAAAAAAGAAAAAAAAAAAAACTGAACCTAACAGTTATACAGAGGAAAACACTACAAAGGCACTTGCTCCAGTGGTAAACAATTCTGAAATTGGTCAGAGGTGGGGAATCATCTCCCATACAGCCAGTAGCCCCACCCGCCCATGCAAAGAGCGTCCTTATTGCAAAGCTGGGGGACCGTGCCGAGGCCTCTGTGAGGAAACGTCAGCTGAGCCCCAGGCCAGCTGCTGCTGAACTGTTCCCACCCTTCCCAGGTGAAACACCTGAATATGTACAAGGGCTTGAAAGCCTAGAGGAAGGGCCGTGGAGCCACACCAGGGAAAGCACGCAGGCCAACTTGGTGCCTGCAGGTCAGCCAGGATGGTCCTGGCCACGGGCGCTCTTCTGGAAGCTTTCCATTGCCCTGCCTGAGATACCCCTCCTGTCCCGGCCCCCACTCCTTTTTTTCATTCCTCACCTCAGCCCGGAGAGATACTCCAGTGGAAGTTATGGGTGACACATCCTCTTCTTTACAGGTGGCAGCCTGGCAACTCCTGCAGAAAGTCCAGCAGAGCCCCACTCACACCGGGCCACCCACAAAGCCGTGGACCCTCACACCCTCCCACCAGCACAGCCCCGAGACTGCTGACGGGGCAGAGAATATGGAGTCAGGCACAGCTGCAGTGGCTATTGCTGCCTGGAGTGCTGTTTATATTGACCTCAACCCAGGCACACCTGGGGAGGGCTTGCCGGCAGGGTCAGGCTGCCCAGGTCAGCTAATCCTCAGCCCTCGGGGAATCACATTGCAGAAAATGGACCTCGCTAAGACAGAATATTCGCCAAGGAAAAGAAGCACACAGTGCCATTTGCAGCACCGTAGATGAGTCTAGAGGTAATCACGTGACTTGGAGTAAGTCAGAAAGTGAAAGACACATATCATATCATATCACTTATAGGTGTTACCTATAAATTGATACCAGGGCAGATATTTCCACGGAGAAGGGCAGTCACAGATTCATTAAACAAACTTATGGTTCACCAAAGGAAAGGTGTGAGGATTGAATTCATTATGATATTGGGGTTAACAGACATATACAAACACAGTAGACGTATATAATCACCAAAGACCTACGGAGTACCAAGAGAAGACTACTCAACATTCTGTCATAACGAACATGGGAAAAGGATCCCAGGAAGAACAGACATATGTATATGTGTAAAAGAACCACCTCTTGCACACCTACAACAAGCTAAACGTTGTACTCAAACTTGCTGTAATAAAAAATAAAAAAATTAAATTAAAAACACGAACAAGAATTAGTGAGAAAAACTTGAGGGGCTTTCTCCTGGTACATTCCGTTCTACATTCCAATGTAGAACGCGACTTCCACTGAGGCTCTGCTGCCCTAGTAACCAGATTTGGTAAGGGAGAACTGCTGCCACCTTGTGGCCGTTTCACACAACAGCAGCTTTAATCCCAGCGCTAATGGTCAGTGGATATTCCAAATCATTACAGGCCTGTAAATGACACCTGCCCTGAAAACAAATCCTGGGGTCATATATCGACCAAAAAATTCAAAAGACATCCATATTTCAAAACGACAGTTTCAAGAGGCATATTTCATGCACATTAGTGTTCTGCTTCTTTTGATTTCTTTATTTCTTTGTTAAAAAAACGGGAATGGAAAAAGGCAACCGTCAGAATGGGCGAAAACTATCACAAACGAATCAAAGGACAAAGTTTTAATCTCCAACATATATAAACAGCTCATGCAGCTTAATATTAATAAAACAAACAACCCAATACAAAAATGGGCAGAAGATCCTAATAGTCGTTTCTTCAAAGAAGACACAGAGATGGCCAAGACGCACATGAAAAGCTGCTCAACATCACTAATTATTTGAGAAATGCAAATCAAAACTACAATGAGGTAAAACCTCACACTTGTTAGAATCGGCATCATCAGATAATCTACAAACAACAAATTCTGGGGAGGGTGTGGACAAAAGGAACCCTCTTCCGCTATTGGTGGGAATGTAAATTGATACAGTCACTATGGAGAACAGTATGGAGGTTCCTTTAAAAAACTAAAAAGAGAATTACCATAGGATCCAGCAATCCCACTTCTGGGCATATACCCAGAGAAAACCATAAATCACAAAGACACATTCACCACAATGTTCATTGCAGCACTATTTACAATAGCCAGGTAATGGAAGCAACCTAAATGCCCACACACAGACGAATGGATAAAGATGTGGTACATATATAAAATGGAATATTACTCAGCCATAAAAAGGAATGAAACTGGGTCATTTGTAGAGAAGTTGATGGATCTAGAGACTGTCATACAGAGTGAAGTAAGTCAGAAAGAGAAAAACAAATATTGTATATTAATGCCTATATGTGGAACCTAGAAAAATGCTACAGATGAACTGGTTTGCAGGGCAGAAATAGAGACACAGAGGTAGAGAACAAACGTATGGACACAAAGTGGGGGAAGCCATGGGGTGGTGGTGGTGGGATGAGTTGGGAGATTGGGATTGACCTGTATACATGTCTATGCATAAAATAGATAACTAATAATAACCTACTGTATAAAAAAAATAAATAAAATTAAATTTCAAAAAATTTAAAAATAAAATGTAAAAATAAAACAGAAAAAATGTTCTTCCATTCACACTGATGTATTTATAAGAATGAATTATTTCCATGCTTATATCCATAAATACATAAAAGAGGAATAAAATCTAACTTGAACCAAAAAAGAAAAAAATACTGAACCTAACAGTTATACAGAGGAAAACACTACCAAGGCACTTGCTCCAGTGGTAAACAATTCTGAAATTGGTCAGAGGTGGGGAATCATCTCCCATAGAGCCAGCAGCCCCGCCCGCCCACGCAAGGAGCGTCCTTATTGAAAAGCTGGGGGACCGTGCCGAGGCCTCTGTAAGTAAACGTGAGCTGAGCCCCAGGCCAGATGCTGCTGAACTGTTCCCACCCTTCCCAGGTGAAACACCTGAATATGTACAAGGGCTTGAAAGCCTAGAGGAAGGGCCGTGGAGCCACACCAGCGAAAGCACGCAGGCCAACTTGGTGCCTGCAGGTCAGCCAGGATGGTCCTGGCCGCGGGCGCTCTTCTGGAAGATTTCCATTGCCCTGCCTGAGATACCCCTCCTGTCCCGGCCCCCACTCCTTTTTTTCCTTCCTCACCTCAGCCCGGAGAGATATTCCAGTGGAAGTTATGGGTGACACATCCTCTTCTTTACAGGTGGCAGCCTGGCAACTCCTGCAGAAAGTCCAGCAGAGCCCCACTCACACCGGGCCACCCACAAAGACGTGGACCCTCACACCCTCCCACCAGCACAGCCCCGAGACTGCTGACGGGGCAGAGAATATGGAGTCAGGCACAGCTGCAGGGGCTATTGCTGCCTGGAGTGCTGTTTATATTGTCCTCAACCCAGGCACACCTGGGGAGGGCTTGCCGGCAGGGTCAGGCTGCCCAGGTCAGCTAATCCTCAGCCCTCAGGGAATCACATTGCAGAAAATGGACCTCGCTAAGACAGAATATTCGCCAAGGGAAAAAAGCACACAATGCCATTTGCAGCACCGTAGATGAGTCTAGAGGTAATCACGTGACTTGGAGTAAGTCAGAAAGTGAAAGACACATATCATATCATATCACTTATAGGTGTTACCTATAAATTGATACCAGGGCAGATATTTCCATGGAGAAGGGCAATCACAGATTCATTAAACAAACTTATGGTTCACAACAGGAAAGGTGTGAGGATTGAATTCATTATGATATTGGGGTTAACAGACATATACAAACACAGTAGACATATATAATCACCAAAGACCTATGGAGTACCAAGAGAAGACTACTCAACATTCTGTCATAACGAACATGGGAAAAGGATCCCAGGAAGAACAGACATATGTATATGTGTAAAAGAACCACCTCTTGCACACCTACAACAAGCTAAACGTTGTACTCAAACTTGCTGTAATAAAAAATAAAAAATTAAATTAAAAACACGAACAAGAATCAGTGAGATAAACTTGAGGGGCTTTCTCCTGGTACATTCCGTTCTACATTCCAATCTAGAACGCGACTTCCAATGAGTCTCTGCTGCCCTAGTAACCAGATTTGGTAAGGGAGAACTGCTGCCACCTTGTGGCCGTTTCACACAACAGCAGCTTTAATCCCAGCGCTAATGGTCAGTGGATATTCCAAATCATTACAGGCCTGTAAATGACACCTGCCCTGAAAACAAATCCTGGGGTCATATATAGACCAAGAAATTCAAAAGACGTCCATATTTCAAAACGACAGTTTCAAGAGGCATATTTCACGCACATTAGTGTTCTGCTTCTTTTGATTTCTTTCTTTCTTTGTTAAAAAAACGGGAATGGAAAAAGGCAACCCTCAGAATGGGCGAAAACTTTCACAAACGAATCAATGGACAAAGGTTTAATCTCCAATATATATAAACTGCTCATGCAGCTTAATATCAATAAAACAAACAACCCAATACAAAAATGGGCAGAAGATCTAAATAGACGTTTCTTCAAAGAAGACAGAGAGATGGCCAAGACGCACATGAAAAGCTGCTCAACATCACTAATTATTAGAGAAATGCAAATCAAAACTACAATGAGGTAACACCTCACACCTGTTAGATTCAGCATCATCAGATAATCTACAAACAACAAATTCTGGGGAGGGTGTGGACAAAAGGAACCCTCTTCCACTATTGGTGGGAATGTAAATTGATACAGTCACAATGGAGAACAGTATGGAGGTTCCTTTAAAAAACTAAAAACAGAATTACAGTAGGATCCAGCAATCCCACTTCTGGGCATATACCCAGAGAAAACCATAAATCACAAAGACACATTCACCACAATGTTCATTGCAGCACTATTTACAATAGCCAGGTAATGGAAGCAACCTAAATGCCCACAGACAGACGAATGGATAAAGATGTGGTACATATATAAAATGGAATATTACTCAGCCATAAAAAGGAATGAAACTGGGTCATTTGTAGAGAAGTTGATGGATCTAGAGACTGTCATACAGAGTGAAGTAAGTCAGAAAGAGAAAAACAAATATTGTATATTAATGCCTATATGTGGAACGTAGAAAAATGCTACAGATGAACTGGTTTGCAGGGCAGAAATAGAGACACAGAGGTAGAGAACAAACGTATGGACACAAAGTGGGGGAAGCCATGGGGTGGTGGTGGTGGGATGACTTGGGAGATTAGGATTGACCTGTATACATGTCTATGCATAAAATAGATAACTAATAATAACCTACTGTATAAATAATAACTAAAATTAAATTTCAAAATTTTAAAAAATAAAATGTAAAAATAAAACAGAAAAAATGTTCTTCCATTCACACTGATGTATTTATAAGAATGAATTATTTCCATGCTTATATCCATAAATACATAAAAGAGGAATAAAATCTAACTTGAACGAAAAAAGAAAAAAAAAAACTGAACCTAACACTTATACAGAGGAAAACACTACCAAGGCACTTGCTCCAGTGGTACACAATTCTGAAATTGGTCAGAGGTGGGGAATCATCTCCCATAGAGCCAGCAGCCCCGCCCGCCCACGCAAGGAGCGTCCTTATTGCAAAGCTGGGGGACCGTGCCGAGGCCTCTGTGAGTAAACGTGAGCTGAGCCCCAGGCCAGCTGCTGCTGAACTGTTCCCACCCTTCCCAGGTGAAACACCTGAATATGTACAAGGGCTTGAAAGCCTAGAGGAAGGGCCGTGGAGCCACACCAGCGACAGCACGCAGGCCACCTTGGTGCCTGCAGGTCAGCCAGGATGGTCCTGGCCACGGGCGCTCTTCTGGAAGCTTTCCATTGCCCTGCCTGAGATACCCCTCCTGTCCCGGCCCCCACTCCTTTTTTTCCTTCCTCACCTCAGCCCGGAGAGATATTCCAGTGGAAGTTATGGGTGACACATCCTCTTCTTTACAGGTGGCAGCATGGCAACTCCTGCAGAAAGTCGAGCAGAGCCCCACTCACACCGGGCCACCCACAAAGCCGTGGACCCTCACACCCTCCCACCAGCACAGCCCCGAGAGTGCTGATGGGGCAGAGAATGTGGAGTCAGGCACAGCTGCAGGGGCTATTGCTGCCTGGAGTGCTGTTTATATTGACCTCAACCCAGGCACACCTGGGGAGGGCTTGCCGGCAGGGTCAGGCTGCCCAGGTCAGCTAATCCTCAGCCCTCAGGGAATCACACTGCAGAAAATGGACGTCGCTAAGACAGAATATTAGCCAAGGAAAAAAAGCACACAATGCCATTTGCAGCACCGTAGATGAGTCTAGAGGTAATCACGTGACTTGGAGTAAGTCAGAAAGTGAAAGACACATATCATATCATATCACTTATAGGTGTTACCTATAAATTGATACCAGGGCAGATATTTCCATGGAGAAGGGCAATCACAGATTCATTAACAAACTTATGGTTCACCAAAGGAAAGGTGTGAGGATTGAATTCATTATGATATTGGGGTTAACAGACATATACAAACACAGTAGACGTATATAATCACCAAAGACCTACGGAGTACCAAGAGAAGACTACTCAACATTCTGTCATAACGAACATGGGAAAAGGATCCCAGGAAGAACAGACATATGTATATGTGTAAAAGAACCACCTCTTGCACACCTACAACAAGCTAAACGTTGTACTCAAACTTGCTGTAAAAAAAAAATTAAAATTTAAATTAAAAACACGAACAAGAATTAGTGAGAAAAACTTGAGGGGCTTTCTCCTGGTACATTCCCTTCTACATTCCAATCTAGAACGCGACTTCCATTGAGGCTCTGCTGCCCTAGTAACCAGATTTGGTAAGGGAGAACTGCTGCCACCTTGTGGCCGTTTCACACAACAGCAGCTTTAATCCCAGCGCTAATGGTCAGTGGATATTCCAAATCATTACAGGCCTGTAAATGACACCTGCCCTTAAAACAAACCCTGGGGTCATATATCGACCAAAAAATTCAAAAGACGTACATATTGCAAAACGACAGTTTCAAGAGGCATATTTCACGCACATTAGTGTTCTGCTTCTTTTGATTTCTTTCTTTCTTTGTTAAAAAAATGGGAATGGAAAAAGGCAACCGTCAGAATGGGCGAAAACTTTCACAAACGAATTAATGGACAAAGGTTTAATCTCCAATATATATAAACTGCTCATGCAGCTTAATATTAAGAAAACAAACAACCCAATACAAAAATGGGCAGAAGATCTAAATAGACGTTTCTTCAAAGAAGACACAGAGATGGCCAAGACGCACATGAAAATCTGCTCAACATCACTAATTATTAGAGAAATGCAAATCAAAACTACAATGAGGTAAGACCTCACACCTGTTAGAATCGGCATCATCAGATAATCTACAAACAACAAATTCTGGGGAGGGTGTGGACAAAAGGAACCCTCTTTCGCTATTGGTGGGAATGTAAATTGATACAGTCACTATGGAGAACAGTATGGAGGTTCCTTTAAAAAACTAAAAAGAGAATTACCATAGGATCCAGCAATCCCACTTCTGGGCATATACCCAGAGAAAACCATAAATCACAAAGACACACTCACCACAAAGTTCATTGCAGCACTATTTACAATAGCCAGGTAATGGAAGCAACCTAAATGGCCACAGACAGACGAATGGATAAAGATGTGGTACATATATAAAATGGAATATTACTCAGCCATAAAAAGGAATGAAACTGGGTCATTTGTAGAGAAGTTGATGGATCTAGAGACTGTCATACAGAGTGAAGTATGTCAGAAAGAGAAAACAAATATTGTATATTAATGCCTATATGTGGAACCTAGAAAAATGCTACAGATGAACTGGTTTGCGGGGCAGAAATAGAGACACAGAGGTAGAGAACAAACGTATGGACACAAAGTGGGGGAAGCCATGGGGTGGTGGTGGTGGGATGAGTTGGGAGATTGGGATTGACCTGTATACATGTCTATGCATAAAATAGATAACTAATAATAACCTAGTGTATAAAAAAATAATTAAAATTAAATTTCAAAAATTTTAAAAATAAAATGTAAAAATAAAACAGAAAAAATGTTCTTCCATTCACACTGATGTATTTATAAGAATGAATTATTTAGATGCTTATATCTATAAATACATAAAAGAGGAATAAAATCTAACTTGAACCAAAAAAGAAAAAAAAAAACTGAACCTAACAGTTATACAGAGGAAAACACTACCAAGGCACTTGCTCCAGTGGTAAAAAATTCTGAAATTGGTCAGAGGTGGGGAATCATCACCCATACAGCCAGCAGCCCCGCCCTCCCACGCAAGGAGCGTCCTTATTGCAAAGCTGGGGGACCGTGCCGAGGCCTCTGTGAGTAAACGTGAGCTGAGCCCCAGGCCAGCTGCGGCTGAACTGTTCCCACCCTTCCCAGGTGAAACACCTGAATATGTACAAGGGCTTCAAAGCCTAGAGGAAGGGCCGTGGAGCCACACCAGCGACAGCACGCAGGCCAACTTGGTGCCTGCAGGTCAGCCAGGATGGTCGTGGCCACGGGCGCTCTTCTGGAAGCTTTCCATTGCCCTGCCTGTGATACCCCTCCTGTCGCGGCCCCCACTCCTTTTTTTCCTTCCTCACCTCAGCCCGGAGAGATATTCCAGTGGAAGTTATGGGTGACACATCCTCTTCTTTACAGGTGGCAGCCTGGCAACTCCTGCAGAAAGTCCAGCAGAGCCCCACTCACACCGTGCCACCCACAAAGCCGTGGACCCTCACACCCTCCCACTAGCACAGCCCCGAGACTGCTTACGGGGCAGAGAATATGGAGTCAGGCACAGCTGCAGGGGCTATTGCTGCCTGGAGTGCTGTTTATATTGACCTCAACCCAGGCACACCTGGGGAGGGCTTGCCGGCAGGGTCAGGCTGCCCAGGTCAGCTAATCGTCAGCCCTCAGGGAATCACATTGCAGAAAATGGACCTCGCTAAGACAGAATATTCGCCAAGGAAAAAAAGGACACAATGCCACTTGCAGCACCGTAGATGAGTGTAGAGGTAATCACGTGACTTGGAGTAAGTCAGAAAGTGAAAGACACATATCATACCATATCACTTATAGGTGTTACCTATAAATTGATACCAGGGCAGATATTTCCACGAGGAAGGGCAATCACAGATTCATTAAACAAACTTATGGTTCACCAAAGGAAAGGTGTGAGGATTGAATTCATTACGATATTGTGGTTGACAGACACATACAAACACAGTAGACGTATATAATCACCAAAGAGCTACGGAGTACCAAGAGAAGACTACTCAACATTCTGTCATAACGTACATGGGAAACGGATCCCAGGAAGAACAGACATATGTATATGTGTAAAAGAACCACCTCTTGCACACCTACAACAAGCTAAACGTTGTACTCAAACTTGCTGTAATAAAAAATAAAAAATTAAATTAAAAACACAAACAAGAAGTAGTGAGACAAACTCGAGGGGCTTTCTCCTGGCACATTCCCTTCTTCATTCCAATCTAGAATGCGACTTCCATTGAGGCTCTGCTGCCCTAGTAACCAGATTTGGTAAGGGAGAACTGCTGCCACCTTGTGGCCGTTTCACACAACAGCAGCTTTAATCCCAGCGCTAATGGTCAGTGGATATTCAAAATCATTACAGGCCTGTAAATGACACCTGCCCTGAAAACAAATCCTGGGTCCATATATCGACCAAAAAAATCAAAGGACGTCCATATTTCAAAACGAGGGTTTCAAGAGGCATATTTCACGCACATTAGTGTTCTGCTTCTTTTGCTTTCTTTCTTTCTTTGTTAAAAAAACGGGAATGGAAAAAGGCAACCCTCAGAATGGGCGAAAACGTTCACAAACAAATCAATGGACAAAGGTTTAATCTCCAATGTATATAAACAGCTCATGCAGCTTAATATTAATAAAACAAACAACCCAATACAAAAATGGGCAGAAGATCTAAATAGACGTTTCTTCAAAGAAGACACAGAGATGGACAAGACGCACATGAAAATCTGCTCAACATCAGTATTTATTAGAGAAATGCAAATCAAAACTACAATGAGGTAAAACCGCACACCTGATAGAATCGGCATCATCAGATAATCTACAAACAACAAATTCTGGGGAGGGTGTGGACAAAAGGAACCCTCTTCCGCTATTGGTGGGAATGTAAAATGATACAGTCACTATGGAGAACAGTATGGAGGTTCCTTTAATAAACTAAAAAGAGAATTACCATAGGATCCAGAAATCCCACTTCTGGCCATATACCCAGAGAAAACCATAAATCACAGAGACACGTTCACCACAATGTTCATTGCAGCACTATTTACAATAGCCAGGTAATGGAAGCAACCTAAATGGCCAGAGACAGACGAATGGATAAAGATGTGGTACATATATAAAATGGAATATTACTCAGCCATAAAAAGGAATGAAACTGGGTCATTTGTAGAGAAGTTGATGGATCTAGAGACTGTCATACAGAGTGAAGTAAGTCAGAAAGAGAAAAACACATATTGTATATTAATGCCTATATGTGGAACGTAGAAAAATGCTACAGATGAACTGGTTTGCAGGGCAGAAATAGAGACACAGAGGTAGAGAACAAACGTATCGACACAAAGTGGGGGAAGCCATGGGGTGGTGGTGGTGGGATGAGTTGGGAGATTGGGATTGACCTGTATACATGTCTATGCATAAAATAGATAACTAATAATAACCTAGTGTATAAAAAAATAAATAAAATTAAATTTCAAAATTTTTAAAAATGTAAAAATAAAACAGAAAAAAAGTTCTTCCATTCACACTGATGTATTTATAAGAATGAATTATTTCCATGCTTATATCTATAAATACATAAAAGAGGAATAAAATCTAACTTGAACCAAAAAAGAAAAAAAAAAAACTGAACCTAACAGTTATACAGAGGAAAACACTACCAAGGCACTTGCTCCAGTGGTAAACAATTCTGAAATTGGTCAGAGGTGGGGAATCATCTCCCATACAGCCAGCAGCCCCACCCGCCCACGCAAGGAGCGTCCTTATTGCAAAGCTGGGGGACCGTGCCGAGGCCTTTGTGAGTAAACGTGAGCTGAGCCCCAGGCCAGCTGCTGCTGAACTGTTCCCACCCTTCCCAGGTGAAACACCTGAATATGTACAAGGGCTTGAAAGACAAGAGGAAGGGCCGTGGAGCCACACCAGCGAAAGCACGCAGGCCAACTTGGTGCCTGCAGGTCAGCCAGGATGGTCCTGGCCACGGGCGCTCTTCTGGAAGCTTTCCATTGCCCTGCCTGAGATACCCCTCCTGTCCCGGCCCCCACTCCTTTTTTTCCTTCCTCACCTCAGCCCGGAGAGATACTCCAGTGGAAGTTATGGGTGACACATCCTCTTCTTTACAGGTGGCAGCCTGGCAACTCCTGCAGAAAGTCCAGCAGAGCCCCACTCACACCGGGCCACCCACAAAGCCGTGGACCCTCACACCCTCCCACCAGCACAGCCCCGAGACTGCTGACGGGGCAGAGAATATGGAGTCAGGCACAGCTGCAGGGGCTATTGCTGCCTGGAGTGCTGTTTATATTGACCTCAACCCAGGCACACCTGGGGAGGGCTTGCCGGCAGGGTCAGGCTGCCCAGGTCAGCTAATCGTCAGCCCTCAGGGAATCACATTGCAGAAAATGGACCTCGCTAAGACAGAATATTCGCCAAGGAAAAAAAGCACACAATGCCATTTGCAGCACCGTAGATGAGTCTAGAGGTAATCACGTGACTTGGAGTAAGTCAGAAAGTGAAAGACACATATCATATCATATCACTTATAGGTGTTACCTATAAATTGATACCAGGGCAGATATTTCCACGGAGAAGGGCAATCACAGATTCATTAAACAAACTTATGGTTCACCAAAGGAAAGGTGTGAGGATTGAATTCATTATGATATTGGGGTTAACAGACATATACAAACACAGTAGACGTATATAATCACCAAAGACCTACGGAGTACCAAGAGAAGACTACTCAACATTCTGTCATAACGAACATGGGAAAAGGATCCCAGGAAGAACAGACATATGTATATGTGTAAAAGAACCACCTCTTGCACACCTACAACAAGCTAAACGTTGTACTCAAACTTGCTGTAATAAAAAATAAAAAAGTAAATTAAAAACACGAACAAGAATTAGTGAGAAAAACTTGAGGGGCTTTCTCCTGGTACATTCCGTTCTACATTCCAATCTAGAACGCGACTTCCATTGAGGCTCTGCTGCCCTAGTAACCAGATTTGGTAAGGGAGAACTGCTGCCACCTTGTGGCCGTTTCACACAACAGCAGCTTTAATCCCAGGGCTAATGGTCAGTGGATATTCTAATCATTACAGGCCTGTAAATGACACCTGCCCTGAAAACAAATCCTGGGGTCATATATCGACCAAAAAATTCAAAAGACGTCCATATTTCAAAACGACAGTTTCAAGAGGCATATTTCACGCACATTAGTGTTCTGCTTCTTTTGATTTCTTTCTTTCTTTGTTAAAAAAACTGGAATGGAAAAAGGCAACCCTCAGAATGGGCGAAAACTTTCACAAACGAATCAATGGACAAAGGTTTAATCTCCAATATATATAAACAGCTCATGCAGCTTAATATTAATAAAACAAACAACCCAATACAAAAATGGGCAGAAGATCTAAATAGACGTTTCTTCAAAGAAGACACAGAGATGGCCAAGACGCACATGAAAAGCTGCTCAACATCACTAATTATTAGAGAAATGCAAATCAAAACTACAATGAGGTAAGACCTCACACCTGTTAGAATCGGCATCATCAGATAATCTACAAACAACAAATTCTGGGGAGGGTGTGGACAAAAGGAACCCTCTTCGGCTATTGGTGGGAATGTAAATTGATACAGTCACTATGGAGAACAGTATGGAGGTTCCTTTAAAAAACTAAAAACAGAATTACAGTAGGATCCAGCAATCCCACTTCTGGGCATATACCCAAAGAAAACCATAAATCACAAAGACACATTCACCACAATGTTCATTGCAGCACTATTTACAATAGCCAGGTAATGGAAGCAACCTAAATGCCCACAGACAGACGAATGGATAAAGATGTGGTACATATATAAAATGGAATATTACTCAGCCATAAAAAGGAATGCAACTGGGTCATTTGTAGAGAAGTTGATGGATCTAGAGACTGTCATACAGAGTGAAGTAAGTCAGAAAGAGAAAAACAAATATTGTATATTAATGCCTATATGTGGAACGTAGAAAAATGCTTCAGATGAACTGGTTTGCAGGGCAGAAATAGAGACACAGAGGTAGAGAACAAACGTATCGACACAAAGTGGGGGAAGCCATGGGGTGGTGGTGGTGGGATGAGTTGGGAGATTGGGATTGACCTGTATACATGTCTATGCATAAAATAGATAACTAATAATAAAATAGTGTATAAAAAAATAAATAAAATTAAATTTCAAAATTTTTAAAAATAAAATGTAAAAATAAAACAGAAAAAAAGTTCTTCCATTCACACTGATGTATTTATAAGAATGAATTATTTCCATGCTTGTATCTATAAATACATAAAAGAGGAATAAAATCTAACTTGAACCAAAAAAGAAAAAAAAAAAACTGAACCTAACAGTTATACAGAGGAAAACACTACCAAGGCACTTGCTCCAGTGGTAAACAATTCTGAAATTGGTCAGAGGTGGGGAATCATCTCCCATAGAGCCAGCAGCCCCACCCGCCCACGCAAGGAGCGTCCTTATTGCAAAGCTGGGGGACCGTGCCGAGGCCTTTGTGAGTAAACGTGAGCTGAGCCCCAGGCCAGCTGCTGCTGAACTGTTCCCACCCTTCCCAGGTGAAACACCTGAATATGTACAAGGGCTTGAAAGACAAGAGGAAGGGCCGTGGAGCCACACCAGCGAAAGCACGCAGGCCAACTTGGTGCCTGCAGGTCAGCCAGGATGGTCCTGGCCACGGGCGCTCTTCTGGAAGCTTTCCATTGCCCTGCCTGAGATACCCCTCCTGTCCCGGCCCCCACTCCTTTTTTTCCTTCCTCACCTCAGCCCGGATAGATACTCCAGTGGAAGTTATGGGTGACACATCCTCTTCTTTACAGGTGGCAGCCTGGCAACTCCTGCAGAAAGTCCAGCACAGCCCCACTCACACCGGGCCACCCACAAAGCCGTGGACCCTCACACCCTCCCACCAGCACAGCCCCGAGACTGCTGACGGGGCAGAGAATATGGAGTCAGGCACAGCTGCAGGGGCTATTGCTGCCTGGAGTGCTGTTTATATTGACCCCAACCCAGGCACACCTGGGGAGGGCTTGCCGGCAGGGTCAGGCTGCCCAGGTCAGCTAATCCTCAGCCCTCGGGGAATCACATTGCAGAAAATGGACCTCGCTAAGACAGAATATTCGCCAAGGAAAAAAAGCACACAATGCCATTTGCAGCACCGTAGATGAGTCTAGAGGTAATCACGTGACTTGGAGTAAGTCAGAAAGTGAAAGACACATATCATATCATATCACTTATAGGTGTTACCTATAAATTGATACCAGGGCAGATATTTCCACGGAGAAGGGCAATCACAGATTCATTAAACAAACTTATGGTTCACCAAAGGAAAGGTGTGAGGATTGAATTCATTATGATATTGGGGTTAACAGACATATACAAACACAGTAGACGTATATAATCACCAAAGACCTACGGAGTACCAAGAGAAGACTACTCAACATTCTGTCATAACGAACATGGGAAAAGGATCCCAGGAAGAACAGACATATGTATATGTGTAAAAGAACCACCTCTTGCACACCTACAACAAGCTAAACGTTGTACTCAAACTTGCTGTAATAAAAAATAAAAAATTAAATTAAAAACACGAACAAGAATTAGTGAGAAAAACTTGAGGGGCTTTCTCCTGGTACATTCCGTTCTACATTCCAATCTAGAACGCTACTTCCATTGAGGCTCTGCTGCCCTAGTAACCAGATTTGGTAAGGGAGAACTGCTGCCACCTTGTGGCCGTTTCACACAACAGCAGCTTTAATCCCAGCGCTAATGGTCAGTGGATATTCCAAATCATTACAGGCCTGTAAATGACACCTGCCCTGAAAACAAATCCTGGGGTCATATATCGACCAAAAAATTCAAAAGACGTCAATATTTCAAAACGACTGTTTCAAGAGGCATATTTCACGCACATTGGTGTTCTGCTTCTTTTGATTTCTTTCTTTCTTTGTTAAAAATACGGGAATGGAAAAAGGCAACCCTCAGAATGTGCGAAAACTTTCACAAACGAATCAATGGACAAAGGTTTAATCTCCAATATATATAAACAGCTCATGCAGCTTAATATTAATAAAACAAACAACCCAATACAAAAATGGGCAGAAGATCTAAATAGACGTTTCTTCAAAGAAGACACAGAGATGGCCAAGACGCACATGAAAAGCTGCTCAACATCACTAATTATTAGAGAAATGCAAATCAAAACTACAATGAGGTAAGACCTCACACCTGTTAGAATCGGCATCATCAGATAATCTACAAACAACAAATTCTGGGGAGGGTGTGGACAAAAGGAACCCTCTTCGGCTATTGGTGGGAATGTAAATTGATACAGTCACTATGGAGAACAGTATGGAGGTTCCTTTAAAAAAGTAAAAAGAGAATTACCATAGGATCCAGCAATCCCACTTCTGGGCATATACCCAGAGAAAACCATAAATCACAGAGACACATTCACCACAATATTCATTGCAGCACTATTTACAATAGCCAGGTAATGGAAGCAACATAAATGCCCACAGACAGACGAATGGATAAAGATGTGGTACATATATAAAATGGAATATTACTCAGCCATAAAAAGGAATGAAACTGAGTCATTTGTAGAGAAGTTGATGGATCTAGAGACTGTCATACAGAGTGAAGTAAGTCAGAAAGAGAAAAACAAATATTGTATATTAATGCCTATATGTGGAACGTAGAAAAATGCTACAGATGAACTGGTTTGCAGGGCAGAAATAGAGACACAGAGGTAGAGAACAAACGTATCGACACAAAGTGGGGGAAGCCATGGGGTGGTGGTGGTGGGATGAGTTGGGAGATTGGGATTGACCTGTATACATGTCTATGCATAAAATAGATAACTAATAATAACCTAGTGTATAAAAAAATAAATAAAATTAAATTTCAAAATTTTTAAAAAATGTAAAAATAAAACAGAAAAAAAGTTCTTCCATTCACACTGATGTATTTATAAGAATGAATTATTTCCATGCTTATATCTATAAATACATAAAAGAGGAAGAAAATCTAACTTGAACCAAAAAAGAAAAAAAAAAAACTGAACCTAACAGTTATACAGAGGAAAACACTACCAAGGCACTTGCTCCAGTGGTAAACGATTCTGAAATTGGTCAGAGGTGGGGAATCATCTCCCATACAGCCAGCAGCCCCACCCGCCCACGCAAGGAGCGTCCTTATTGCAAAGCTGGGGGACCGTGCCGAGGCCTTTGTGAGTAAACGTGAGCTGAGCCCCAGGCCAGCTGCTGCTGAACTGTTCCCACCCTTCCCAGGTGAAACACCTGAATATGTACAAGGGCTTGAAAGCCAAGAGGAAGGGCCGTGGAGCCACACCAGCGAAAGCACGCAGGCCAACTTGGTGCCTGCAGGTCAGCCAGGATGGTCCTGGCCACGGGCGCTCTTCTGGAAGCTTTCCATTGCCCTGCCTGTGATACCCCTCCTGTCCCGGCCCCCACTCCTTTTTTTCCTTCCTCACCTCAGCCCGGAGAGATACTCCAGTGGAAGTTATGGGTTACACATCCTCTTCTTTACAGGTGGCAGCCTGGCAACTCCTGCAGAAAGTCCAGCAGAGCCCCACTCACACCGGGCCACCCACAAAGCCGTGGACCCTCACACCCTCCCACCAGCACAGCCCCGAGACTGCTGACGGGGCAGAGAATATGGAGTCAGGCACAGCTGCAGGGGCTATTGCTGCCTGGAGTGCTGTTTATATTGACCTCAACCCAGGCACACTTGGGGAGGGCTTGCCGGCAGGGTCAGGCTGCCCAGGTCAGCTAATCCTCAGCCCTCGGGGAATCACAGTGCAGAAAATGGACCTCGCTAAGACAGAATATTCGCCAAGGAAAAAAAGCACACAATGCCATTTGCAGCACCGTAGATGAGTCTAGAGGTAATCACGTGACTTGGAGTAAGTCAGAAAGTGAAAGACACATATCATATCATATCACTTATAGGTGTTACCTATAAATTGATACCAGGGCAGATATTTCCACGGAGAAGGGCAATCACAGATTCATTAAACAAACTTATGGTTCACCAAAGGAAAGGTGTGAGGATTGAATTCATTATGATATTGGGGTTAACAGACATATACAAACACAGTAGACGTATATAATCACCAAAGACCTACGGAGTACCAAGAGAAGACTACTCAACATTCTGTCATAACGAACATGGGAAAAGGATCCCAGGAAGAACAGACATATGTATATGTGTAAAAGAACCACCTCTTGCACACCTACAACAAGCTAAACGTTGTACTCAAACTTGCTGTAATAAAAAATAAAAAATTAAATTAAAAACACGAACAAGAATTAGTGAGAAAAACTTGAGGGGCTTTCTCCTGGTACATTCCATTCTACATTCCAATCTAGAACGCGACTTCCATTGAGGCTCTGCTGCCCTAGTAACCAGATTTGGTAAGGGAGAACTGCTGCCACCTTGTGGCCGTTTCACACAACAGCAGCTTTAATCCCAACGCTAATGGTCAGTGGATATTCCAAATCATTACAGGCCTGTAAATGACACCTGCCCTGAAAACAAATCCTGGGGTCATATATCGACCAAAAAATTCAAAAGACGTCCATATTTCAAAACGACAGTTTCAAGAGGCATATTTCACGCACATTAGTGTTCTGCTTCTTTTGATTTCTTTCTTTCTTTGTTAAAAAAACTGGAATGGAAAAAGGCAACCCTCAGAATGGGCGAAAACTTTCACAAACGAATCAATGGACAAAGGTTTAATCTCCAATATATATAAACAGCTCATGCAGCTTAATATTAATAAAACAAACAACCCAATACAAAAATGGGCAGAAGATCTAAATAGACGTTTCTTCAAAGAAGACACAGAGATGGCCAAGACGCACATGAAAAGCTGCTCAACATCACTAATTATTAGAGAAATGCAAATCAAAACTACAATGAGGTAAGACCTCACACCTGTTAGAATCGGCATCATCAGATAATCTACAAACAACAAATTCTGGGGAGGGTGTGGACAAAAGGAACCCTCTTCCGCTATTGGTGGGAATGTAAATTGATACAGTCACTATGGAGAACAGTATGGAGGTTCCTTTACAAAACTAAAAAGAGAATTACCATAGGATCCAGCAATCCCACTTCTGGGCATATACCCAAAGAAAACCATAAATCACAAAGACACATTCACCACAATGTTCATTGCAGCACTATTTACAATAGCCAGGTAATGGAAGCAACCTAAATGCCCACAGACAGATGAATGGATAAAGATGTGGTACATATATAAAATGGAATATTACTCAGCCATAAAAAGGAATGAAACTGGGTCATTTGTAGAGAAGTTGATGGATCTAGAGACTGTCATACAGAGTGAAGTAAGTCAGAAAGAGATAAACAAATATTGTATATTAATGCCTATATGTGGAACGTAGAAAAATGCTTCAGATGAACTGGTTTGCAGGGCAGAAATAGAGACACAGAGGTAGAGAACAAACGTATCGACACAAAGTGGGGGAAGCCATGGGGTGGTGGTGGTGGGATGAGTTGGGAGATTGGGATTGACCTGTATACATGTCTATGCATAAAACAGATAACTAATAATAACCTAGTGTATAAAAAAATAAATAAAATTAAATTTCAAAATTTTTAAAAATAAAATGTAAAAATAAAACAGAAAAAAAGTTCTTCCATTCACACTGATGTATTTATAAGAATGAATTATTTCCATGCTTATATCTATAAATACATAAAAGAGGAATAAAATTTAACTTGAACCAAAAAAGAAAAAAAAAAAACTGAACCTAACAGTTATACAGAGGAAAACACTACCAAGGCACTTGCTCCAGTGGTAAACAATTCTGAAATTGGTCAGAGGTGGGGAATCATCTCCCATACAGCCAGCAGCCCCACCCGCCCACGCAAGGAGCGTCCTTATTGCAAAGCTGGGGGACCGTGCCGAGGCCTTTGTGAGTAAACGTGAGCTGAGCCCCAGGCCAGCTGCTGCTGAACTGTCCCCACCCTTCACAGGTGAAACACCTGAATATGTACAAGGGCTTGAAAGCCAAGAGGAAGGGCCGTGGAGCCACACCAGCGACAGCACGCAGGCCACCTTGGTGCCTGCAGGTCAGCCAGGATGGTCCTGGCCACGGGCGCTCTTCTGGAAGCTTTCCATTGCCCTGCCTGAGATACCCCTCCTGTCCCGGCCCCCACTCCTTTTTTTCCTTCCTCACCTCAGCCCGGAGAGATACTCCAGTGGAAGTTATGGGTGACACATCCTCTTCTTTACAGGTGGCAGCCTGGCAACTCCTGCAGAAAGTCCAGCAGAGCCCCACTCACACCGGGCCACCCACAAAGCCGTGGACCCTCACACCCTCCCACCAGCACAGACCCGAGACTGCTGACGGGGCAGAGAATATGGAGTCAGGCACAGCTGCAGGGGCTATTGCTGCCTGGAGTGCTGTTTATATTGACCTCAACCCAGGCACACCTGGGGAGGGCTTGCCGGCAGGGTCAGGCTGCCCAGGTCAGCTAATCCTCAGCCCTCGGGGAATCACATTGCAGAAAATGGACCTCGCTAAGACAGAATATTCGCCAAGGAAAAAAAGCACACAATGCCATTTGCAGCACCGTAGATGAGTCTAGAGGTAATCACGTGACTTGGAGTAAGTCAGAAAGTGAAAGACACATATCATATCATATCACTTATAGGTGTTACCTATAAATTGATACCAGGGCAGATATTTCCACGGAGAAGGGCAATCACAGATTCATTAAACAAACTTATGGTTCACCAAAGGAAAGGTGTGAGGATTGAATTCATTATGATATTGGGGTTAACAGATATATACAAACACAGTAGACGTATATAATCACCAAAGACCTACGGAGTACCAAGAGAAGACTACTCAACATTCTGTCATAACGAACATGGGAAAAGGATCCCAGGAAGAACAGACATATGTATATGTGTAAAAGAACCACCTCTTGCACACCTACAACAAGCTAAACGTTGTACTCAAACTTGCTGTAATAAAAAATAAAAAATTAAATTAAAAACACGAACAAGAATTAGTGAGAAAAACTTGAGGGGCTTTCTCCTGGTACATTCCGTTCTACATTCCAATCTAGAACGCGACTTCCATTGAGGCTCTGCTGCCCTAGTAACCAGATTTGGTAAGGGAGAACTGCTGCCACCTTGTGGCCGTTTCACACAACAGCAGCTTTAATCCCAGCGCTAATGGTCAGTGGATATTCCAAATCATTACAGGCCTGTAAATGACACCTGCCCTGAAAACAAATCCTGGGGTCATATATCGACCAAAAAATTCAAAAGACGTCCATATTTCAAAACGACTGTTTCAAGAGGCATATTTCACGCACATTAGTGTTCTGCTTCTTTTGATTTCTTTCTTTCTTTGTTAAAAATACGGGAATGGAAAAAGGCAACCCTCAGAATGGGCGAAAACTTTCACAAACGAATCAATGGACAAAGGTTTAATCTCCAATATATATAAACAGCTCATGCAGCTTAATATTAATAAAACAAACAACCCTATACAAAAATGGGCAGAAGATCTAAATAGACGTTTCTTCAAAGAAGACACAGAGATGGCCAAGACGCACATGAAAAGCTGCTCAACATCACTAATTATTAGAGAAATGCAAATCAAAACTACAATGAGGTAAGACCTCACACCTGTTAGAATCGGCATCATCAGATAATCTACAAACAACAAATTCTGGGGAGGGTGTGGACAAAAGGAACCCTCTTCGGCTATTGGTGGGAATGTAAATTGATACAGTCACTATGGAGAACAGTATGGAGGTTCCTTTAAAAAAGTAAAAAGAGAATTACCATAGGATCCAGCAATCCCACTTCTGGGCATATACCCAGAGAAAACCATAAATCACAGAGACACATTCACCACAATATTCATTGCAGCACTATTTACAATAGCCAGGTAATGGAAGCAACATAAATGCCCACAGACAGACGAATGGATAAAGATGTTGTACATATATAAAATGGAATATTACTCAGCCATAAAAAGGAATGAAACTGAGTCATTTGTAGAGAAGTTGATGGATCTAGAGACTGTCATACAGAGTGAAGTAAGTCAGAAAGAGAAAAACAAATATTGTATATTAATGCCTATATGTGGAACGTAGAAAAATGCTACAGATGAACTGGTTTGCAGGGCAGAAATAGAGACACAGAGGTAGAGAACAAACGTATCGACACAAAGTGGGGGAAGCCATGGGGTGGTGGTGGTGGGATGAGTTGGGAGATTGGGATTGACCTGTATACATGTCTATGCATAAAATAGATAACTATTAATAACCTAGTGTATAAAAAAATAAATAAAATTAAATTTCAAAATTTTTAAAAATAAAATGTAAAAATAAAACAGAAAAAAAGTTCTTCCATTCACACTGATGTATTTATAAGAATGAATTATTTCCATGCTTATATCTATAAATACATAAAAGAGGAAGAAAATCTAACTTGAACCAAAAAAGAAAAAAAAAAAACTGAACCTAACAGTTATACAGAGGAAAACACTACCAAGGCACTTGCTCCAGTGGTAAACGATTCTGAAATTGGTCAGAGGTGGGGAATCATCTCCCATACAGCCAGCAGCCCCACCCGCCCACGCAAGGAGCGTCCTTATTGCAAAGCTGGGGGACCGTGCCGAGGCCTTTGTGAGTAAACGTGAGCTGAGCCCCAGGCCAGCTGCTGCTGAACTGTTCCCACCTTTCCCAGGTGAAACACCTGAATATGTACAAGGGCTTGAAAGCCAAGAGGAAGGGCCGTGGAGCCACACCAGCGACAGCACGCAGGCCAACTTGGTGCCTGCAGGTCAGCCAGGATGGTCCTGGCCACGGGCACTCTTCTGGAAGCTTTCCATTGCCCTGCCTGTGATACCCCTCCTGTCCCGGCCCCCACTCCTTTTTTTCCTTCCTCACCTCAGCCCGGAGAGATACTCCAGTGGAAGTTATGGGTTACACATCCTCTTCTTTACAGGTGGCAGCCTGGCAACTCCTGCAGAAAGTCCAGCAGAGCCCCACTCACACCGGGCCACCCACAAAGTCGTGGACCCTCACACCCTCCCACCAGCACAGCCCCGAGACTGCTGACGGGGCAGAGAATATGGAGTCAGGCACAGCTGCAGGGGCTATTGCTGCCTGGAGTGCTGTTTATATTGACCTCAACCCAGGCACACCTGGGGAGGGCTTGCCGGCAGGGTCAGGCTGCCCAGGTCAGCTAATCCTCAGCCCTCGGGGAATCACAGTGCAGAAAATGGACCTCGCTAAGACAGAATATTCGCCAAGGAAAAAAAGCACACAATGCCATTTGCAGCACCGTAGATGAGTCTAGAGGTAATCACGTGACTTGGAGTAAGTCAGAAAGTGAAAGACACATATCATATCATATCACTTATAGGTGTTACCTATAAATTGATACCAGGGCAGATATTTCCACGGAGAAGGGCAATCACAGATTCATTAAACAAACTTATGGTTCACCAAAGGAAAGGTGTGAGGATTGAATTCATTATGATATTGGGGTTAACAGACATATACAAACACAGTAGACGTATATAATCACCAAAGACCTACGGAGTACCAAGAGAAGACTACTCAACATTCTGTCATAACGAACATGGGAAAAGGATCCCAGGAAGAACAGACATATGTATATGTGTAAAAGAACCACCTCTTGCACACCTACAACAAGCTAAACGTTGTACTCAAACTTGCTGTAATAAAAAATAAAAAATTAAATTAAAAACACGAACAAGAATTAGTGAGAAAAACTTGAGGGGCTTTCTCCTGGTACATTCCGTTCTACATTCCAATCTAGAACGCTACTTCCATTGAGGCTCTGCTGCCCTAGTAACCAGATTTGGTAAGGGAGAACTGCTGCCACCTTGTGGCCGTTTCACACAACAGCAGCTTTAATCCCAGCGCTAATGGTCAGTGGATATTCCAAATCATTACAGGCCTGTAAATGACACCTGCCCTGAAAACAAATCCTGGGGTCATATATCGACCAAAAAATTCAAAAGACGTCCATATTTCAAAACGACAGTTTCAAGAGGCATATTTCACGCACATTAGTGTTCTGCTTCTTTTGATTTCTTTCTTTCTTTGTTACAAAAACTGGAATGGAAAAAGGCAACCCTCAGAATGGGCGAAAACTTTCACAAACGAATCAATGGACAAAGGTTTAATCTCCAATATATATAAACAGCTCATGCAGCTTAATATTAATAAAACAAACAACCCAATACAAAAATGGGCAGAAGATCTAAATAGACGTTTCTTCAAAGAAGACACAGAGATGGCCAAGACGCACATGAAAAGCTGCTCAACATCACTAATTATTAGAGAAATGCAAATCAAAACTACAATGAGGTAAGACCTCACACCTGTTAGAATCGGCATCATCAGATAATCTACAAACAACAAATTCTGGGGAGGGTGTGGACAAAAGGAACCCTCTTCGGCTATTGGTGGGAATGTAAATTGATACAGTCACTATGGAGAACAGTATGGAGGTTCCTTTAAAAAACTAAAAACAGAATTACAGTAGGATCCAGCAATCCCACTTCTGGGCATATACCCAAAGAAAACCATAAATCACAAAGACACATTCACCACAATGTTCATTGCAGCACTATTTACAATAGCCAGGTAATGGAAGCAACCTAAATGCCCACAGACAGACGAATGGATAAAGATGTGGTACATATATAAAATGGAATATTACTCAGCCATAAAAAGGAATGAAACTGGGTCATTTGTAGAGAAGTTGATGGATCTAGAGACTGTCATACAGAGTGAAGTAAGTCAGAAAGAGAAAAACAAATATTGTATATTAATGCCTATATGTGGAACGTAGAAAAATGCTTCAGATGAACTGGTTTGCAGGGCAGAAATAGAGACACAGAGGTAGAGAACAAACGTATCGACACAAAGTGGGGGAAGCCATGGGGTGGTGGTGGTGGGATGAGTTGGGAGATTGGGATTGACCTGTATACATGTCTATGCATAAAACAGATAACTAATAATAACCTAGTGTATAAAAAAATAAATAAAATTAAATTTCAAAATTTTTAAAAATAAAATGTAAAAATAAAACAGAAAAAAAGTTCTTCCATTCACACTGATGTATTTATAAGAATGAATTATTTCCATGCTTATATCTATAAATACATAAAAGAGGAATAAAATCTAACTTGAACCAAAAAAGAAAAAAAAAAACTGAACCTAACAGTTATACAGAGGAAAACACTACCAAGGCACTTGCTCCAGTGGTAAACAATTCTGAAATTGGTCAGAGGTGGGGAATCATCTCCCATACAGCCAGCAGCCCCACCCGCCCACGCAAGGAGTGTCCTTATTGCAAAGCTGGGGGACCGTGCCGAGGCCTTTGTGAGTAAACGTGAGCTGAGCCCCAGGCCAGCTGCTGCTGAACTGTCCCCACCCTTCCCAGGTGAAACACCTGAATATGTACAAGGGCTTGAAAGCCAAGAGGAAGGGCCGTGGAGCCACACCAGCGAAAGCACGCAGGCCACCTTGGTGCCTGCAGGTCAGCCAGGATGGTCCTGGCCACGGGCGCTCTTCTGGAAGCTTTCCATTGCCCTGCCTGAGATACCCCTCCTGTCCCGGCCCCCACTCCTTTTTTTCCTTCCTCACCTCAGCCCGGAGAGATACTCCAGTGGAAGTTATGGGTGACACATCCTCTTCTTTACAGGTGGCAGCCTGGCAACTCCTGCCGAAAGTCCAGCAGAGCCCCACTCACACCGGGCCACCCACAAAGCCGTGGACCCTCACACCCTCCCACCAGCACAGCCCCGAGACTGCTGACGGGGCAGAGAATATGGAGTCAGGCACAGCTGCAGGGGCTATTGCTGCCTGGAGTGCTGTTTATATTGACCTCAACCCAGGCACACCTGGGGAGGGCTTGCCGGCAGGGTCAGGCTGCCCAGGTCAGCTAATCCTCAGCCCTCGGGGAATCACATTGCAGAAAATGGACCTCGCTAAGACACAATATTCGCCAAGGAAAAAAAGCACACAATGCCATTTGCAGCACCGTAGATGAGTCTAGAGGTAATCACGTGACTTGGAGTAAGTCAGAAAGTGAAAGACACATATCATATCATATCACTTATAGGTGTTACCTATAAATTGATACCAGGGCAGATATTTCCACGGAGAAGGGCAATCACAGATTCATTAAACAAACTTATGGTTCACCAAAGGAAAGGTGTGAGGATTGAATTCATTATGATATTGGGGTTAACAGACATATACAAACACAGTAGACGTATATAATCACCAAAGACCTACGGAGTACCAAGAGAAGACTACTCAACATTCTGTCATAACGAACATGGGAAAAGGATCCCAGGAAGAACAGACATATGTATATGTGTAAAAGAACCACCTCTTGCACACCTACAACAAGCTAAACGTTGTACTCAAACTTGCTGTAATAAAAAATAAAAAATTAAATTAAAAACACGAACAAGAATTAGTGAGAAAAACTTGAGGGGCTTTCTCCTGGTACATTCCGTTCTACATTCCAATCTAGAACGCTACTTCCATTGAGGCTCTGCTGCCCTAGTAACCAGATTTGGTAAGGGAGAACTGCTGCCACCTTGTGGCCGTTTCACACAACAGCAGCTTTAATCCCAGCGCTAATGGTCAGTGGATATTCCAAATCATTACAGGCCTGTAAATGACACCTGCCCTGAAAACAAATCCTGGGGTCATATATCGACCAAAAAATTCAAAAGACGTCCATATTTCAAAACGACAGTTTCAAGAGGCATATTTCACGCACATTAGTGTTCTGCTTCTTTTGATTTCTTTCTTTCTTTGTTAAAAAAACTGGAATGGAAAAAGGCAACCCTCAGAATGGGCGAAAACGTTCACAAACGAATCAATGGACAAAGGTTTAATCTCCAATATATATAAACAGCTCATGCAGCTTAATATTAATAAAACAAACAACCCAATACAAAAATGGGCAGAAGATCTAAATAGACGTTTCTTCAAAGAAGACACAGAGATGGCCAAGACGCACATGAAAAGCTGCTCAACATCACTAATTATTAGAGAAATGCAAATCAAAACTACAATGAGGTAAGACCTCACACCTGTTAGAATCGGCATCATCAGATAATCTACAAACAACAAATTCTGGGGAGGGTGTGGACAAAAGGAACCCTCTTCGGCTATTGGTGGGAATGTAAATTGATACAGTCACTATGGAGAACAGTATGGAGGTTCCTTTAAAAAACTAAAAACAGAATTACAGTAGGATCCAGCAATCCCACTTCTGGGCATATACCCAAAGAAAACCATAAATCACAAAGACACATTCACCACAATGTTCATTGCAGCACTATTTACAATAGCCAGGTAATGGAAGCAACCTAAATGCCCACAGACAGACGAATGGATAAAGATGTGGTACATATATAAAATGGAATATTACTCAGCCATAAAAAGGAATGAAACTGGGTCATTTGTAGAGAAGTTGATGGATCTAGAGACTGTCATACAGAGTGAAGTAAGTCAGAAAGAGAAAAACAAATATTGTATATTAATGCCTATATGTGGAACGTAGAAAAATGCTTCAGATGAACTGGTTTGCAGGGCAGAAATAGAGACACAGAGGTAGAGAACAAACGTATCGACACAAAGTGGGGGAAGCCATGGGGTGGTGGTGGTGGGATGAGTTGGGAGATTGGGATTGACCTGTATACATGTCTATGCATAAAATAGATAACTAATAATAACCTAGTGTATAAAAAAATAAATAAAATTAAATTTCAAAATTTTTAAAAATAAAATGTAAAAATAAAACAGAAAAAAAGTTCTTCCATTCACACTGATGTATTTATAAGAATGAATTATTTCCATGCTTATATCTATAAATACATAAAAGAGGAAGAAAATCTAACTTGAACCAAAAAAGAAACAAAAAAAACTGAACCTAACAGTTATACAGAGGAAAACACTACCAAGGCACTTGCTCCAGTGGTAAACGATTCTGAAATTGGTCAGAGGTGGGGAATCATCTCCCATACAGCCAGCAGCCCCACCCGCCCACGCAAGGAGCGTCCTTATTGCAAAGCTGGGGGACCGTGCCGAGGCCTTTGTGAGTAAACGTGAGCTGAGCCCCAGGCCAGCTGCTGCTGAACTGTTCTCACCCTTCCCAGGTGAAACACCTGAATATGTACAAGGGCTTGAAAGCCAAGAGGAAGGGCCGTGGAGCCACACCAGCGAAAGCACGCAGGCCAACTTGATGCCTGCAGGTCAGCCAGGATGGTCCTGGCCACGGGCGCTCTTCTGGAAGCTTTCCATTGCCCTGCCTGTGATACCCCTCCTGTCCCGGCCCCCACTCCTTTTTTTCCTTCCTCACCTCAGCCCGGAGAGATACTCCAGTGGAAGTTATGGGTTACACATCCTCTTCTTTACAGGTGGCAGCCTGGCAACTCCTGCAGAAAGTCCAGCAGAGCCCCACTCACACCGGGCCACCCACAAAGTCGTGGACCCTCACACCCTCCCACCAGCACAGCCCCGAGACTGCTGACGGGGCAGAGAATATGGAGTCAGGCACAGCTGCAGGGGCTATTGCTGCCTGGAGTGCTGTTTATATTGACCTCAACCCAGGCACACCTGGGGAGGGCTTGCCGGCAGGGTCAGGCTGCCCAGGTCAGCTAATCCTCAGCCCTCGGGGAATCACAGTGCAGAAAATGGACCTCGCTAAGACAGAATATTCGCCAAGGAAAAAAAGCACACAATGCCATTTGCAGCACCGTAGATGAGTCTAGAGGTAATCACGTGACTTGGAGTAAGTCAGAAAGTGAAAGACACATATCATATCATATCACTTATAGGTGTTACCTATAAATTGATACCAGGGCAGATATTTCCACGGAGAAGGGCAATCACAGATTCATTAAACAAACTTATGGTTCACCAAAGGAAAGGTGTGAGGATTGAATTCATTATGATATTGGGGTTAACAGACATATACAAACACAGTAGACGTATATAATCACCAAAGACCTACGGAGTACCAAGAGAAGACTACTCAACATTCTGTCATAACGAACATGGGAAAAGGATCCCAGGAAGAACAGACATATGTATATGTGTAAAAGAACCACCTCTTGCACACCTACAACAAGCTAAACGTTGTACTCAAACTTGCTGTAATAAAAAATAAAAAATTAAATTAAAAACACGAACAAGAATTAGTGAGAAAAACTTGAGGGGCTTTCTCCTGGTACATTCCGTTCTACATTCCAATCTAGAACGCTACTTCCATTGAGGCTCTGCTGCCCTAGTAACCAGATTTGGTAAGGGAGAACTGCTGCCACCTTGTGGCCGTTTCACACAACAGCAGCTTTAATCCCAGCGCTAATGGTCAGTGGATATTCCAAATCATTACAGGCCTGTAAATGACACCTGCCCTGAAAACAAATCCTGGGGTCATATATCGACCAAAAAATTCAAAAGACGTCCATATTTCAAAACGACAGTTTCAAGAGGCATATTTCACGCACATTAGTGTTCTGCTTCTTTTGATTTCTTTCTTTCTTTGTTAAAAAAACTGGAATGGAAAAAGGCAACCGTCAGAATGGGCGAAAACTTTCACAAACGAATCAATGGACAAAGGTTTAATCTCCAATATATATAAACAGCTCATGCAGCTTAATATTAATAAAACAAACAACCCAATACAAAAATGGGCAGAAGATCTAAATAGACGTTTCTTCAAAGAAGACACAGAGATGGCCAAGACGCACATGAAAAGCTGCTCAACATCACTAATTATTAGAGAAATGCAAATCAAAACTACAATGAGGTAAGACCTCACACCTGTTAGAATCGGCATCATCAGATAATCTACAAACAACAAATTCTGGGGAGGGTGTGGACAAAAGGAACCCTCTTCGGCTATTGGTGGGAATGTAAATTGATACAGTCACTATGGAGAATAGTATGGAGGTTCCTTTAAAAAACTAAAAACAGAATTACAGTAGGATCCAGCAATCCCACTTCTGGGCATATACCCAAAGAAAACCATAAATCACAAAGACACATTCACCACAATGTTCATTGCAGCACTATTTACAATAGCCAGGTAATGGAAGCAACCTAAATGCCCACAGACAGACGAATGGATAAAGATGTGGTACATATATAAAATGGAATATTACTCAGCCATAAAAAGGAATGAAACTGGGTCATTTGTAGAGAAGTTGATGGATCTAGAGACTGTCATACAGAGTGAAGTAAGTCAGAAAGAGGAAAACAAATATTGTATATTAATGCCTATATGTGGAACGTAGAAAAATGCTTCAGATGAACTGGTTTGCAGGGCAGAAATAGAGACAGAGAGGTAGAGAACAAACGTATCGACACAAAGTGGGGGAAGCCATGGGGTGGTGGTGGTGGGATGAGTTGGGAGATTGGGATTGACCTGTATACATGTCTATGCATAAAACAGATAACTAATAATAACCTAGTGTATAAAAAAATAAATAAAATTAAATTTCAAAATTTTTAAAAATAAAATGTAAAAATAAAACAGAAAAAAAGTTCTTCCATTCACACTGATGTATTTATAAGAATGAATTATTTCCATGCTTATATCTATAAATACATAAAAGAGGAATAAAATCTAACTTGAACCAAAAAAGAAAAAAAAAAAAACTGAACCTAACAGTTATACAGAGGAAAACACTACCAAGGCACTTGCTCCAGTGGTAAACAATTCTGAAATTGGTCAGAGGTGGGGAATCATCTCCCATACAGCCAGCAGCCCCACCCGCCCACGCAAGGAGCGTCCTTATTGCAAAGCTGGGGGACCGTGCCGAGGCCTTTGTGAGTAAACGTGAGCTGAGCCCCAGGCCAGCTGCTGCTGAACTGTCCCCACCCTTCCCAGGTGAAACACCTGAATATGTACAAGGGCTTGAAAGCCAAGAGGAAGGGCCGTGGAGCCACACCAGCGAAAGCACGCAGGCCACCTTGGTGCCTGCAGGTCAGCCAGGATGGTCCTGGCCACGGGCGCTCTTCTGGAAGCTTTCCATTGCCCTGCCTGAGATACCCCTCCTGTCCCGGCCCCCACTCCTTTTTTTCCTTCCTCACCTCAGCCCGGAGAGATACTCCAGTGGAAGTTATGGGTGACACATCCTCTTCTTTACAGGTGGCAGCCTGGCAACTCCTGCCGAAAGTCCAGCAGAGCCCCACTCACACCGGGCCACCCACAAAGCCGTGGACCCTCACACCCTCCCACCAGCACAGCCCCGAGACTGCTGACGGGGCAGAGAATATGGAGTCAGGCACAGCTGCAGGGGCTATTGCTGCCTGGAGTGCTGTTTATATTGACCTCAACCCAGGCACACCTGGGGAGGGCTTGCCGGCAGGGTCAGGCTGCCCAGGTCAGCTAATCCTCAGCCTTCGGGGAATCACATTGCAGAAAATGGACCTCGCTAAGACAGAATATTCGCCAAGGAAAAAAAGCACACAATGCCATTTGCAGCACCGTAGATGAGTCTAGAGGTAATCACGTGACTTGGAGTAAGTCAGAAAGTGAAAGACACATATCATATCATATCACTTATAGGTGTTACCTATAAATTGATACCAGGGCAGATATTTCCACGGAGAAGGGCAATCACAGATTCATTAAACAAACTTATGGTTCACCAAAGGAAAGGTGTGAGGATTGAATTCATTATGATATTGGGGTTAACAGACATATACAAACACAGTAGACGTATATAATCACCAAAGACCTACGGAGTACCAAGAGAAGACTACTCAACATTCTGTCATAACGAACATGGGAAAAGGATCCCAGGAAGAACAGACATATGTATATGTGTAAAAGAACCACCTCTTGCACACCTACAACAAGCTAAACGTTGTACTCAAACTTGCTGTAATAAAAAATAAAAAATTAAATTAAAAACACGAACAAGAATTAGTGAGAAAAACTTGAGGGGCTTTCTCCTGGTACATTCCGTTCTACATTCCAATCTAGAACGCGACTTCCATTGAGGCTCTGCTGCCCTAGTAACCAGATTTGGTAAGGGAGAACTGCTGCCACCTTGTGGCCGTTTCACAAAACAGCAGCTTTAATCCCAGCGCTAATGGTCAGTGGATATTCCAAATCATTACAGGCCTGTAAATGACACCTGCCCTGAAAACAAATCCTGGGGTCATATATCGACCAAAAAATTCAAAAGACGTCCATATTTCAAAACGACAGTTTCAAGAGGCACATTACACGCACATTAGTATTCTGCTTCTTTTGATTTCTTTCTTTCTTTGTTAAAAAAAACGGGAATGGAGAAAGGCAACCCTCAGAATGGGCGAAAACGTTCACAAACGAATCAATGGACAAAGGTTTAATCTCCAATATATATAAACAGCTCATGCAGCTTAATATTAATAAAACAAACAACCCAATACAAAAATGGGCAGAAGATCTAAAGAGACGTTTCTTCAAAGAAGACACAGAGATGGCCAAGACGCACATGAAAAGCTGCTCAACATCACTAATTATTAGAGAAATGCAAATCAAAACTACAATGAGGTAAGACCTCACACCTGTTAGAATCGGCATCATCAGATAATCTACAAACAACAAATTCTGGGGAGGGTGTGGACAAAAGGAACCCTCTTCGGCTATTGGTGGGAATGTAAATTGATACAGTCACTATGGAGAACAGTATGGAGGTTCCTTTAAAAAACTAAAAACAGAATTACAGTAGGATCCAGCAATCCCACTTCTGGGCATATACCCAAAGAAAACCGTAAATCACAAAGACACATTCACCACAATGTTCATTGCAGCACTATTTACAATAGCCAGGTAATGGAAGCAACCTAAATGCCCACAGACAGACGAATGGATAAAGATGTGGTACATATATAAAATGGAATATTACTCAGCCATAAAAAGGAATGAAACTGGGTCATTTGTAGAGAAGTTGATGGATCTAGAGACTGTCATACAGAGTGAAGTAAGTCAGAAAGAGAAAAACAAATATTGTATATTAATGCCTATATGTGGAACGTAGAAAAATGCTTCAGATGAACTGGTTTGCAGGGCAGAAATAGAGACACAGAGGTAGAGAACAAACGTATCGACACAAAGTGGGGGAAGCCATGGGGTGGTGGTGGTGGGATGAGTTGGGAGATTGGGATTGACCTGTATACATGTCTATGCATAAAACAGATAACTAATAATAACCTAGTGTATAAAAAAATAAATAAAATTATATTTCAAAATTTTTAAAAATAAAATGTAAAAATAAAACAGAAAAAAAGTTCTTCCATTCACACTGATGTATTTATAAGAATGAATTATTTCCATGCTTATATCTATAAATACATAAAAGAGGAATAAAATCTAACTTGAACCAAAAAAGAAAAAAAAAAAAACTGAACCTAACAGTTATACAGAGGAAAACACTACCAAGGCACTTGCTCCAGTGGTAAACAATTCTGAAATTGGTCAGAGGTGGGGAATCATCTCCCATACAGCCAGCAGCCCCACCCGCCCACGCAAGGAGCGTCCTTATTGCAAAGCTGGGGGACCGTGCCGAGGCCTTTGTGAGTAAACGTGAGCTGAGCCCCAGGCCAGCTGCTGCTGAACTGTCCCCACCCTTCCCAGGTGAAACACCTGAATATGTACAAGGGATTGAAAGCCAAGAGGAAGGGCCGTGGAGCCACACCAGCGAAAGCACGCAGGCCACCTTGGTGCCTGCAGGTCAGCCAGGATGGTCCTGGCCACGGGCGCTCTTCTGGAAGCTTTCCATTGCCCTGCCTGAGATACCCCTCCTGTCCCGGCCCCCACTCCTTTTTTTCCTTCCTCACCTCAGACCGGAGAGATACTCCAGTGGAAGTTATGGGTGACACATCCTCTTCTTTACAGGTGGCAGCCTGGCAACTCCTGCCGAAAGTCCAGCAGAGCCCCACTCACACCGGGCCACCCACAAAGCCGTGGACCCTCACACCCTCCCACCAGCACAGCCCCGAGACTGCTGACGGGGCAGAGAATATGGAGTCAGGCACAGCTGCAGGGGCTATTGCTGCCTGGAGTGCTGTTTATATTGACCTCAACCCAGGCACACCTGGGGAGGGCTTGCCGGCAGGGTCAGGCTGCCCAGGTCAGCTAATCCTCAGCCCTCGGGGAATCACATTGCAGAAAATGGACCTCGCTAAGACAGAATATTCGCCAAGGAAAAAAAGCACACAATGCCATTTGCAGCACCGTAGATGAGTCTAGAGGTAATCACGTGACTTGGAGTAAGTCAGAAAGTGAAAGACACATATCATATCATATCACTTATAGGTGTTACCTATAAATTGATACCAGGGCAGATATTTCCACGGAGAAGGGCAATCACAGATTCATTAAACAAACTTATGGTTCACCAAAGGAAAGGTGTGAGGATTGAATTCATTATGATATTGGGGTTAACAGACATATACAAACACAGTAGACGTATATAATCACCAAAGACCTACGGAGTACCAAGAGAAGACTACTCAACATTCTGTCATAACGAACATGGGAAAAGGATCCCAGGAAGAACAGACATATGTATATGTGTAAAAGAACCACCTCTTGCACACCTACAACAAGCTAAACGTTGTACTCAAACTTGCTGTAATAAAAAATAAAAAATTAAATTAAAAACACGAACAAGAATTAGTGAGAAAAACTTGAGGGGCTTTCTCCTGGTACATTCCGTTCTACATTCCAATCTAGAACGCGACTTCCATTGAGGCTCTGCTGCCCTAGTAACCAGATTTGGTAAGGGAGAACTGCTGCCACCTTGTGGCCGTTTCACACAACAGCAGCTTTAATCCCAGCGCTAATGGTCAGTGGATATTCCAAATCATTACAGGCCTGTAAATGACACCTGCCCTGAAAACAAATCCTGGGGTCATATATCGACCAAAAAATTCAAAAGACGTCCATATTTCAAAACGACAGTTTCAAGAGGCATATTTCACGCACATTAGTGTTCTGCTTCTTTTGATTTCTTTCTTTCTTTGTTAAAAAAACTGGAATGGAAAAAGGCAACCCTCAGAATGGGCGAAAACTTTCACAAACGAATCAATGGACAAAGGTTTAATCTCCAATATATATAAACAGCTCATGCAGCTTAATATTAATAAAACAAACAACCCAATACAAAAATGGGCAGAAGATCTAAATAGACGTTTCTTCAAAGAAGACACAGAGATGGCCAAGACGCACATGAAAAGCTGCTCAACATCACTAATTATTAGAGAAATGCAAATCAAAACTACAATGAGGTAAGACCTCACACCTGTTAGAATCGGCATCATCAGATAATCTACAAACAACAAATTCTGGGGAGGGTGTGGACAAAAGGAACCCTCTTCGGCTATTGGTGGGAATGTAAATTGATACAGTCACTATGGAGAACAGTATGGAGGTTCCTTTAAAAAACTAAAAACAGAATTACAGTAGGATCCAGCAATCCCACTTCTGGGCATATACCCAAAGAAAACCATAAATCACAAAGACACATTCACCACAATGTTCATTGCAGCACTATTTACAATAGCCAGGTAATGGAAGCAACCTAAATGCCCACAGACAGACGAATGGATAAAGATGTGGTACATATATAAAATGGAATATTACTCAGCCATAAAAAGGAATGAAACTGGGTCATTTGTAGAGAAGTTGATGGATCTAGAGACTGTCATACAGAGTGAAGTAAGTCAGAAAGAGAAAAACAAATATTGTATATTAATGCCTATATGTGGAACGTAGAAAAATGCTTCAGATGAACTGGTTTGCCGGGCAGAAATAGAGACACAGAGGTAGAGAACAAACGTATCGACACAAAGTGGGGGAAGCCATGGGGTGGTGGTGGTGGGATGAGTTGGGAGATTGGGATTGACCTGTATACATGTCTATGCATAAAACAGATAACTAATAATAACCTAGTGTATAAAAAAATAAATAAAATTAAATTTCAAAATTTTTAAAAATAAAATGTAAAAATAAAACAGAAAAAAAGTTCTTCCATTCACACTGATGTATTTATAAGAATGAATTATTTCCATGCTTATATCTATAAATACATAAAAGAGGAATAAAATCTAACTTGAACCAAAAAAGAAAAAAAAAAAAAACTTAACCTAACAGTTATACAGAGGAAAACACTACCAAGGCACTTGCTCCAGTGGTAAACAATTCTGAAATTGGTCAGAGGTGGGGAATCATCTCCCATACAGCCAGCAGCCCCACCCGCCCACGCAAGGAGCGTCCTTATTGCAAAGCTGGGGGACCGTGCCGAGGCCTCTGTGAGTAAACGTGAGCTGAGCCCCAGGCCAGCTGCTGCTGAACTGTCCCCACCCTTCCCAGGTGAAACACCTGAATATGTACAAGGGCTTGAAAGCCAAGAGGAAGGGCCGTGGAGCCACACCAGCGAAAGCACGCAGGCCACCTTGGTGCCTGCAGGTCATCCAGGATGGTCCTGGCCACGGGCGCTCTTCTGGAAGCTTTCCATTGCCCTGCCTGAGATACCCCTCCTGTCCCGGCCCCCACTCCTTTTTTTCCTTCCTCACCTCAGCCCGGAGAGATACTCCAGTGGAAGTTATGGGTGACACATCCTCTTCTTTACAGGTGGCAGCCTGGCAACTCCTGCAGAAAGTCCAGCAGAGCCCCACTCACACCGGGCCACCCACAAAGCCGTGGACCCTCACACCCTCCCACCAGCACAGCCCCGAGACTGCTGACGGGGCAGAGAATATGGAGTCAGGCACAGCTGCAGGGGCTATTGCTGCCTGGAGTGCTGTTTATATTGACCTCAACCCAGGCACACCTGGGGAGGGCTTGCCGGCAGGGTCAGGCTGCCCAGGTCAGCTAATCCTCAGCCCTCGGGGAATCACATTGCAGAAAATGGACCTCGCTAAGACAGAATATTCGCCAAGGAAAAAAAGCACACAATGCCATTTGCAGCACCGTAGATGAGTCTAGAGGTAATCACGTGACTTGGAGTAAGTCAGAAAGTGAAAGACACATATCATATCATATCACTTATAGGTGTTACCTATAAATTGATACCAGGGCAGATATTTCCACGGAGAAGGGCAATCACAGATTCATTAAACAAACTTATGGTTCACCAAAGGAAAGGTGTGAGGATTGAATTCATTATGATATTGGGGTTAACAGACATATACAAACACAGTAGACGTATATAATCACCAAAGACCTACGGAGTACCAAGAGAAGACTACTCAACATTCTGTCATAACGAACATGGGAAAAGGATCCCAGGAAGAACAGACATATGTATATGTGTAAAAGAACCACCTCTTGCACACCTACAACAAGCTAAACGTTGTACTCAAACTTGCTGTAATAAAAAATAAAAAATTAAATTAAAAACACGAACAAGAATTAGTGAGAAAAACTTGAGGGGCTTTCTCCTGGTACATTCCGTTCTACATTCCAATCTAGAACGCTACTTCCATTGAGGCTCTGCTGCCCTAGTAACCAGATTTGGTAAGGGAGAACTGCTGCCACCTTGTGGCCGTTTCACACAACAGCAGCTTTAATCCCAGCGCTAATGGTCAGTGGATATTCCAAATCATTACAGGCCTGTAAATGACACCTGCCCTGAAAACAAATCCTGGGGTCATATATCGACCAAAAAATTCAAAAGACGTCCATATTTCAAAACGACAGTTTCAAGAGGCATATTTCACGCACATTAGTGTTCTGCTTCTTTTGATTTCTTTCTTTCTTTGTTAAAAAAACTGGAATGGAAAAAGGCAACCCTCAGAATGGGCGAAAACTTTCACAAACGAATCAATGGACAAAGGTTTAATCTCCAATATATATAAACAGCTCATGCAGCTTAATATTAATAAAACAAACAACCCAATACAAAAATGGGCAGAAGATCTAAATAGACGTTTCTTCAAAGAAGACACAGAGATGGCCAAGACGCACATGAAAAGCTGCTCAACATCACTAATTATTAGAGAAATGCAAATCAAAACTACAATGAGGTAAGACCTCACACCTGTTAGAATCGGCATCATCAGATAATCTACAAACAACAAATTCTGGGGAGGGTGTGGACAAAAGGAACCCTCTTCGGCTATTGGTGGGAATGTAAATTGATACAGTCACTATGGAGAACAGTATGGAGGTTCCTTTAAAAAACTAAAAACAGAATTACAGTAGGATCCAGCAATCCCACTTCTGGGCATATACCCAAAGAAAACCATAAATCACAAAGACACATTCACCACAATGTTCATTGCAGCACTATTTACAATAGCCAGGTAATGGAAGCAACCTAAATGCCCACAGACAGACGAATGGATAAAGATGTGGTACATATATAAAATGGAATATTACTCAGCCATAAAAAGGAATGAAACTGGGTCATTTGTAGAGAAGTTGATGGATCTAGAGACTGTCATACAGAGTGAAGTAAGTCAGAAAGAGAAAAACAAATATTGTATATTAATGCCTATATGTGGAACGTAGAAAAATGCTTCAGATGAACTGGTTTGCAGGGCAGAAATAGAGACACAGAGGTAGAGAACAAACGTATCGACACAAAGTGGGGGAAGCCATGGGGTGGTGGTGGTGGGATGAGTTGGGAGATTGGGATTGACCTGTATACATGTCTATGCATAAAACAGATAACTAATAATAACCTAGTGTATAAAAAAATAAATAAAATTAAATTTCAAAATTTTTAAAAATAAAATGTAAAAATAAAACAGAAAAAAAGTTCTTCCATTCACACTGATGTATTTATAAGAATGAATTATTTCCATGCTTATATCTATAAATACATAAAAGAGGAATAAAATCTAACTTGAACAAAAAAAGAAAAAAAAAAAAAACTTAACCTAACAGTTATACAGAGGAAAACACTACCAAGGCACTTGCTCCAGTGGTAAACAATTCTGAAATTGGTCAGAGGTGGGGAATCATCTCCCATACAGCCAGCAGCCCCACCCGCCCACGCAAGGAGCGTCCTTATTGCAAAGCTGGGGGACCGTGCCGAGGCCTCTGTGAGTAAACGTGAGCTGAGCCCCAGGCCAGCTGCTGCTGAACTGTCCCCACCCTTCCCAGGTGAAACACCTGAATATGTACAAGGGCTTGAAAGCCAAGAGGAAGGGCCGTGGAGCCACACCAGCGAAAGCACGCAGGCCACCTTGGTGCCTGCAGGTCAGCCAGGATGGTCCTGGCCACGGGCGCTCTTCTGGAAGCTTTCCATTGCCCTGCCTGAGATACCCCTCCTGTCCCGGCCCCCACTCCTTTTTTTCCTTCCTCACCTCAGCCCGGAGAGATACTCCAGTGGAAGTTATGGGTGACACATCCTCTTCTTTACAGGTGGCAGCCTGGCAACTCCTGCAGAAAGTCCAGCAGAGCCCCACTCACACCGGGCCACCCACAAAGCCGTGGACCCTCACACCCTCCCACCAGCACAGCCCCGAGACTGCTGACGGGGCAGAGAATATGGAGTCAGGCACAGCTGCAGGGGCTATTGCTGCCTGGAGTGCTGTTTATATTGACCTCAACCCAGGCACACCTGGGGAGGGCTTGCCGGCAGGGTCAGGCTGCCCAGGTCAGCTAATCCTCAGCCCTCGGGGAATCACATTGCAGAAAATGGACCTCGCTAAGACAGAATATTCGCCAAGGAAAAAAAGCACACAATGCCATTTGCAGCACCGTAGATGAGTCTAGAGGTAATCACGTGACTTGGAGTAAGTCAGAAAGTGAAAGACACATATCATATCATATCACTTATAGGTGTTACCTATAAATTGATACCAGGGCAGATATTTCCACGGAGAAGGGCAATCACAGATTCATTAAACAAACTTATGGTTCACCAAAGGAAAGGTGTGAGGATTGAATTCATTATGATATTGGGGTTAACAGACATATACAAACACAGTAGACGTATATAATCACCAAAGACCTACGGAGTACCAAGAGAAGACTACTCAACATTCTGTCATAACGAACATGGGAAAAGGATCCCAGGAAGAACAGACATATGTATATGTGTAAAAGAACCACCTCTTGCACACCTACAACAAGCTAAACGTTGTACTCAAACTTGCTGTAATAAAAAATAAAAAATTAAATTAAAAACACGAACAAGAATTAGTGAGAAAAACTTGAGGGGCTTTCTCCTGGTACATTCCGTTCTACATTCCAATCTAGAACGCTACTTCCATTGAGGCTCTGCTGCCCTAGTAACCAGATTTGGTAAGGGAGAACTGCTGCCACCTTGTGGCCGTTTCACACAACAGCAGCTTTAATCCCAGCGCTAATGGTCAGTGGATATTCCAAATCATTACAGGCCTGTAAATGACACCTGCCCTGAAAACAAATCCTGGGGTCATATATCGACCAAAAAATTCAAAAGACGTCCATATTTCAAAACGACAGTTTCAAGAGGCATATTTCACGCACATTAGTGTTCTGCTTCTTTTGATTTCTTTCTTTCTTTGTTAAAAAACTGGAATGGAAAAAGGCAACCCTCAGAATGGGCGAAAACTTTCACAAACGAATCAATGGACAAAGGTTTAATCTCCAATATATATAAACAGCTCATGCAGCTTAATATTAATAAAACAAACAACCCAATACAAAAATGGGCAGAAGTTCTAAATAGACGTTTCTTCAAAGAAGACACAGAGATGGCCAAGACGCACATGAAAAGCTGCTCAACATCACTAATTATTAGAGAAATGCAAATCAAAACTACAATGAGGTAAGACCTCACACCTGTTAGAATCGGCATCATCAGATAATCTACAAACAACAAATTCTGGGGAGGGTGTGGACAAAAGGAACCCTCTTCGGCTATTGGTGGGAATGTAAATTGATACAGTCACTATGGAGAACAGTATGGAGGTTCCTTTAAAAAACTAAAAACAGAATTACAGTAGGATCCAGCAATCCCACTTCTGGGCATATACCCAAAGAAAACCATAAATCACAAAGACACATTCACCACAATGTTCATTGCAGCACTATTTACAATAGCCAGGTAATGGAAGCAACCTAAATGCCCACAGACAGACGAATGGATAAAGATGTGGTACATATATAAAATGGAATATTACTCAGCCATAAAAAGGAATGAAACTGGGTCATTTGTAGAGAAGTTGATGGATCTAGAGACTGTCATACAGAGTGAAGTAAGTCAGAAAGAGAAAAACAAATATTGTATATTAATGCCTATATGTGGAACCTAGAAAAATGCTTCAGATGAACTGGTTTGCAGGGCAGAAATAGAGACACAGAGGTAGAGAACAAACGTATGGACACAAAGTGGGGGAAGCCATGGGGTGGTGGTGGTGGGATGAGTTGGGAGATTGGGATTGACCTGTTTACATGTCTATGCATAAAACAGATAACTAATAATAACCTAGTGTATAAAAAAATAAATAAAATTAAATTTCAAAATTTTTAAAAATAAAATGTAAAAATAAAACAGAAAAAAAGTTCTTCCATTCACACTGATGTATTTATAAGAATGAATTATTTCCATGCTTATATCTATAAATACATAAAAGAGGAATAAAATCTAACTTGAACCAAAAAAGAAAAAAAAAAAAACTGAACCTAACAGTTATACAGAGGAAAACACTACCAAGGCACTTGCTCCAGTGGTAAACAATTCTGAAATTGGTCAGAGGTGGGGAATCATCTCCCATACAGCCAGCAGCCCCACCCGCCCACGCAAGGAGCGTCCTTATTGCAAAGCTGGGGGACCGTGCCGAGGCCTCTGTGAGTAAACGTGAGCTGAGCCCCAGGCCAGCTGCTGCTGAACTGTCCCCACCCTTCCCAGGTGAAACACCTGAATATGTACAAGGGCTTGAAAGCCAAGAGGAAGGGCCGTGGAGCCACACCAGCGAAAGCACGCAGGCCACCTTGGTGCCTGCAGGTCAGCCAGGATGGTCCTGGCCACGGGCGCTCTTCTGGAAGCTTTCCATTGCCCTGCCTGAGATACCCCTCCTGTCCCGGCCCCCACTCCTTTTTTTCCTTCCTCACCTCAGCCCGGAGAGATACTCCAGTGGAAGTTATGGGTGACACATCCTCTTCTTTACAGGTGGCAGCCTGGCAACTCCTGCAGAAAGTCCAGCAGAGCCCCACTCACACCGGGCCACCCACAAAGCCGTGGACCCTCACACCCTCCCACCAGCACAGCCCCGAGACTGCTGACGGGGCAGAGAATATGGAGTCAGGCACAGCTGCAGGGGCTATTGCTGCCTGGAGTGCTGTTTATATTGACCTCAACCCAGGCACACCTGGGGAGGGCTTGCCGGCAGGGTCAGGCTGCCCAGGTCAGCTAATCCTCAGCCCTCGGGGAATCACATTGCAGAAAATGGACCTCGCTAAGACAGAATATTCGCCAAGGAAAAAAAGCACACAATGCCATTTGCAGCACCGTAGATGAGTCTAGAGGTAATCACGTGACTTGGAGTAAGTCAGAAAGTGAAAGACACATATCATATCATATCACTTATAGGTGTTACCTATAAATTGATACCAGGGCAGATATTTCCACGGAGAAGGGCAATCACAGATTCATTAAACAAACTTATGGTTCACCAAAGGAAAGGTGTGAGGATTGAATTCATTATGATATTGGGGTTAACAGACATATACAAACACAGTAGACGTATATAATCACCAAAGACCTACGGAGTACCAAGAGAAGACTACTCAACATTCTGTCATAACGAACATGGGAAAAGGATCCCAGGAAGAACAGACATATGTATATGTGTAAAAGAACCACCTCTTGCACACCTACAACAAGCTAAACGTTGTACTCAAACTTGCTGTAATAAAAAATAAAAAATTAAATTAAAAACACGAACAAGAATTAGTGAGAAAAACTTGAGGGGCTTTCTCCTGGTACATTCCGTTCTACATTCCAATCTAGAACGCTACTTCCATTGAGGCTCTGCTGCCCTAGTAACCAGATTTGGTAAGGGAGAACTGCTGCCACCTTGTGGCCGTTTCACACAACAGCAGCTTTAATCCCAGCGCTAATGGTCAGTGGATATTCCAAATCATTACAGGCCTGTAAATGACACCTGCCCTGAAAACAAATCCTGGGGTCATATATCGACCAAAAAATTCAAAAGACGTCCATATTTCAAAACGACAGTTTCAAGAGGCATATTTCACGCACATTAGTGTTCTGCTTCTTTTGATTTCTTTCTTTCTTTGTTAAAAAAACTGGAATGGAAAAAGGCAACCCTCAGAATGGGCGAAAACTTTCACAAACGAATCAATGGACAAAGGTTTAATCTCCAATATATATAAACAGCTCATGCAGCTTAATATTAATAAAACAAACAACCCAATACAAAAATGGGCAGAAGATCTAAATAGACGTTTCTTCAAAGAAGACACAGAGATGGCCAAGACGCACATGAAAAGCTGCTCAACATCACTAATTATTAGAGAAATGCAAATCAAAACTACAATGAGGTAAGACCTCACACCTGTTAGAATTGGCATCATCAGATAATCTACAAACAACAAATTCTGGGGAGGGTGTGGACAAAAGGAACCCTCTTCGGCTATTGGTGGGAATGTAAATTGATACAGTCACTATGGAGAACAGTATGGAGGTTCCTTAAAAAAACTAAAAACAGAATTACAGTAGGATCCAGCAATCCCACTTCTGGGCATATACCCAAAGAAAACCATAAATCACAAAGACACATTCACCACAATGTTCATTGCAGCACTATTTACAATAGCCAGGTAATGGAAGCAACCTAAATGCCCACAGACAGACGAATGGATAAAGATGTGGTACATATATAAAATGGAATATTACTCAGCCATAAAAAGGAATGAAACTGGGTCATTTGTAGAGAAGTTGATGGATCTAGAGACTGTCATACAGAGTGAAGTAAGTCAGAAAGAGAAAAACAAATAATGTCTATTAATGCCTATATGTGGAACCTAGAAAAATGCTACAGATGAACTGGTTTGCAGGGCAGAAATAGAGACACAGAGGTAGAGAACAAACGTATGGACACAAAGTGGGGGAAGCCATGGGGTGGTGGTGGTGGGATGAGTTGGGAGATTGGGATTGACCTGTATACATGTCTATGCATAAAATAGATAACTAATAATAACCTAGTGTATAAAAAAATAAATAAAATTAAATTTCAAAATTTTTAAAAATAAAATGTAAAAATAAAACAGAAAAAAAGTTCTTCCATTCACACTGATGTATTTATAAGAATGAATTATTTCCATGCTTATATCTATAAATACATAAAAGAGGAATAAAATCTAACTTGAACCAAAAAAGAAAAAAAAAAAACTGAACCTAACAGTTATACAGAGGAAATCACTACCAAGGCACTTGCTCCAGTGGTAAACAATTCTGAAATTGGTCAGAGGTGGGGAATCATCTCCCATAGAGCCAGCAGCCCCGCCCGCCCACGCAAGGAGCGTCCTTATTGCAAAGCTCGGGGAGAGTGCCGAGGCCTCTGTGAGTAAACGTGAGCTGAGCCCCAGGCCAGCTGCTGCTGAACTGTTCCCACCCTTCCCAGGTGAAACACCTGAATATGTACAAGGGCTTGAAAGCCTAGAGGGAGGGCCGTGGAGCCACACCAGCGACAGCACGCAGGCCACCTTGGTGCCTGCAGGTCAGCCAGGATGGTCCTGGCCACGGGCGCTCTTCTGGAAGCTTTCCATTGCCCTGCCTGAGATACCCCTCCTGTCCCGGCCCCCACTCCTTTTTTTCCTTCCTCACCTCAGCCCGGAGAGATACTCCAGTGGAAGTTATGGGTGACACATCCTCTTCTTTACAGGTGGCAGCCTGGCAACTCCTGCAGAAAGTCCAGCAGAGCCCGACTCACACCGGGCCACCCACAAAGCCGTGGACCCTCACACCCTCCCACCAGCACAGCCCCGAGACTGCTGACGGGGCAGAGAATATGGAGTCAGGCACAGCTGCAGGGGCTATTGCTGCCTGGAGTGCTGTTTATATTGACCTCAACCCAGGCACACCTGGGGAGGGCTTGCCGGCAGGGTCAGGCTGCCCAGGTCAGCTAATCCTCAGCCCTCGGGGAATCACATTGCAGAAAATGGACCTCGCTAAGACAGAATATTCGCCAAGGAAAAAAAGCACACAATGCCATTTGCAGCACCGTAGATGAGTCTAGAGGTAATCACGTGACTTGGAGTAAGTCAGAAAGTGAAAGACACATATCATATCATATCACTTATAGGTGTTACCTATAAATTGATACCAGGGCAGATATTTCCACGGAGAAGGGCAATCACAGATTCATTAAACAAACTTATGGTTCACCAAAGGAAAGGTGTGAGGATTGAATTCATTATGATATTGGGGTTAACAGACATATACAAACACAGTAGACGTATATAATCACCAAAGACCTACGGAGTACCAAGAGAAGACTACTCAACATTCTGTCATAACGAACATGGGAAAAGGATCCCAGGAAGAACAGACATATGTATATGTGTAAAAGAACCACCTCTTGCACACCTACAACAAGCTAAACGTTGTACTCAAACTTGCTGTAATAAAAAATAAAAAATTAAATTAAAAACACGAACAAGAATTAGTGAGAAAAACTTGAGGGGCTTTCTCCTGGTACATTCCGTTCTACATTCCAATCTAGAACGCGACTTCCATTGAGGCTCTGCTGCCCTAGTAACCAGATTTGGTAAGGGAGAACTGCTGCCACCTTGTGGCCGTTTCACACAACAGCAGCTTTAATCCCAGCGCTAATGGTCAGTGGATATTCCAAATCATTACAGGCCTGTAAATGACACCTGCCCTGAAAACAAATCCTGGGGTCATATATCGACCAAAAAATTCAAAAGACGTCCATATTTCAAAACGACAGTTTCAAGAGGCATATTTCACGCACATTAGTGTTCTGCTTCTTTTGATTTCTTTCTTTCTTTGTTAAAAAAACTGGAATGGAAAAAGGCAACCCTCAGAATGGGCGAAAACTTTCACAAACGAATCAATGGACAAAGGTTTAATCTCCAATATATATAAACAGCTCATGCAGCTTAATATTAATAAAACAAACAACCCAATACAAAAATGGGCAGAAGATCTAAATAGACGTTTCTTCAAAGAAGACACAGAGATGGCCAAGACGCACATGAAAAGCTGCTCAACATCACTAATTATTAGAGAAATGCAAATCAAAACTACAATGAGGTAAGACCTCACACCTGTTAGAATCGGCATCATCAGATAATCTACAAACAACAAATTCTGGGGAGGGTGTGGACAAAAGGAACCCTCTTCGGCTATTGGTGGGAATGTAAATTGATACAGTCACTATGGAGAACAGTATGGAGGTTCCTTTAAAAAACTAAAAACAGAATTACAGTAGGATCCAGCAATCCCACTTCTGGGCATATACCCAAAGAAAACCATAAATCACAAAGACACATTCACCACAATGTTCATTGCAGCACTATTTACAATAGCCAGGTAATGGAAGCAACCTAAATGCCCACAGACAGACGAATGGATAAAGATGTGGTACATATATAAAATGGAATATTACTCAGCCATAAAAAGGAATGAAACTGGGTCATTTGTAGAGAAGTTGATGGATCTAGAGACTGTCATACAGAGTGAAGTAAGTCAGAAAGAGAAAAACAAATAATGTATATTAATGCCTATATGTGGAACCTAGAAAAATGCTACAGATGAACTGGTTTGCAGGGCAGAAATAGAGACACAGAGGTAGAGAACAAACGTATGGACACAAAGTGGGGGAAGCCATGGGGTGGTGGTGGTGGGATGAGTTGGGAGATTGGGATTGACCTGTATACATGTCTATGCATAAAATAGATAACTAATAATAACCTAGTGTATAAAAAAATAAATAAAACTAAATTTCAAAATTTTTAAAAATAAAATGTAAAAATAAAACAGAAAAAAAGTTCTTCCATTCAGACTGATGTATTTATAAGAATGAATTATTTCCATGCTTATATCTATAAATACATAAAAGAGGAATAAAATCTAACTTGAACCATAAAAGAAAAAAAAAACTGAACCTAACAGTTATACAGAGGAAAACACTACCAAGGCACTTGCTCCAGTGGTAAACAATTCTGAAATTGGTCAGAGGTGGGGAATCATCTCCCATACAGCCAGCAGCCCCACCCGCCCACGCAAGGAGCGTCCTTATTGCAAAGCTGGGGGACCGTGCCGAGGCCTTTGTGAGTAAACGTGAGCTGAGCCCCAGGCCAGCTGCTGCTGAACTGTTCCCACCCTTCCCAGGTGAAACACCTGAATATGTACAAGGGCTTGAAAGCCAAGAGGAAGGGCCGTGGAGCCACACAAGCAAAAGCACGCAGGCCAACTTGGTGCCTGCAGGTCATCCAGGATGGTCCTGGCCACGGGCGCTCTTCTGGAAGCTTTCCATTGCCCTGCCTGAGATACCCCTCCTGTCCCGGCCCCCACTCCTTTTTTTCCTTCCTCACCTCAGCCCGGAGAGATACTCCAGTGGAAGTTATGGGTGACACATCCTCTTCTTTACAGGTGGCAGCCTGGCAACTCCTGCAGAAAGTCCAGCAGAGCCCCACTCACACCGGGCCACCCACAAAGCCGTGGACCCTCACACCCTCCCACCAGCACAGCCCCGAGACTGCTGACGGGGCAGAGAATATGGAGTCAGGCACAGCTGCAGGGGCTATTGCTGCCTGGAGTGCTGTTTATATTGACCTCAACCCAGGCACACCTGGGGAGGGCTTGCCGGCAGGGTCAGGCTGCCCAGGTCAGCTAATCCTCAGCCCTCGGGGAATCACATTGCAGAAAATGGACCTCGCTAAGACAGAATATTCGCCAAGGAAAAAAAGCACACAATGCCATTTGCAGCACCGTAGATGAGTCTAGAGGTAATCACGTGACTTGGAGTAAGTCAGAAAGTGAAAGACACATATCATATCATATCACTTATAGGTGTTACCTATAAATTGACACCAGGGCAGATATTTCCACGGAGAAGGGCAATCACAGATTCATTAAACAAACTTATGGTTCACCAAAGGAAAGGTGTGAGGATTGAATTCATTATGATATTGGGGTTAACAGACATATACAAACACAGTAGACGTATATAATCACCAAAGACCTACGGAGTACCAAGAGAAGACTACTCAACATTCTGTCATAACGAACATGGGAAAAGGATCCCAGGAAGAACAGACATATGTATATGTGTAAAAGAACCACCTCTTGCACACCTACAACAAGCTAAACGTTGTACTCAAACTTGCTGTAATAAAAAATAAAAAATTAAATTAAAAACACGAACAAGAATTAGTGAGAAAAACTTGAGGGGCTTTCTCCTGGTACATTCCGTTCTACATTCCAATCTAGAACGCGACTTCCATTGAGGCTCTGCTGCCCTAGTAACCAGATTTGGTAAGGGAGAACTGCTGCCACCTTGTGGCCGTTTCACACAACAGCAGCGTTAATCCCAGCGCTAATGGTCAGTGGATATTCCAAATCATTACAGGCCTGTAAATGACACCTGCCCTGAAAACAAATCCTGGGGTCATATATCGACCAAAAAATTCAAAAGACGTCCATATTTGAAAACGACAGTTTCAAGAGGCATATTTCACGCACATTAGTGTTCTGCTTCTTTTGATTTCTTTCTTTCTTTGTTAAAAATACGGGAATGGAAAAAGGCAACCCTCAGAATGGGCGAAAACTTTCACAAACGAATCAATGGACAAAGGTTTAATCTCCAATATATATAAACAGCTCATGCAGCTTAATATTAATAAAACAAACAACCCAATACAAAAATGGGCAGAAGATCTAAATAGACGCTTCTTCAAAGAAGACACAGAGATGGCCAAGACGCACATGAAAAGCTGCTCAACATCACTAATTATTAGAGAAATGCAAATCAAAACTACAATGAGGTAAGACCTCACACCTGTTAGAATCGGCATCATCAGATAATCTACAAACAACAAATTCTGGGGAGGGTGTGGACAAAAGGAACCCTCTTCGGCTATTGGTGGGAATGTAAATTGATACAGTCACTATGGAGAACAGTATGGAGGTTCCTTTAAAAAACTAAAAACAGAATTACGGTAGGATCCAGCAATCCCACTTCTGGGCATATACCCAAAGAAAACCATAAATCACAAAGACACATTCACCACATTGTTCATTGCAGCACTATTTACAATAGCCAGGTAATGGAAGCAACCTAAATGCCCACAGACAGACGAATGGATAAAGATGTGGTACATATATAAAATGGAATATTACTCAACCATAAAAAGGAATGAAACTGGGTCATTTGTAGAGAAGTTGATGGATCTAGAGACTGTCATACAGAGTGAAGTAAGTCAGAAAGAGAAAAACAAATATTGTATATTAATGCCTATATGTGGAACCTAGAAAAATGCTACAGATGAACTGGTTTGCAGGGCAGAAATAGAGACACAGAGGTAGAGAACAAACGTATGGACACAAAGTGGGGGAAGCCATGGGGTGGTGGTGGTGGGATGAGTTGGGAGATTGGGATTGACCTGTATACATGTCTATGCATAAAATAGATAACTAATAATAACCTAGTGTATAAAAAAATAAATAAAATTAAATTTCAAAATTTTTAAAAATAAAATGTAAAAATAAAACAGAAAAAAAGTTCTTCCATTCACACTGATGTATTTATAAGAATGAATTATTTCCATGCTTATATCTATAAATACATAAAAGAGGAATAAAATCTAACTTGAACCAAAAAAGAAAAAAAAAACTGAACCTAACAGTTATACAGAGGAAAACACTACCAAGGCACTTGCTCCAGTGGTAAACAATTCTGAAATTGGTCAGAGGTGGGGAATCATCTCCCATACAGCCAGCAGCCCCACCCGCCCACGCAAGGAGCGTCCTTATTGCAAAGCTGGGGTACCGTGCCGAGGCCTTTGTGAGTAAACGTGAGCTGAGCCCCAGGCCAGCTGCTGCTGAACTGTTCCCACCCTTCCCAGGTGAAACACCTGAATATGTACAAGGGCTTGAAAGCCAAGAGGAAGGGCCGTGGAGCCACACAAGCAAAAGCACGCAGGCCAACTTGGTGCCTGCAGGTCATCCAGGATGGTCCTGGCCACGGGCGCTCTTCTGGAAGCTTTCCATTGCCCTGCCTGAGATACCCCTCCTGTCCCGGCCCCCACTCCTTTTTTTCCTTCCTCACCTCAGCCCGGAGAGATACTCCAGTGGAAGTTATGGGTGACACATCCTCTTCTTTACAGGTGGCAGCCTGGCAACTCCTGCAGAAAGTCCAGCAGAGCCCCACTCACACCGGGCCACCCACAAAGCCGTGGACCCTCACACCCTCCCACCAGCACAGCCCCGAGACTGCTGACGGGGCAGAGAATATGGAGTCAGGCACAGCTGCAGGGGCTATTGCTGCCTGGAGTGCTGTTTATATTGACCTCAACCCAGGCACACCTGGGGAGGGCTTGCCGGCAGGGTCAGGCTGCCCAGGTCAGCTAATCCTCAGCCCTCGGGGAATCACATTGCAGAAAATGGACCTCGCTAAGACAGAATATTCGCCAAGGAAAAAAAGCACACAATGCCATTTGCAGCACCGTAGATGAGTCTAGAGGTAATCACGTGACTTGGAGTAAGTCAGAAAGTGAAAGACACATATCATATCATATCACTTATAGGTGTTACCTATAAATTGATACCAGGGCAGATATTTCCACGGAGAAGGGCAATCACAGATTCATTAAACAAACTTATGGTTCACCAAAGGAAAGGTGTGAGGATTGAATTCATTATGATATTGGGGTTAACAGACATATACAAACACAGTAGACGTATATAATCACCAAAGACCTACGGAGTACCAAGAGAAGACTACTCAACATTCTGTCATAACGAACATGGGAAAAGGATCCCAGGAAGAACAGACATATGTATATGTGTAAAAGAACCACCTCTTGCACACCTACAACAAGCTAAACGTTGTACTCAAACTTGCTGTAATAAAAAATAAAAAATTAAATTAAAAACACGAACAAGAATTAGTGAGAAAAACTTGAGGGGCTTTCTCCTGGTACATTCCGTTCTACATTCCAATCTAGAACGCGACTTCCATTGAGGCTCTGCTGCCCTAGTAACCAGATTTGGTAAGGGAGAACTGCTGCCACCTTGTGGCCGTTTCACACAACAGCAGCTTTAATCCCAGCGCTAATGGTCAGTGGATATTCCAAATCATTACAGGCCTGTAAATGACACCTGCCCTGAAAACAAATCCTGGGGTCATATATCGACCAAAAAATTCAAAAGACGTCCATATTTCAAAACGACAGTTTCAAGAGGCATATTTCACGCACATTAGTGTTCTGCTTCTTTTGATTTCTTTCTTTCTTTGTTAAAAAAACTGGAATGGAAAAAGGCAACCCTCAGAATGGGCGAAAACTTTCACAAACGAATCAATGGACAAAGGTTTAATCTCCAATATATATAAACAGCTCATGCAGCTTAATATTAATAAAACAAACAACCCAATACAAAAATGGGCAGAAGATCTAAATAGACGTTTCTTCAAAGAAGACACAGAGATGGCCAAGACGCACATGAAAAGCTGCTCAACATCACTAATTATTAGAGAAATGCAAATCAAAACTACAATGAGGTAAGACCTCACACCTGTTAGAATCGGCATCATCAGATAATCTACAAACAACAAATTCTGGGGAGGGTGTGGACAAAAGGAACCCTCTTCGGCTATTGGTGGGAATGTAAATTGATACAGTCACTATGGAGAACAGTATGGAGGTTCCTTTAAAAAACTAAAAACAGAATTACAGTAGGATCCAGCAATCCCACTTCTGGGCATATACCCAAAGAAAACCATAAATCACAAAGACACATTCACCACAATGTTCATTGCAGCACTATTTACAATAGCCAGGTAATGGAAGCAACCTAAATGCCCACAGACAGACGAATGGATAAAGATGTGGTACATATATAAAATGGAATATTACTCAGCCATAAAAAGGAATGAAACTGGGTCATTTGTAGAGAAGTTGATGGATCTAGAGACTGTCATACAGAGTGAAGTAAGTCAGAAAGAGAAAAACAAATATTGTATATTAATGCCTATATGTGGAACGTAGAAAAATGCTTCAGATGAACTGGTTTGCAGGGCAGAAATAGAGACACAGAGGTAGAGAACAAACGTATCGACACAAAGTGGGGGAAGCCATGGGGTGGTGGTGGTGGGATGAGTTGGGAGATTGGGATTGACCTGTATACATGTCTATGCATAAAACAGATAACTAATAATAACCTAGTGTATAAAAAAATAAATAAAATTAAATTTCAAAATTTTTAAAAATAAAATGTAAAAATAAAACAGAAAAAAAGTTCTTCCATTCACACTGATGTATTTATAAGAATGAATTATTTCCATGCTTATATCTATAAATACATAAAAGAGGAATAAAATCTAACTTGAACCAAAAAAGAAAAAAAAAAAAAACTTAACCTAACAGTTATACAGAGGAAAACACTACCAAGGCACTTGCTCCAGTGGTAAACAATTCTGAAATTGGTCAGAGGTGGGGAATCATCTCCCATACAGCCAGCAGCCCCACCCGCCCACGCAAGGAGCGTCCTTATTGCAAAGCTGGGGGACCGTGCCGAGGCCTCTGTGAGTAAACGTGAGCTGAGCCCCAGGCCAGCTGCTGCTGAACTGTCCCCACCCTTCCCAGGTGAAACACCTGAATATGTACAAGGGCTTGAAAGCCAAGAGGAAGGGCCGTGGTGCCACACCAGCGAAAGCACGCAGGCCACCTTGGTGCCTGCAGGTCATCCAGGATGGTCCTGGCCACGGGCGCTCTTCTGGAAGCTTTCCATTGCCCTGCCTGAGATACCCCTCCTGTCCCGGCCCCCACTCCTTTTTTTCCTTCCTCACCTCAGCCCGGAGAGATACTCCAGTGGAAGTTATGGGTGACACATCCTCTTCTTTACAGGTGGCAGCCTGGCAACTCCTGCAGAAAGTCCAGCAGAGCCCCACTCACACCGGGCCACCCACAAAGCCGTGGACCCTCACACCCTCCCACCAGCACAGCCCCGAGACTGCTGACGGGGCAGAGAATATGGAGTCAGGCACAGCTGCAGGGGCTATTGCTGCCTGGAGTGCTGTTTATATTGACCTCAACCCAGGCACACCTGGGGAGGGCTTGCCGGCAGGGTCAGGCTGCCCAGGTCAGCTAATCCTCAGCCCTCGGGGAATCACATTGCAGAAAATGGACCTCGCTAAGACAGAATATTCGCCAAGGAAAAAAAGCACACAATGCCATTTGCAGCACCGTAGATGAGTCTAGAGGTAATCACGTGACTTGGAGTAAGTCAGAAAGTGAAAGACACATATCATATCATATCACTTATAGGTGTTACCTATAAATTGATACCAGGGCAGATATTTCCACGGAGAAGGGCAATCACAGATTCATTAAACAAACTTATGGTTCACCAAAGGAAAGGTGTGAGGATTGAATTCATTATGATATTGGGGTTAACAGACATATACAAACACAGTAGACGTATATAATCACCAAAGACCTACGGAGTACCAAGAGAAGACTACTCAACATTCTGTCATAACGAACATGGGAAAAGGATCCCAGGAAGAACAGACATATGTATATGTGTAAAAGAACCACCTCTTGCACACCTACAACAAGCTAAACGTTGTACTCAAACTTGCTGTAATAAAAAATAAAAAATTAAATTAAAAACACGAACAAGAATTAGTGAGAAAAACTTGAGGGGCTTTCTCCTGGTACATTCCGTTCTACATTCCAATCTAGAACGCTACTTCCATTGAGGCTCTGCTGCCCTAGTAACCAGATTTGGTAAGGGAGAACTGCTGCCACCTTGTGGCCGTTTCACACAACAGCAGCTTTAATCCCAGCGCTAATGGTCAGTGGATATTCCAAATCATTACAGGCCTGTAAATGACACCTGCCCTGAAAACAAATCCTGGGGTCATATATCGACCAAAAAATTCAAAAGACGTCCATATTTCAAAACGACAGTTTCAAGAGGCATATTTCACGCACATTAGTGTTCTGCTTCTTTTGATTTCTTTCTTTCTTTGTTAAAAAAACTGGAATGGAAAAAGGCAACCCTCAGAATGGGCGAAAACTTTCACAAACGAATCAATGGACAAAGGTTTAATCTCCAATATATATAAACAGCTCATGCAGCTTAATATTAATAAAACAAACAACCCAATACAAAAATGGGCAGAAGATCTAAATAGACGTTTCTTCAAAGAAGACACAGAGATGGCCAAGACGCACATGAAAAGCTGCTCAACATCACTAATTATTAGAGAAATGCAAATCAAAACTACAATGAGGTAAGACCTCACACCTGTTAGAATCGGCATCATCAGATAATCTACAAACAACAAATTCTGGGGAGGGTGTGGACAAAAGGAACCCTCTTCGGCTATTGGTGGGAATGTAAATTGATACAGTCACTATGGAGAACAGTATGGAGGTTCCTTTAAAAAACTAAAAACAGAATTACAGTAGGATCCAGCAATCCCACTTCTGGGCATATACCCAAAGAAAACCATAAATCACAAAGACACATTCACCACAATGTTCATTGCAGCACTATTTACAATAGCCAGGTAATGGAAGCAACCTAAATGCCCACAGACAGACGAATGGATAAAGATGTGGTACATATATAAAATGGAATATTACTCAGCCATAAAAAGGAATGAAACTGGGTCATTTGTAGAGAAGTTGATGGATCTAGAGACTGTCATACAGAGTGAAGTAAGTCAGAAAGAGAAAAACAAATATTGTATATTAATGCCTATATGTGGAACGTAGAAAAATGCTTCAGATGAACTGGTTTGCAGGGCAGAAATAGAGACACAGAGGTAGAGAACAAACGTATCGACACAAAGTGGGGGAAGCCATGGGGTGGTGGTGGTGGGATGAGTTGGGAGATTGGGATTGACCTGTATACATGTCTATGCATAAAACAGATAACTAATAATAACCTAGTGTATAAAAAAATAAATAAAATTAAATTTCAAAATTTTTAAAAATAAAATGTAAAAATAAAACAGAAAAAAAGTTCTTCCATTCACACTGATGTATTTATAAGAATGAATTATTTCCATGCTTATATCTATAAATACATAAAAGAGGAATAAAATCTAACTTGAACCAAAAAAGAAAAAAAAAAAAAACTTAACCTAACAGTTATACAGAGGAAAACACTACCAAGGCACTTGCTCCAGTGGTAAACAATTCTGAAATTGGTCAGAGGTGGGGAATCATCTCCCATACAGCCAGCAGCCCCACCCGCCCACGCAAGGAGCGTCCTTATTGCAAAGCTGGGGGACCGTGCCGAGGCCTCTGTGAGTAAACGTGAGCTGAGCCCCAGGCCAGCTGCTGCTGAACTGTCCCCACCCTTCCCAGGTGAAACACCTGAATATGTACAAGGGCTTGAAAGCCAAGAGGAAGGGCCGTGGAGCCACACCAGCGAAAGCACGCAGGCCACCTTGGTGCCTGCAGGTCAGCCAGGATGGTCCTGGCCACGGGCGCTCTTCTGGAAGCTTTCCATTGCCCTGCCTGAGATACCCCTCCTGTCCCGGCCCCCACTCCTTTTTTTCCTTCCTCACCTCAGCCCGGAGAGATACTCCAGTGGAAGTTATGGGTGACACATCCTCTTCTTTACAGGTGGCAGCCTGGCAACTCCTGCAGAAAGTCCAGCAGAGCCCCACTCACACCGGGCCACCCACAAAGCCGTGGACCCTCACACCCTCCCACCAGCACAGCCCCGAGACTGCTGACGGGGCAGAGAATATGGAGTCAGGCACAGCTGCAGGGGCTATTGCTGCCTGGAGTGCTGTTTATATTGACCTCAACCCAGGCACACCTGGGGAGGGCTTGCCGGCAGGGTCAGGCTGCCCAGGTCAGCTAATCCTCAGCCCTCGGGGAATCACATTGCAGAAAATGGACCTCGCTAAGACAGAATATTCGCCAAGGAAAAAAAGCACACAATGCCATTTGCAGCACCGTAGATGAGTCTAGAGGTAATCACGTGACTTGGAGTAAGTCAGAAAGTGAAAGACACATATCATATCATATCACTTATAGGTGTTACCTATAAATTGATACCAGGGCAGATATTTCCACGGAGAAGGGCAATCACAGATTCATTAAACAAACTTATGGTTCACCAAAGGAAAGGTGTGAGGATTGAATTCATTATGATATTGGGGTTAACAGACATATACAAACACAGTAGACGTATATAATCACCAAAGACCTACGGAGTACCAAGAGAAGACTACTCAACATTCTGTCATAACGAACATGGGAAAAGGATCCCAGGAAGAACAGACATATGTATATGTGTAAAAGAACCACCTCTTGCACACCTACAACAAGCTAAACGTTGTACTCAAACTTGCTGTAATAAAAAATAAAAAATTAAATTAAAAACACGAACAAGAATTAGTGAGAAAAACTTGAGGGGCTTTCTCCTGGTACATTCCGTTCTACATTCCAATCTAGAACACGACTTCCATTGAGGCTCTGCTGCCCTAGTAACCAGATTTGGTAAGGGAGAACTGCTGCCACCTTGTGGCCGTTTCACACAACAGCAGCTTTAATCCCAGCGCTAATGGTCAGTGGATATTCCAAATCATTACAGGCCTGTAAATGACACCTGCCCTGAAAACAAATCCTGGGGTCATATATCGACCAAAAAATTCAAAAGACGTCCATATTTCAAAACGACAGTTTCAAGAGGCATATTTCACGCACATTAGTGTTCTGCTTCTTTTGATTTCTTTCTTTCTTTGTTAAAAAAACTGGAATGGAAAAAGGCAACCCTCAGAATGGGCGAAAACTTTCACAAACGAATCAATGGACAAAGGTTTAATCTCCAATATATATAAACAGCTCATGCAGCTTAATATTAATAAAACAAACAACCCAATACAAAAATGGGCAGAAGATCTAAATAGACGTTTCTTCAAAGAAGACACAGAGATGGCCAAGACGCACATGAAAAGCTGCTCAACATCACTAATTATTAGAGAAATGCAAATCAAAACTACAATGAGGTAAGACCTCACACCTGTTAGAATCGGCATCATCAGATAATCTACAAACAACAAATTCTGGGGAGGGTGTGGACAAAAGGAACCCTCTTCGGCTATTGGTGGGAATGTAAATTGATACAGTCACTATGGAGAACAGTATGGAGGTTCCTTTAAAAAACTAAAAACAGAATTACAGTAGGATCCAGCAATCCCACTTCTGGGCATATACCCAAAGAAAACCATAAATCACAAAGACACATTCACCACAATGTTCATTGCAGCACTATTTACAATAGCCAGGTAATGGAAGCAACCTAAATGCCCACAGACAGACGAATGGATAAAGATGTGGTACATATATAAAATGGAATATTACTCAGCCATAAAAAGGAATGAAACTGGGTCATTTGTAGAGAAGTTGATGGATCTAGAGACTGTCATACAGAGTGAAGTAAGTCAGAAAGAGAAAAACAAATATTGTATATTAATGCCTATATGTGGAACGTAGAAAAATGCTTCAGATGAACTGGTTTGCAGGGCAGAAATAGAGACACAGAGGTAGAGAACAAACGTATGGACACAAAGTGGGGGAAGCCATGGGGTGGTGGTGGTGGGATGAGTTGGGAGATTGGGATTGACCTGTTTACATGTCTATGCATAAAACAGATAACTAATAATAACCTAGTGTATAAAAAAATAAATAAAATTAAATTTCAAAATTTTTAAAAATAAAATGTAAAAATAAAACAGAAAAAAAGTTCTTCCATTCACACTGATGTATTTATAAGAATGAATTATTTCCATGCTTATATCTATAAATACATAAAAGAGGAATAAAATCTAACTTGAACCAAAAAAGAAAAAAAAAAAAACTGAACCTAACAGTTATACAGAGGAAAACACTACCAAGGCACTTGCTCCAGTGGTAAACAATTCTGAAATTGGTCAGAGGTGGGGAATCATCTCCCATACAGCCAGCAGCCCCACCCGCCCACGCAAGGAGCGTCCTTATTGCAAAGCTGGGGGACCGTGCCGAGGCCTTTGTGAGTAAACGTGAGCTGAGCCCCAGGCCAGCTGCTGCTGAACTGTCCCCACCCTTCCCAGGTGAAACACCTGAATATGTACAAGGGCTTGAAAGCCAAGAGGAAGGGCCGTGGAGCCACACCAGCGAAAGCACGCAGGCCACCTTGGTGCCTGCAGGTCAGCCAGGATGGTCCTGGCCACGGGCGCTCTTCTGGAAGCTTTCCATTGCCCTGCCTGAGATACCCCTCCTGTCCCGGCCCCCACTCCTTTTTTTCCTTCCTCACCTCAGCCCGGAGAGATACTCCAGTGGAAGTTATGGGTGACACATCCTCTTCTTTACAGGTGGCAGCCTGGCAACTCCTGCAGAAAGTCCAGCAGAGCCCGACTCACACCGGGCCACCCACAAAGCCGTGGACCCTCACACCCTCCCACCAGCACAGCCCCGAGACTGCTGACGGGGCAGAGAATATGGAGTCAGGCACAGCTGCAGGGGCTATTGCTGCCTGGAGTGCTGTTTATATTGACCTCAACCCAGGCACACCTGGGGAGGGCTTGCCGGCAGGGTCAGGCTGCCCAGGTCAGCTAATCCTCAGCCCTCGGGGAATCACATTGCAGAAAATGGACCTCGCTAAGACAGAATATTCGCCAAGGAAAAAAAGCACACAATGCCATTTGCAGCACCGTAGATGAGTCTAGAGGTAATCACGTGACTTGGAGTAAGTCAGAAAGTGAAAGACACATATCATATCATATCACTTATAGGTGTTACCTATAAATTGATACCAGGGCAGATATTTCCACGGAGAACGGCAATCACAGATTCATTAAACAAACTTATGGTTCACCAAAGGAAAGGTGTGAGGATTGAATTCATTATGATATTGGGGTTAACAGACATATACAAACACAGTAGACGTATATAATCACCAAAGACCTACGGAGTACCAAGAGAAGACTACTCAACATTCTGTCATAACGAACATGGGAAAAGGATCCCAGGAAGAACAGACATATGTATATGTGTAAAAGAACCACCTCTTGCACACCTACAACAAGCTAAACGTTGTACTCAAACTTGCTGTAATAAAAAATAAAAAATTAAATTAAAAACACGAACAAGAATTAGTGAGAAAAACTTGAGGGGCTTTCTCCTGGTACATTCCGTTCTACATTCCAATCTAGAACACGACTTCCATTGAGGCTCTGCTGCCCTAGTAACCAGATTTGGTAAGGGAGAACTGCTGCCACCTTGTGGCCGTTTCACACAACAGCAGCTTTAATCCCAGCGCTAATGGTCAGTGGATATTCCAAATCATTACAGGCCTGTAAATGACACCTGCCCTGAAAACAAATCCTGGGGTCATATATCGACCAAAAAATTCAAAAGACGTCCATATTTCAAAACGACAGTTTCAAGAGGCATATTTCACGCACATTAGTGTTCTGCTTCTTTTGATTTCTTTCTTTCTTTGTTAAAAAAACTGGAATGGAAAAAGGCAACCCTCAGAATGGGCGAAAACTTTCACAAACGAATCAATGGACAAAGGTTTAATCTCCAATATATATAAACAGCTCATGCAGCTTAATATTAATAAAACAAACAACCCAATACAAAAATGGGCAGAAGATCTAAATAGACGTTTCTTCAAAGAAGACACAGAGATGGCCAAGACGCACATGAAAAGCTGCTCAACATCACTAATTATTAGAGAAATGCAAATCAAAACTACAATGAGGTAAGACCTCACACCTGTTAGAATCGGCATCATCAGATAATCTACAAACAACAAATTCTGGGGAGGGTGTGGACAAAAGGAACCCTCTTCGGCTATTGGTGGGAATGTAAATTGATACAGTCACTATGGAGAACAGTATGGAGGTTCCTTTAAAAAACTAAAAACAGAATTACAGTAGGATCCAGCAATCCCACTTCTGGGCATATACCCAAAGAAAACCATAAATCACAAAGACACATTCACCACAATGTTCATTGCAGCACTATTTACAATAGCCAGGTAATGGAAGCAACCTAAATGCCCACAGACAGACGAATGGATAAAGATGTGGTACATATATAAAATGGAATATTACTCAGCCATAAAAAGGAATGAAACTGGGTCATTTGTAGAGAAGTTGATGGATCTAGAGACTGTCATACAGAGTGAAGTAAGTCAGAAAGAGAAAAACAAATAATGTATATTAATGCCTATATGTGGAACCTAGAAAAATGCTACAGATGAACTGGTTTGCAGGGCAGAAATAGAGACACAGAGGTAGAGAACAAACGTATGGACACAAAGTGGGGGAAGCCATGGGGTGGTGGTTGTGGGATGAGTTGGGAGATTGGGATTGACCTGTATACATGTCTATGCATAAAATAGATAACTAATAATAACCTAGTGTATAAAAAAATAAATAAAATTAAATTTCAAAATTTTTAAAAATAAAATGTAAAAATAAAACAGAAAAAAAGTTCTTCCATTCAGACTGATGTATTTATAAGAATGAATTATTTCCATGCTTATATCTATAAATACATAAAAGAGGAATAAAATCTAACTTGAACCATAAAAGAAAAAAAAAACTGAACCTAACAGTTATACAGAGGAAAACACTACCAAGGCACTTGCTCCAGTGGTAAACAATTCTGAAATTGGTCAGAGGTGGGGAATCATCTCCCATACAGCCAGCAGCCCCACCCGCCCACGCAAGGAGCGTCCTTATTGCAAAGCTGGGGGACCGTGCCGAGGCCTTTGTGAGTAAACGTGAGCTGAGCCCCTGGCCAGCTGCTGCTGAACTGTTCCCACCCTTCCCAGGTGAAACACCTGAATATGTACAAGGGCTTGAAAGCCAAGAGGAAGGGCCGTGGAGCCACACAAGCAAAAGCACGCAGGCCAACTTGGTGCCTGCAGGTCATCCAGGATGGTCCTGGCCACGGGCGCTCTTCTGGAAGCTTTCCATTGCCCTGCCTGAGATACCCCTCCTGTCCCGGCCCCCACTCCTTTTTTTCCTTCCTCACCTCAGCCCGGAGAGATACTCCAGTGGAAGTTATGGGTGACACATCCTCTTCTTTACAGGTGGCAGCCTGGCAACTCCTGCAGAAAGTCCAGCAGAGCCCCACTCACACCGGGCCACCCACAAAGCCGTGGACCCTCACACCCTCCCACCAGCACAGCCCCGAGACTGCTGACGGGGCAGAGAATATGGAGTCAGGCACAGCTGCAGGGGCTATTGCTGCCTGGAGTGCTGTTTATATTGACCTCAACCCAGGCACACCTGGGGAGGGCTTGCCGGCAGGGTCAGGCTGCCCAGGTCAGCTAATCCTCAGCCCTCGGGGAATCACATTGCAGAAAATGGACCTCGCTAAGACAGAATATTCGCCAAGGAAAAAAAGCACACAATGCCATTTGCAGCACCGTAGATGAGTCTAGAGGTAATCACGTGACTTGGAGTAAGTCAGAAAGTGAAAGACACATATCATATCATATCACTTATAGGTGTTACCTATAAATTGACACCAGGGCAGATATTTCCACGGAGAAGGGCAATCACAGATTCATTAAACAAACTTATGGTTCACCAAAGGAAAGGTGTGAGGATTGAATTCATTATGATATTGGGGTTAACAGACATATACAAACACAGTAGACGTATATAATCACCAAAGACCTACGGAGTACCAAGAGAAGACTACTCAACATTCTGTCATAACGAACATGGGAAAAGGATCCCAGGAAGAACAGACATATGTATATGTGTAAAAGAACCACCTCTTGCACACCTACAACAAGCTAAATGTTGTACTCAAACTTGCTGTAATAAAAAATAAAAAATTAAATTAAAAACACGAACAAGAATTAGTGAGAAAAACTTGAGGGGCTTTCTCCTGGTACATTCCGTTCTACATTCCAATCTAGAACGCGACTTCCATTGAGGCTCTGCTGCCCTAGTAACCAGATTTGGTAAGGGAGAACTGCTGCCACCTTGTGGCCGTTTCACACAACAGCAGCGTTAATCCCAGCGCTAATGGTCAGTGGATATTCCAAATCATTACAGGCCTGTAAATGACACCTGCCCTGAAAACAAATCCTGGGGTCATATATCGACCAAAAAATTCAAAAGACGTCCATATTTGAAAACGACAGTTTCAAGAGGCATATTTCACGCACATTAGTGTTCTGCTTCTTTTGATTTCTTTCTTTCTTTGTTAAAAATACGGGAATGGAAAAAGGCAACCCTCAGAATGGGCGAAAACTTTCACAAACGAATCAATGGACAAAGGTTTAATCTCCAATATATATAAACAGCTCATGCAGCTTAATATTAATAAAACAAACAACCCAATACAAAAATGGGCAGAAGATCTAAATAGACGCTTCTTCAAAGAAGACACAGAGATGGCCAAGACGCACATGAAAAGCTGCTCAACATCACTAATTATTAGAGAAATGCAAATCAAAACTACAATGAGGTAAGACCTCACACCTGTTAGAATCGGCATCATCAGATAATCTACAAACAACAAATTCTGGGGAGGGTGTGGACAAAAGGAACCCTCTTCGGCTATTGGTGGGAATGTAAATTGATACAGTCACTATGGAGAACAGTATGGAGGTTCCTTTAAAAAACTAAAAACAGAATTACGGTAGGATCCAGCAATCCCACTTCTGGGCATATACCCAAAGAAAACCATAAATCACAAAGACACATTCACCACATTGTTCATTGCAGCACTATTTACAATAGCCAGGTAATGGAAGCAACCTAAATGCCCACAGACAGACGAATGGATAAAGATGTGGTACATATATAAAATGGAATATTACTCAACCATAAAAAGGAATGAAACTGGGTCATTTGTAGAGAAGTTGATGGATCTAGAGACTGTCATACAGAGTGAAGTAAGTCAGAAAGAGAAAAACAAATATTGTATATTAATGCCTATATGTGGAACCTAGAAAAATGCTACAGATGAACTGGTTTGCAGGGCAGAAATAGAGACACAGAGGTAGAGAACAAACGTATGGACACAAAGTGGGGGAAGCCATGGGGTGGTGGTGGTGGGATGAGTTGGGAGATTGGGATTGACCTGTATACATGTCTATGCATAAAATAGATAACTAATAATAACCTAGTGTATAAAAAAATAAATAAAATTAAATTTCAAAATTTTTAAAAATAAAATGTAAAAATAAAACAGAAAAAAAGTTCTTCCATTCACACTGATGTATTTATAAGAATGAATTATTTCCATGCTTATATCTATAAATACATAAAAGAGGAATAAAATCTAACTTGAACCAAAAAAGAAAAAAAAAACTGAACCTAACAGTTATACAGAGGAAAACACTACCAAGGCACTTGCTCCAGTGGTAAACAATTCTGAAATTGGTCAGAGGTGGGGAATCATCTCCCATACAGCCAGCAGCCCCACCCGCCCACGCAAGGAGCGTCCTTATTGCAAAGCTGGGGTACCGTGCCGAGGCCTTTGTGAGTAAACGTGAGCTGAGCCCCAGGCCAGCTGCTGCTGAACTGTTCCCACCCTTCCCAGGTGAAACACCTGAATATGTACAAGGGCTTGAAAGCCAAGAGGAAGGGCCGTGGAGCCACACAAGCAAAAGCACGCAGGCCAACTTGGTGCCTGCAGGTCATCCAGGATGGTCCTGGCCACGGGCGCTCTTCTGGAAGCTTTCCATTGCCCTGCCTGAGATACCCCTCCTGTCCCGGCCCCCACTCCTTTTTTTCCTTCCTCACCTCAGCCCGGAGAGATACTCCAGTGGAAGTTATGGGTGACACATCCTCTTCTTTACAGGTGGCAGCCTGGCAACTCCTGCAGAAAGTCCAGCAGAGCCCCACTCACACCGGGCCACCCACAAAGCCGTGGACCCTCACACCCTCCCACCAGCACAGCCCCGAGACTGCTGACGGGGCAGAGAATATGGAGTCAGGCACAGCTGCAGGGGCTATTGCTGCCTGGAGTGCTGTTTATATTGACCTCAACCCAGGCACACCTGGGGAGGGCTTGCCGGCAGGGTCAGGCTGCCCAGGTCAGCTAATCCTCAGCCCTCGGGGAATCACATTGCAGAAAATGGACCTCGCTAAGACAGAATATTCGCCAAGGAAAAAAAGCACACAATGCCATTTGCAGCACCGTAGATGAGTCTAGAGGTAATCACGTGACTTGGAGTAAGTCAGAAAGTGAAAGACACATATCATATCATATCACTTATAGGTGTTACCTATAAATTGATACCAGGGCAGATATTTCCACGGAGAAGGGCAATCACAGATTCATTAAACAAACTTATGGTTCACCAAAGGAAAGGTGTGAGGATTGAATTCATTATGATATTGGGGTTAACAGACATATACAAACACAGTAGACGTATATAATCACCAAAGACCTACGGAGTACCAAGAGAAGACTACTCAACATTCTGTCATAACGAACATGGGAAAAGGATCCCAGGAAGAACAGACATATGTATATGTGTAAAAGAACCACCTCTTGCACACCTACAACAATCTAAATGTTGTACTCAAACTTGCTGTAATAAAAAATAAAAAATTAAATTAAAAACACGAACAAGAATTAGTGAGAAAAACTTGAGGGTCTTTCTCCTGGTACATTCTGTTCTACATTCCAATCTAGAACGCGACTTCCATTGAGGCTCTGCTGCCCTAGTAACCAGATTTGGTAAGGGAGAACTGCTGCCACCTTGTGGCCGTTTCACACAACAGCAGCTTTAATCCCAGCGCTAATGGTCAGTGGATATTCCAAATCATTACAGGCCTGTAAATGACACCTGCCCTGAAAACAAATCCTGGGGTCATATATCGACCAAAAAATTCAAAAGACGTCCATATTTCAAAACGACAGTTTCAAGAGGCATATTTCACGCACATTAGTGTTCTGCTTCTTTTGATTTCTTTCTTTCTTTGTTAAAAAAACTGGAATGGAAAAAGGCAACCCTCAGAATGGGCGAAAACTTTCACAAACGAATCAATGGACAAAGGTTTAATCTCCAATATATATAAACAGCTCATGCAGCTTAATATTAATAAAACAAACAACCCAATACAAAAATGGGCAGAAGATCTAAATAGACGTTTCTTCAAAGAAGACACAGAGATGGCCAAGACGCACATGAAAAGCTGCTCAACATCACTAATTATTAGAGAAATGCAAATCAAAACTACAATGAGGTAAGACCTCACACCTGTTAGAATCGGCATCATCAGATAATCTACAAACAACAAATTCTGGGGAGGGTGTGGACAAAAGGAACCCTCTTCGGCTATTGGTGGGAATGTAAATTGATACAGTCACTATGGAGAACAGTATGGAGGTTCCTTTAAAAAAGTAAAAAGAGAATTACCATAGGATCCAGCAATCCCACTTCTGGGCATAAACCCAGAGAAAACCATAAATCACAGAGACACATTCACCACAATGTTCATTGCAGCACTATTTACAATAGCCAGGTAATGGAAGCAACGTAAATGCCCACAGACAGACGAATGGATAAAGATGTGGTACATATATAAAATGGAATATTACTCAGCCATAAAAAGGAATGAAACTGAGTCATTTGTAGAGAAGTTGATGGATCTAGAGACTGTCATACAGAGTGAAGTAAGTCAGAAAGAGAAAAACAAATATTGTATATTAATGCCTATATGTGGAACGTAGAAAAATGCTACAGATGAACTGGTTTGCAGGGCAGAAATAGAGACACAGAGGTAGAGAACAAACGTATCGACACAAAGTGGGGGAAGCCATGGGGTGGTGGTGGTGGGATGAGTTGGGAGATTGGGATTGACCTGTATACATGTCTATGCATAAAATAGATAACTAATAATAACCTAGTGTATAAAAAAATAAATAAAATTAAATTTCAAAATTTTTAAAAATAAAATGTAAAAATAAAACAGAAAAAAAGTTCTTCCATTCACACTGATGTATTTATAAGAATGAATTATTTCCATGCTTATATTTATAAATACATAAAAGAGGAATAAAATCTAACTTGAACCAAAAAAGAAAAAAAAAACTGAACCTAACAGTTATACAGAGGAAAACACTACCAAGGCAGTTGCTCCAGTGGTAAACAATTCTGAAATTGGTCAGAGGTGGGGAATCATCTCCCATAGAGCCAGCAGCCCCGCCCGCCCACGCAAGGAGCGTCCTTATTGCAAAGCTGGGGGACCGTGCCGAGGCCTTTGTGAGTAAACGTGAGCTGAGCCCCAGGCCAGCTGCTGCTGAACTGTTCCCACCCTTCCCAGGTGAAACACCTGAATATGTACAAGGGCTTGAAAGCCTAGAGGAAGGGCCGTGGAGCCACACCAGCGAAAGCACGCAGGCCAACTTGGTGCCTGCAGGTCAGCCAGGATGGTCCTGGCCACGGGCGCTCTTCTGGAAGCTTTCTATTGCCCTGCCTGAGATACCCCTCCTGTCCGGCCCCCACTCCTTTTTTTCCTTCCTCACCTCAGCCCGGAGAGATACTCCAGTGGAAGTTATGGGTGACACATCCTCTTCTTTACAGGTGGCAGCCTGGCAACTCCTGCAGAAAGTCCAGCAGAGCCCCACTCACACCGGGCCACCCACAAAGCCGTGGACCCTCACACCCTCCCACCAACACAGCCCCGAGACTGCTGACGGGGCAGAGAATATGGAGTCAGGCACAGCTGCAGGGGCTATTGCTGCCTGGAGTGCTGTTTATATTGACCTCAACCCAGGCACACCTGGGGAGGGCTTGCCGGCAGGGTCAGGCTGCCCAGGTCAGCTAATCCTCAGCCCTCGGGGAATCACATTGCAGAAAATGGACCTCGCTAAGACAGAATATACGCCAAGGAAAAAAAGCACACAATGCCATTTGCAGCACCGTAGATGAGTCTAGAGGTAATCACGTGACTTGGAGTAAGTCAGAAAGTGAAAGACACATATCATATCATATCACTTATAGGTGTTACCTATAAATTGATACCAGGGCAGATATTTCCACGGAGAAGGGCAATCACAGATTCATTAAACAAACTTATGGTTCACCAAAGGAAAGGTGTGAGGATTGAATTCATTATGATATTGGGGTTAACAGACATATACAAACACAGTAGACATATATAATCACCAAAGACCTACGGTGTACCAAGAGAAGACTACTCAACATTCTGTCATAACGTACATGGGAAAAGGATCCCAGGAAGAACAGACATATGTATATGTGTAAAAGAACCACCTCTTGCACACCTACAACAAGCTAAACGTTGTACTCAAACTTGCTGTAATAAAAAATAAAAAATTAAATTAAAAACACGCACAAGAAGTAGTGAGACAAACTTGAGGGGCTTTCTCCTGGCCCATTCCGTTCTACATTCCAATCTAGAACGCGACTTCCATTGAGGCTCTGCTGCCCTAGTAACCAGATTTGGTAAGGGAGAACTGCTGCCACCTTGTGGCCGTTTCACACAACAGCAGCTTTAATCCCAGCGCTAATGGTCAGTGGATATTCCAAATCATTACAGGCCTGTAAATGACACCTGCCCTGAAAACAAATCCTGGGGTCATATATCGACCAAAAAATTCAAAAGACGTCCATATTTCAAAACGACAGTTTCAAGAGGCATATTTCACGCACATTAGTGTTCTGCTTCTTTTGATTTCTTTCTTTCTTTGTTAAAAAAACGGGAATGGAAAAAGGCAACCCTCAGAATGGGCGAAAACTTTCACAAACGAATCAATGGACAAAGGTTTAATCTCCAATATATATAAACAGCTCATGCAGCTTAATATTAATAAAACAAACAACCCAATACAAAAATGGGCAGAAGATCTAAAGAGACGTTTCTTCAAAGAAGACACAGAGATGGCCAAGACGCACATGAAAAGCTGCTCAACATCACTAATTATTAGAGAAATGCAAATCAAAACTACAATGAGGTAAGACCTCACACCTGTTAGAATCGGCATCATCAGATAATCTACAAACAACAAATTCTGGGGAGGGTGTGGACAAAAGGAACCCTCTTCGGCTATTGGTGGGAATGTAAATTGATACAGTCACTATGGAGAACAGTATGGAGGTTCCTTTAAAAAACTAAAAAGAGAATTACCATAGGATCCAGCAATCCCACTTCTGGGCATATACCCAGAGAAAACCATAAATCACAGAGACACATTCACCACAATGTTCATTGCAGCACTATATACAATAGCCAGGTAATGGAAGCAACATAAATGCCCACAGACAGACGAATGGATAAAGATGTGATACATATATAAAATGGAATATTACTCAGCCATAAAAAGGAATGAAACTGAGTCATTTGTAGAGAAGTTGATGGATCTAGAGACTGTCATACAGAGTGAAGTAAGTCAGAAAGAGAAAAACAAATATTGTATATTAATGCCTATATGTGGAACGTAGAAAAATGCTACAGATGAACTGGTTTGCAGGGCAGAAATAGAGACACAGAGGTAGAGAACAAACGTATCGACACAAAGTGGGGGAAGCCATGGGGTGCTGGTGGTGGGATGAGTTGGGAGATTGGGATTGACCTGTATACATGTCTATGCATAAAATAGATAACTAATAATAACCTAGTGTATAAAAAAATAAATAAAATTAAATTTCAAAATTTTTAAAAATAAAATGTAAAAATAAAACAGAAAAAAATTTCTTCCATTCACACTGATGTATTTATAAGAATGAATTATTTCCATGCTTATATCTATAAATACATAAAAGAGGAATAAAATCTAACTTGAACCGAAAAAGAAAAAAAAAAAAACTGAACCTAACAGTTATACAGAGGAAAACACTACCAAGGCACTTGCTCCAGTGGTAAACAATTCTGAAATTGGTCAGAGGTGGGGAATCATCTCCCATACAGCCAGCAGCCCCACCCGCCCACGCAAGGAGCGTCCTTATTGCAAAGCTGGGGGACCGTGCCGAGGCCTTTGTGAGTAAACGTGAGCTGAGCCCCAGGCCAGCTGCTGCTGAACTGTTCCCACCCTTCCCAGGTGAAACACCTGAATATGTACAAGGGCTTGAAAGCCAAGAGGAAGGGCCGTGGAGCCACACCAGCGAAAGCACGCAGGCCAACTTGGTGCCTGCAGGTCAGCCAGGATGGTCCTGGCCACGGGCGCTCTTCTGGAAGCTTTCCATTGCCCTGCCTGAGATACCCCTCCTGTCCCGGCCCCCACTCCTTTTTTTCCTTCCTCACCTCAGCCCGGAGAGATACTCCAGTGGAAGTTATGGGTGACACATCCTCTTCTTTAGAGGTGGCAGCCTGGCAACTCCTGCAGAAAGTCCAGCAGAGCCCCACTCACACCGGGCAACCCACAAAGCCGTGGACCCTCACACCCTCCCACCAGCACAGCCCCGAGACTGCTGACGGGGCTGAGAATATGGAGTCAGGCACAGCTGCAGGGGCTATTGCTGCCTGGAGTGCTGTTTATATTGACCTCAACCCAGGCACACCTGGGGAGGGCTTGCCGGCAGGGTCAGGCTGCCCAGGTCAGCTAATCCTCAGCCCTCGGGGAATCACATTGCAGAAAATGGACCTCGCTAAGACAGAATATTCGCCAAGGAAAAAAAGCACACAATGCCATTTGCAGCACCGTAGATGAGTCTAGAGGTAATCACGTGACTTGGAGTAAGTCAGAAAGTGAAAGACACATATCATATCATATCACTTATAGGTGTTACCTATAAATTGATACCAGGGCAGATATTTCCACGGAGAAGGGCAATCACAGATTCATTAAACAAACTTATGGTTCACCAAAGGAAAGGTGTGAGGATTGAATTCATTATGATATTGGGGTTAACAGATATATACAAACACAGTAGACGTATATAATCACCAAAGACCTACGGAGTACCAAGAGAAGACTACTCAACATTCTGTCATAACGAACATGGGAAAAGGATCCCAGGAAGAACTGACATATGTATATGTGTAAAAGAACCACCTCTTGCACACCTACAACAAGCTAAACGTTGTACTCAAACTTGCTGTAATAAAAAATAAAAAATTAAATTAAAAACACGAACAAGAATTAGTGAGAAAAACTTGAGGGGCTTTCTCCTGGTACATTCCGTTCTACATTCCAATCTAGAACGCGACTTCCATTGAGGCTCTGCTGCCCTAGTAACCAGATTTGTTAAGGGAGAACTGCTGCCACCTTGTGGCCGTTTCACACAACAGCAGCTTTAATCCCAGCGCTAATGGTCAGTGGATATTCCAAATCATTACAGGCCTGTAAATGACACCTGCCCTGAAAACAAATCCTGGGGTCATATATCGACCAAAAAATTCAAAAGACGTCCATATTTCAAAACGACTGTTTCAAGAGGCATATTTCACGCACATTAGTGTTCTGCTTCTTTTGATTTCTTTCTTTCTTTGTTAAAAATACGGGAATGGAAAAAGGCAACCCTCAGAATGGGCGAAAACTTTCACAAACGAATCAATGGACAAAGGTTTAATCTCCAATATATATAAACAGCTCATGCAGCTTAATATTAATAAAACAAACAACCCAATACAAAAATGGGCAGAAGATCTAAATAGACGTTTCTTCAAAGAAGACACAGAGATGGCCAAGACGCACATGAAAAGCTGCTCATCATCACTAATTATTAGAGAAATGCAAATCAAAACTACAATGAGGTAAGACCTCACACCTGTTAGAATCGGCATCATCAGATAATCTACAAACAACAAATTCTGGGGTGGGTGTGGACAAAAGGAACCCTCTTCCGCTACTGGTGGGAATGTAAATTGATACAGTCACTATGGAGAACAGTATGGAGGTTCCTTTAAAAAAGTAAAAAGAGAATTACCATAGGATCCAGCAATCCCACTTCTGGGCATATACCCAGAGAAAACCATAAATCACAGAGACACATTCACCACAATGTTCATTGCAGCACTATTTACAATAGCCAGGTAATGGAAGCAACCTAAATGCCCACAGACAGACGAATGGATAAAGATGTGGTACATATATAAAATGGAATATTACTCAGCCATAAAAAGGAATGAAACTGAGTCATTTGTAGAGAAGTTGATGGATCTAGAGACTGTCATACAGAGTGAAGTAAGTCAGAAAGAGAAAAACAAATATTGTATATTAATGCCTATATGTGGAACCTAGAAAAATGCTACAGATGAACTCGTTTGCAGGGCAGAAATAGAGACACAGAGGTAGAGAAAAAACGTATGGACACAAAGTGGGGGAAGCCATGGGGTGGTGGTGGTGGGATGAGTTGGGAGATAGGGATTGACCTGTATACATGTCTATGCATAAAATAGATAACTAATAATAACCTAGTGTATAAAAAAATAAATAAAAATAATTTCAAAATTTTTAAAAATAAAATGTAAAAATAAAACAGAAAAAAAGTTCTTCCATTCACACTGATGTATTTATAAGAATGAATTATTTCCATGGTTATATCTATAAATACATAAAAGAGGAATAAAATCTAACTTGAACCAAAAAAGAAATAAAAAAAACTGAACCAAACAGTTATACAGAGGAAAACACTACCAAGGCACTTGCTCCAGTGGTAAACAATTCTGAAATTGGTCAGAGGTGGGGAATCATCTCCCATACAGCCAGCAGCCCCAGCCGCCCACACAAGGAGCGTCCTTATTGCAAAGCTGGGGGACCGTGCCGAGGCCTCTGTGAGTAAACGTGAGCTGAGCCCCAGGCCAGCTGCTGCTGAACTGTTCCCACCCTTCCCAGGTGAAACACCTGAATATGTACAAGGGCTTGAAAGCCTAGAGGAAGGGCCGTTGAGCCACACCAGCGATAGCACGCAGGCCAACTTGGTGCCTGCAGGTCAGCCAGGATGGTCCTGGCCACGGGCGCTCTTCTGGAAGCTTTCCATTGCCCTGCCTGAGATACCCCTCCTGTCCCGGCCCCCACTCCTTTTTTTCCTTCCTCACCTCAGCCCGGAGAGATACTCCAGTGGAAGTTATGGGTGACACATCCTCTTCTTTACAGGTGGCAGCCTGGCAACTCCTGCAGAAAGTCCAGCAGAGCCCCACTCACACCAGGCCACCCACAAAGCTGTGGACCCTCACAACCTCCCACCAGCACAGCCCCGAGACTGCTGACGGGGCAGAGAATATGGAGTCAGGCACAGCTGCAGGGGCTATTGCTGCCTGGAGTGCTGTTTATATTGACCTCAACCCAGGCACACCTGGGGAGGGCTTGCCGGCAGGGTCAGGCTGCCCAGGTCAGCTAATCCTCAGCCCTCAGGGAATCACATTTCAGAAAATGGACCTCACTAAGACAGAATATTCGCCAAGGAAAAAAAGCACACAATGCCATTTGCAGCACCGTAGATGAGTCTAGAGGTAATCACGTGACTTGGAGTAAGTCAGGAAGTGAAAGACACATATCATATCATATCACTTATAGGTGTTACCTATAAATTGATACCAGGGCAGATATTTCCACGGAGAAGGGCAATCACAGATTCATTAAACAAACTTATGGTTCACCAAAGGAAAGGTGTGAGGATTGAATTCATTATGATATTGTGGTTAACAGACATATACAAACACAGTAGACGTATATAATCACCAAAGACCTACGGAGTACCAAGAGAAGACTACTCAACATTCTGTCATAAGGAACATGGGAAAAGGATCCCAGGAAGAACAGACATATGTATATGTGTAAAAGAACCACCTCTTGCACACCTACAACAAGCTAAACGTTGTACTGAAACTTGCTGTAATAAAAAATAAAAAATTAAATTAAAAACACGAACAAGAATTAGTGAGACAAACTTGAGGGGCTTTCTCCTGGCACATTCCGTTCTACATTCCAATCTAGAACGCGACTTCCATTGAGGCTCTGCTGCCCTAGTAACCAGATTTGGTAAGGGAGAACTGCTGCCACCTTGTGGCCGTTTCACACAACAGCAGCTTTAATCCCAGCGGTAATGGTCAGTGGATATTCCAAATCATTACAGGCCTGTAAATGACACCTGCCCTGAAAACAAATCCTGGGGTCATATATCGACCAAAAAATTCAAAAGACGTCCATATTTCAAAACGACAGTTTCAAGAGGCATATTTCACGCACATTAGTGTTCTGCTTCTTTTGATTTCTTTCTTTCTTTGTTAAAAAAACGGGAATGGAAAAAGGCAACCCTCAGAATGGGCGAAAACTTTCACAAACGAATCAATGGACAAAGGTTTAATCTCCAATATATATAAACAGCTCATGCAGCTTAATATTAATAAAACAAACAACCCAATACAAAAATGGGCAGAAGATCTAAATAGACGTTTCTTCAAAGAAGACACAGAGATGGCCAAGACGCACATGAAAAGCTGCTCAACATCACTAATTATTAGAGAAATGCAAATCAAAACTACAATGAGGTAAGACCTCACACCTGTTAGAATCGGCATCATCAGATAATCTACAAACAACAAATTCTGGGGAGGGTGTGGACAAAAGGAACCCTCTTCCGCTATTGGTGGGAATGTAAATTGATACAGTCACTATGGAGAACAGTATGGAGGTTCCTTTAAAAAACTAAAAAGAGAATTACCATAGGATCCAGCAATCCCACTTCTGGGCATATACCCAGAGAAAACCATAAATCACAGAGACACATTCACCACAATGTTCATTGCAGCACTATTTACAATAGCCAGGTAATGGAAGCAACCTAAATGCCCACAGACAGACGAATGGATAAAGATGTGGTACATATATAAAATGGAATATTACTCAGCCATAAAAAGGAATGAAACTGAGTCATTTGTAGAGAAGTTGATGGATCTAGAGACTGTCATACAGAGTGAAGTAAGTCAGAAAGAGAAAAACAAATAATGTATATTAATGCCTATATGTGGAACCTAGAAAAATGCTACAGATGAACTGGTTTGCAGGGCAGAAATAGAGACACAGAGGTAGAGAACAAACGTATGGACACAAAGTGGGGGAAGCCATGGGGTGGTGGTGGTGGGATGAGTTGGGAGATTGGGATTGACCTTTATACATGTCTATGCATAAAATAGATAACTAATAATAACCTAGTGTATAAAAAAATAAATAAAATTAAATTTCAAAATTTTTAAAAATAAAATGTAAAAATAAAACAGAAAAAAAGTTCTTCAATTCACACTGATGCATTTATAAGAATGAATTATTTCCATGCTTATATCTATAAATACATAAAAGAGGAATAAAATCTAAATTGAACCAAAAAAGAAAAAAAACTGAACCTAACAGTTATACAGAGGAAAACACTACCAAGGCACTAGCTCCAGTGGTAAACAATTCTGAAATTGGTCAGAGGTGGGGAATCATCTCCCATACAGCCAGCAGCACCACCCGCCCACGCAAGGAGCCTCCTTATTGCAAAGCTGGGGAACCGTGCCGAGGCCTCTGTGAGTAAACGTGAGCTGAGCCCCAGGCCAGCTGCTGCTGAACTGTTCCCACCCTTCCCAGGTGAAACACCTGAATATGTACAAGGGCTTGAAAGCGTAGAAGAAGGGCCGTGGAGCCACACCAGCGAAAGCATGCAGGCCAACTTGGTGCCTGCAGGTCAGCCAGGATGGTCCTGGCCACGGGCGCTCTTCTGGAAGCTTTCCATTGCCCTGCCTGAGATACCCCTCCTGTCCCGGCCCCCACTCCTATTTTTCCTTCCTCACCTCAGCCCGGAGAGATACTCCAGTGGAAGTTATGGGTGACACATCCTCTTCTTTACAGGTGGCAGCCTGGCAACTCCTGCCGAAAGTCCAGCAGAGCCCCACTCACACCGGGCCACCCACAAAGCCGTGGACCCTCACAACCTCCCACCAGCACAGCCCTGAGACTGCTGACGGGGCAGAGAATATGGAGTCAGGCACAGCTGCAGGGGCTATTGCTGCCTGGAGTGCTGTTTATATTGACCTCAACCCAGGCACACCTGGGGAGGGCTTGCCGGCAGGGTCAGGCTGCCCAGGTCAGCTAATCCTCAGCCCTCGGGGAATCACATTGCAGAAAATGGACCTCGCTAAGACAGAATATTCGCCAAGGAAAAAAAGCACACAATGCCATTTGCAGCACCGTAGATGAGTCTAGAGGTAATCACGTGACTTGGAGTAAGTCAGAAAGTGAAAGACACATATCATATCATATCACTTATAGGTGTTACCTATAAATTGATACCAGGGCAGATATTTCCACGGAGAAGGGCAATCACAGATTCATTAAACAAACTTATGGTTCACCAAAGGAAAGGTGTGAGGATTGAATTCATTATGATATTGGGGTTAACAGACATATACAAACACAGTAGACGTATATAATCACCAAAGACCTACGGAGTACCAAGAGAAGACTACTCAACATTCTGTCATAACGTACATGGGAAAAGGATCCCAGGAAGAACAGACATATGTATATGTGTAAAAGAACCACCTCTTGCACACCTACAACAAGCTAAACGTTGTACTCAAACTTGCTGTAATAAAAAATAAAAAATTAAATTAAAAACACGCACAAGAAGTAGTGAGACAAACTTGAGGGGCTTTCTCCTGGCACATTCCGTTCTACATTCCAATCTAGAACGCGACTTCCATTGAGGCTCTGCTGCCCTAGTAACCAGATTTGGTAAGGGAGAACTGCTGCCACCTTGTGGCCGTTTCACACAACAGCAGCTTCTATCCCAGCAGCGCTAATGGTCAGTGGATATTCCAAATCATTACAGGCCTGTAAATGACACCTGCCCTGAAAACAAATCCTGGGGTCATATATCGACCAAAAAATTCAAAAGACGTCCATATTTCAAAACGACAGTTTCAAGAGGCATATTTCACGCACATTAGTGTTCTGATTCTTTTGATTTCTTTCTTTCTTTGTTAAAAAAACGGGAATGGAAAAAGGCAACCCTCAGAATGGGCGAAAACTTTCACAAACGAATCAATGGACAAAGGTTTAATCTCCAATATATATAAACAGCTCATGCAGCTTAATATTAATAAAACAAACAACCCAATACAAAAATGGGCAGAAGATCTAAAGAGACGTTTCTTCAAAGAAGACACAGAGATGGCCAAGACGCACATGAAAAGCTGCTCAACATCACTAATTATTAGAGAAATGCAAATCAAAACTACAATGAGGTAAGACCTCACACCTGTTAGAATCGGCATCATCAGATAATCTACAAACAACAAATTCTGGGGAGGGTGTGGACAAAAGGAACCCTCTTCGGCTATTGGTGGGAATGTAAATTGATACAGTCACTATGGAGAACAGTATGGAGGTTCCTTTAAAAAACTAAAAAGAGAATTACCATAGGATCCAGCAATCCCACTTCTGGGCATATACCCAGAGAAAACCATAAATCACAGAGACACATTCACCACAATGTTCATTGCAGCACTATTTACAATAGCCAGGTAATGGAAGCAACATAAATGCCCACAGACAGACGAATGGATAAAGATGTGGTACATATATAAAATGGAATATTACTCAGCCATAAAAAGGAATGAAACTGAGTCATTTGTAGAGAAGTTGATGGATCTAGAGACTGTCATACAGAGTGAAGTAAGTCAGAAAGAGAAAAATAAATATTGTATATAAATGCCTATATGTGGAACGTAGAAAAATGCTACAGATGAACTGGTTTGCAGGGCAGAAATAGAGACACAGAGGTAGAGAACAAACGTATCGACACAAAGTGGGGGAAGCCATGGGGTGCTGGTGGTGGGATGAGTTGGGAGATTGGGATTGACCTGTATACATGTCTATGCATAAAATAGATAACTAATAATAACCTAGTGTATAAAAAAATAAATAAAATTAAATTTCAAAATTTTTAAAAATAAAATGTAAAAATAAAACAGAAAAAAATTTCTTCCATTCACACTGATGTATTTATAAGAATGAATTATTTCCATGCTTATATCTATAAATACATAAAAGAGGAATAAAATCTAACTTGAACCAAAAAAGAAAAAAAAAAAAACTGAACCTAACAGTTATACAGAGGAAAACACTACCAAGGCACTAGCTCCAGTGGTAAACAATTCTGAAATTGGTCAGAGGTGGGGAATCATCTCCCATACAGCCAGCAGCCCCGCCCACCCACGCAAGGAGCGTCCTTATTGCAAAGCTGGGGGACCGTGCCGAGGCCTTTGTGAGTAAACGTGAGCTGAGCCCCAGGCCAGCTGCTGCTGAACTGTTCCCACCCTTCCCAGGTGAAACACCTGAATATGTACAAGGGCTTGAAAGCCAAGAGGAAGGGCCGTGGAGCCACACCAGCGAAAGCACGCAGGCCAACTTGGTGCCTGCAGGTCAGCCAGGATGGTCCTGGCCACGGGCGCTCTTCTGGAAGCTTTCCATTGCCCTGCCTGAGATACCCCTCCTGTCCCGGCCCCCACTCCTTTTTTTCCTTCCTCACCTCAGCCCGGAGAGATACTCCAGTGGAAGTTATGGGTGACACATCCTCTTCTTTAGAGGTGGCAGCCTGGCAACTCCTGCAGAAAGTCCAGCAGAGCCCCACTCACACCGGGCAACCCACAAAGCCGTGGACCCTCACACCCTCCCACCAGCACAGCCCCGAGACTGCTGACGGGGCTGAGAATATGGAGTCAGGCACAGCTGCAGGGGCTATTGCTGCCTGGAGTGCTGTTTATATTGACCTCAACCCAGGCACACCTGGGGAGGGCTTGCCGGCAGGGTCAGGCTGCCCAGGTCAGCTAATCCTCAGCCCTCGGGGAATCACATTGCAGAAAATGGACCTCGCTAAGACAGAATATTCGCCAAGGAAAAAAAGCACACAATGCCATTTGCAGCACCGTAGATGAGTCTAGAGGTAATCACGTGACTTGGAGTAAGTCAGAAAGTGAAAGACACATATCATATCATATCACTTATAGGTGTTACCTATAAATTGATACCAGGGCAGATATTTCCACGGAGAAGGGCAATCACAGATTCATTAAACAAACTTATGGTTCACCAAAGGAAAGGTGTGAGGATTGAATTCATTATGATATTGGGGTTAACAGACATATACAAACACAGTAGACGTATATAATCACCAAAGACCTACGGAGTACCAAGAGAAGACTACTCAACATTCTGTCATAACGTACATGGGAAAAGGATCCCAGGAAGAACAGACATATGTATATGTGTAAAAGAACCACCTCTTGCACACCTACAACAAGCTAAACGTTGTACTCAAACTTGCTGTAATAAAAAATAAAAAATTAAATTAAAAACACGCACAAGAAGTAGTGAGACAAACTTGAGGGGCTTTCTCCTGGCACATTCCGTTCTACATTCCAATCTAGAACGCGACTTCCATTGAGGCTCTGCTGCCCTAGTAACCAGATTTGGTAAGGGAGAACTGCTGCCACCTTGTGGCCGTTTCACACAACAGCAGCTTCTATCCCAGCAGCGCTAATGGTCAGTGGATATTCCAAATCATTACAGGCCTGTAAATGACACCTGCCCTGAAAACAAATCCTGGGGTCATATATCGACCAAAAAATTCAAAAGACGTCCATATTTCAAAACGACAGTTTCAAGAGGCATATTTCACGCACATTAGTGTTCTGCTTCTTTTGATTTCTTTCTTTCTTTGTTAAAAAAACGGGAATGGAAAAAGGCAACCCTCAGAATGGGCGAAAACTTTCACAAACGAATCAATGGACAAAGGTTTAATCTCCAATATATATAAACAGCTCATGCAGCTTAATATTAATAAAACAAACAACCCAATACAAAAATGGGCAGAAGATCTAAAGAGACGTTTCTTCAAAGAAGACACAGAGATGGCCAAGACGCACATGAAAAGCTGCTCAACATCACTAATTATTAGAGAAATGCAAATCAAAACTACAATGAGGTAAGACCTCACACCTGTTAGAATCGGCATCATCAGATAATCTACAAACAACAAATTCTGGGGAGGGTGTGGACAAAAGGAACCCTCTTCGGCTATTGGTGGGAATGTAAATTGATACAGTCACTATGGAGAACAGTATGGAGGTTCCTTTAAAAAACTAAAAAGAGAATTACCATAGGATCCAGCAATCCCACTTCTGGGCATATACCCAGAGAAAACCATAAATCACAGAGACACATTCACCACAATGTTCATTGCAGCACTATTTACAATAGCCAGGTAATGGAAGCAACATAAATGCCCACAGACAGACGAATGGATAAAGATGTGGTACATATATAAAATGGAATATTACTCAGCCATAAAAAGGAATGAAACTGAGTCATTTGTAGAGAAGTTGATGGATCTAGAGACTGTCATACAGAGTGAAGTAAGTCAGAAAGAGAAAAATAAATATTGTATATAAATGCCTATATGTGGAACGTAGAAAAATGCTACAGATGAACTGGTTTGCAGGGCAGAAATAGAGACACAGAGGTAGAGAACAAACGTATCGACACAAAGTGGGGGAAGCCATGGGGTGCTGGTGGTGGGATGAGTTGGGAGATTGGGATTGACCTGTATACATGTCTATGCATAAAATAGATAACTAATAATAACCTAGTGTATAAAAAAATAAATAAAATTAAATTTCAAAATTTTTAAAAATAAAATGTAAAAATAAAACAGAAAAAAATTTCTTCCATTCACACTGATGTATTTATAAGAATGAATTATTTCCATGCTTATATCTATAAATACATAAAAGAGGAATAAAATCTAACTTGAACCAAAAAAGAAAAAAAAAAAAACTGAACCTAACAGTTATACAGAGGAAAACACTACCAAGGCACTAGCTCCAGTGGTAAACAATTCTGAAATTGGTCAGAGGTGGGGAATCATCTCCCATACAGCCAGCAGCCCCACCCGCCCACGCAAGGAGCGTCCTTATTGCAAAGCTGGGGGACCGTGCCGAGGCCTTTGTGAGTAAACGTGAGCTGAGCCCCAGGCCAGCTGCTGCTGAACTGTTCCCACCCTTCCCAGGTGAAACACCTGAATATGTACAAGGGCTTGAAAGCCAAGAGGAAGGGCCGTGGAGCCACACCAGCGAAAGCACGCAGGCCAACTTGGTGCCTGCAGGTCAGCCAGGATGGTCCTGGCCACGGGCGCTCTTCTGGAAGCTTTCCATTGCCCTGCCTGAGATACCCCTCCTGTCCCGGCCCCCACTCCTTTTTTTCCTTCCTCACCTCAGCCCGGAGAGATACTCCAGTGGAAGTTATGGGTGACACATCCTCTTCTTTAGAGGTGGCAGCCTGGCAACTCCTGCAGAAAGTCCAGCAGAGCCCCACTCACACCGGGCAACCCACAAAGCCGTGGACCCTCACACCCTCCCACCAGCACAGCCCCGAGACTGCTGACGGGGCTGAGAATATGGAGTCAGGCACAGCTGCAGGGGCTATTGCTGCCTGGAGTGCTGTTTATATTGACCTCAACCCAGGCACACCTGGGGAGGGCTTGCCGGCAGGGTCAGGCTGCCCAGGTCAGCTAATCCTCAGCCCTCGGGGAATCACATTGCAGAAAATGGACCTCGCTAAGACAGAATATTCGCCAAGGAAAAAAAGCACACAATGCCATTTGCAGCACCGTAGATGAGTCTAGAGGTAATCACGTGACTTGGAGTAAGTCAGAAAGTGAAAGACACATATCATATCATATCACTTATAGGTGTTACCTATAAATTGATACCAGGGCAGATATTTCCACGGAGAAGGGCAATCACAGATTCATTAAACAAACTTATGGTTCACCAAAGGAAAGGTGTGAGGATTGAATTCATTATGATATTGGGGTTAACAGATATATACAAACACAGTAGACGTATATAATCACCAAAGACCTACGGAGTACCAAGAGAAGACTACTCAACATTCTGTCATAACGAACATGGGAAAAGGATCCCAGGAAGAACAGACATATGTATATGTGTAAAAGAACCACCTCTTTCACACCTACAACAAGCTAAACGTTGTACTCAAACTTGCTGTAATAAAAAATAAAAAATTAAATTAAAAACACGAACAAGAATTAGTGAGAAAAACTTGAGGGGCTTTCTCCTGGTACATTCCGTTCTACATTCCAATCTAGAACGCGACTTCCATTGAGGCTCTGCTGCCCTAGTAACCAGATTTGGTAAGGGAGAACTGCTGCCACCTTGTGGCCGTTTCACACAACAGCAGCTTTAATCCCAGCGCTAATGGTCAGTGGATATTCCAAATCATTACAGGCCTGTAAATGACACCTGCCCTGAAAACAAATCCTGGGGTCATATATCGACCAAAAAATTCAAAAGACGTCCATATTTGAAAACGACAGTTTCAAGAGGAATATTTCACGCACATTAGTGTTCTGCTTCTTTTGATTTCTTTCTTTCTTTGTTAAAAAAACTGGAATGGAAAAAGGCAACCCTCAGAATGGGCGAAAACTTTCACAAACGAATCAATGGACAAAGGTTTAATCTCCAATATATATAAACAGCTCATGCAGCTTAATATTAATAAAACAAACAACCCAATACAAAAATGGGCAGAAGATCTAAATAGACGTTTCTTCAAAGAAGACACAGAGATGGCCAAGACGCACATGAAAAGCTGCTCAACATCACTAATTATTAGAGAAATGCAAATCAAAACTACAATGAGGTAAGACCTCACACCTGTTAGAATCGGCATCATCAGATAATCTACAAACAACAAATTCTGGGGAGGGTGTGGACAAAAGGAACCCTCTTCGGCTATTGGTGGGAATGTAAATTGATACAGTCACTATGGAGAACAGTATGGAGGTTCCTTTACAAAACTAAAAAGAGAATTACCATAGGATCCAGCAATCCCACTTCTGGGCATTTACCCAGAGAAAACCAAAAATCACAGAGACACATTCACCACAATGTTCATTGCAGCACTATTTACAATAGCCAGGTAATGGAAGCAACCTAAATGCCCACAGACAGACGAATGGATAAAGATGTGGTACATATATAAAATGGAATATTACTCAGCCATAAAAAGGAATGAAACTGGGTCATTTGTAGAGAAGTTGATGGATCTAGAGACTGTCATACAGAGTGAAGTAAGTCAGAAAGAGAAAAACAAATAATGTATATTAATGCCTATATGTGGAACCTAGAAAAATGCTACAGATGAACTGGTTTGCAGGGCAGAAATAGAGACACAGAGGTAGAGAACAAACGTATGGACACAAAGTGGGGGAAGCCATGGGGTGGTGGTGGTGGGATGAGTTGGGAGATTGGGATTGACCTGTATACATGTCTATGCATAAAATAGATAACTAATAATAACCTAGTGTATAAAAAAATAAATAAAATTAAATTTCAAAATTTTTAGAAATAAAATGTAAAAATAAAACAGAAAAAAAGTTCTTCCATTCACACTGATGTATTTATAAGAATGAATTATTTCCATGCTTATATCTATAAATACATAAAAGAGGAATAAAATCTAACTTGAACCAAAAAAGAAAAAAAAAAAAACTGAACCTAACAGTTATACAGAGGAAAACACTACCAAGGCAGTTGCTCCAGTGGTAAACAATTCTGAAATTGGTCAGAGGTGGGGAATCATCTCCCATAGAGCCAGCAGCCCCGCCCGCCCACGCAAGGAGCGTCCTTATTGCAAAGCTGGGGGACCGTGCCGAGGCCTTTGTGAGTAAACGTGAGCTGAGCCCCAGGCCAGCTGCTGCTGAACTATTCCCACCCTTCCAAGGTGAAACACCTGAATATGTACAAGGGCTTGATAGCCTAGAGGAAGGGCTGTGGAGCCACACCAGCGACAGCACGCAGGCCACCTTGGTGCCTGCAGGTCAGCCAGGATGGTCCTGGCCACGGGCGCTCTTCTGGAAGCTTTCTATTGCCCTGCCTGAGATACCCCTCCTGTCCCGGCCCCCACTCCTTTTTTTCCTTCCTCACCTCAGCCCGGAGAGATATTCCAGTGGATGTTATGGGTGACACATCCTCTTCTTTACAGGTGGCAGCCTGGCAACTCCTGCAGAAAGTCCAGCAGAGCCCCACTCACACCGGGGCACCCACAAAGCCGTGGACCCTCACACCCTCCCACCAACACAGCCCCGAGACTTCTGACGGGGCAGAGAATATGGAGTCAGGCACAGCAGCAGGGGCTATTGCTGCCTGGAGTGCTGTTTATATTGACCTCAACCCAGGCACACCTGGGGAGGGCTTGCCGGCAGGGTCAGGCTGCCCAGGTCAGCTAATCCTCAGCCCTCAGGGAATCACATTGCAGAAAATGGACCTCGCTAAGACAGAATATTCGCCAAGGAAAGGAAGCACACAATGCCATTTGTAGCACCGTAGATGAGTCTAGAGGTAATCACGTGACTTGGAGTAAGTCAGAAAGTGAAAGACACATATCATATCATATCACATATAGGTGTTACCTATAAATTGATACCAGGGCAGATATTTCCACGGAGAAGGGCAATCACAGATTCATTAAACAAACTTATGGTTCACCAAAGGAAAGGTGTTAGGATTGAATTCATTACGATATTGGGGTTAACAGACATATACAAACACAGTAGACATATATAATCACCAAAGACCTACGGAGTACCAAGAGAAGACTACTCAACATTCTGTCATAACGTACATGGGAAAAGGATCCCAGGAAGAACAGACATATGTATATGTGTAAAAGAACCACCTCTTGCACACCTACAAGAAGCTAAACGTTGTACTCAAACTTGCTGTAATAAAAAATAAAAAATTAAATTAAAATCACGAACAAGAAGAAGTGAGAAAAACTTGAGGGGCTTTCTCCTGGTACATTCCGTTCTACATTCCAATCTAGAATGCGACTTCCATTGAGGCTCTGCTGCCCTAGTAACCAGATTTGGTAAGGGAGAACTGCTGCCACCTTGTGGCCGTTTCACACAACAGCAGCTTTAATCCCAGCGCTAATGGTCAGTGGATATTCCAAATCATTACAGGCCTGTAAATGACACCTGCCCTGAAAACAAATCCTGGGGTCATATATCGACCAAAAAATTCAAAAGACGTCCATATTTCAAAACGACTGTTTCAAGAGGCATAATTCACGCACATTAGTGTTCTGCTTCTTTTGATTTCTTTCTTTCTTTGTTAAAAATACGGGAATGGAAAAGGCAACCCTCAGAATGGGCGAAAACTTTCACAAACGAATCAATGGACAAAGGTTTAATCTCCAATATATATAAACAGCTCATGCAGCTTAATATTAATAAAACAAACAACCCAATACAAAAATGGGCAGAAGATCTAAATAGACGTTTCTTCAAAGAAGACACAGAGATGGCCAAGACGCACATGAAAAGCTGCTCATCATCACTAATTATTAGAGAAATGCAAATCAAAACTACAATGAGGTAAGACCTCACACCTGTTAGAATCGGCATCATCAGATAATCTACAAACAACAAATTCTGGGGAGGGTGTGGACAAAAGGAACCCTCTTCCGCTACTGGTGGGAATGTAAATTGATACAGTCACTATGGAGAACAGTATGGAGGTTCCTTTAAAAAACTAAAAAGAGAATTACCATAGGATCCAGCAATCCCACTTCTGGGCATATACCCAGAGAAAACCATAAATCACAGAGACACATTCACCACAATGTTCATTGCAGCACTATTTACAATAGCCAGGTAATGGAAGCAACCTAAATGCCCACAGACAGACGAATGGATAAAGATGTGGTACATATATAAAATGGAATATTACTCAGCCATAAAAAGGAATGAAACTGAGTCATTTGTAGAGAAGTTGATGGATCTAGAGACTGTCATACAGAGTGAAGTAAGTCAGAAAGAGAAAAACAAATATTGTATATTAATGCCTATATGTGGAACCTAAAAAAATGCTACAGATGAACTCGTTTGCAGGGCAGAAATAGAGACACAGAGGTAGAGAACAAACGTATGGACACAAAGTGGGGGATGCCATGGGGTGGTGGTGGTGGGATGAGTTGGGAGATAGGGATTGACCTGTATACATGTCTATGCATAAAATAGATAACTAATAATAACCTAGTGTATAAAAAAATAAATAAAAATAATTTCAAAATTTTTAAAAATAAAATGTAAAAATAATACAGAAAAAAAGTTCTTCCATTCACACTGATGTATTTATAAGAATGAATTATTTCCATGGTTATATCTATAAATACATAAAAGAGGAATAAAATCTAACTTGAACCAAAAAAGAAATAAAAAAAACTGAACCTAACAGTTATACAGAGGAAAACACTACCAAGGCACTTGCTCCAGTGGTAAACAATTCTGAAATTGGTCAGAGGTGGGGAATCATCTCCCATACAGCCAGCAGCCCCAGCCGCCCACACAAGGAGCGTCCTTATTGCAAAGCTGGGGGACCGTGCCGAGGCCTCTGTGAGTAAACGTGAGCTGAGCCCCAGGCCAGCTGCTGCTGAACTGTTCCCACCCTTCCCAGGTGAAACACCTGAATATGTACAAGGGCTTGAAAGCCTAGAGGAAGGGCCGTTGAGCCACACCAGCGAAAGCACGCAGGCCAACTTGGTGCCTGCAGGTCAGCCAGGATGGTCCTGGCCACGGGCGCTCTTCTGGAAGCTTTCCATTGCCCTGCCTGAGATACCCTTCCTGTCCCGGCCCCCACTCCTTTTTTTCCTTCCTCACCTCAGCCCGGAGAGATACTCCAGTGGAAGTTATGGGTGACACATCCTCTTCTTTACAGGTGGCAGCCTGGCAACTCCTGCAGAAAGTCCAGCAGAGCCCCACTCACACCAGGCCACCCACAAAGCCGTGGACCCTCACAACCTCCCACCAGCACAGCCCCGAGACTGCTGACGGGGCAGAGAATATGGAGTCAGGCACAGCTGCAGGGGCTATTGCTGCCTGGAGTGCTGTTTATATTGACCTCAACCCAGGCACACCTGGGGAGGGCTTGCCGGCAGGGTCAGGCTGCCCAGGTCAGCTAATCCTCAGCCCTCAGGGAATCACATTTCAGAAAATGGACCTCACTAAGACAGAATATTCGCCAAGGAAAAAAAGCACACAATGCCATTTGCAGCACCGTAGATGAGTCTAGAGGTAATCACGTGACTTGGAGTAAGTCAGGAAGTGAAAGACACATATCATATCATATCACTTATAGGTGTTACCTATAAATTGATACCAGGGCAGATATTTCCACGGAGAAGGGCAATCACAGATTCATTAAACAAACTTATGGTTCACCAAAGGAAAGGTGTGAGGATTGAATTCATTATGATATTGGGGTTAACAGACATATACAAACACAGTAGACGTATATAATCACCAAAAACCTACGGAGTACCAAGAGAAGACTACTCAACATTCTGTCATAAGGAACATGGGAAAAGGATCCCAGGAAGAACAGACATATGTATATGTGTAAAAGAACCACCTCTTGCACACCTACAACAAGCTAAACGTTGTACTGAAACTTGCTGTAATAAAAAATAAAAAATTAAATTAAAAACACGAACAAGAATTAGTGAGAAAAACTTGAGGGGCTTTCTCCAGGTACATTCCGTTCTACATTCCAATCTAGAACGCGACTTCCATTGAGGCTCTGCTGCCCTAGTAACCAGATTTGGTAAGGGAGAACTGCTGCCACCTTGTGGCCGTTTCACACAACAGCAGCTTTAATCCCAGCGGTAATGGTCAGTGGATATTCCAAATCATTACAGGCCTGTAAATGACACCTGCCCTGAAAACAAATCCTGGGGTCATATATCGACCAAAGAATTCAAAAGACGTCCATATTTCAAAACGACAGTTTCAAGAGGCATATTTCACGCACATTAGTGTTCTGCTTCTTTTGATTTCTTTCTTTCTTTGTTAAAAAAACGGGAATGGAAAAAGGCAACCCTCAGAATGGGCGAAAACTTTCACAAACGAATCAATGGACAAAGGTTTAATCTCCAATATATATAAACAGCTCATGCAGCTTAATATTAATAAAACAAACAACCCAATACAAAAATGGGCAGAAGATCTAAATAGACGTTTCTTCAAAGAAGACACAGAGATGGCCAAGACGCACATGAAAAGCTGCTCAACATCACTAATTATTAGAGAAATGCAAATCAAAACTACAATGAGGTAAGACCTCACACCTGTTAGAATCGGCATCATCAGATAATCTACAAACAACAAATTCTGGGGAGGGTGTGGACAAAAGGAACCCTCTTCCGCTATTGGTGGGAATGTAAATTGATACAGTCACTATGGAGAACAGTATGGAGGTTCCTTTAAAAAACTAAAAAGAGAATTACCATAGGATCCAGCAATCCCACTTCTGGGCATATACCCAGAGAAAACCATAAATCACAGAGACACATTCACCACAATGTTCATTGCAGCACTATTTACAATAGCCAGGTAATGGAAGCAACCTAAATGCCCACAGACAGACGAATGGATAAAGATGTGGTACATATATAAAATGGAATATTACTCAGCCATAAAAAGGAATGAAACTGAGTCATTTGTAGAGAAGTTGATGGATCTAGAGACTGTCATACAGAGTGAAGTAAGTCAGAAAGAGAAAAACAAATAATGTATATTAATGCCTATATGTGGAACCTAGAAAAATGGTAGAGATGAACTGGTTTGCAGGGCAGAAATAGAGACACAGAGGTAGAGAACAAACGTATGGACACAAAGTGGGGGAAGCCATGGGGTGGTGGTGGTGGGATGAGTTGGGAGATTGGGATTGACCTTTATACATGTCTATGCATAAAATAGATAACTAATAATAACCTAGTGTATAAAAAAATGAATAAAATTAAATTTCAAAATTTTTAAAAATAAAATGTAAAAATAAAACAGAAAAAAAGTTCTTCCATTCACACTGATGCATTTATAAGAATGAATTATTTCCATGCTTATATCTATAAATACATAAAAGAGGAATAAAATCTAAATTGAACCAAAAAAGAAAAAAAACTGAACCTAACAGTTATACAGAGGAAAACACTACCAAGGCACTAGCTCCAGTGGTAAACAATTCTGAAATTGGTCAGAGGTGGGGAATCATCTCCCATACAGCCAGCAGCACCACCCGCCCACGCAAGGAGCCTCCTTATTGCAAAGCTGGGGAACCGTGCCGAGGCCTCTGTGAGTAAACGTGAGCTGAGCCCCAGGCCAGCTGCTGCTGAACTGTTCCCACCCTTCCCAGGTGAAACACCTGAATATGTACAAGGGCTTGAAAGCGTAGAAGAAGGGCCGTGGAGCCACACCAGCGAAAGCATGCAGGCCAACTTGGTGCCTGCAGGTCAGCCAGGATGGTCCTGGCCACGGGCGCTCTTCTGGAAGCTTTCCATTGCCCTGCCTGAGATACCCCTCCTGTCCCGGCCCCCACTCCTATTTTTCCTTCCTCACCTCAGCCCGGAGAGATACTCCAGTGGAAGTTATGGGTGACACATCCTCTTCTTTACAGGTGGCAGCCTGGCAACTCCTGCCGAAAGTCCAGCAGAGCCCCACTCACACCGGGCCACCCACAAAGCCGTGGACCCTCAAAAACTCCCACCAGCACAGCCCTGAGACTGCTGACGGGGCAGAGAATATGGAGTAAGGCACAGCTGCAGGGGCTATTGCTGCCTGGAGTGCTGTTTATATTGACCTCAACCCAGGCACACCTGGGGAGGGCTTGCCGGCAGGGTCAGGCTGCCCAGGTCAGCTAATCCTCAGCCCTCAGGGAATCACATTGCAGAAAATGGACCTCGCTAAGACAGAATATTAGCCAAAGAAAAAAAGCACACAATGCCATTTGCAGCACCGTAGATGAGTCTAGAGGTAATCACGTGACTTGGAGTAAGTCAGAAAGTGAAAGACACATATCATATCATATCACTTATAGGTGTTACCTATAAATTGATACCAGGGCAGATATTTCCACGGAGAAGGGCAATCAAAGATTCATTAAACAAACTTATGGTTCACCAAAGGAAAGGTGTGAGGATTGAATTCATTATGATATTGGGGTTAACAGACATATACAAACACAGTAGACGTATATAATCACCAAAGACCTACGGAGTACCAAGAGAAGACTACTCAACATTCTGTCATAACGAACATGGGAAAAGGATCCCAGGAAGAACAGACATATGTATATGTGTAAAAGAACAACCTCTTGCACACCTACAACAAGCTAAACGTTGTACTCCAACTTGCTGTAATAAAAAATAAAAAATTAAATTAAAAACACGAACAAGAATTAGTGAGAAAAACTTGAGGGGCTTTCTCCTGGTACATTTCGTTCTACATTCCAATCTAGAATGCGACTTCCATTGAGGCTCTGCTGCCCTAGTAACCAGATTTGGTAAGGGAGAACTGCTGCCACCTTGTGGCCGTTTCACACAACAGCAGCTTTAATCCCAGCGGTAATGGTCAGTGGATATTCCAAATCATTACAGGCCTGTAAATGACACCTGCCCTGAAAACAAATCCTGGGGTCATATATCGACCAAAGAATTCAAAAGACGTCCATATTTCAAAACGACAGTTTCAAGAGGCATATTTCACGCACATTAGTGTTCTGCTTCTTTTGATTTCTTTCTTTCTTTGTTAAAAAAACTGGAATGGAAAAAGGCAACCCTCAGAATGGGCGAAAACTTTCACAAACGAATCAATGGACAAAGGTTTAATCTCAAATATATATAAACAGCTCATGCAGCTTAATATTAATAAAACAAACAACCCAATACAAAAATGGGCAGAAGATCTAAATAGACGTTTCTTCAAAGAAGACACAGAGATGGCCAAGACGCACATGAAAAGCTGCTCAACATCACTAATTATTAGAGAAATGCAAATCAAAACTACAATGAGGTAAGACCTCACACCTGTTAGAATCGGCATCATCAGATAATCTACAAACAACAAATTCTGGGGAGAGTGTGGACAAAAGGAACCCTCTTCGGCTATTGGTGGGAATGTAAATTGATACAGTCACTATGGAGAACAGTATGGAGGTTCCTTTACAAAACTAAAAAGAGAATTACCATAGGATCCAGCAATCCCACTTCTGGGCATTTACACAGAGAAAACCGTAAATCACAGAGACACATTCACCACAATGTTCATTGCAGCACTATTTACAATAGCCAGGTAATGGAAGCAACCTAAATGCCCACAGACAGACGAATGGATAAAGATGTGGTACATATATAAAATGGAATATTACTCAGCCATAAAAAGGAATGAAACTGAGTCATTTGTAGAGAAGTTGATGGATCTAGAGACTGTCATACAGAGTGAAGTAAGTCAGAAAGAGAAAAACAAATATTGTATATTAATGCCTATATGTGGAACCTAGAAAAATGCTACAGATGAACTCGTTTGCAGGGCAGAAATAGAGACACAGAGGTAGAGAACAAACGTATCGACACAAAGTGGGGGAAGCCATGGGGTGGTGGTGGTGGGATGAGTTGGGAGATAGGGATTGACCTGTATACATGTCTATGCATAAAATAGATAACTAATAATAACCTAGTGTATAAAAAAATAAATAAAAATAATTTCAAAATTTTTAAAAATAAAATGTAAAAATAAAACAGAAAAAAAGTTCTTCCATTCACACTGATGTATTTATAAGAATGAATTATTTCCATGGTTATATCTATAAATACATAAAAGAGGAATAAAATCTAACTTGAACCAAAAAAGAAATAAAAAAAACTGAACCTAACAGTTATACAGAGGAAAACACTACCAAGGCACTTGCTCCAGTGGTAAACAATTCTGAAATTGGTCAGAGGTGGGGAATCATCTCCCATACAGCCAGCAGCCCCAGCCGCCCACGCAAGGAGCGTCCTTATTGCAAAGCTGGGGGACCGTGCCGAGGCCTCTGTGAGTAAACGTGAGCTGAGCCCCAGGCCAGCTGCTGCTGAACTGCTCCCACCCTTCCCAGGTGAAACACCTGAATATGTACAAGGGCTTGAAAGCCTAGAGGATGGGCCGTTGAGCCACACCAGCGAAAGCACGCAGGCCAACTTGGTGCCTGCAGGTCAGCCAGGATGGTCCTGGCCACGGGCGCTCTTCTGGAAGCTTTCCATTGCCCTGCCTGAGATACCCCTCCTGTCCCGGCCCCCACACCTTTTTTTCCTTCCTCACCTCAGCCCGGAGAGATACTCCAGTGGAAGTTATGGGTGACACATCCTCTTCTTTACAGGTGGCAGCCTGGCAACTCCTGCAGAAAGTCCAGCAGAGCCCCACTCACACCAGGCCACCCACAAAGCCGTGGACCCTCACAACCTCCCACCAGCACAGCCCCGAGACTGCTGACGGGGCAGAGAATATGGAGTCAGGCACAGCTGCAGGGGCTATTGCTGCCTGGAGTGCTGTTTATATTGACCTCAACCCAGGCACACCTGGGGAGGGCTTGCCGGCAGGGTCAGGCTGCCCAGGTCAGCTAATCCTCAGCCCTCAGGGAATCACATTTCAGAAAATGGACCTCACTAAGACAGAATATTCGCCAAGGAAAAAAAGCACACAATGCCATTTGCAGCACCGTAGATGAGTCTAGAGGTAATCACGTGACTTGGAGTAAGTCAGGAAGTGAAAGACACATATCATATCATATCACTTATAGGTGTTACCTATAAATTGATACCAGGGCAGATATTTCCACGGAGAAGGGCAATCACAGATTCATTAAACAAACTTATGGTTCACCAAAGGAAAGGTGTGAGGATTGAATTCATTATGATATTGGGGTTAACAGACATATACAAACACAGTAGACGTATATAATCACCAAAAACCTACGGAGTACCAAGAGAAGACTACTCAACATTCTGTCATAAGGAACATGGGAAAAGGATCCCAGGAAGAACAGACATATGTATATGTGTAAAAGAACCACCTCTTGCACACCTACAACAAGCTAAACGTTGTACTGAAACTTGCTGTAATAAAAAATAAAAAATTAAATTAAAAACACGAACAAGAATTAGTGAGAAAAACTTGAGGGGCTTTCTCCAGGTACATTCCGTTCTACATTCCAATCTAGAACGCGACTTCCATTGAGGCTCTGCTGCCCTAGTAACCAGATTTGGTAAGGGAGAACTGCTGCCACCTTGTGGCCGTTTCACACAACAGCAGCTTTAATCCCAGCGGTAATGGTCAGTGGATATTCCAAATCATTACAGGCCTGTAAATGACACCTGCCCTGAAAACAAATCCTGGGGTCATATATCGACCAAAGAATTCAAAAGACGTCCATATTTCAAAACGACAGTTTCAAGAGGCATATTTCACGCACATTAGTGTTCTGCTTCTTTTGATTTCTTTCTTTCTTTGTTAAAAAAACGGGAATGGAAAAAGGCAACCCTCAGAATGGGCGAAAACTTTCACAAACGAATCAATGGACAAAGGTTTAATCTCCAATATATATAAACAGCTCATGCAGCTTAATATTAATAAAACAAACAACCCAATACAAAAATGGGCAGAAGATCTAAATAGACGTTTCTTCAAAGAAGACACAGAGATGGCCAAGACGCACATGAAAAGCTGCTCAACATCACTAATTATTAGAGAAATGCAAATCAAAACTACAATGAGGTAAGACCTCACACCTGTTAGAATCGGCATCATCAGATAATCTACAAACAACAAATTCTGGGGAGGGTGTGGACAAAAGGAACCCTCTTCCGCTATTGGTGGGAATGTAAATTGATACAGTCACTATGGAGAACAGTATGGAGGTTCCTTTAAAAAACTAAAAAGAGAATTACCATAGGATCCAGCAATCCCACTTCTGGGCATATACCCAGAGAAAACCATAAATCACAGAGACACATTCACCACAATGTTCATTGCAGCACTATTTACAATAGCCAGGTAATGGAAGCAACCTAAATGCCCACAGACAGACGAATGGATAAAGATGTGGTACATATATAAAATGGAATATTACTCAGCCATAAAAAGGAATGAAACTGAGTCATTTGTAGAGAAGTTGATGGATCTAGAGACTGTCATACAGAGTGAAGTAAGTCAGAAAGAGAAAAACAAATAATGTATATTAATGCCTATATGTGGAACCTAGAAAAATGGTAGAGATGAACTGGTTTGCAGGGCAGAAATAGAGACACAGAGGTAGAGAACAAACGTATGGACACAAAGTGGGGGAAGCCATGGGGTGGTGGTGGTGGGATGAGTTGGGAGATTGGGATTGACCTTTATACATGTCTATGCATAAAATAGATAACTAATAATAACCTAGTGTATAAAAAAATGAATAAAATTAAATTTCAAAATTTTTAAAAATAAAATGTAAAAATAAAACAGAAAAAAAGTTCTTCCATTCACACTGATGCATTTATAAGAATGAATTATTTCCATGCTTATATCTATAAATACATAAAAGAGGAATAAAATCTAAATTGAACCAAAAAAGAAAAAAAACTGAACCTAACAGTTATACAGAGGAAAACACTACCAAGGCACTAGCTCCAGTGGTAAACAATTCTGAAATTGGTCAGAGGTGGGGAATCATCTCCCATACAGCCAGCAGCACCACCCGCCCACGCAAGGAGCCTCCTTATTGCAAAGCTGGGGAACCGTGCCGAGGCCTCTGTGAGTAAACGTGAGCTGAGCCCCAGGCCAGCTGCTGCTGAACTGTTCCCACCCTTCCCAGGTGAAACACCTGAATATGTACAAGGGCTTGAAAGCGTAGAAGAAGGGCCGTGGAGCCACACCAGCGAAAGCATGCAGGCCAACTTGGTGCCTGCAGGTCAGCCAGGATGGTCCTGGCCACGGGCGCTCTTCTGGAAGCTTTCCATTGCCCTGCCTGAGATACCCCTCCTGTCCCGGCCCCCACTCCTATTTTTCCTTCCTCACCTCAGCCCGGAGAGATACTCCAGTGGAAGTTATGGGTGACACATCCTCTTCTTTACAGGTGGCAGCCTGGCAACTCCTGCCGAAAGTCCAGCAGAGCCCCACTCACACCGGGCCACCCACAAAGCCGTGGACCCTCAAAAACTCCCACCAGCACAGCCCTGAGACTGCTGACGGGGCAGAGAATATGGAGTAAGGCACAGCTGCAGGGGCTATTGCTGCCTGGAGTGCTGTTTATATTGACCTCAACCCAGGCACACCTGGGGAGGGCTTGCCGGCAGGGTCAGGCTGCCCAGGTCAGCTAATCCTCAGCCCTCAGGGAATCACATTGCAGAAAATGGACCTCGCTAAGACAGAATATTAGCCAAAGAAAAAAAGCACACAATGCCATTTGCAGCACCGTAGATGAGTCTAGAGGTAATCACGTGACTTGGAGTAAGTCAGAAAGTGAAAGACACATATCATATCATATCACTTATAGGTGTTACCTATAAATTGATACCAGGGCAGATATTTCCACGGAGAAGGGCAATCAAAGATTCATTAAACAAACTTATGGTTCACCAAAGGAAAGGTGTGAGGATTGAATTCATTATGATATTGGGGTTAACAGACATATACAAACACAGTAGACGTATATAATCACCAAAGACCTACGGAGTACCAAGAGAAGACTACTCAACATTCTGTCATAACGAACATGGGAAAAGGATCCCAGGAAGAACAGACATATGTATATGTGTAAAAGAACAACCTCTTGCACACCTACAACAAGCTAAACGTTGTACTCCAACTTGCTGTAATAAAAAATAAAAAATTAAATTAAAAACACGAACAAGAATTAGTGAGAAAAACTTGAGGGGCTTTCTCCTGGTACATTTCGTTCTACATTCCAATCTAGAATGCGACTTCCATTGAGGCTCTGCTGCCCTAGTAACCAGATTTGGTAAGGGAGAACTGCTGCCACCTTGTGGCCGTTTCACACAACAGCAGCTTTAATCCCAGCGCTAATGGTCAGTGGATATTCCAAATCATTACAGGCCTGTAAATGACACCTGCCCTGAAAACAAATCCTGGGGTCATATATCGACCAAAAAATTCAAAAGACGTCCATATTTCAAAACGACAGGTTCAAGAGGCATATTTCACGCACATTAGTGTTCTGCTTCTTTTGATTTCTTTCTTTCTTTGTTAAAAAAACTGGAATGGAAAAAGGCAACCCTCAGAATGGGCGAAAACTTTCACAAACGAATCAATGGACAAAGGTTTAATCTCAAATATATATAAACAGCTCATGCAGCTTAATATTAATAAAACAAACAACCCAATACAAAAATGGGCAGAAGATCTAAATAGACGTTTCTTCAAAGAAGACACAGAGATGGCCAAGACGCACATGAAAAGCTGCTCAACATCACTAATTATTAGAGAAATGCAAATCAAAACTACAATGAGGTAAGACCTCACACCTGTTAGAATCGGCATCATCAGATAATCTACAAACAACAAATTCTGGGGAGAGTGTGGACAAAAGGAACCCTCTTCGGCTATTGGTGGGAATGTAAATTGATACAGTCACTATGGAGAACAGTATGGAGGTTCCTTTACAAAACTAAAAAGAGAATTACCATAGGATCCAGCAATCCCACTTCTGGGCATTTACACAGAGAAAACCGTAAATCACAGAGACACATTCACCACAATGTTCATTGCAGCACTATTTACAATAGCCAGGTAATGGAAGCAACCTAAATGCCCACAGACAGACGAATGGATAAAGATGTGGTACATATATAAAATGGAATATTACTCAGCCATAAAAAGGAATGAAACTGAGTCATTTGTAGAGAAGTTGATGGATCTAGAGACTGTCATACAGAGTGAAGTAAGTCAGAAAGAGAAAAACAAATATTGTATATTAATGCCTATATGTGGAACCTAGAAAAATGCTACAGATGAACTCGTTTGCAGGGCAGAAATAGAGACACAGAGGTAGAGAACAAACGTATCGACACAAAGTGGGGGAAGCCATGGGGTGGTGGTGGTGGGATGAGTTGGGAGATAGGGATTGACCTGTATACATGTCTATGCATAAAATAGATAACTAATAATAACCTAGTGTATAAAAAAATAAATAAAAATAATTTCAAAATTTTTAAAAATAAAATGTAAAAATAAAACAGAAAAAAAGTTCTTCCATTCACACTGATGTATTTATAAGAATGAATTATTTCCATGGTTATATCTATAAATACATAAAAGAGGAATAAAATCTAACTTGAACCAAAAAAGAAATAAAAAAAACTGAACCTAACAGTTATACAGAGGAAAACACTACCAAGGCACTTGCTCCAGTGGTAAACAATTCTGAAATTGGTCAGAGGTGGGGAATCATCTCCCATACAGCCAGCAGCCCCAGCCGCCCACGCAAGGAGCGTCCTTATTGCAAAGCTGGGGGACCGTGCCGAGGCCTCTGTGAGTAAACGTGAGCTGAGCCCCAGGCCAGCTGCTGCTGAACTGCTCCCACCCTTCCCAGGTGAAACACCTGAATATGTACAAGGGCTTGAAAGCCTAGAGGATGGGCCGTTGAGCCACACCAGCGAAAGCACGCAGGCCAACTTGGTGCCTGCAGGTCAGCCAGGATGGTCCTGGCCACGGGCGCTCTTCTGGAAGCTTTCCATTGCCCTGCCTGAGATACCCCTCCTGTCCCGGCCCCCACACCTTTTTTTCCTTCCTCACCTCAGCCCGGAGAGATACTCCAGTGGAAGTTATGGGTGACACATCCTCTTCTTTACAGGTGGCAGCCTGGCAACTCCTGCAGAAAGTCCAGCAGAGCCCCACTCACACCAGGCCACCCACAAAGCCGTGGACCCTCACAACCTCCCACCAGCACAGCCCCGAGACTGCTGACGGGGCAGAGAATATGGAGTCAGGCACAGCTGCAGGGGCTATTGCTGCCTGGAGTGCTGTTTATATTGACCTCAACCCAGGCACACCTGGGGAGGGCTTGCCGGCAGGGTCAGGCTGCCCAGGTCAGCTAATCCTCAGCCCTCAGGGAATCACATTGCAGAAAATGGACCTCACTAAGACAGAATATTCGCCAAGGAAAAAAAGCACACAATGCCATTTGCAGCACCGTAGATGAGTCTAGAGGTAATCACGTGACTTGGAGTAAGTCAGAAAGTGAAAGACACATATCATATCATATCACTTATAGGTGTTACCTATAAATTGCTACCAGGGCAGATATTTCCACGGAGAAGGGCAATCACAGATTCATTAAACAAACTTAGGGTTCACCAAAGGAAAGGTGTGAGGATTGAATTCATTACGATATTGGGGTTAACAGACAGATACAAACACAGTAGACGTATATAATCACCAAAGACCTACGGAGTACCAAGAGAAGACTACTCAACATTCTGTCATAACGTACATGGGAAAAGGATCCCAGGAAGAACAGACATATGTATATGTGTAAAAGAACCACCTCTTGCACACCTACAACAAGCTAAACGTTGTACTCAAACTTGCTGTAATAAAAAATAAAAAATTAAATTAAAAACACGAACAAGAAGTAGTGAGACAAACTTGAGGGGCTTTCTCCTGGCACATTCCGTTCTACATTCCAATCTCGAACACGACTTCCATTGAGGCTCTGCTGCCCTAGTAACCAGATTTGGTAAGGGAGAACTGCTGCCACCTTGTGGCCGTTTCACACAACTGCAGGTTTAATGCCAGCGCTAATGGTCAGTGGATATTCCAAATCATTACAGGCCTGTAAATGACACCTGCCCTGAAAACAAATCCTGGGGTCATATATCGACCAAAAAATTCAAAAGACGTCCATATTTCAAAACGACAGTTTCAAGAGGCATATTTCACGCACATTAGTGTTCTGCTTCTTTTGCTTTCTTTCTTTCTTTGTTAAAAAAAACGGGAATGGAAAAAGGCAACCCTCAGAATGGGCGAAAACGTTCACAAACGAATCAATGGACAAAGGTGTAATCTCCAATATATATAAACAGCACATGCAGCTTAATATTAATAAAACAAACAACCCAATACAAAAATGGGCAGAAGATCTAAAGAGACGTTTCTTCAAAGAAGACACAGAGATGGCCAAGACGCACATGAAAAGCTGCTCAACATCACTAATTATTAGAGAAATGCAAATCAAAACTACAATGAGGTAAGACCTCACACCTGTTAGAATCGGCATCATCAGATAATCTACAAACAACAAATTCTGGGGAGGGTGTGGACAAAAGGAACCCTCTTCCGCTATTGGTGGGAATGTAAATTGATACAGTCACTATGGAGAACAGTATGGAGGTTCCTTTAAAAAACTAAAAAGAGAATTACCATAGGATCCAGCAATCCCACTTCTGGGCATATACCCAGAGAAAACCATAAATCACAGAGACACATTCACCACAATGTTCATTGCAGCACTATTTACAGTAGCCAGGTTATGGAAGCAACATAAATGCCCACAGACAGACGAATGGATAGAGATGTGGTACATATATAAAATGGAATATTACTCAGCCATAAAAAGGAATGAAACTGGGTCATTTGTAGAGAAGTTGATGGATCTAGAGACTGTCGTACAGAGTGAAGTAAGCCAGAAAGAGAAAAACAAATATTGTATATTAATGCCTATATGTGGAACCTAGAAAAATGGTAGAGATGAACTGGTTTGCAGGGCAGAAATAGAGACACAGAGGTAGAGAACAAACGTATGGACACAAAGTGGGGGAAGCCATGGGGTGGGGGTGGTGGGATGACTTGGGAGATTAGGATTGACCTGTATACATGTCTAGGCATAAAATAGATAACTAATAATAACCTACTGTATAAAAAATAACTAAAATTAAATTTCAAAATTTTAAAAAATAAAATGTAAAAATAAAACAGAAAAAATGTTCTTCCATTCACACTGATGTATTTATACGAATGAATTATTTCCATGCTTATATCTATAAATACATAAATGAGGAATAAAATCTAACTTGAACCAAAAAAGAAAAAAAAAAAAACTGAACCTAACAGTTATACAGAGGAAAACACTACCAAGGCACTTGCTCCAGTGGTAAACAATTCTGAAATTGGTCAGAGGTGGGGAATCATCTCCCATACAGCCAGCAGCCCCGCTCGCCCACGCAAGGAGCATCCTCATTGCAAAGCTGGGAGACCGTGACGAGGCCTCTGTGAGTAAACGTGAGCTGAGCCCCAGGCCAGATGCTGCTGAACTGTTCCCACCCTTCCCAGGTGAAACACCTGAATATGTACAAGGGCTTGAAAGCCTAGAGGAAGGGCCGTGGAGCCACACCAGCGACAGCACGCAGGCCAACTTGGTGCCTGCAGGTCAGCCAGGATGGTACTGGCCACGGGCGCTCTTCTGGAAGCTTTCTATTGCCCTGCCTGAGATACCCCTCCAGTCCCGGCCCCCACTCCTTTTTTTCCTTCCTCACCTCAGCCCGCAGAGATATTCCAGTGGAAGTTATGGGTGACACATCCTCTTCTTTACAGGTGGCAGCCTGGCAACTCCTGCCGAAAGTCCAGCAGAGCCCCACTCACACCGGGCCACCCACAAAGCCGTGGACCCTCACACCCTCCCACCAGCACAACCCCGAGACTGCTGACGGGGCAGAGAATATGGAGTAAGGCACAGCTGCAGGGGCTATTGCTGCCTGGAGTGCTGTTTATATTGACCTCAACACAGGCACACCTGGGGAGGGCTTGCCGGCAGGGTCAGGCTGCCCAGGTCAGCTAATCCTCAGCCCTCAGGGAATCACATTGCAGAAAATGGACCTCGCTAAGACAGAATATTCGCCAAGGAAAAAAAGGACACAATGCCATTTGCAGCACCGTAGATGAGTCTCGAGGTAATCACGTGACTTGGAGTAAGTCAGAAAGTGAAAGACACATATCATATCATATCACTTATAGGTGTTACCTATAAATTGATACCAGGGCAGATATTTCCACGGAGAAGGGCAATCACAGATTCCTTAAACAAACTTATGGTTCACCAAAGGAATGGTGCGAGGATTGAATTCATTACGATATTGGGGTTAGCAGACAGATACAAACACAGTAGACGTATATAATCACCAAAGACCTACGGAGTACCAAGAGAAGACTACTCAACATTCTGTCATAACGTACATGGGAAAAGGATCCCAGGAAGAACAGACATATGTATATGTGTAAAAGAACCACCTCTTGCACACCTACAACAAGCTAAACGTTGTACTCAAACTTGCTGTAATAAAAAATAAAAAATTAAATTAAAAACACGAACAAGAAGTAGTGAGACAAACTTGAGCGGCTTTCTCCTGGCACATTCCGTTCTACATTCCAATCTCGAACATGACTTCCATTGAGGCTCTGCTGCCCTAGTAACCAGATTTGGTAATGGAGAATTGCTGCCACCTTGTGGCCGTTTCACACAACTGCAGGTTTAATGCCAGCGCTAATGGTCAGTGGATATTCCAAATCATTACAGGCCTGTAAATGACACCTGCCCTGAAAACAAATCCTGGGGTCATATATCGACCAAAAAATTCAAAAGACGTCCATATTTCAAAACGACAGTTTCAAGAGGCATATTTCACGCACATTAGTGTTCTGCTTCTTTTGCTTTCTTTCTTTCTTTGTTAAAAAAAACGAGAATGGAGAAAGGCAACCCTCAGAATGGGCGGAAACGTTCACAAACGAATCAATGGACAAAGGTTTAATCTCCAATATATATAAACAGCTCATGCAGCTTAATATTAATAAAACAAACAACCCAATAAAAAAATGGGCAGAAGATCTAAAGAGACGTGTCTTCAAAGAAGACACAGAGATGGCCAAGACGCACATGAAAAGCTGCTCAACATCACTAATTATTAGAGAAATGCAAATCAAAACTACAATGAGGTAAGACCTCACACCTGTTAGAATCGGCATCATCAGATAATCTACAAACAACAAATTCTGGGGAGGGTGTGGACAAAAGGAACCCTCTTCCGCTATTGGTGGGAATGTAAATTGATACAGTCACTATGGAGAACAGTATGGAGGTTCCTTTAAAAAACTAAAAAGAGAATTACCATAGGATCCAGCAATCCCACTTCTGGGCATATACCCAGAGAAAACCATAAATCACAGAGACACATTCACCACAATGTTCATTGCAGCACTATTTACAATAGCCAGGTTATGGAAGCAACATAAATGCCCACAGACAGACGAATGGATAAAGATGTGGTACATATATAAAATGGAATATTACTCAGCCATAAAAAGGAATGAAACTGGGTCATTTGTAGAGAAGTTGATGGATCTAGAGACTGTCATACAGAGTGAAGTAAGCCAGAAAGAGAAAAACAAATATTGTATATTAATGCCTATATGTGGAACCTAGAAAAATGGTAGAGATGAACTGGTTTGCAGGGCAGAAATAGAGACACAGAGGTAGAGAACAAACGTATGGACACAAAGTGGGGGAAGCCATGGGGTGGTGGTGGTGGGATGAGTTGGGAGATTAGGATTGACCTGTATACATGTCTATGCATAAAATAGATAACTAATAATAACCTACTGTATAAAAAAATAACTAAAATTAAATTTCAAAATTTTAAAAAATAAAATGTAAAAATAAAACAGAAAAAAAGTTCTTCCATTCACACTGATGTATTTATACGAATGAATTATTTCCATGCTTATATCTATAAATACATAAATGAGGAATAAAATCTAACTTGAACTAAAAAAGAAAAAAAAAACTGAACCTAACAGTTATACAGAGGAAAACACTACCAAGGCACTTGCTCCAGTGGTAAACAATTCTGAAATTGGTCAGAGGTGGGGAATCATCTCCCATACAGCCAGCAGCCCCGCCCGCCCACGCAAGGAGCATCCTCATTGCAAAGCTGGGAGACCATGCCGAGGCCTTTGTGAGTAAACGTGAGCTGAGCCCCAGGCCAGATGCTGCTGAACTGTTCCCACCCTTCCCAGGTGAAACACCTGAATATGTACAAGGGCTTGAAAGCCTAGAGGAAGGGCCGTGGAGCCACACCAGCGACAGCACGCAGGCCAACTTGGTGCCTGCAGGTCAGCCAGGATGGTACTGGCCACGGGCGCTCTTCTGGAAGCTTTCTATTGCCCTGCCTGAGATACCCCTCCTGTCCCGGCCCCCACTCCTTTTTTTCCTTCCTCACCTCAGCCCGGAGAGATATTCCAGTGGAAGTTATGGGTGACACATCCTCTTCTTTACAGGTGGCAGCCTGGCAACTCCTGCCGAAAGTCCAGCAGAGCCCCACTCACACCGGGCCACCCACAAAGCCGTGGCCCCTCACACCCTCCCACCAGCACAGCCCCGAGACTGCTGACGGGGCAGAGAATATGGAGTAAGGCACAGCTGCAGGGGCTATTGCTGCCTGGAGTGCTGTTTATATTGACCTCAACCCAGGCACACCTGGGGAGGGCTTGCCGGCAGGGTCAGGCTGCCCAGGTCAGCTAATCCTCAGCCCTCAGGGAATCACATTGCAGAAAATGGACCTCGCTAAGACAGAATATTCGCCAAGGAAAAAAAGGACACAATGCCATTTGCAGCACCGTAGATGAGTCTCGAGGTAATCACGTGACTTGGAGTAAGTCAGAAAGTGAAAGACACATATCATATCATATCACTTATAGGTGTTACCTATAAATTGATACCAGGGCAGATATTTCCACGGAGAAGGGCAATCACAGATTCATTAAACAAACTTATGGTTCACCAAAGGAAAGGTGTGAGGATTGAATTTATTACGATATTGGGGTTAACAGACAGATACAAACACAGTAGACGTATATAATCACCAAAGACCTACGGAGTACCAAGAGAAGACTACTCAACATTCTGTCATAACGTACATGGGAAAAGGATCCCAGGAAGAACAGACATATGTGTATGTGTAAAAGAACCACCTCTTGCACACCTACAACAAGCTAAACGTTGTACTCAAACTTGCTGTAATAAAAAATAAAAAATTAAATTAAAAACACGAACAAGTAGTAGTGAGACAAACTTGAGCGGCTTTCTCCTGGCACATTCCGTTCTACATTCCAATCTCGAACACGACTTCCATTGAGGCTCTGCTGCCCTAGTAACCATATTTGGTAAGGGAGAACTGCTGCCACCTTGTGGCCGTTTCACACAACTGCAGGTTTAATGCCAGCGCTAATGGTCAGTGGATATTCCAAATCATTACAGGCCTGTAAATGACACCTGCCCTGAAAACAAATCCTGGGGTCATATATCGACCAAAAAATTCAAAAGACGTCCATATTTCAAAACGACAGTTTCAAGAGGCATATTTCACGCACATTAGTGTTCTGCTTCTTTTGCTTTCTTTCTTTCTTTGTTAAAAAAAACGGGAATGGAAAAAGGCAACCCTCAAAATGGGCGAAAACGTTCACAAACGAATCAATGGACAAAGGTTTAATCTCCAATATATATAAACAGCTCATGCAGCTTAATATTAATAAAACAAACAACCCAATACAAAAATGGGCAGAAGATCTAAAGAGACGTTTCTTCAAAGAAGACACAGAGATGGCCAAGACGCACATGAAAAGCTGCTCAACATCACTAATTATTAGAGAAATGCAAATCAAAACTACAATGAGGTAAGACCTCACACCTGTTAGAATCGGCATCATCAGATAATCTACAAACAACAAATTCTGGGGAGGGTGTGGACAAAAGGAACCCTCTTCCGCTATTGGTGGGAATGTAAATTGATACAGTCACTATGGAGAACAGTATGGAGGTTCCTTTAAAAAACTAAAAAGAGAATTACCATAGGATCCAGCAATCCCACTTCTGGGCATATACCCAGAGAAAACCATAAATCACAGAGACACATTCACCACAATGTTCATTGCAGCACTATTTACAATAGCCAGGTTATGGAAGCAACATAAATGCCCACAGACAGACGAATGGATAAAGATGTGGTACATATATAAAATGGAATATTACTCAGCCATAAAAAGGAATGAAACTGGGTCATTTGTAGAGAAGTTGATGGATCTAGAGACTGTCATACAGAGTGAAGTAAGCCAGAAAGAGAAAAACAAATATTGTATATTAATGCCTATATGTGGAACCTAGAAAAATGGTAGAGATGAACTGGTTTGCAGGGCAGAAATAGAGACACAGAGGTAGAGAACAAACGTATGGACACAAAGTGGGGGAAGCCATGGGGTGGTGGTGGTGGGATGACTTGGGAGATTAGGATTGACCTGTATACATGTCTATGCATAAAATAGATAACTAATAATAACCTACTGTATAAAAAAATAACTAAAATTAAATTTCAAAATTTTAAAAAATAAAATGTAAAAATAAAACAGAAAAAAAGTTCTTCCATTCACACTGATGTATTTATACGAATTAATTATTTCCATGCTTATATCTATAAATACATAAATGAGGAATAAAATCTAACTTGAACCAAAAAAGAAAAAAAAAACTGAACCTAACAGTTATACAGAGGAAAACACTACCAAGGCACTTGCTCCAGTGGTAAACAATTCTGAAATTGGTCAGAGGTGGGGAATCATCTCCCATACAACCAGCAGCCCCGCCCGCCCTCGCCAGGAGCATCCTCATTGCAAAGCTGGGAGACCGTGCCGAGGCCTCTGTGAGTAAACGTGAACTGAGCCCCAGGCCAGATGCTGCTGAACTGTTCCCACCCTTCCCAGGTGAAACACCTGAATATGTACAAGGGCTTGAAAGCCTAGAGGAAGGGCCGTGGAGCCACACCAGCGACAGCACGCAGGCCAACTTGGTGCCTGCAGGTCAGCCAGGATGGTACTGGCCACGGGCGCTCTTCTGGAAGCTTTATATTGCCCTGCCAGAGATACCCCTCCTGTCCCGGCCCCCACTCCTTTTTTTCCTTCCTCACCTCAGCCCGGAGAGATATTCCAGTGGAAGTTATGGGTGACACATCCTCTTCTTTACAGGTGGCAGCCTGGCAACTCCTGCCGAAAGTCCAGCAGAGCCCCACTCACACCGGGCCACCCACAAAGCCGTGGACCCTCACACCCTCCCACCAGCACAGCCCCGAGACTGCTGACGGGGCAGAGAATATGGAGTAAGGCACAGCTGCAGGGGCTATTGCTGCCTGGAGTGCTGTTTATATTGACCTCAACCCAGGCACACCTGGGGAGGGCTTGCCGGCAGGGTCAGGCTGCCCAGGTCAGCTAATCCTCAGCCCTCAGGGAATCACATTGCAGAAAATGGACCTCGCTAAGACAGAATATTCGCCAAGGAGAAAAAGGACACAATGCCATTTGCAGCACCGTAGATGAGTCTCGAGGTAATCACGTGACTTGGAGTAAGTCAGAAAGTGAAAGACACATATCATATCATATCACTTATAGGTGTTACCTATAAATTGATACCAGGGCAGATATTTCCACGGAGAAGGGCAATCACAGATTCATTAAACAAACTTATGGTTCACCAAAGGAAAGGTGTGAGGATTGAATTCATTACGATATTGGGGTTAACAGACAGATACAAACACAGTAGACGTATATAATCACCAAAGACCTACGGAGTACCAAGAGAAGACTACTCAACATTCTGTCATAACGTACATGGGAAAAGGATCCCAGAAAGAACAGACATATGTATATGTGTAAAAGAACCACCTCTTGCACACCTACAACAAGCTAAACGTTGTACTCAAACTTGCTGTAATAAAAAATAAAAAATTAAATTAAAAACACGAACAAGAAGTAGTGAGACAAACTTGATCGGCTTTCTCCTGGCACATTCCGTTCTACATTCCAATCTCGAACACGACTTCCATTGAGGCTCTGCTGCCCTAGTAACCAGATTTGGTAAGGGAGAACTGCTGCCACCTTGTGGCCGTTTCACACAACTGCAGGTTTAATGCCAGCGCTAATGGTCAGTGGATATTCCAAATCATTACAGGCCTGTAAATGACACCTGCCCTGAAAACAAATCCTGGGGTCATATATCGACCAAAAAATTCAAAAGACGTCCATATTTCAAAACGACAGTTTCAAGAGGCATATTTCACGCACATTAGTGTTCTGCTTCTTTTGCTTTCTTTCTTTCTTTGTTAAAAAAAACGGGAATGGAGAAAGGCAACCCTCAGAATGGGCGAAAACGTTCACAAACGAATCAATGGACAAAGGTTTAATCTCCAATATATATAAACAGCTCATGCAGCTTAATATTAATAAAACAAAAAACCCAATACAAAAATGGGCAGAAGATCTAAAGAGACGTTTCTTCAAAGAAGACACAGAGATGGCCAAGACGCACATGAAAAGCTGCTCAACATCACTAATTATTAGAGAAATGCAAATCAAAACTACAATGAGGTAAGACCTCACACCTGTTAGAATCGGCATCATCAGATAATCTACAAACAACAAATTCTGGGGAGGGTGTGGACAAAAGGAACCCTCTTCTGCTATTGGTGGGAATGTAAATTGATACAGTCACTATGGAGAACAGTATGGAGGTTCCTTTAAAAAACTAAAAAGAGAATTACCATAGGATCCAGCAATCCCACTTCTGGGCATATACCCAGAGAACACCATAAATCACAGAGACACATTCACCACAATGTTCATTGCATCACTATTTACAATAGCCAGGTTATAGAAGCAACATAAATGCCCACAGACAGACGAATGGATAAAGATGTGGTACATATATAAAATGGAATATTACTCAGCCATAAAAAGGAATGATACTGGGTCATTTGTAGAGAAGTTGATGGATCTAGAGACTGTCATACAGAGTGAAGTAAGTCAGAAAGAGAAAAACAAATATTGTATATTAATGCCTATATGTGGAACCTAGAAAAATGGTAGAGATGAACTGGTTTGCAGGGCAGAAATAGAGACACAGAGGTAGAGAACAAACGTATGGACACAAAGTGGGGGAAGCCATGGGGTGGTGGTGGTGGGATGAGTTGGGAGATTAGGATTGACCTGTATACATGTGTATGCATAAAATAGATAACTAATAATAACCTACTGTATAAAAAATAACTAAAATTAAATTTCAAAATTTTAAAAAATATAATGTAAAAATAAAACAGAAAAAAAGTTCTTCCATTCACACTGATGTATTTATACGAATTAATTATTTCCATGCTTATATCTATAAATACATAAATCAGGAATAAAATCTAACTTGAACCAAAAAAGAAAAAAAAAAAAACTGAACCTAACAGTTATACAGAGGAAAACACTACCAAGGCACTTGCTCCAGTGGTAAACAATTCTGAAATTGGTCAGAGGTGGGGAATCATCTCCCATACAGCCAGCAGCCCCGCCCGCCCACGCCAGGAGCATCCTCATTGCAAAGCTGGGAGACCGTGCCGAGGCCTCTGTGAGTAAATGTGAGCTGAGCCCCAGGCCAGATGCTGCTGAACTGTTCCCACCCTTCCCAGGTGAAACACCTGAATATGTACAAGGGCTTGAAAGCCTAGAGGAAGGGCCGTGGAGCCACACCAGCGACAGCATGCAGGCCAACTTGGTGCCAGCAGGTCAGCCAGGATGGTACTGGCCACGGGCGCTCTTCTGGAAGCTTTCTATTGCCCTGCCTGAGATACCCCACCTGTCCCGGCCCCCACTCCTTTTTTCCTTCCTCACCTCAGCCCGGAGAGATATTCCAGTGGAAGTTATGGGTGACACATCCTCTTCTTTACAGGTGGCAGCCTGGCAACTCCTGCCGAAAGTCCAGCAGAGCCCGACTCACACCGGGCCACCCACAAAGCCGTGGCCCCTCACACCCTCCCACCAGCACAGCCCCGAGACTGCTGACGGGGCAGAGAATATGGAGTAAGGCACAGCTGCAGGGGCTATTGCTGCCTGGAGTGCTGTTTATATTGACCTCAACCCAGGCACACCTGGGGAGGGCTTGCCGGCAGGGTCAGGGTGCTCAGGTCAGCTAATCCTCAGCCCTCAGGGAATCACATTGCAGAAAATGGACCTCGCTAAGACAGAATATTCGACAAGGAGAAAAAGGACACAATGCCATTTGCAGCACCGTAGATGAGTCTCGAGGTAATCACGTGACTTGGAGTAAGTCAGAAAGTGAAAGACACATATCATATCATATCACTTATAGGTGTTACCTCTAAATTGATACCAGGGCAGATATTTCCACGGAGAAGGGCAATCACAGTTTCATTAAACAAACTTATGGTTCACCAAAAGAAAGGTGTGAGGATTGAATTCATTACGATATTGGGGTTAACAGACAGATACAAACACAGTAGACGTATATAATCACCAAAGACCTACGGAGTACCAAGAGAAGACTACTCAACATTCTGTCATAACGTACATGGGAAAAGGATCCCAGGAAGAACAGACATATGTATATGTGTAAAAGAACCACCTCTTGCACACCTACAACAAGCTAAACGTTGTACTCAAACTTGCTGTAATAAAAAATAAAAAATTAAATTAAAAACACGAACAAGAAGTAGTGAGACAAACTTGAGGGGCTTTCTCCTGGCACATTCCGTTCTACATTCCAATCTAGAACACGACTTCCATTGAGGCTCTGCTGCCCTAGTAACCAGATTTGGTAAGGGAGAACTGCTGCCACCTTGTGGCCGTTTCACACAACTGCAGGTTTAATGCCAGCGCTAATGGTCAGTGGATATTCCAAATCATTACAGGCCTGTAAATGACACCTGCCCTGAAAACAAATCCTGGGGTCATATATCGACCAAAAAATTCAAAAGACGTCCATATTTCAAAACGACAGTTTCAAGAGGCATATTTCACGCACATTAGTGTTCTGCTTCTTTTGCTTTCTTTCTTTCTTTGTTAAAAAAAACGGGAATGGAGAAAGGCAACCCTCAGAATGGGCGAAAACGTTCACAAACGAATCAATGGACAAAGGTTTAATCTCCAATATATATAAACAGCTCATGCAGCTTAATATTAATAAAACAAAAAACCCAATACAAAAATGGGCAGAAGATCTAAAGAGACGTTTCTTCAAAGAAGACACAGAGATGGCCAAGACGCACATGAAAAGCTGCTCAACATCACTAATTATTAGAGAAATGCAAATCAAAACTACAATGAGGTAAGACCTCACACCTGTTAGAATCGGCATCATCAGATCATCTACAAACAACAAATTCTGGGGAGGGTGTGGACAAAAGGAACCCTCTTCTGCTATTGGTGGGAATGTAAATTGATACAGTCACTATGGAGAACAGTATGGAGGTGCCTTTAAAAAACTAAAAAGAGAATTACCATAGGATCCAGCAATCCCACTTCTGGACATATACCCAGAGAAAACCATAAATCACAGAGACACATTCACCACAATGTTCATTGCAGCACTATTTACAATACCCAGGTTATGGAAGCAACATAAATGCCCACAGACAGACGAATGGGTAAAGATGTGGTACATATATAAAATGGAATATTACTCAGCCATAAAAAGGAATGAAACTGGGTCATTTGTAGAGAAGTTGATGGATCTAGAGACTGTCATACAGAGTGAAGTAAGCCAGAAAGAGAAAAACAAATATTGTATATTAATGCCTATATGTGGAACCTAGAAAAATGGTAGAGATGAACGGGTTTGCAGGGCAGAAATAGAGACACAGAGGTAGAGAACAAACGTATGGACACAAAGTGGGGGAAGCCATGGGGTGGTGGTGTTGGGATGACTTGGGAGATTAGGATTGACCTGTATACATGTCTATGCATAAAATAGATAACTAATAATAACCTACTGTATAAAAAAATAACTAAAATTAAATTTCAAAATTTTAAAAAATAAAATGTAAAAATAAAACAGAAAAAAAGTTCTTCCATTCACACTGATGTATTTATACGAATGAATTATTTCCATGCTTATATCTATAAATACATAAATGAGGAATAAAATCTAACTTGAACCAAAAAAGAAAAAAAAAAAACTGAACCTAACAGTTATACAGATGAAAACACTACCAAGGCACTTGCTCCAGTGGTAAACAATTCTGAAATTGGTCAGAGGTGGGGAATCATCTCCCATACAGCCAGCAGCCCCGCCCGCCCACGCAAGGAGCATCCTCATTGCAAAGCTGGGAGACCGTGCCGAGGCCTCTGTGAGTAAACGTGAGCTGAGCCCCAGGCCAGATGCTGCTGAACTGTTCCCACCCTTCCCAGGTGAAACACCTGAATATGTACAACGGCTTGAAAGCCTAGAGGAAGGGCCGTGGAGCCACACCAGCGACAGTACGCAGGCCAACTTGGTGCCTGCAGGTCAGCCAGGATGGTACTGGCCACGGGCGCTCTTCTGGAAGCTTTCTATTGCCCTGCCTGAGATACCCCTCCTGTCCCGGCCCCCACTCCTTTTTTTCCTTCCTCACCTCAGCCCGGAGAGATATTCCAGTGGAAGTTATGGGTGACACATCCTCTTCTTTACAGGTGGCAGCATGGCAACTCCTGCCGAAAGTCCAGCAGAGCCCCACTCACAGCGGGCCACCCACAAAGCCATGGACCCTCACAGCCTCCCACCAGCACAGCCCCGAGACTGCTGACGGGGCAGAGGATATGGAGTCAGGCACAGCTGCAGGGGCTATTGCTGCCTGGAGTGCTGTTTATATTGACCTCAACCCAGGCACACCTGGGGAGGGCTTGCCGGCAGGGTCAGGCTGCCCAGGTCAGCTAATCCTCAGCCCTCAGGGAATCACATTGCAGAAAATGGACCTCGCTAAGACAGAATATTCGCCAAGGAGAAAAAGGACACAATGCCATTTGCAGCACCGTAGATGAGTCTCGAGTTAATCACGTGACTTGGAGTAAGTCAGAAAGTGAAAGACACATATCATATCATATCACTTATAGGTGTTACCTATAAATTGATACCAGGGCAGATATTTCCACGGAGAAGGGCAATCACAGATTCATTAAACAAACTTATGGTTCACCAAAGGAAAGGTGTGAGGATTGAATTCATTACGATATTGGGGTTAACAGACAGATACAAACACAGTAGACGTATATAATCACCAAAGACCTATGGAGTACCAAGAGAAGACTACTCAACATTCTGTCATAACGTACATGGGAAAAGGATCCCAGGAAGAACAGACATATGTATATGTGTAAAAGAACCACCTCTTGCACACCTACAACAAGCTAAACGTTGTACTCAAACTTGCTGTAATAAAAAATAAAAAATTAAATTAAAAACACGAACAAGAAGTAGTGAGACAAACTTGAGGGGCTTTCTCCTGGCACATTCCGTTCTACATTCCAATCTAGAACACGACTTCCATTGAGGCTCTGCTGCCCTAGTAACCAGATTTGGTAAGGGAGAACTGCTGCCACCTTGTGGCCGTTTCACACAACTGCAGGTTTAATGCCAGCGCTAATGGTCAGTGGATATTCCAAATCATTACAGGCCTGTAAATGACACCTGCCCTGAAAACAAATCCTGGGGTCATATATCGACCAAAAAATTCAAAAGACGTCCATATTTCAAAACGACAGTTTCAAGAGGCATATTTCACGCACATTAGTGTTCTGCTTCTTTTGCTTTCTTTCTTTCTTTGTTAAAAAAAACGGGAATGGAGAAAGGCAACCCTCAGAATGGGCGAAAACGTTCACAAACGAATCAATGGACAAAGGTTTAATCTCCAATATATATAAACAGCTCATGCAGCTTAATATTAATAAAACAAAAAACCCAATACAAAAATGGGCAGAAGATCTAAAGAGACGTTTCTTCAAAGAAGACACAGAGATGGCCAAGACGCACATGAAAAGCTGCTCAACATCACTAATTATTAGAGAAATGCAAATCAAAACTACAATGAGGTAAGACCTCACACCTGTTAGAATCGGCATCATCAGATAATCTACAAACAACAAGTTCTGGGGAGGGTGTGGACAAAAGGAACCCTCTTCCGCTATTGGTGGGAATGTAAATTGATACAGTCACTAAGGAGAACAGTATGGAGGTTCCTTTAAAAAACTAAAAAGAGAATTACCATAGGATCCAGCAATCCCACTTCTGGGCATATACCCAGAGAAAACCATAAATCACAGAGACACATTCACCACAATGTTCATTGCATCACTATTTACAATAGCCAGGTTATAGAAGCAACATAAATGCCCACAGACAGACGAATGGATAAAGATGTGGTACATATATAAAATGGAATATTACTCAGCCATAAAAAGGAATGAAACTGGGTCATTTGTAGAGAAGTTGATGGATCTAGAGACTGTCATACAGAGTGAAGTAAGTCAGAAAGAGAAAAACAAATATTGTATATTAATGCCTATATGTGGAACCTAGAAAAATGGTAGAGATGAACTGGTTTGCAGGGCAGAAATAGAGACACAGAGGTAGAGAACAAACGTATGGACACAAAGTGGTGCAAGTCATGGGGTGGTGGTGGTGGGATGAGTTGGGAGATTAGGATTGACCTGTATACATCTCTATGCATAAAATAGATAACTAATAATAACCTACTGTATAAAAAAATAACTAAAATTAAATTTCAAAATTTTAAAAAATAAAATGTAAAAATAAAACAGAAAAAAAGTTCTTCCATTCACACTGATGTATTTATACGAATTAATTATTTCCATGCTTATATCTATAAATACATAAATGAGGAATAAAATCTAACTTGAACCAAAAAAGAAAAAAAAAAACTGAACCTAACAGTTATACAGAGGAAAACACTACCAAGGCACTTGCTCCAGTGGTAAACAATTCTGAAATTGGTCAGAGGTGGGGAATCATCTCCCATAGAGCCAGCAGCCCCGCCCGCCCACGCAAGGAGCATCCTCATTGCAAAGCTGGGAGACCGTGCCGAGGCCTCTGTGAGTAAACGTGAGCTGAGCCCCAGGCCAGATGCTGCTGAACTGTTCCCACCCTTCCCAGGTGAAACACCTGAATATGTACAAGGGCTTGAAAGCCTAGAGGAAGGGCCGTGGAGCCACACCAGCGACAGTACGCAGGCCAACTTGGTGCCTGCAGGTCAGCCAGGATGGTACTGGCCACGGGCGCTCTTCTGGAAGCTTTCTATTGCCCTGCCTGAGATACCCCTCCTGTCCCGGCCCCCACACCTTTTTTTCCTTCCTCACCTCAGCCCGGAGAGATATTCCAGTGGAAGTTATGGGTGACACATCCTCTTCTTTACAGGTGGCAGCATGGCAACTCCTGCCGAAAGTCCAGCAGAGCCCCACTCACAGCGGGCCACCCACAAAGCCATGGACCCTCACAGCCTCCCACCAGCACAGCCCCGAGACTGCTGACGGGGCAGAGGATATGGAGTCAGGCACAGCTGCAGGGGCTATTGCTGCCTGGAGTGCTGTTTATATTGACCTCAACCCAGGCACACCTGGGGAGGGCTTGCCGGCAGGGTCAGGCTGCCCAGGTCAGCTAATCCTGAGCCCTCAGGGAATCACATTGCAGAAAATGGACCTCGCTAAGACAGAATATTCGCCAAGGAGAAAAAGGACACAATGCCATTTGCAGCACCGTAGATGAGTCTCGAGGTAATCACGTGACTTGGAGTAAGTTAGAAAGTGAAAGACACATATCATATCATATCACTTATAGGTGCTACCTATAAATTGATACCAGGGCAGATATTTCCACGGAGAAGGGCAATCACAGATTCATTAAACAAACTTATGGTTCACCAAAGGAAAGGTGTGAGGATTGAATTCATTACGATATTGGGGTTAACAGACAGATACAAACACAGTAGACGTATATAATCACCAAAGACCTACGTAGTACCAAGAGAAGACTACTCAACATTCTGTCATAACGTACATGGGAAAAGGATCCCAGGAAGAACAGACATATGTATATGTGTAAAAGAACCACCTCTTGCACACCTACAACAAGCTAAACGTTGTACTCAAACTTGCTGTAATAAAAAATAAAAAATTAAATTAAAAACACGAACAAGAAGTAGTGAGACAAACTTGAGGGGCTTTCTCCTGGCACATTCCGTTCTACATTCCAATCTCGAACACGACTTCCATTGAGGCTCTGCTGCCCTAGTAACCAGATTTGGTAAGGGAGAACTGCTGCCACCTTGTGGCCGTTTCACACAACTGCAGGTTTAATGCCAGCGCTAATGGTCAGTGGATATTCCAAATCATTACAGGCCTGTAAATGACACCTGCCCTGAAAACAAATCCTGGGGTCATATATCGACCAAAAAATTCAAAAGACGTCCATATTTCAAAACGACAGTTTCAAGAGGCATATTTCACGCACATTAGTGTTCTGCTTCTTTTGCTTTCTTTCTTTCTTTGTTAAAAAAAACGGGAATGGAAAAAGGCAACCCTCAGAATGGGCGAAAACGTTCACAAACGAATCAATGGACAAAGGTTTAATCTCCAATATATATAAACAGCGCATGCAGCTTAATATTAATAAAACAAACAACCCAATACAAAAATGGGCAGAAGATCTAAAGAGACGTTTCTTCAAAGAAGACACAGAGATGGCCAAGACGCACATGAAAAGCTGCTCAACATCACTAATTATTAGAGAAATGCAAATCAAAACTACAATGAGGTAAGACCTCACACCTGTTAGAATCGGCATCATCAGATAATCTACAAACAACAAATTCTGGGGAGGGTGTGGACAAAAGGAACCCTCTTCCGCTATTGGTGGGAATGTAAATTGATACAGTCACTATGGAGAACAGTATGGAGGTTCCTTTAAAAAACTAAAAAGAGAATTACCATAGGATCCAGCAATCCCACTTCTGGGCATATACCCAGAGAAAACCATAAATCACAGAGACACATTCACCACAATGTTCATTGCAGCACTATTTACAATAGCCAGGTTATGGAAGCAACATAAATGCCCACAGACAGACGAATGGATAAAGATGTGGTACATATATAAAATGGAATATTACTCAGCCATAAAAAGGAATGAAACTGGGTCATTTGTAGAGAAGTTGATGGATCTAGAGACTGTCATACAGAGTGAAGTAAGCCAGAAAGAGAAAAACAAATATTGTATATTAATGCCTATATGTGGAACCTAGAAAAATGGTAGAGATGAACTGGTTTGCAGGGCAGAAATAGAGACACAGAGGTAGAGAACAAACGTATGGACACAAAGTGGGGCAAGCCATGTGGTGGTGGTGGTGGGATGACTTGGGAGATTAGGATTGACCTGTATACATGTCTATGCATAAAATAGATAACTAATAATAACCTACTGTATAAAAAAATAACTAAAATTAAATTTCAAAATTTTAAAAAATAAAATGTAAAACTAAAACAGAAAAAATGTTCTTCCATTCACACTGATGTATTTATACGAATGAATTATTTCCATGCTTATATCTATAAATACATAAATGAGGAATAAAATCTAACTTGAACCAAAAAAGAAAAAAAAAAAAACTGAACCTAACAGTTATACAGAGGAAAACACTACCAAGGCACTTGCTCCAGTGGTAAACAATTCTGAAATTGGTCAGAGGTGGGGAATCATCTCCCATACAGCCAGCAGCCCCGCCCGCCCTCGCCAGGAGCATCCTCATTGCAAAGCTGGGAGACCATGCCGAGGCCTCTGTGAGTAAACGTGAGCTGAGCCCCAGGCCAGATGCTGCTGAACTGTTCCCACCCTTCCCAGGTGAAACACCTGAATATGTACAAGGGCTTGAAAGCCTAGAGGAAGGGCCGTGGAGCCACACCAGCGACAGCACGCAGGCCAACTTGGTGCCTGCAGGTCAGCCAGGATGGTACTGGCCACGGGCGCTCTTCTGGAAGCTTTCTATTGCCCTGCCTGAGATACCCCTCCTGTCCCGGCCCCCACTCCTTTTTTTCCTTCCTCACCTCAGCCCGGAGAGATATTCCAGTGGAAGTTATGGGTGACACATCCTCTTCTTTACAGGTGGCAGCCTGGCAACTCCTGCCGAAAGTCCAGCAGAGCCCCACTCACACCGGGCCACCCACAAAGCCGTGGACCCTCACACCCTCCCACCAGCACAGCCCCGAGACTGCTGACGGGGCAGAGAATATGGAGTAAGGCACAGCTGCAGGGGCTATTGCTGCCTGGAGTGCTGTTTATATTGACCTCAACCCAGGCACACCTGGGGAGGGCTTGCCGGCAGGGTCAGGCTGCCCAGGTCAGCTAATCCTCAGCCCTCAGGGAATCACATTGCAGAAAATGGACCTCGCTAAGACAGAATATTCGCCAAGGAGAAAAAGGACACAATGCCATTTGCAGCACCGTAGATGAGTCTCGAGGTAATCACGTGACTTGGAGTAAGTCAGAAAGTGAAAGACACATATCATATCATATCACTTATAGGTGTTACCTATAAATTGATACCAGGGCACATATTTCCACGGAGAAGGGCAATCACAGATTCATTAAACAAACTTAGGGTTCACCAAAGGAAAGGTGTGAGGATTGAATTCATTACGATATTGGGGTTAACAGACATATACAAACACAGTAGACGTATATAATCACCAAAGACCTACGGAGTACCAAGAGAAGACTACTCAACATTCTGTCATAACGTACATGGGAAAAGGATCCCAGGAAGAACAGACATATGTATATGTGTAAAAGAACCACCTCTTGCACACCTACAACAAGCTAAACGTTGTACTCAAACTTGCTGTAATAAAAAATAAAAAATTAAATTAAAAACACGAACAAGAAGTAGTGAGACAAACTTGAGGGGCTTTCTCCTGGCACATTCCGTTCTACATTCCAATCTCGAACACGACTTCCATTGAGGCTCTGCTGCCCTAGTAACCAGAATTGGTAAGGGAGAACTGCTGCCACCTTGTGGCCGTTTCACACAACTGCAGGTTTAATGCCAGCGCTAATGGTCAGTGGATATTCCAAATCATTACAGGCCTGTAAATGACACCTGCCCTGAAAACAAATCCTGGGGTCATATATCGACCAAAAAATTCAAAAGACGTCCATATTTCAAAACGACAGTTTCAAGAGGCATATTTCACGCACATTAGTGTTCTGCTTCTTTTGCTTTCTTTCTTTCTTTGTTAAAAAAAACGGGAATGGAAAAAGGCAACCCTCAGAATGGGCGAAAACGTTCACAAACGAATCAATGGACAAAGGTTTAATCTCCAATATATATAAACAGCACATGCAGCTTAATATTAATAAAACAAACAACCCAATACAAAAATGGGCAGAAGATCTAAAGAGACGTTTCTTCAAAGAAGACACAGAGATGGCCAAGACGCACATGAAAAGCTGCTCAACATCACTAATTATTAGAGAAATGCAAATCAAAACTACAATGAGGTAAGACCTCACACCTGTTAGAATCGGCATCATCAGATAATCTACAAACAACAAATCCTGGGGAGGGTGTGGACAAAAGGAACCCTCTTCCGCTATTGGTGGGAATGTAAATTGATACAGTCACTATGGAGAACAGTATGGAGGTTCCTTTAAAAAACTAAAAAGAGAATTACCATAGGATCCAGCAATCCCACTTCTGGGCATATACCCAGAGAAAACCATAAATCACAGAGACACATTCACCACAATGTTCATTGCAGCACTATTTACAATAGCCAGGTTATGGAAGCAACATAAATGCCCACAGACAGACGAATGGATAAAGATGTGGTACATATATAAAATGGAATATTACTCAGCCATAAAAAGGAATGAAACTGGGTCATTTGTAGAGAAGTTGATGGATCTAGAGACTGTCATACAGAGTGAAGTAAGCCAGAAAGAGAAAAACAAATATTGTATATTAATGCCTATATGTGGAACCTAGAAAAATGGTAGAGATGAACTGGTTTGCAGGGCAGAAATAGAGACACAGAGGTAGAGAACAAACGTATGGACACAAAGTGGGGGAAGCCATGGGGTGGTGGTGGTGGGATGACTTGGGAGATTAGGATTGACCTGTATACATGTCTATGCATAAAATAGATAACTAATAATAACCTATTGTATAAAAAATAACTAAAATTAAATTTCAAAATTTTAAAAAATAAAATGTAAAACTAAAACAGAAAAAATGTTCTTCCATTCACACTGATGTATTTATACGAATGAATTATTTCCATGCTTATATCTATAAATACATAAATGAGGAATAAAATCTAACTTGAACCAAAAAAGAAAAAATAAAAAACTGAACCTAACAGTTATACAGAGGAAAACACTACCAAGGCACTTGCTCCAGTGGTAAACAATTCTGAAATTGGTCAGAGGTGGGGAATCATCTCCCATACAGCCAGCAGCCCCGCCCGCCCTCGCCAGGAGCATCCTCATTGCAAAGCTGGGAGACCGTGCCGAGGCCTCTGTGAGTAAACGTGAGCTGAGCCCCAGGCCAGATGCTGCTGAACTGTTCCCACCCTTCCCAGGTGAAACACCTGAATATGTACAAGGGCTTGAAAGCCTAGAGGAAGGGCCGTGGAGCCACACCAGCGACAGCACGCAGGCCAACTTGGTGCCTGCAGGTCAGCCAGGATGGTACTGGCCACGGGCGCTCTTCTGGAAGCTTTCTATTGCCCTGCCTGAGATACCCCTCCTGTCCCGGCCCCCACTCCTTTTTTTCCTTCCTCACCTCAGCCCGGAGAGATATTCCAGTGGAAGTTATGGGTGACACATCCTCTTCTTTACAGGTGGCAGCCTGGCAACTCCTGCCGAAAGTCCAGCAGAGCCCCACTCACACCGGGCCACCCACAAAGCCGTGGACCCTCACACCCTCCCACCAGCACAGCCCCGAGACTGCTGACGGGGCAGAGAATATGGAGTAAGGCACAGCTGCAGGGGCTATTGCTGCCTGGAGTGCTGTTTATATTGACCTCAACCCAGGCACACCTGGGGAGGGCTTGCCGGCAGGGTCAGGCTGCCCAGGTCAGCTAATCCTCAGCCCTCAGGGAATCACATTGCAGAAAATGGACCTCGCTAAGACAGAATATTCGCCAAGGAGAAAAAGGACACAATGCCATTTGCAGCACCGTAGATGAGTCTCGAGGTAATCACGTGACTTGGAGTAAGTCAGAAAGTGAAAGACACATATCATATCATATCACTTATAGGTGTTACCTATAAATTGATACCAGGGCACATATTTCCACGGAGAAGGGCAATCACAGATTCATTAAACAAACTTAGGGTTCACCAAAGGAAAGGTGTGAGGATTGAATTCATTACGATATTGGGGTTAACAGACATATACAAACACAGTAGACGTATATAATCACCAAAGACCTACGGAGTACCAAGAGAAGACTACTCAACATTCTGTCATAACGTACATGGGAAAAGGATCCCAGGAAGAACAGACATATGTATATGTGTAAAAGAACCACCTCTTGCACACCTACAACAAGCTAAACGTTGTACTCAAACTTGCTGTAATAAAAAATAAAAAATTAAATTAAAAACACGAACAAGAAGTAGTGAGACAAACTTGAGGGGCTTTCTCCTGGCACATTCCGTTCTACATTCCAATCTCGAACACGACTTCCATTGAGGCTCTGCTGCCCTAGTAACCAGAATTGGTAAGGGAGAACTGCTGCCACCTTGTGGCCGTTTCACACAACTGCAGGTTTAATGCCAGCGCTAATGGTCAGTGGATATTCCAAATCATTACAGGCCTGTAAATGACACCTGCCCTGAAAACAAATCCTGGGGTCATATATCGACCAAAAAATTCAAAAGACGTCCATATTTCAAAACGACAGTTTCAAGAGGCATATTTCACGCACATTAGTGTTCTGCTTCTTTTGCTTTCTTTCTTTCTTTGTTAAAAAAAACGGGAATGGAAAAAGGCAACCCTCAGAATGGGCGAAAACGTTCACAAACGAATCAATGGACAAAGGTTTAATCTCCAATATATATAAACAGCGCATGCAGCTTAATATTAGTAAAACAAACAACCCAATACAAAAATGGGCAGAAGATCTAAAGAGACGTTTCTTCAAAGAAGACACAGAGATGGCCAAGACGCACATGAAAAGCTGCTCAACATCACTAATTATTAGAGAAATGCAAATCAAAACTACAATGAGGTAAGACCTCACACCTGTTAGAATCGGCATCATCAGATAATCTACAAACAACAAATTCTGGGGAGGGTGTGGACAAAAGGAACCCTCTTCCGCTATTGGTGGGAATGTAAATTGATACAGTCACTATGGAGAACAGTATGGAGGTTCCTTTAAAAAACTAAAAAGAGAATTACCATAGGATCCAGCAATCCCACTTCTGGGCATATACCCAGAGAAAACCATAAATCACAGAGACACATTCACCACAATGTTCATTGCAGCACTATTTACAATAGCCAGGTTATGGAAGCAACATAAATGCCCACAGACAGACGAATGGATAAAGATGTGGTACATATATAAAATGGAATATTACTCAGCCATAAAAAGGAATGAAACTGGGTCATTTGTAGAGAAGTTGATGGATCTAGAGACTGTCATACAGAGTGAAGTAAGCCAGAAAGAGAAAAACAAATATTGTATATTAATGCCTATATGTGGAACCTAGAAAAATGGTAGAGATGAACTGGTTTGCAGGGCAGAAATAGAGACACAGAGGTAGAGAACAAACGTATGGACACAAAGTGGGGGAAGCCATGGGGTGGTGGTGGTGGGATGACTTGGGAGATTAGGATTGACCTGTATACATGTCTATGCATAAAATAGATAACTAATAATAACCTATTGTATAAAAAATAACTAAAATTAAATTTCAAAATTTTAAAAAATAAAATGTAAAAATAAAACAGAAAAAATGTTCTTCCATTCACACTGATGTATTTATACGAATGAATTATTTCCATGCTTATATCTATAAATACATAAATGAGGAATAAAATCTAACTTGAACCAAAAAAGAAAAAAAAAACTGAACCTAACAGTTATACAGAGGAAAACACTACCAAGGCACTTGCTCCAGTGGTAAACAATTCTGAAATTGGTCAGAGGTGGGGAATCATCTCCCATACAGCCAGCAGCCCCGCCCGCCCTCGCCAGGAGCATCCTCATTGCAAAGCTGGGAGACCGTGCCGAGGCCTCAGTGAGTAAACGTGAGCTGAGCCCCAGGCCAGATGCTGCTGAACTGTTCCCACCCTTCCCAGGTGAAACACCTGAATATGTACAAGGGCTTGAAAGCCTAGAGGAAGGGCCGTGGAGCCACACCAGCGACAGCACGCAGGCCAACTTGGTGCCTGCAGGTCAGCCAGGATGGTACTGGCCACGGGCGCTCTTCTGGAAGCTTTCTATTGCCCTGCCTGAGATACCCCTCCTGTCCCGGCCCCCACTCCTTTTTTTCCTTCCTCACCTCAGCCCGGAGAGATATTCCAGTGGAAGTTATGGGTGACACATCCTCTTCTTTACAGTTGGCAGCCTGGCAACTCCTGCCGAAAGTCCAGCAGAGCCCCACTCACACCGGGCCACCCACAAAGCCGTGGACCCTCACACCCTCCCACCAGCACAGCCCCGAGACTGCTGATGGGGCAGAGAATATGGAGTAAGGCACAGCTGCAGGGGCTATTGCTGCCTGGAGTGCTGTTTATATTGACCTCAACCCAGGCACACCTGGGGAGGGCTTGCCGGCAGGGTCAGGCTGCCCAGGTCAGCTAATCCTCAGCCCTCAGGGAATCACATTGCAGAAAATGGACCTCGCTAAGACAGAATATTCGCCAAGGAGAAAAAGGACACAATGCCATTTGCAGCACCGTAGATGAGTCTCGAGGTAATCACGTGACTTGGAGTAAGTCAGAAAGTGAAAGACACATATCATATCATATCACTTATAGGTGTTACCTATAAATTGATACCAGGGCACATATTTCCACGGAGAAGGGCAATCACAGATTCATTAAACAAACTTAGGGTTCACCAAAGGAAAGGTGTGAGGATTGAATTCATTACGATATTGGGGTTAACAGACATATACAAACACAGTAGACGTATATAATCACCAAAGACCTACGGAGTACCAAGAGAAGACTACTCAACATTCTGTCATAACGTACATGGGAAAAGGATCCCAGGAAGAACAGACATATGTATATGTGTAAAAGAACCACCTCTTGCACACCTACAACAAGCTAAACGTTGTACTCAAACTTACTGTAATAAAAAATAAAAAATTAAATTAAAAACTCGAACAAGAAGTAGTGAGACAAACTTGAGGGGCTTTCTCCTGGCACATTCCGTTCTACATTCCAATCTCGAACACGACTTCCATTGAGGCTCTGCTGCCCTAGTAACCAGATTTGGTAAGGGAGAACTGCTGCCACCTTGTGGCCGTTTCACACAACTGCAGGTTTAATGCCAGCGCTAATGGTCAGTGGATATTCCAAATCATTACAGGCCTGTAAATGACACCTGCCCTGAAAACAAATCCTGGGGTCATATATCGACCAAAAAATTCAAAAGACGTCCATATTTCAAAACGACAGTTTCAAGAGGCATATTTCACGCACATTAGTGTTCTGCTTCTTTTGCTTTCTTTCTTTCTTTGTTAAAAAAAACGGGAATGGAAAAAGGCAACCCTCAGAATGGGCGAAAACGTTCACAAACGAATCAATGGACAAAGGTTTAATCTCCAAAATATATAAACAGCGCATGCAGCTTAATATTAATAAAACAAACAACCCAATACAAAAATGGGCAGAAGATCTAAAGAGACGTTTCTTCAAAGAAGACACAGAGATGGCCAAGACGCACATGAAAAGCTGCTCAACATCACTAATTATTAGAGAAATGCAAATCAAAACTACAATGAGGTAAGACCTCACACCTGTTAGAATCGGCATCATCAGATAATCTAGAAACAACAAATTCTGGGGAGGGTGTGGACAAAAGGAACCCTCTTCCGCTATTGGTGGGAATGTAAATTGATACAGTCACTATGGAGAACAGTATGGAGGTTCCTTTAAAAAACTAAAAAGAGAATTACCATAGGATCCAGCAATCCCACTTCTGGGCATATACCCAGAGAAAACCATAAATCACAGAGACACATTCACCACAATGTTCATTGCAGCACTATTTACAATAGCCAGGTTATGGAAGCAACATAAATGCCCACAGACAGACGAATGGATAAAGATGTGGTACATATATAAAATGGAATATTACTCAGCCATAAAAAGGAATGAAACTGGGTCATTTGTAGAGAAGTTGATGGATCTAGAGACTGTCGTACAGAGTGAAGTAAGCCAGAAAGAGAAAAACAAATATTGTATATTAATGCCTATATGTGGAACCTAGAAAAATGGTAGAGATGAACTGGTTTGCAGGGCAGAAATAGAGACACAGAGGTAGAGAACAAACGTATGGACACAAAGTGGGGGAAGCCATGGGGTGGTGGTGGTGGGATGACTTGGGAGATTAGGATTGACCTGTATACATGTCTATGCATAAAATAGATAACTAATAATAACCTATTGTATAAAAAATAACTAAAATTAAATTTCAAAATTTTAAAAAATAAAATGTAAAAATAAAACAGAAAAAATATTCTTCCATTCACACTGATGTATTTATACGAATGAATTATTTCCATGCTTATATCTATAAATACATAAATGAGGAATAAAATCTAACTTGAACCAAGAAAGAAAAAAAAAAAACTGAACCTAACAGTTATACAGAGGAAAACACTACCAAGGCACTTGCTCCAGTGGTAAACAATTCTGAAATTGGTCAGAGGTGGGGAATCATCTCCCATACAGCCAGCAGCCCCGCCCGCCCTCGCCAGGAGCATCCTCATTGCAAAGCTGGGAGACCGTGCCGAGGCCTCTGTGAGTAAACGTGAGCTGAGCCCCAGGCCAGATGCTGCTGAACTGTTCCCACCCTTCCCAGGTGAAACACCTGAATATGTACAAGGGCTTGAAAGCCTAGAGGAAGGGCCGTGGAGCCACACCAGCGACAGCACGCAGGCCAACTTGGTGCCTGCAGGTCAGCCAGGATGGTACTGGCCACGGGCGCTCTTCTGGAAGCTTTCTATTGCCCTGCCTGAGATACCCCTCCTGTCCCGGCCCCCACTCCTTTTTTTCCTTCCTCACCTCAGCCCGGAGAGATATTCCAGTGGAAGTTATGGGTGACACATCCTCTTCTTTACAGGTGGCAGCCTGGCAACTCCTGCCGAAAGTCCAGCAGAGCCCCACTCACACCGGGCCACCCACAAAGCCGTGGACCCTCACACCCTCCCACCAGCACAGCCCCGAGACTGCTGACGGGGCAGAGAATATGGAGTAAGGCACAGCTGCAGGGGCTATTGCTGCCTGGAGTGCTGTTTATATTGACCTCAACCCAGGCACACCTGGGGAGGGCTTGCCGGCAGGGTCAGGCTGCCCAGGTCAGCTAATCCTCAGCCCTCAGGGAATCACATTGCAGAAAATGGACCTCGCTAAGACAGAATATTCGCCAAGGAGAAAAAGGACACAATGCCATTTGCAGCACCGTAGATGAGTCTCAAGGTAATCACGTGACTTGGAGTAAGTCAGAAAGTGAAAGACACATATCATATCATATCACTTATAGGTGTTACCTATAAATTGATACCAGGGCAGATATTTCCACGGAGAAGGGCAATCACAGATTCATTAAACAAACTTAGGGTTCACCAAAGGAAAGGTGTGAGGATTGAATTCATTACGATATTGGGGTTAACAGACATATACAAACACAGTAGACGTATATAATCACCAAAGACCTACGGAGTACCAAGAGAAGACTACTCAACATTCTGTCATAACGTACATGGGAAAAGGATCCCAGGAAGAACAGACATATGTATATGTGTAAAAGAACCACCTCTTGCACACCTACAACAAGCTAAACGTTGTACTCAAACTTGCTGTAATAAAAAATAAAAAATTAAATTAAAAACACGAACAAGAAGTAGTGAGACAAACTTGAGGGTCTTTCTCCTGGCACATTCCGTTCTACATTCCAATCTAGAACACCACTTCCATTGAGGCTCTGCTGCCCTAGTAACCAGATTTGGTAAGGGAGAACTGCTGCCACCTTGTGGCCGTTTCACACAACTGCAGGTTTAATGCCAGCGCTAATGGTCAGTGGATATTCCAAATCATTACAGGCCTGTAAATGACACCTGCCCTGAAAACAAATCCTGGGGTCATATATCGACCAAAAAATTCAAAAGACGTCCATATTTCAAAACGACAGTTTCAAGAGGCATATTTCACGCACATTAGTGTTCTGCTTCTTTTGCTTTCTTTCTTTCTTTGTTAAAAAAAACGGGAATGGAAAAAGGCAACCCTCAGAATGGGCGTAAACGTTCACAAACGAATCAATGGACAAAGGTTTAATCTCCAATATATATAAACAGCGCATGCAGCTTAATATTAATAAAACAAACAACCCAATACAAAAATGGGCAGAAGATCTAAAGAGACGTTTCTTCAAAGAAGACACAGAGATGGCCAAGACGCACATGAAAAGCTGCTCAACATCACTAATTATTAGAGAAATGCAAATCAAAACTACAATGAGGTAAGACCTCACACCTGTTAGAATCGGCATCATCAGATAATCTACAAACAACAAATTCTGGGGAGGGTGTGGACAAAAGGAACCCTCTTCCGCTATTGGTGGGAATGTAAATTGATACAGTCACTATGGAGAACAGTATGGAGGTTCCTTTAAAAAACTAAAAAGAGAATTACCATAGGATCCAGCAATCCCACTTCTGGGCATATACCCAGAGAAAACCATAAATCACAGAGACACATTCACCACAATGTTCATTGCAGCACTATTTACAATAGCCAGGTTATGGAAGCAACATAAATGCCCACAGACAGACGAATGGATAAAGATGTGGTACATATATAAAATGGAATATTACTCAGCCATAAAAAGGAATGAAACTGGGTCATTTGTAGAGAAGTTGATGGATCTAGAGACTGTCATACAGAGTGAAGTAAGCCAGAAAGAGAAAAACAAATATTGTATATTAATGCCTATATGTGGAACCTAGAAAAATGGTAGAGATGAACTGGTTTGCAGGGCAGAAATAGAGACACAGAGGTAGAGAACAAACGTATGGACACAAAGTGGGGGAAGCCATGGGGTGGTGGTGGTGGGATGACTTGGGAGATTAGGATTGACCTGTATACATGTCTATGCATAAAATAGATAACTAATAATAACCTATTGTATAAAAAATAACTAAAATTAAATTTCAAAATTTTAAAAAATAAAATGTAAAACTAAAACAGAAAAAATGTTCTTCCATTCACACTGATGTATTTATACGAATGAATTATTTCCATGCTTATATCTATAAATACATAAATGAGGAATAAAATCTAACTTGAACCAAAAAAGAAAAAAAAAAAACTGAACCTAACAGTTATACAGAGGAAAACACTACCAAGGCACTTGCTCCAGTGGTAAACAATTCTGAAATTGGTCAGAGGTGGGGAATCATCTCCCATACAGCCAGCAGCCCCGCCCGCCCTCGCCAGGAGCATCCTCATTGCAAAGCTGGGAGACCGTGCCGAGGCCTCTGTGAGTAAACGTGAGCTGAGCCCCAGGCCAGATGCTGCTGAACTGTTCCCACCCTTCCCAGGTGAAACACCTGAATATGTACAAGGGCTTGAAAGCCTAGAGGAAGGGCCGTGGAGCCACACCAGCGACAGCACGCAGGCCAACTTGGTGCCTGCAGGTCAGCCAGGATGGTACTGGCCACGGGCGCTCTTCTGGAAGCTTTCTATTGCCCTGCCTGAGATACCCCTCCTGTCCCGGCCCCCACTCCTTTTTTTCCTTCCTCACCTCAGCCCGGAGAGATATTCCAGTGGAAGTTATGGGTGACACATCCTCTTCTTTACAGGTGGCAGCCTGGCAACTCCTGCCGAAAGTCCAGCAGAGCCCCACTCACACCGGGCCACCCACAAAGCCGTGGACCCTCACACCCTCCCACCAGCACAGCCCCGAGACTGCTGACGGGGCAGAGAATATGGAGTAAGGCACAGCTGCAGGGGCTATTGCTGCCTGGAGTGCTGTTTATATTGACCTCAACCCAGGCACACCTGGGGAGGGCTTGCCGGCAGGGTCAGGCTGCCCAGGTCAGCTAATCCTCAGCCCTCAGGGAATCACATTGCAGAAAATGGACCTCGCTAAGACAGAATATTCGCCAAGGAGAAAAAGGACACAATGCCATTTGCAGCACCGTAGATGAGTCTCGAGGTAATCACGTGACTTGGAGTAAGTCAGAAAGTGAAAGACACATATCATATCATATCACTTATAGGTGTTACCTATAAATTGATACCAGGGCACATATTTCCACGGAGAAGGGCAATCACAGATTCATTAAACAAACTTAGGGTTCACCAAAGGAAAGGTGTGAGGATTGAATTCATTACGATATTGGGGTTAACAGACATATACAAACACAGTAGACGTATATAATCACCAAAGACCTACGGAGTACCAAGAGAAGACTACTCAACATTCTGTCATAACGTACATGGGAAAAGGATCCCAGGAAGAACAGACATATGTATATGTGTAAAAGAACCACCTCTTGCACACCTACAACAAGCTAAACGTTGTACTCAAACTTGCTGTAATAAAAAATAAAAAATTAAATTAAAAACACGAACAAGAAGTAGTGAGACAAACTTGAGGGGCTTTCTCCTGGCACATTCCGTTCTACATTCCAATCTCGAACACGACTTCCATTGAGGCTCTGCTGCCCTAGTAACCAGAATTGGTAAGGGAGAACTGCTGCCACCTTGTGGCCGTTTCACACAACTGCAGGTTTAATGCCAGCGCTAATGGTCAGTGGATATTCCAAATCATTACAGGCCTGTAAATGACACCTGCCCTGAAAACAAATCCTGGGGTCATATATCGACCAAAAAATTCAAAAGACGTCCATATTTCAAAACGACAGTTTCAAGAGGCATATTTCACGCACATTAGTGTTCTGCTTCTTTTGCTTTCTTTCTTTCTTTGTTAAAAAAAACGGGAATGGAAAAAGGCAACCCTCAGAATGGGCGAAAACGTTCACAAACGAATCAATGGACAAAGGTTTAATCTCCAATATATATAAACAGCACATGCAGCTTAATATTAATAAAACAAACAACCCAATACAAAAATGGGCAGAAGATCTAAAGAGACGTTTCTTCAAAGAAGACACAGAGATGGCCAAGACGCACATGAAAAGCTGCTCAACATCACTAATTATTAGAGAAATGCAAATCAAAACTACAATGAGGTAAGACCTCACACCTGTTAGAATCGGCATCATCAGATAATCTACAAACAACAAATTCTGGGGAGGGTGTGGACAAAAGGAACCCTCTTCCGCTATTGGTGGGAATGTAAATTGATACAGTCACTATGGAGAACAGTATGGAGGTTCCTTTAAAAAACTAAAAAGAGAATTACCATAGGATCCAGCAATCCCACTTCTGGGCATATACCCAGAGAAAACCATAAATCACAGAGACACATTCACCACAATGTTCATTGCAGCACTATTTACAATAGCCAGGTTATGGAAGCAACATAAATGCCCACAGACAGACGAATGGATAAAGATGTGGTACATATATAAAATGGAATATTACTCAGCCATAAAAAGGAATGAAACTGGGTCATTTGTAGAGAAGTTGATGGATCTAGAGACTGTCATACAGAGTGAAGTAAGCCAGAAAGAGAAAAACAAATATTGTATATTAATGCCTATATGTGGAACCTAGAAAAATGGTAGAGATGAACTGGTTTGCAGGGCAGAAATAGAGACACAGAGGTAGAGAACAAACGTATGGACACAAAGTGGGGGAAGCCATGGGGTGGTGGTGGTGGGATGACTTCGGAGATTAGGATTGA